>NC_143552.1:143315000-143955000 GCF_054136105.1 Typopeltis vanoorti
AAAAAAAATGTGGAAGTGAAGAATCAATAAATGAGCATAAAAATAAATAACAGAAATAAAACTAATAGCGAATCAAAAATATGGATTTTAAACAGTTAACAATTAAAACATTGCCTAAAAATGAACTAAAAGTGATGGTGGACTGGATTTGTCATATTTTAGACTGAGAAAGCCAACTATGAGCTTGCCATGTGGTTCATGAAATAATTAAATATTAAGTGAAGTTTGGTTGATTCGAGAATAATAGTAGGGTAATTTATCTTGTTTGATTATCATGAAGACGAGATTAAATCGAGTATTTTCGTGTTTATTGTTGGTTGGTTTTTATCGCTAGCGATGAAGAGCAATGTAATTTTAGGTTTTATTAAATTCTGTAGTTTGTTTCTAGTGATGAATACAATTTTCTAATTAGAATATGTGTTTGATTACTTTATAGATGTTATGGAATTTTAAGACAGTATAAGTTTTTGATAGGTTAATCTGCGATGAGAACAAAGGTTTTTGGACTGAGTGAATGGCATAATCTGTTAGCGGAAGATATCTCTCAGACTGTGTGTGTGTGTGTTAATAGGTTTTCAAATAACTTTGAAAGTCTATTAATTAAGTCTATTAAAATCATGGTTAGACTAATACCTGGCTGTTTAAATACCAAAAAAAAAAAAAAAAGCAAACATAAAAATTATGTCTGGTCTCTTACATCGTTATCTAATCTTCACTCTCATGAATAGTTATGTTAATATATGCAATCGATTTATAACGTTTCTTGATTATGATTGCCACAAAAAGAAATAGAACATCTGTGTGTCAGCGAGGAAAGAGAGTCGACGAGAGAAATGTCATTAATCTATCTGCTTGTTTCACTTCACCCGGACTGAAGAGTTTTAAAGGAAGTTTTTGAGCCTCCTCCTTAAACAACATAACAGTATACCAAACCACTTGGAACATATGTTTACGAATCATCTGGTTGCTGTTAATAAAATTAAAATAATATTTACTAATACTTTTAAGGATGAGCATCTTGACGGCAAAGTCCATTTCGTGTGTGAAGTGGGGGGCGGAGTGTGACATAAATGTGTCCAGGCCATCAGAACCTATTAGAAAGGAATTAAATAATTTTTTGTAATCAACACTGTCCTAAATAATAAATAACATAATGTAAAATTGACTAGTAAATAATCTAATACTAATCACCACTTAAAAGGCAGAGTCCATGGTTTAAGTAGCACAGGCAAATCCTAAGCCGAATGTTTCTTCTTAACCCCTCCAAGTAAAATTAAAAATGTTTATGTTTGTTTCATCTAACTATAAAATGATGATGTCCTCATTAAATATTATAAATAAGATAATTTTCGAAAATGTATATGTAATTTCTGCTTACAGGAATTTTCCTAGACAGCAAGCCTTGTAAACATTTTAAATGTAGTGGAAATAAAACACAGTATAACAAACCGTATATTTGTTTAAACGACAAATGCATTTATGTACTGCAGCTTCTACAAAATTTTTGTTTAGCCGATTATTAGCTCATCTCATCTCATTTTCCTTTTACCTTCTTTTACCTTTCGGTGTCGAGGATTTATTAATCATCGGACCTCAAACCGTTCACAGTAAGGCTCTAAATAGAAGATACGCTTACTTGCCGCCATTTTTGGATCTAGGGTCACCCAACAATCGCATTCGTTCGAGCTCTTGATTTTTTCGACTTTATAGCGAAATGGGAGGTTGTTCTGCTCCAAATTGTATGTATGTATATATATAAACATAAATAAGTTATAAATTATAATTGACCTGCTTGCTTTTTAAAAGTTCATATTGAAATATAAAAAAAATCTTATGAACTTGCATACAGTACATATACTGAAAAAATTGTTTTTATATTACACAGATTTCCCCCGTACTTGCCGCCATTTTAGAGCTATCTTGGTGATTAGAGCTCGTATCATTTATCAGTAAATAGAAGTGGCTGTATAACGTTCATTAACATTCATTTTTCGTGAATTCGTAAAGAAAAGACTTCCCGTGTCCTTTATTATTGGTTGTACTGCTTTATATGAATTAGCGATTTTGATAAAATACTGTTATTAATTTTAGAAATTCTGCATTGTCTAAATCCGTACTTTAAAATACAGAACTGAAAGTCCTGGGATTCCATGGAGGTGTCATGTAATAATATTAATAATAAAATGAAACAAAACTAGACATATGACTCGTAATTATCTTTGAAACAATGATAATTTATAAGTAATTTATGTTTACACACACACACACACTATGTCCTGTAGTGTTGAGTTCGCAAGGCCGGTTTGCCTGCTTTGCGGGATGAAAAACCCCAGAATAAAGTGGGGAAGAATCCTTACTGTCTACGCCCTAGACAGGCTAACTTGGCTATGGCTGAGAAAGATCCTTCAGTTCCTCACGTCACCCACGGGAATCGAGCCTAGGACACTCTTTCCCCACGCATATGGTTGCGAAGCGCACAACCACTAGGCTAACCGCGCGAACTGCCATTTATTATAAATAAGGAAAATGTAAAATAATAATAAATACATGAAAAATGACCAGATGTGTGAGAGACTGCAATATATTATTTTTCAGGAAAATATAAATTTTTAAATTATATTTAAATATAATTTAAAATATTCTGAGAATAGAAATATTTGATATATAAATCTGATAAATATTTCAAAAAATGTAATTTTTATTTATTCTAAGTTAAGGCAGCAATTTAAGTTTACAATTCTAAGTCAAATTTCTGTGACATCAGACAGAAATTCATCTTATTACTGTTTTGCAGAGAGAGAGAGAGAGAGAGAGAGAGAGAGAGAGAGAGAGAGAGTATGTGATTATTTAGGTGGAAGTGATAGTATTCTTTGAGAAGAAGACGGGAAATGATTGGCTGTCCAATTCCATAGTCGAATTGTGCAATAGACGTTTCTGGCGCTTTGTTGTGATTGGGTTGATTGTGGAAGCGAAGAGATCGTTCAAATCTTTGCAGTCTCCCGACATTGTATTGCCCTACGTGTAAATTCAATCTATGTCATACAACGGACACAAATTTTGCACCTAAGCAGTTTATTTCTCTGACAGGACTCCATATTGTTGTCTAGTAGCGCCATCTACACAGAAAGCAGCATGTCATAGGCAAACGATAAATGTCGCATTATTCATACAATTAATTTTGAGAAAGATAAAAAGAAGTAAGGTAATTAGTATTCAGAGACAATAAGAATTATGCTTGTACACTACCTTATCAGAAGTTAAAGAACATTATCTCCGTAACACTTACAACTTCTCTTTCTCTTCAAGCTTCATTACCATATCAGAGTTTGTGCTCCCAGCCTAAACCTACAGCAACAAATTTATGTAAATATAGCTCAGTAGGGACTACGATACTGCAGCAGCTTTGTGCAATTATACGTGCCCTGAATTTGACAGATTTAGTGTAATTATTCTTTCTCTATCCGCCAGCGGTGACCTGAGTGTAGATTATTCTAACGGTTAGATCTGTGTTATGTTAATTAAGTTAGATCTTTGGTATGCTATGTCTCTTGTATTTAATTAAATAAGTTCACCAAAGGTGGCTCGTGTCACACACGGAGTATCTACGAGAGGGAAATACAAAATGGCCGAATACACTTTCATTTACAAAGCTAATGTATAATTTTCCTCGGAGAATTTGATGTTATTTTTTCTTCACTATAACTGAAACTATAGTTCACCATAATGCGCTTTCAGATCTTTGCTATGTTAATTAAAACGTCTTAAGGAATGCAGAAGAAGTCTATGTTCTGTTATATATAATTACAGCCTATTATATTGCACTATTATTGCTTGAAATTATTTAGCATTAATGTTGATAAGTAATTATATTCACGTAGTTTAATATTACATTATGATTAAAAATATATATTTAATTATAATTAATTTATAATTACATATGACATTATATAAGATTATTGAATAATTTTTGAGTATTAATATGTATCATATATTCATCGGAAATACACCATTTAGGATATTTAATATGATGGTATTAAGAAAAAAAATAAAAAAATAAATTATATTATATATGTGTGTGTATATTTGAATGTTTCAATGATAACAGTATTTCTCCTGTGGGTATTATTTGCAGTTTTAATTTTAACAAATGACTGTTTATAAAACACCTTTGTTTATAAAAGAGGTATATTATGAAATGCAATAGCGAATGCAGTTCTATTTTGTTCTGTGTAAGGCTTTGTTAAATAGTAGGCAACATAAAAAAAGAAGGGGGGGAAAGTACTGAATGCAGAGTAGGTTTTCACTTTTTTTTTTTTTTTTTAGTATGGTATACATTCTGGGATGGTTCCTAAAATGACGTGTCAGCTGTCGTTTTTGCCTAAACATCGTCCATCTAGGTAACAAGGATCAAATACACCGACAACAGGTGGCGCCAGACCAACTGACATTTACTGGCTTTTCTCCAGTGTGTTCTTTACTATTTTGCGTAACACTTTAAAGAAGTGAATGGATAGGAACATCCTCAATGGAATCGCAAACGATTACTTAGTGAATGGACTTCTTTTATGCTAGCTGTAGCGGAAGTACTGCCAGCTTTTCTATTGAACTGCCTTTGACTGTCTCACCTTTACGGCAAACTTTTTTTTTAACTTTTCTTTTCCATTCTGTTGTATCCTGAAAGTGGATTGTAAGATAGCATTCTTAAGAGGTGTTGTATTTTTTTCTGTCTTTTTTTTTACTGTGTTCTGCATGTTTCGCATTATGCCTTTCAGATAGGTGACTGTAAAAGCCGACAAATTGCTATAAATATCAGATAAATCGCAACGAAAATATAAAATTAGAAAATATTTGACATTGGTTAATTTTATTTATTTATTTATTTATCCACTCTGTTGGGTCAAAAGTAAAAAAAAAAAAAAAAAAAAAATATATATATATATATAACAATAAAGTTTTGAAGAAAACCGGATTTTTTTTTTTTTGTGAATTCACGCCACGAAATATTTTTATAGCCATCAACTAACAAATGATATTCTCAATGCCCTTCCCCCAACCTCCACAAACAAAAAGGCTTCAGAGTTTTTTCCTCTCAAAAGCAGTTTCAAAGAATTCGAGATTATTTATACAGGTATCCCTTTCTTAACACGGTTTCGCTTAACACGACATTTGATTAACGCTGCGAAATTAATTGCGACAGTCCCTTTATATAGGCGGCAAGAGTTTTAATTAACGCGCCTTTAAATTTAGCAAAATTCCACTAAATACGACATCATTGCTACAACCCACGGACATGGGCGTCTATGCAACTTTCAAAGCCTATTTTCTTAAAAAGACATTCTCAAAGGCAGCAGAAACAACGGGAGGAAATGCGATTAGGCTCAATTTTAGAAAAATTTTCACATTAAACACGCAATTGAAAACATTCATGATTCGTGGGAGCAAATTCTTCTAGCTGCATGAGAGCTGTTTGGAAAAATTTGCAGAATGCGCTAATGATTTAGGCGGTTTTCAAAATCCTGTGAACAACGTGATTGAAGAAATCGTTGCAGCTGGTGAAGACCTTGGTGTTGATGCAGAAGATGTTAAAGAATTATTGGATTCAAATTCAAAAGATTTCAGTGACAACGATCTTCTTGAAATTGAACAACAACGCATATATGAAGACAACGAACAAATGGAATGTGAAGATGGGTTGCAAAGGAGATAACAATCAAAGAACTGGATGGAATATTTCATAGTTTTAGAATCGATTAAGCAGCAAGTAATGGATATGGATCCAGATGTTAACCGAGGAATGCTTGTTTGCCAAGGTCTAGAGTCATTTTGCTTGTTATCGTAGAATTTATGCTGATAGGAAAAAAACTAAAACTGGTCAAACGACTCGATAACTTTTTTGATAAAAAATTGCAGTAATAATGTAGGTACAAGCATTTATTAAACATTTACTTTGCATTCATTTTTTATCTTTCCTAAAAGTGTACCATATAAAACGAATTTTTAATAATTGATCATGGACGAATTGTAATTTTTACCATTGATTATTATATTTGATTAACACGATTTTGATATACGCGGTAACATCGAGGGATTAATTAAATCGCGTTAATCAAGGGATGCCTCTAAATCGTTATTTAACCAGTCTTTCCTGGAAAACTGATAAAGCTTTAAAGATCAAGTCCCATTCAAGTTGTGATTTGATGTTTAAAACTGCATGTCCATGATTTCTCTAGGAATATGTTAGAATTCTCTATTATCGAGGAGATGTTTTAGTAATCTGTAATATAATATTCCTTTTTTTTTAAATCTTTCTCATGTCAATGGAATTTCAGACAGTGGTCAATATTCTCCACCGAAGTCAATTATTCCTAGTACTACAATTATAAGCTTACCTGTCTATTTTACGAAAATGAAAACCATATGCTGCTGAAGAAAAAACAGACTTGCATAATTATTTTCTGAAATCTCCGGTCTAGTTCTTTCGTTTCATTATTTACAAAAAAAGGTAATAATTGATAACAATTGAATAATTGATGCTGATGGTCATCACTATCATAGCACTAATTACATGGGCTTTTTTGATCCCGTCTGGTCTCTTTTGCTAATATAACAACCGTTTTGAGGTCTTCTTAGTATTCATTATTTATTTAAAGTATTCACGATTTGTAATTAATTGCATAGGCTTTCTAACTTTTGTTTCTATTAACCTAGTTTTGGGTGCAATGAATAGATTTACAAAATATATTTATTTTATAGTCAACGCATGGGTTAGAATTCTCATAATTTCTTTCCCTTCTGTTTTTGTATTTGTAATAACTGAAGAGAAAACCGAGTTTCATTTGGTGGTTTAATTTAAATGGTCGTTTAATTTTATATTTCATTTCATCTTCTAGTTTGTTATTTTGTCATCCTTTAAAGGCTATATTATTATTTTCAATTACTTTTTATTTAACTTTTTTAATTCTTCATTTTTCATAATAAGCTGATATCTCGTTTCGATCCTAATTCTAACTCAAAAGAGATTGTAAATTATCTAATGAATTATCTTCTTCTTCGCTTCTCTTTTAGCTCTTTAATGAAGCATCTCAAATGGATTTAAGTTGAAGAACACATTCTATACCTTTCAGGTATCTGAAGACCATATCCAGAGTTTTCTTGATATACTTGATATCCAATTGGCATTTGCCAAACTGGTTGACAACCATTTCCCTTCTCCCACCCACTAATATCAGATAAGTACACTTGTGGAATCTATAATCTATAAAGAAGTTTGTGAATGCTTTTAGGTGGTAGATGAATTTCATAATCCTATGTAAGACTCCGACCCTGTTTACTGGAAGCGAAAAAGCAAAAAATGCCTAAAACGCGTTTCATTCCCTGGAGATAGATTCCGGATAATCTATGTGTGGAATTCGCATAAAAAATGTTACGAATAAGAAAGAATTAATTGAAGGAAAATTAAATTACATACATACATTAGAATAAATGTATGTATATAACTTCATTTACTCCAATAATTTTTCTATTCTAATATATTACATTCTAACTGAACTACTTTTCGATTATTACTAGCAGATCCTCATAGCTCAGTTCGGTATAGACCCTTGGATCGGGAAGACCTGGGTTCGATTCCCGTCAATGATGTGAGGAATCTTTATCTGGCCTCTTCCGACTAAAGGTGAGTCGGTCTCAGACGGAGATAGGGTTTTTTTTTTCTTCCGGTAACTCGGGTTTTTCATCCCTCGAAAGAGGCAAACCGGTCCCATGAACATATACGGCTACAGTCATAAATACTTACAGGAAGGAAGGCAACGAGAAACCACCCCCTTGCTCATAATCATCTCCCCTCGTTTCGTCTGCAACCCTTTTATAAGAGAGAAGGCTACAGATTAGGATTATGATTCTGCATACACATAAGAAATACTAAAAAGAAAAATTAGCTTAAGGCGGATATTTAAATACTTACAAATATGATATAAATAAATTAGAGAGGTAAAACTATTCTAAAATTCGAGTTGCTTTGAAAAGTCGTTTATTATTATTATTATTAGTAGTAGTAGTATCCACTTAAGAGAACATTCATTGATGAATGTTCTCTTAAGAGAACATTCATTGATGAAGCATGGACTATATTTTCAATTTATCTTGAAACAGATAAAATTATACGCCCGTTTAAAATTCTTATAAACGACCGACAGATAATAACAGGTCATAGTTTGCAGTGGTTTTCTTCATCACAGTATAATATAAGTTTCATGTGTGTATAAGTTTCATTTTCACATATAATTCAAAATTACTACAGTAATTAGTTGGTTTATTATGTCATTCTGCCACTGACCAGATTTCTAATTATGTTAACAATGTATGCTGGTGGCGGCCTGCCTTTCTCTAATAGCCGTATGTGTTGAAATTATATCAGATAAACACTAAACACATTCCCCGCAATCTGGCATTGTGTTAACACATAACATAGATTACAGATAAAACTTTATTTTATGCAATAATAATGATGGCGCTGATATCTTGATGGGAATGAGAATATCTTTGTATCTAGTTTTATATACTTCAGAAAGGAAGCCCTCACAATAAAAAATAGAAACTGAGTAAATAAGTAAATAGTTAATAATAATAATAATAATAATAATCTTTCGTTAACGATGAAGTATATCTTTGAATGTATGCTAAACAAAGATATAAAATAAAAGACCCACCATTTGAAATTTATTATTTATAACGCAATTTAGCGCGAAAATGGCCTTCTTAAATCTATGCATAGCAATCAATATAATTTTCCTAACTAATAAATTAGCTTTAGAGCGATTGGTGAATAACGTAACTAAGATAGTATTAGAATAAATTGCAAAAACTGGGTTTCTTAACTGTTTCTTAAATTTCAAGCATTAAACTATCCCATGAGTCTTATTTACTACCTGCATCCTTGAACAACATCCAAAGTGCCGTAGCATTTTTTATCATGTTGGGATCAAAGGATAAGAATCGTACTAAATAAATTATTTATTTTTTTGTGTCATCGTCCAATGAAAATATTCCTCACTAATCTCTCTCTCCATCGTTTACGAAACAGTTTCTCGACTTCCGTGCTAGATATTACCTGATTAAAATGAAAGGGCCTCAGTAATTCAGGTCCCATAATTTTCTGCTTTATATCTAAGAGTCACAACATTGAGACATAAAGGCGAATTGGTGTGACAGGTTGAAGACATTCAACTCGCATTCTAACGAACTTTACTGTACTTTATGATCATTTTAGGCATCTCTAGTGGTCCACGGGGACAGATTTCGCATAACTGCAAAGCCATTTATATTTTGCATGTAATTACATGCAGCGGCCACAGTCCGTTACATTCATCTTGCGATGTAGTTTCGCATTAGGCTTAACAACTAAGTAACGGTCTTTGTAATGCTTCAAACGATTGCTATCTGTATTTAGAAACAAAAGAGAACATCGTAGTTTTTGTTGCACGAAAATATTTAGAAACAAAAGAGAACATCGTAGTTTTTGTTAACGTAGTTATTTAAGCAATACGTTTACAAGACGAAAACAATAATTCTTCTCGTTAGCCAAGTCCTTTTAAAGACTGTAAAAAATAAAAAGGTGTATTAAATTTATTTAGAAATTTTTTTAAATATTTTTAATTTAAGAAGTATTATATAAAATTTACATTAATAATTTTAATTAAAAATTAAATTTTATTGAAATATTTATTTTAGTTTAATTATAGAGAAATATTTTATAGCAGTATAGTATCAGATTAAGAGAAACATAACTTTGAATTGTTACACAATATTATCTAAAATAATCTGATCTGTAATTAAATAATTACCAAATTTTAGAAGTCTGTTCAAAAGGCCAAAAAAAATCGATTAGAATATCAAAGATTCAATAAGGAGAGCATATGATTTATTATGTTCTCTGAAACAAAAACAGTCACCAATATGTGAGCCATCAGAGACGTATACTGACCTCAATACGATTTGACAAGCATCATGCATTAAAATAAGACATTAAAGAGACGCAAATGTCAAATGAAGATAAATTAATTATTTTCCAGAGGTTTTATGACAGTTCTCTGGTTTATTCTGAATATCTTATAATCCACTAAGTTGACAAGAAACAGAGCCACTTTAGGATTATAGAAAGTCGCTATGATAAGAAAATAATATATTTCGTTTATTTCTAATAAGATACTGTATCAATCACGTCGCTGTCACTTTTGAAAATGTGACTGATTTTTTTCTACATTCTTTCAAAAACTAGTGCCTTGCGATATTGATTACTCACAAGAAAATTAACAAATGACCAATAGCAAAGGAATGTTTGCGATCTTCTTTGATTATGCAAATAATCGTTTATAGTTGGACGCTCCAAAAGAATTTTTCGTTCTGCGTATGGCGTACACTTTAATGTAGGGCATCTGAGACGGAAAATATTAAACAATTCAGGAGTAAAAGAAGAGAATCTTAACTGGATGCCGCAAATATCCAAACGTGTGCGTTAAATGCATATGTTCCCTACCGGGTTTTTGTTTTACTGAGATAAAAACCTGATTTTCTGGGAAGAACTATTCTGTCATGTCCGTACGAGAGGCTAATTCACCTCCAATTTGAAAGCCCTTCCAAAGATTCCTCTTCTTTGATCATTATTCGAGCCGAGGTCGTGAAGCTTAAACAAATATCCAGATTCTTTTCCGACTGCGCCACAGGCTGACGAAATGAACTACTGTATGTGTAATACGTGAAAAGAGTTATTAAATTTCCATGTAACTTGGATTTCGTAAGATAAAAAGAAGTCTAAAGATATCTCTGTAAATAGATATCGATTAACTGCATCTTTGATCTTCGCTCTGAGTATTTCTAGAGATGGAGAAGCTAAATGTCTCCAAGTAACATACCAACCATCTCCATATCAGATCATTAACTCGCCATCATTTGAACCACGCTTTCTTATAAATGTGCCTTGAGTTCCGGATGGAATTCACACATCCAAATGAGCATATCGTTCCGATTGTGCAGGCGTAATTTTTCATTATAAATCAGGTAGTTAATAAGACAACCGATTGATCATTATTTATAAACTTAGAGACAAAAAATGCAAGTAAAAATAGGTTGGAACTATGGAATTAAACTCACTAGCTTGTAAAAAATACATATGCAAAGGAAAGTAACAAATATAACTCTGAAATGAATCGATCAATATATTAAAAATAAATAAAAGACTTTTTGTTCTATTTTTTCCCGTACTCCACGCATATCCGAGAGGTACAAATAAGATCAAAATAAATAACCTGAGAGAGCAGCCAGTTTCACTTTTTCTCATTGTAACGGAGAATAAAAAAAAAAAAAAAAGTGGAACTGGTCATCTGGTACAAGAGAAGTGAAAACTGATATCTCATACACGTCACATGCTGGGCATATTGGAAGCATATTGTTTTAACAGAGAAGTTCCTTTTCTTAAATTGAATTTTGGGCAAATTTTATTATACGAAGGAAAACTAGAAAGAATCTGTTACTAGAGACCTTCTACTCTCCGTGTGTCAATTTTGATTTTTGGTGATTCTTGTGTCTTGTTTATAAAGCATACACGTATTTTAAGAGTTTGAAAAGAAAGAGAATCCAGGGATCGAAGTAAAGCGTAAAAGCAATGCTTTAAGATAAGCAAAATTCTTGATGTTGCATGAAATAGTAAATAGAACGCCTGAAAAATTCAAAACGAAAACACTCTTTGTGGAAGTGGGTTGTCTGTAATGTAGATTACAATTTGAAATAAAAATAAAACAAATAAGAAGAAGAATTGCTTTTGACTCTGATTAAAAAAGGGAGTATAATAAAGAAACAAAAAAGAAAAAACTCTAATGTACATGCATTTGCATTTATTCCTAACATGGAACATCGTCTTATATGTTTTTTACTACATCCTTCGGTATCTGATGTCTTGAGTCAAAACAAGACTTTCCATGAGATTTCAGAACACGTTATGATGGTTTCCGAGAAATTACAAAAAAAAAAAAAAATAAATAAATAAAATAAAAATAAAATAAAATAAAATAAATGAACAGTTAGTCTGCATGCGTGTATTGCAACACACATTTATGTTTCTTATATATGAATAGATTATATTAATTTATAAAAGTTTTTTTTAAATGGCTACATATTTTACAAGAAGAATTTTTCATGCAAGGTCACGTTTTATACAAAGCATTGTTCAAAACCGGCAAAGTGGTGTAATAATACAATCAAAATCAGCCTGATCGTTGAGTTATCCACTTAAAAAATGTTACTAAATCCAAAATTAATTTAGGGATAATCTGTAGAGATACGGAAAATCCTTCACAAAACTAATTCCAAATCTATCATAACATTGCAAGTTGCTCAAAATAGGAGTGAAATGTGTTCATTTATGTCCTTTTACATATATATCTAAAAGTATTTTACTTTTTTATTACGATTATTTTAAGAATATAGTTTAAACTGTTATCAATATTATTAATAAATTTAAAATATCAAAAATTTTCAAGAAAATTAAATAAGAATAGAAAGTAAATAGTTACACCTTTTTTATTTATAACATTGTCTATTATATTTAATTCAATAAGTTTAATTTGATATCGATTTTTGATACTCATTTTTGATACCGTTAAATGATTTAATCTTATTGATGTGATGACGCAAAACCGAAAAAAAATTTTATTGGAAGGAAAAAGGGTTTTTCTTAACAACCTTATCTGTTTTCCCCAATAAAATTCACTTGGTATTCTTCAGCAGCTGCTACTTTTCCAACCTTGTCATTTGATGGAATCGATGCCAAATACTAATTTTATTCCCGCTGCTATTTCCACTTCTAAATGGCAACATTGTCATCGGTGTTTGAAGACGGAAGATATCAACGATGACAGGAGAAGCTGATATGAAATTTAATGTAATGAAGCTGTCACTACAGATCGTAACCGAGGAACTTGGTCTATTTGAAGAAAAGATTTTTTCAATACTTGTGCTCCTATTTCAGAAATGACCATTGCTGACTTTAGAAAAACATTGCGAGAATAGTTTTTATTTAAGTGCCAAAAGCAAGAATCTAAATTTTAGTTTTGTTTTTATGTTTTAGAATTGGGCGGCGAATAAGGAGAGGCAATTCAAGAGTCCAAATAATTTTTTGACATTTCTTGTTTAATTTTATACATATAACAGTTGTTGCAATAAAAAATTTTGTTATTATTATCATTTAGATAAACATTCACAACTCCTGTTGCCTGATAGATGAGGAGAATCTACCTCCAGATAATAAATTACTTTAGGAATTTATTTTTGGAATTACTTTTTGAAAAGATCAAAGTTCAATTCTCGTCGTGACGAGCGGAATCTTTATATGAGTTTTGTGAATTGAAGGTGAGTTAGACAATCTCATAAGGAGATAGCAGCGTTTTTTCTCCCGGAAATTCGAGTTTTTCATCTCACATACAGACAAATCGGCCTTGAGAACACACGTAATTTACAGACAAAAATATTACTGGTGGTGGGCAGTAGATGGCGTTGGTGTATATGATGATGATAGTGGCCGTTCGGTGTAGTTGGTGGATTAAGTGGTGGAGACGGAGTGTTGTAGAGTAGATGCTCTCCTTCGATGAGTCTTTGGACTCCTTAGAGGTGTCACGTAATAATAATGATAATAATCGGTAGTGATATGAAAAAAATTTACTGTAAAGATACCAAAATTAATTTAGGGATTATCGACAGAAATACGGATAATATCGTAATTCTATTTTAGTAATTAGTGGGTTATTAAAATTTAGTAGCCTACTAATTTAAATGCTGAAATTACTAAATTATAAATTATTTAATTAAATAAAAATTTATTATTTTCTTAATAAACCTAAATTCTTATATATGATTTAATTTCGATTAAGTCGCTCGAATTATTGCGATGTTTTTATTTCAAATTCTTAGCTAGCAAATAATAATAATGATTACAATAATAATTTATTTATTTATTTATTATACTATACAGGCAACTCTAGGGAGTCAGGGACTTCTGAAGGACGTGAAATACTTGAAACATTCAGCGAAAACTCACTCATAATATCCACTACTAATTTTTTCACTCACCCATGAGAAGATCTGATACTCACATTTTTCCTGATCACAACCTTACTTAGATTCCAAAAATGATCCCGAGTTCTTTCCCATTTGCTATGATTGCAAAAATTTCCCTAATTCTATATTTTAAGATCTCTTTACCAGCTTTTACGTTTCTATCATATCTCCTTTTTGTTTTATTTTTATTTATATTTTTTATTTCTTAAACTTTGAAGGCTGCATTCTTTTCTGTTGTCTATATATACAAAGGCTCACTAGTCTACCGGCTACCAAGATATTATCTTGGTAGCCGGTTGCAAGGCTGTTTGCCCATTTTCATGAGATCTAGGTGACCATATTTGAACACACTTCAATGTATATTAAGGCTTAGTAAAGTGGGAGAATAACTTTCTTATTCCAGCAAGTTAGTGTTCTTGTCAACATTGCAGTCACCCGATGTGATATCTTAACCATCTTAGAAATGTTCTCTCAAAACCCTTACTGTTCCCCCCATGGCCTTTAGGTGGTTTATCATTAACGTGCATCAAACTTCCATTAAAATAATACTCAATCTGTAATGTCTTTAGTCCAAAATGCATAACGCGGCATTGCATTACATTAAAATGACACATTATTGACATTATCCATAAAGGCAATCAGCCTGCAGAGATTCTGCATCAATATGTCCCTTATCACCAGATCAACTTTTCATCATCTATAGATATATAACTGAATATTTCCATGCTATAACTGGCTGCACGAGTTCTAATTCCATCCTTGTATAATGGAATGATCTGGTCCTCCTTTCACTCATTTAGAATCGTGTTGGTGACTCAACCAGAGGCACAGCTAATTCTATTTCACATCCTTTTAGTACGTATGCTGATATCTCCTTCAAATTGACTGCTGTCTTTACATCAAGATCTTGCAATATTTTTAAAACCTCTACCGATTTCACCTGTCTTAGAAATGTTGCCTCAAAACCTTATCACACTATTCCCCATCGCCTCAGGTGGTTCATCATTCATGTGATGTGTATCAAATTTCTATTAATACTCAGTGTAGACGGGTCGACAAACTACGGCTCGTCTCCTATTATTGCACAGCTCGCGAGCTGAAGATGCTTTTTTAAATTAACGTAGTGATAGAATCATGAAACTGGGTTTCTGTATCCACAGAGAAGTGTTAATTTTACGCAGACATCCACATTCATTTACATGTTGTCTATGGCCTCTTTCGCACTATTGTTATGGCAGTGACCTTATGTTGCACTCTCGTCGCCTTGTGATGCCACCGTTGACTAACAGTGGTAACTAGGCAATACTCTGAGTGTTGCAGACAGAGCGGTTAGCGTTTCCGCTCTCCAGCCAAAAGACTGAGGGTTCGAATCCCGCCGCGCGCTTGGATGTTTGTGATTGTCTGTGAAAATACTAGTGGTGGTGGTGGGCGTTAGATGGCGTTGGTATAGTTGCGGTTCATTGTAGTTCATGGATTGTGAGTGGTGGAGACAGAGAGTTGTAGAGCAGGTGCCCTCCCTCGATTAGTCTTTTGACTCTCTGAAGATGTCACATAATAATAATAATTATAATAATATCACCACTTTATGTCGGGGAATATTGGTAGATATTTGTTATATTCAAATTCTGCAGGTCAGGAAAGACATTTCCTAATATATCTTTTTAACATCTTAGAAAAGTTGCACTACATAAAATCTCAATACAAATCAGCCTTATTCGATGAGCACTGCTATCGATTTTGATGACTGGGAAGGCTAACTCTGTGCCCTCAATTACGCATAATATTATGTAATATAAAAGGAATTCCATACTTTTCGCTATTTTCTTAAAATTTTGTTTGTACACATACTGTATTTTTTTTTAAAATATAATGTGAAAATTTTGTTTTTTTTTGTCTTATTTGTAATTATATGATATCCTCGATTTTATCTCTTGGCCGGGAAGTTTAAAACATTTACTGTCCGACCTTGTCAGAAAACGTTTACTGATTCCTGGCCTACATCCACCTCAAAATTCTCTCGGATTTCCTTTGACCGTTTCATCTAACTTCTTCTCATAATACTGATTTCGCTTTCTTCGCCATTGTTGGTTACATGCCTGATCTGTTCTTGATATCGTTCACGCTATTAGTTCCATAACATCTTATTATTATGTAGTTTATGATTTAAAGTTCAATTAAAGTAAATTATTTTATTTTATAAAATAAACAATTTGATTTTATTAAAATAAACTATTTCTTTAATAAAAAGAAAAAATTAAAATAATTATAAAGAAATATTTTATTTAGATAGATATTAATTAAAATTGTAGCATCTGCAATTTAAAACTTGTGCAATATTCAAATATTTCTTATCAAAATATAGAATTTGTTTTTCATAACAAATTTAATTCATGAAAGGGTTTTTCGTAAAAATGAGTATTATTGTAATTTCATGAAGTGTTATGCGTATTAGTGTAATAATTTATTTTATTTCAATTTCGTACATTTTATTCTTAGTAAGAATTTTTTTTATTATTTTTTATGTATTTTATATAATGCTTCAATTTTTATCTGTTTTACAATAGCAACAGTAAGAGTAAGAGTAATATATTTTTATTCTTTATTTTTAGTTTTATCTATTTTTATTATTTATTTATATTTTATTTTAATATTATTTTTATTTGTTTTTTTTAGCCATGGCTATTTTATTGTCATATAATGTTAATGAACTGTAGTCTTTATAATCAGTTTTAAAATTAACTTTAGATATTGAAATTTTTGAAATTAACCGTACGGTTATCCGGGAAAAAAAAGATGTACTTCTGTGGGAAAAAAATAATGACACGGGGTGTCTTTTTATATACTTTGTTATTCTCGCCGGACAAACTACAAGAAACGCTCTACATCCTGTAGTCTCTACGTGACCAGAAATAACTTAAAACCAACTGTTATCATCATTGTTTCGCTATAAGTACTTCTTGAAGTATTTGTCACCAAACGAATAGCTACCAAATGTTTGGTAAGCACTTGTTTTCTATGACTATAAAACCTTCAGCAAACAGCTGGTTCCAACATGTGGCTGCATATATGGCACTAAAAACAATCATTTGTTCGCGGTGGCTACTATAAATCACTTCAGGAAGCTGTGAAAGGTCCCTTTCTCGCACGTGGGTAGCCAACAATTCCTAACACTTTAACGACGCTGTTCCAGGAAATACAGCACTAAACGTGAACGACCGACTATATTGAGTATGGTCTGCCAACATAAGCCCTCTACCTTTACTTTATTAAGTTTTTATTTAAATTCAAGGCCACTTGGATGTGATATATATATATAGTGACTTTTGTTTTGCACATATGAACACCTCTCTCTCTCTATCTAAAGATGATGTTTTCCTTTAATTTTTCCCACAAGAACCTTTTGATTCGTATTTTGCATTTTATTCAACTTTTCCTTACCACTGAAGCGTATAACAGAGTGGCTTGTGCTCATATTGTCTGTGTCTGTAAGTCACACACACATACAAAACGCTCGGTGTTTCTTATGGAAATAAATTAACATTTAAGATTCAAAATTGGTCTTGTATAATTTGGATGTGCCATGAAAACGACACTTTCGCAGAGCAGTTAAAAGGATGGCCCATAGGCATTTCTAATTGGAAAGACCTAGGTTCGATTCCCATCATGACGCGAGAATGCCTTTTATGGACTTAACCAGCCTAATACTGAAGTAACAGGTTTCATCTGGGAACTAGATTAATTTCTCCAGGCAAACTGGCCACAGAACACATGGAAGATTGAGTGGTAGAGACAATTGTAGAGTAGGTGCCCCTCCCCCCTCGATGAGTCCTTGGACTCCCTGGAGGTGTTACGTAATAATAATAATTAATAATAATAAGAGGATATCAGTCCCAACGGTGGACTGTGTAGTGTAGATGGCCGATGACCTCATAGCATAAGGTCATCGGCCATCTGTGCCAAAAATTTTACCAACTTGTTGGAGGTGTAATAATAATACAGGGTGTTTCAAACTGAATGACCTGATTTCAAATAATTATATTTAATAATAAAAATGTGGTACAGTTACAAAATAAATTACCACGTATGAAGTAAGGCGTAAAGTTTCACTCACCGCAATTACAAATGCTCAATGTGCCCTCCACCTGCTGCACGGACAACATCAAGCCGATAGCTGAATTCATCCTAAAAGCGTCTGAGAGTGTCTTCTGTCACAGAATTTACTGCAGCCGTGATTCTGGTTCTGAGCTCATCCGAGTCAGCGGGTAATGGACGAACATAAACACAGTCTTTTACATATCCCATAAAAAGAAGTCACAAGGTGTAATGTCTGGAGATCTTTGAGGCCAAGAGTGTAGTGCCAAGTCGAGGGGTACCGTGCGTCCAATCCAACGCTGAGGGAATGTTTCGTTTAGAAACGGGCGACCTTGGAGGTTCCAATGTGGCGGTGCTCTGTCTTGCTGAAAAATGTAATCTTCAGATTCTTCATTCAGCTGTGGAAGTAGCCAGTCCTGCAGTATCTCAAGATAGGAGTTTCCCGTAACAGTGTTTTCCTCAAAAACGAAAGGGCCATAAACCTTTCTACCAGAAACCGCGCAAAAAAACGTTAAGTTTTGGTGAATCACGTTCATGCTGTACAATTTCATGTGGATTCTCAAATCCCCATATCAGAACATTGTGGCGCCCCTGTCCTCCATGTCCTCTAACAGATTAGCATAAAAATCTGTTCAAACAAAAAACTCTGGGCCAAGGCTGTTCACATGGTTCAAGTCGCATTCATTTGTGGTTCGTGGTTGCAGAGATATACAAATTTCAAATTGGGACATTCGTTTTGAAACGCCCTGTATACTGACTCCTGGTATAAGGAAACGTACTTCTCTGTTGTTGGCTAGAACTGCATTTCCATTAAGAAAGCATGAATGTAGTGTTAATAGTATCAGTGATTTAAGATATGTTCCTTACAGTGTTCCTAGTTTCATCCTAACTAGAAGCTACAGTAATTTTATGAAATTTTGTTGCGCATTATATGTATTAGCTTTTAGGATAATTTATCAATTCTCGTGAACATTGATATTATACACTAACTCCACACTGCTCGATAAAATTAACAGAACAATTTTTTTTGATGAATATTTTATTCTTCACAGTGTCTCCAAAGGCCAATATTGGTTATAATAGGCCTGCAATTCCGAGTATCCAATAGAAATTGATCTACCACTCCCAGGGCCATCGCCAGATTAGATTGCGCCCTGAGGCAAACAATTAAATATCGCTCCTAATGGATTATAAGACAAAAATATAAGAAAATCTCCAATTGCTATTTTGTTTTTATTACAAGAGCAACATTAATGCAAAATGATTACATAATAATATTAATTAAATGTTAGCTTTGCGGGGATATCGCACAATAAAACTTTTATAAGCTCTTCTAAATTTAAATTATAAGCTATGTCCGCCTCTATCGATATAGTTGCTAGATCAACTTTCTACAAACACATTACAACTCGTCTGAATTGGTGCTAATTGTACATATTTTGAAGCTCTGAGAAGTGGAGTACATTTCTGTTCTCCGCTGTGTCCCGTTTTAGTTTTAGCCTACAACTGATTCTAGACGTTGTTTCAACTCTGGAGAAAGCAAAGAATACAACTGAATCTCGGAGAAAGAAATATTTTTATTCAGTTCAGAATAATGATCAAGGCCGCATCCTTCCTCACGTTTTTGATAAGGATATCGTAACTACGTACAGGTGCTGAGAATAAATCCTCGAAGCTTATGTTCAGGGTTGCATGTAACCTAGATTTTCTTTTCATGCATGATAGTGCTACTGCCCATAGAACTCAAGTAGAGGAGTATCTTGAAACTGAAGATATCTAACGAATGCGTGGCCAGCACGATCACCAGATTTAAATCCGATCGAACATGTGTGGGACGTCCCTGGGCGTTGCATTACACGCAGATTGTCACTGCCTCGATAAGCTAAAGTCGGATCTGGTAGAAAATGGGATTTGCTGTCACATTATCTTATAGAAACTCTTACCTCGTATATCGAGCAGGGTCCGCCGCTGTCAGACCTGTCTAGAATGAATTTATAGTTGGACTGTGCATTTGTTTGTTTGTAGATGGAAACAGATACTTTATATGTATTTGCTTCAACCTCTATTTCTCGAAATTAATTACTTATATAAAAAACAGCTGCTGTCATACCATGCAGACTAGGCAAGTGAGGACAACTATTAGTAAAATGAGTTATTAACGTAGAAAACAGTTGTTCAGAATAATTTTTTCAGTAGAGATTAAATGCTAGCGACATTAATGTGTCAATATGGTGGTAACAGACAAAAAAAGAAACAAAAAAAAGGAAGCTCTGAGCTATCGAGTCACATCATCGGTAGTTGCAATGCAGCTACGATGCACCGAACACAGATGCAGTTCATATGCAAATAACTCCCGAAATTCCTAGGTACATGTATATAAACGCAAACGGGGGTCTGCTACCGTTTATTGCATATTAGAATAGAATCCAGAGAGGACCTGAGTGACGTTGAAAGGGGCGTGATTGTTGGAGCCAGGCTGGAAGGTGCATCTGTGACCAGAATAGATGAAATTGCACATTAGTCGAGGAACAATCTCTAAGGTCGTGTCAGCATGGCAGTCAACAGGACAAACATCATCATCAGCCAAATGTGATAGTGGAGAAAGCGCTTACTGGAAATATTTCGAACATTAGTGCGCTGGTCGAAAAATAGGCGGGCTTCTGCTGAGCAGTTATGTGAAAAATTCAACGCCGGTCGTGAGAAACCCATTTTAACAAAAACTCTGCCGCGGAAACTACACAGAGTTGGATATCCCAATCGGATTGCGTTACACAAGTCTTTGATCACTCCCCTCAAAGCACGTCGTGCTTGTTTCCAACTGTTAACGATTTTGGTGATTCTGTAATGATCTTGGGAGCATTCTTATGCCGTGGTTTGGACCCACTTATTGTATTGGAAAGCAAAGTGGATGCTGCACGTTATCTTTCAATCATAAGTGATTTTCGCAACATGATGGTGAGGTTCCCTGTCTGCCATGGCCATTCCACTCACCAAACTTAAATCTTATAGAATATTTATGGGACATTTTGGAGCGAGCTCCCAGGCAACGTTTCCCACCTCTAAAGAACAAACACGAATTGATCCAATTTCTGTCGGACGAATGGTATAAAATTCATCCTGTTGAGTTCCAAGCACTGACAGAATCTCTCCCTCAAAGAATATAGGCTATATTAGACGCCCACGGCGGACGGACCAACACCACATTAATCGAAACGTATCACTTTTTTTTTTGTTCATTACTTGTATTTAACAATGCACGTAAAGAAATTAATAAGCCCCAAATAGAAATAAAACTGGAAACACTTGGTAAAATAGTGTTTTCTAAACTATGAGGCACGCTTCAGAGATGGTGATGCAAGCGTGTGTCACGAGGACATCAACTAATGTTCAAATAATGCCTTTAATCGTGTTGTGTTTTCTGTAGTACACTTGAGCACAGAAATTTGCCTGCAGAAATCCCGGTAAGGATTCTGTTTAGAACATAGGGTTAATTTATAATGCATAACATTATTTACATAATGCATAATATTTACATTATATATAACATTTATCTTTACATTACACATAACACATGTATATTTATTTAATATAATGCATAAATATTTATAATAAAGTAATTATGTTATTATCATTATTATCCATCAGGAGACTTATGCCCATCTAGAGCTGCATAAACTTCACGAATACCACAAGTTCTTAAACTTTTTTTTTTATCCGCAAGCCCTTTTCAATAAGGCTAAGTTATTAGCGACTCCTGGCAGCACCGGTTAAGTCTTTTTATACTATCATGACATTTTTTGAGAAGATTTAAATAAAATGATAAATAGAAACAATGAACATATTTATTACAGAAATTGTGTACATACAGTTATATTTAATAATATATACTTAACTTTTTTATAGTTGACAATCTAATTTTATATGTGGTTAACAATATAAAATTAGATAATGTAGAATGAGGATTATAATTTCACTAGTACTATAGTAAATATTTAATTTATTCCTGTTTATCAATGTTTGTTGCGACCCCCAGAATCTTTTTCGCCACTCCTGGAGAGTTACCCACACTATTTACCCCCCCCCCATCTATAGCCACTGTTTGTATTTAGGTCTGTTAACTGGATGTGCTCTTTGACCTATTTGCCTATATGGTCGAAAACTCCAAGCTTTTGGGAGAAACAAAATCCCTCTTCCTCCTTATGACATACGCAAACTCACCTTCAATTGATAAAACTTATATAAAGATTCCTCTCCATCATAAATAGAAGAGAACTGAAGTCTTTTCCAATTAAAGATCGCAATGCTCCTTCCAGTTTTGATATAGTGGCGCTAAATAACATATTGTTTATATATTACGCTGTATTATAATATTTATAATATAAGATATAAATAACAATTATTCTTCCATTTAATTAGGACGAGAAAATTAAAATACTGGACATTTATAAATCATACGAACATTTAATATGCATAATGACCTCAAGCTATCGACATTTTTTAAATATATTTTAGACGTTTCAAACGTAAGATTTCAGTTCGTTTATTCTTACCCCCCAGGACGTTTTGGAGCATAAATACGGAGCCGTCACCGATGAATAATGCTTTGAAGATTCTATAAAGGCATTTAACTTTTTAGTTCAAGTTATGCACGGTAGGATAGTTTGACATTTCGTCATACTACGTCATCAGTCGAAAAAATCTACCTATTGTAAATGCACGCCATTTGCAATGTTGCATGACTGGTTTCCTGAGCTATTTCGATAACTTGAAGATAACTATTATATTTCCATGAGTTGAGAAAAATTTGTGCTATAGGAAAGTGAAATAAATAAAACAAAATAAGAAATTGATAATGTTTTCTAAATATTTTTGAATAACTGCCATATTATATTATTTATATAAAACACCATTTATTATCTTAGCAATTTTTCTATAAATTGCAATTTTGATTATTTTAATCGCGTGCGGAAGAGGATTGGAGGGGAATCAATCGACCGTGAGATGCGGTGATGATTGATTCATTCAATCCCATACCCTTGGAGAGTAATGGATGGCAATTCTGTAGCCAATGAAGTTCTAACTGAGGCTCGGCTATTGCTGTTACTCTTCTGCCATGATCAGAGCTTTAATTGCTCAATAATACCTAATCTCTACAATGTCTACTACAGATAACGGGGAAGATGAAAAGCATTCTTGCTTCGCCCCTTTAAGCCAGTCCTTATAAGGACTTTAATCGCGTCCCTCCCAACTGATCATAGCTAACACAACTGCCCTCAAAGGGCGAGCTTAACTGCTCACAAACCTCCCATTCCCAAACAACTCTCATTATAGATAAAGGGGAATTATGAAAAGCACTAGTGCTTCACCCATCCTGTCAGAAATGTTAATGGTAAATGGTTAATCCCTTCTGGCTTAGACCTCGAAGAAAAAAAAAAGTCCTTTTTAGGACTTCCAGGGTAACGAATGGCAATGCTGTAGCCAGTGAAGTTTCAACTGAGGCTCGGCTATTGCCCATTACCCAGCCATGACTGGAGCTTTTAGCTCAATAACACTCCATCCGCACAGATTCTCTTCATTCAGATGACGGGATAAAGAGTCAAGGACTCAATCCATCGCCCAGTTCTTTTATTTATTATTATTTAATCGCGTCTGAGTGAGAAGCTACCGTGAGATGCGGTGATTAATACTCTTGGAGGGTAATGGATGGCAATGCTGTAGCCAATGAAGTTCTAACTGAGGCTCGGCTATTGCTGTTATCCTCCTGCCATGATCAGAGCTTTAATAGCTCAAATTTAATCGCGTCAGTAGTAAACATTAATTTGTTTGTATGTTGAAACATACATACATACATAGTAAACATTAATTTGTTTGTATGTTCATACATACATACATATATTTTTAGCATTATTCATTCAAATGTATACAGGCTGTTGGGAGTTTAGCCCAAACTGCTTTAAATTTAATGCAATAAACTGTAATGTTATTAACTTTAATGCCATTTAAATGAAAATGAAAAATACTGACGTATTTGGCAAAATTCAGATTGCACTGGCAAACGATCAAGCGAAGCGAAAGGGGAGCTGTTAGAAAAATACATATGCAGAGACACTAAAAATGTGTACGACAAATGGAAAATAAAAGCAGCGACCAGTGTACAGAATAAGCAATTTGCATTGATCATTACAACACTTGTTCTGCTTGCGAATGTTCATTATGACTTTACATAGGGAGTGTCTACCTGCAGATGGGAACAGAAACAATGCATGGAAATCTGAACGTTGCCTTTAGTAAAGAGAGAGAGAGAGACACACACCGTATGAGCCTGCTGATCGCGCAAAGTTACCGGGGGGAATACAAAGCGCGACCTCAGCTATATCAGCATTCCGTTACCTCTTCAGCCACTGGGGTACTGATTGTAAATGTACTTAAATTGCAAATGTAAGCTTTGCGCATCTCCCAGCTTCTAGGTTGTATGTAAGAGCTGTTAGGAATTGGACTCTGTGCAAGAGACATCATTAAGTTCCATGATTGTCTTTTAGATCTCACACGAGAGGAGAAAAGACATTAGAATCACATTTGAAGTATTACTAGTACCCAACGCGTTTTATCGTATAAGAAAGGATACCCAATATTCCGTTGCTTTTATTCGTGCTCAAGAGAGACAAGCATAGGACCCATAACACCTAAGTTGAAATTGCGTTTTCATTGGTTTCTTTGAAGAGATGACCATATGGAGATTCGAATACGGTGTAAGAGAAAAGAACGCACTCATACGCACCCCACTATTTGTTTTACATAATGCTTAGAGACAGTATTTTAATATCCATCAACTTTTCTGTAATGCTGAGGAAATAATCTATTGAATACCTGAGAAAGATCTGGATGTTGATGCTTTGCAATTCTCTTACAGTTCTTGGTGAAATATTTTCACATAATAGCAGACTTCAAACATAAAATGCTGAAAATAATACAGTCTGTGTATTACTTAAATACACAAACTGTATTAAATGTCAATAAAAATGACCGCATAGCGAGTTTTTTTGTTTTTTTTTGTATACTATAATATAGATTAGTGTAAGATATCATCTTAGAAATACACCTGTTCGGTACTTATTTTGTTAAATTATTTTTATAGTTTAAATTCATTGAGGTAAGATTTCATTTCTCATAATAATAATTTTTATTATTATGAGAAAAATAATAAAAATTAGCCTTTCTAACGACTTTTTTATCATGCTCCATTCGCTATACTTGAAGAAACCAGCAGTTCAAAATGCCTTCTGAATCATAAACATAGTTATATAATATGATATCATCTTCATGGATTTCCAATCTTCATTAAAATGCGTAAATAATTGGGGAAAAGGTTGTACAGCCAGAAGGCATATCAGTTTATGACATAAATAGTGTTCTAAAATTTAATCGAACATCAAAACAATTTAATCAATAATGTGCATTGCGCCCCAGAAAAAATCTAATAAAAACACTGAAAGTACGTCTTTATTGATTAGTTGTTTTTAAGTGTTATCTATTTGTTCAGATAAGTGGGATCATTTCAGTGGATTTTCGTAATTCGAAGCAAAACATCAGTCTCTAAACTGTTTTTATACAATTTCATAGAAACAGAATAGGATTGAGGGATAAACCATTGCCTATGTATTTCCCTCTAATCCGCCAACTAGAGATGGAATTATCAATGTTTCCTAAATTTCATTAGTATCTGGAGCGCAGTACGCATAACTATTCGTTACAAGTATTTGCAAATGGGACTGGGATACAAAATTAAGTACAAGTATATAACAAAGTGTAAGTTAGCATCCAAAATGAAACTAAATGTAGAAAAACAAACAATGATACCGTAAAAACCACAGCCTCTTAAAACTTCGCCTATTTTGCGGATAATTATTGCATATTGAGATTTTTAAAAAAATAACACTTATATCGGAAAGGAACCTTGAAAATGTAGTTTATATTATAACTGAATTTAAATATTTTATTGTTACCGAACTCTTCACTATAAAAAATCGACTGGTTCTAAACTATGACTTCTACCATATACAGTGAGTGCTTTCCACAACATCCCAGCCGACCTTAAGGACACACCTTCATAGCGCACAAAGTAAGCAGATAAATTCGGTTAGAAATAAATCTTATCTAGATCGTGCAGAACCTTTCTAAATGATTTTCAACTGTACTGGAATTCGCCGGGCTCAAACGGAATTTTTCGTGAGGGAAACTGGTTTTTTTTTGATTCCAGAAAACAGTTCAACCGGACAGAGTACGTTTAAAAAAAAATTGGATTTAATACTCAACCCGTAGATTTAGTTCTTTTGGAAGTGATTTCACAATGCACAATACTGCATGATGTTAATTATTTTATTCCTGTCAAGAGCCTCCGAAGCTAAATCGTTTCGAAGATACCATTCGACTGGAAAGATCTGGGTTCAAATCCCGTCTAGAAGACGAAGAACGTTCATCAGTTTTTAAATGAAGGTGAGTTAGTAGGTCGCATACGGAAGTGTAAGGTGGACGTTCTCCCTAAAAACAGGCTTTTCATCCCCAAAGACAGAGAAACCTACTAGAAGGACACAGATCTAGGACAGTGGATGAATAAGGATTAATCAACCTACTGCGTCGGATTTAGTTTTAAATTCTCCTGGTATGGTGTGGATCTACGCACAATTGTAAAACAGAGAGAAATATTACCAAAAAGAATTGATGTGATTAATTTAATTTCACAATAATAGTTATAAATTTTTCGTTCGGAAAATGTATAATCTGTAATTTACAACAGTATTTTATGATGGAAGTAGATATTAGTTCTATTAGAGTTCATAAAGTTCTATACGACATTCAGTTAACTAGCAAATTAGTTGCGTCACATCTGGGTACCAGATTTCTACATGAGTCCTGTAATGCGATACAGGTATATCATGTTACATTTATACACCTTGCAAATATTTCAGAATGTATGACATTTATCAATTTAAATAATATCCAACAGAAATTTTTAACAGAATTAAAATATTATATTCTAATATTTGAGCTTTTACTTGATAACTTTGATAAGCTCCATCTATATTAATAAAAAGAAGTCAACTGACATCATCAATTTACTGCATGAAAGGACATCAGAGGTTCAATTATATGGCGTGGCGATAATTTTATTGGTTTTACTAAAATTGCCCTTCCGTCTACGTGGAGCTTGATCATCTGAAAGGGGGATTCATGAAGACTTTGGTTCAGGTCCTCTCCAACCATGTTGTGAATTCGAATCCCACCATGAGTATGATGTTTGAGAATTTCTTTTTTAGATAGTAGATGAATACCACTATCAATATTACTCTTTCTCCATCTATAGTGCTAATACAGATATATTTGCAACCGTTCATTTGTGAGATTCATGATGAAAAATTAATTAGTTAACTAAACATTAAAAAAATTAGACCACCATTGTTGTAATAATTAACTATTTTCATTAACATTTGAATTATATTTTCCTAATAAAGCTAAACCGATACTGTGACCCTCTAAGATGGGAATATGCAACCCATGTCCCTTGAGTCTATTCTTATACGGTCTGAAATATTTTCAAGAAAATATTTGAGATTTCTTCAATCGTGCAAATATCATTATATTTTAATAATTTAAGAGTCTAAAATTTTTCTTTGAATTTTCATTCTCATGTCTCTTGCATTTATTGTTTTTAATATATGTTTATCGTTATATTTTAAAAATTATTCGCATCAAAATTAATTGATATTATAATCAAAACTTCTAGGTTATTTACTTTTAATACTTAAGAAAAAAGTACGTTAAATTCAGAGCTAGTATTAAAATAGATGAAAATAACAACAATAAACGATTCAATTTCATTGGATGTGTTTGTGAATTTAATATTAAGTTGAAGAATATTATTAATTCTATTATTTTTCTTTATTTATTTCAAAACTATTACATCTATAAATTTAAATATAAAATAAATTTGTATTATTTTAGATGTTATGATTTAGTAAATTTTAATACATTAACAATATGTATACTTGCACATAGTAAGCATATAATACATCTTTTTTTTTTATCTCTTAACTCTTCATATGAAGTTTTTCAATCTCGTTTTGAAGTCAGATTAGAACGTTGTCTAAACACACCATAAAATTTCCAGATATATAATAAGTAACAATCGCACACTTGGCAATTTATTTGATTGAAATTTTATTCTGCGTTATTGCGCGTGCGTAGCTACATGCGCAGAACGTTTTCGTTGATTTCCATCCAGTATCATGTCATTAATTCATAAATATAGTACTGTAGAGTTCAAAATTTCTAGGTATAGTGACAGATTGAAGTGACTCCTTATTTGAGTTACATGCAAACAATACAAAAATCCATATTTGCACCTTGCAGGTGCATTATGGAAGACGAGAAAATTGTTTGAAAAATTTACTAACTGCTACTGCCAAGACTGTTACTACTTTTATTTATTTATTTTAGTCGAGTTCTCCGTATTTGAAGTACTGATATTTCTTGTAGTTACATATATATAGATTATTGATAAACTAAAATGTATAACATATTTATATTTCATATATCATTTAGGGACTTGCACTTCAGAATTCTGACGTATATGTACCGAGAAATAAGCCGTGTTTTGTTGTTTCCTTTAGAAGTTGTTTTGATGACCTGCCAAGATCTCCGACGTCCACAATCATCTCATACATTACTTGCTATGTGAGTTGATGATGATATTTGCACATCGACTCTTCAAGTCTTGAAAGCTTGATGCTTGATAGAACGCACTGCATTGGGGCATCGCAATAGAAAAATAGCCGAAGAGATAATTAGGAAGGTTAGAGGAGGTGTTTTCTTCATCTAGAGAATGGACACTAATTAGAATGGATGACCACAGCATGTGATCGATTTTGGAACCACTAATAGCTCCAAGAGTCATGATAAATTAGAAAAGCGGTTGCAATTAGCAGAGCTTGAAGTATTTCGGTAATTACTACACACTTTAGTAATACATGAAGCAGAAAGCAAGCATATTACTATATAAATAATAATAATAATAATAATAATAATAATAATAATAATAATAATAATAATAATAATAATAATAATAATAATAATAATAATAATAATAATAAAACTTTTAAATATTTAATAATAATTTCTTTATTTTAAGATTTACATAAAGACACCATACAGTTAATATAATGCAAAATTATAAAAATAAATATTAGAGGAATTTCGCGATTGGAAGGGGGGGATCAATCGACCGTGAGATGCGGTGATTGATTCATTCAATCCAATACCCTTGGAGGGTAATGGATGGCAATGCTGTAGCCAATGAAGTTCTAACTGAGGCTCGGCTATTGCTGTTACCCTCCTGCCATGATCAGAGCTTTAATAGCTCATTAACACCTTATCCATACACTGTCCTCTACAGATAACGGGGAATATGAAAAGCATTCTTGCTTCGCCCCTTTAAGCCAGTCCTTATAAGGATATAAGGAATTTCGCGATTATTGATTAATAATATTTTTCGTACGTGAATTCAGATGTAATGTATAAGTTATGTGTTAAACCATCTTATTATTATTACACCATTATTATTATATTTTTCGATATGGATGAATGGCGTAGAAGTGGAATTAATACCTATGCAAAATATCGATAAATAATAACATGGAAATGGTATATTTATATGTAACTTCCATGAAGGATTGTAAACCCATGTAGTACAAGAGTTCCTCAGTGAAATCATCTAAATGACTACTCTTTTTCATTTCAAAAGCGTAATATTTAATTATATTAGTAATAAGACAGAACACAAGGTTTGTTGCGAAGTTATATGAAAGAAAAATAGTTATGGCTGTTTTCTTCCTCGTGTGCAGAGGAGTGACCTGCTGACAAAGGTTGTTGTTAGTAAATTGATAATCTGAAGGATTAGGAAATGGAAAACAAAAAAGGATTGGGAAAAAAGAAGGTGAAGTGGAAAAGTTGAGGAAATGGAATGGCGAGAGTAGGTGGCAAGTTTATCTCAGTTAGCAGTGAGAACCCCACTTCATTTTGTATATAAGAGATCGAAATTTTTATTCATAAGTATAGTTAAATAATTTATATTTTTGTAGGTATGTTCTTTCATGGGAATTCAATCAAAAATCTTCTGATTTAAAAAGCATTCTCAATCTTATCTTCTAAAATAGTATTTTCCTAAGGTGTATCGTCTTAATATAGCACGTTTTAAAAATAGTTTGTAAAGAAAATAAGATATTTAAAAAAAGAAAAAAAATCAAATGGGTATTGTAGTGAATTTGTTTTACTTAAATAAGAAGATACGTTAATAATTCACGAGTCATAATTTTTTTCTCCTTTATTAATTCTTAATCTTCATGCGAGCCTAAATCGTCTGAGGACAGACATCTGATTTCTCTAATATCTATAGCAATGCTCTTCTGGTGTACTTTTTTTATGTCAGCTCCTCCCACAGAAATCAAACACGGCATCGTCAATACCGTAGGTGGACTAAATTCGATATTCCGAGAACCTGTTCTCGACATCAAACATGGAATTTTTCAATCCATTTCACGCCTCTAATAAGCAGGGTGGTAATCTTACACTAGATGATGAAACCATCTGCCATCTAATCACATCTACAGGCACTCACTAAAGAGGGGGAAGGAATTCGAACTCGTAGCTTGTTGGTTAAAGAGAAAAGACGCTATCCACTACTTCAACTAGACCAGAAAATTGCCAGTATATTCGGTACGGAAGAAATTTTGTCATGTGTTAATGTCCACCTAATCCCGTGGCTTCCTCTCTATCAGAGGGTTGCAGCTGATTACTAAGGAGATAATGACTCAAGATGGTTTCCCGTTGCCTTCCTTGCCGTAAGTATTTATGACTGTAGCCGCGTGTGTGTGTTCACGGGACCGGTTTGCCTGTTTTGAGGGATGAAAAACCCACTACTTCCGTATGAGACCGATTAACTCACCTTTTGTCGAAAGAGACCAGATAAAGCTTCTTCAAGTCATGGACGGGAATCGAGCCCAGGCCTTTTCGACAAAAGGGCTTTGTCTATATTGACTGAGCTAAGGAGGCGCTAATGTCCACCATATCAATGAAATGAAATGAAATCAGAGTATTTTTGTGCAATCATTTTATTCATAAATCCCTACCAGATACAGAGCACTCAGTGCTTCCTCGAGCAACATATTCCACTCGCTACTACCCTCAAGAATTGTCTCGTTGCTAAATCAACGTTCAAGGACGCCTCATTCATGTTTTTCCATTTTATTATGGATGGAAAAGTCTTTCCTGTAAAACTTTTTTTATGTGGATGTCAAATACGAAATTTTATAAAGCTATTATATATCATGCATAAAACATTTCCGTAGTGTGTGTGTGTATGTGGTGCTCGGAAAAAAAAACCGTCACGTAAAATCAAATACTTCCCCATAACATTTTTTAAAATCATGACTACAATAAAGAACAAACAAACAAACAGCTCTACAATATTATTATTATTATTATTATTATTATTATTATTATTATTATTATTACATTAACGCTGCTTTTGTATGATTCAAAGTATGAAACTGTTTTCAATATTTTGTATTTCTTTTCAGGTATCGTGGATTAGGCGAAAGGATCTACACGTCCTAACAGTAGGCAGGTTTGCTTATACTAGTGATCAAAGATTTCAGACCATCCACCTAGAGAATTCCGATGATTGGACACTTCAGGTTCGATATCCCCAAAAACGAGATGCGGGGATTTATGAATGCCAAGTTAGCACAGTCCCAAAAATGAGTCTATTTATTACCTTGAATGTTGTAGGTGAGTAGAAAAAAACTAGTGAACTACAGCATTTGCTTTCAGAAATTTAAAGAACATTACCTACGTATTGCACTGTTTTAATGATAACAACCTAATTGTTTCTTTTTATTACGGTTACAACTTCGGATAATGCTCACAGAGATTCTTGCTTATGACATTCCAAGAAGCGTTTTAAAGAATTTACGACAATTGCCAGTAGATGCCGCTAGCTATATCATGCATTCCTTCCCAAGTATTTCGATAACACACTAGGAATGAAACAATTAACATTTACACAAGCTACGCAAGAGTTGTTCGATATTCTAGCAACCGGGAAAATGTTTTATAAGCACAAGGAAGATTGTTTTTCTTTGTAGTATGGAATTCTTTCAGCGGACATGCCGGCTAGTCACTTTATTAGCATTCTCAGTAAATAAAGTAAAAAATAATTCACTTACAATAAGCCAGCGGTATCCTTCCCTGATTGTAAGAGGGATCTGCGATTAGTCTATTTATCACGTGTTTGACAAACCATAGTAATAAACAATAATAATAAAAAAGTTAATTATAAAAATATTTTAAAATAAAATTTTATACTCTGAAATGAATACCTGTCTAATATATTTTTCATGGGAGTTCACGGATAACTGGCGATATTTAAATAGGCGACACGACAGGTGGGTAGAAGATAAATTTAAGTACCCCTTCCAATAAATCACCTATCATCTGCTGAACGGCTTTCAAGGCTTAACAACCAAGAAATTCAGCTGCTGGAGCAAAGTTTTCCAGGATTTTCAACTAAGTGGATGCTGCACCATAGGACTGGTTTTTCTCCTTCAGTGATGTTGTCGAAGCATCTGCACTGTTATTGGACCAGATGAATGAAAAACATTGATGATTTCATAAAACTTGGATGTTTCAAATTAGGGGACAGTGTCGATGTTTTCATTGCTGGACGAAATACGGAGGGAACAGAATGACAATGAGGCTGCTAATCATAACGATAAAACTGGCCAAAGATACAAAAGGCAGAACCTACACAAGAAAACTCTAATAAGAAATGAACCAAACAAAAATCTTGTTGCATGATATCAAGAATTCAAAGACAATAGTTAGATTTTTCTCTACTTAAAGAGATTAGGGAACAGTTTTGTACCATCTGCCGAAGAAGGTTTATGTGTTTTTAAATACTTTATAAACCTGGACACTTTACTATTACATAATGCTCGAGAATGTTTTCATAAACGTAGACCAAACCTGAGAATTTTATAATTACTTTATCTTTTTTATCAAAAAATTGTATTTTATATGTAAAAAAGTATTTTTAAATGTGGCCTAACTGAGATGTCTTCCAGTAAACCTGTCACCCATCTCTGTTGTCGTTCAGTTGGCTGCGCCCATCGTCCCTCTTGCTTAGTTGACTGTGGCCGCCACCGAACCATTTTATTCTGTTACTGTAAATAATTGAAGCGATATTTAATATTACCAATTTATGCGACAGCACTTCAAATGTTTAAGGCCAATGCCATATCAATAAGCTCGTTGACTTTATTTTGTAATATTCTTAACAACAATATGATCGTTTTCCAAATACTTTCCTGAAGCTATTTTTTTCTGTTCTAGAAAATCTTTCACTAACCATGGATCATTGTGATAATAGTGTTATTTGAACATACATAATTATTGCCAAACATTTAGTGTCATGAGTTTTTTTTTTTGTCAGTTAATTGCAAGGAAATTTCCATTGTGCGACCACCACATTTGTACTTTTTCATCCAAAACGTGTCTTTGATTTTTATCTACAAATGAGAAGATATTTTCGAAGAAAGAATTTATATAATTATGTAACACGTGCTTGGTCAGAATATGATAATATAAGTATATTTTATGGTAAGGCCACTTACCAACCATCCGCGGAGTACAGTAGTAACACAGGTCAGCCTAGATATACCAGTAATCCTGTGCTCTGGACACATTGTTTTATGCTACTTCAGGACCTCCAATGATCAACCACATATTTAATTTTTTTTTTGACAATTACAACAAAATTTCAACTGTCCATAACCATGCATGCGCCAAGTTGAATTCAAATCCACAGCCTATCAGCAGAAAACAGAGGGTTTATCCAGTATTGCCGTACTGCATAAACCAATCGCATGATGGCTACTTGAAGTATTTATCTCCCATCGAATTTCGTATCCAGTCAATGCACTTTTGTGCAAGTCATTGTACTTGATGAACGATATTTGGACACCATCATATTCTGATATTATCATCACACTCTTTGCTAATCTTCTTTGAGGACATAATGCTTAGAGAACTGGAAATAACATTTGCTTATATCATTTTAACAATTATAACATTTTGTTTCTATTTCTGCAGTTTAATACAAAATTTTATATTCGATGGCAACACTAGGCAATTATTAGGAATGATAAAAAAAAAAAATAATAATAATAATAATAATAAAAACTGTGGTATAATGATATGTTTTTAGCCACTTCTCTGCATTTCACTTGTCCACCTACATTTTAGTGTAACTTCAAGTTTTATCAGAAGAAACAAAATCAATCTCCGGAATTTAAATACGCCTTTCTAAAAAATGTCAATCGGTGTATAACCTTTCTAATCACGTGATTTAAAAACGCCATATTGAATTGATGAAAGTAATCTTCACGCATAATACTATCGGCGTGACCTTTTTTATCACCCCGATGAGCTGTACGCAATTGGAATATGCGATAGGAGAAAAACAAATTTGATATTCAACATGCATGGCTCTGCAAGCACGATAACCTCTCCCAAAGGGATATCCATTGCATTAAATTGCTGATATAGTTTGCCAGGTGCATTTAGATGATTCCGTGAAAACAGCTAATTCCCTACTGATTGTGTATTCATCTTTACGATTCTGAAAACGAGAAAACAATCGAAAATGTGCCTCATTTGTTTTCCACGATCGGACTTCCCACTATTGGAGTTTCTTAGTCTTAACTAAATGAATTACATTAAATGTATGCCATTGGCCATTCCTCCTCCGTATGAGCACTTATAGTGTTAAATTTGTTATGGACCCTTAGGAAATCAAAATACTTTTTTTGAGAATGCTCTTGATGGCCACAACGAAGTGAATGCTCATTGTACGAGATGGTTTCAAGAAAAATGAAGAGATGCACATAAAGAAACAAAAATCTCTCTTACACATGTTCTCGTATTGGAAAGAAGCACTTACGTTCGTCAGACGATTGAAGTTTCAATCCCCTTAATGACGTAAAGGAAATTTTTATGAACTATTCGGTCAAGACTAAGCGACGTATAATCTTTTAACTTGATTAAATAAAGATATCCTTGTTTTCTTCTTAAACTTCCAGTTGAAAATCATTATCGACTGCTTGTGAAAATCGAAATCCAAATTAGGCCAACTTGTCGTAAATAATCCCTGTGTGTGTGTGCGTGCGTGTGTGTGTGTGTGTGTCATACTGCGCCATATCAAAGGTTATAGCAGTATACACAAGGCAAGACAATCACAAACATCCATGTCCACAGCGGGATTCAAACCCACGACCTATTGGTTGAAGACCGGATATGCTACAACAATCACTCCGGCAGTATGTACGTATGGTCTATTGATGGCAGCAGAGTTACGAGTTGAATCAGTCATATTACAGAGCAGCATTTGAGATTGTGAATGATACAATACCTTGATAATGGTAGCGAATGGCTATTATCCTTTGTTACATCATAATAATAATTCCAAGCTAGCCAGGCAACACTGTGTGTGTGTGTGTGTGTGTGTGTGTGTGTGTGTGTGTGTGTGTGTGTGTGTGTGTGTGTGTGTGTGTGTGTGTGTGTGTGTGTGTGTGTGTGTGTGTGTGTGTGTGTGTGTGTGTGTGTGTGTGTGTGTGTGAAAGAAATTCTCCGAGGAAGGTGTTTTCTTGAAAAAAAAAATTTCACGGCCATATGACAGAAAAGATATCCAGGCAGAAATATTATAACTTCTCTTATCAATATCTCTCAGTGACGCTCATTAATCTAGAAATAATATTCTGTTGTTGTTGTTTTTTTCTTTCGTTTTAGATCAAAAGTATACTCAATACTTTTTTTGACACCTCAAGTTGGTTGACTCGGTGGAGAACATCTTCACTCTCGACTTTCAGGTTGTCTATTTGATTATGAATGTGATGAATGTTTGTACTTTAGGTAAGAGATAAATTTTATTGCCCAGTAGGAGATCACCACCTTACTGTTCGGAGGACTGAAGTGGATTTAAAACAAAAACAACAGGTTTGGTTTTCAGAGCAGAATTTTCAGATTATTTCACCCTTATCTATCCTGCGGTGCTAATGTGTTAAAGATTTATAAGTTTCATAGATGAAATTGTATTTTTTTTTTTTTTTGCCAACGTTCAAAACTTATTTGGATAAGTGCGAACAATGACATTCTCAACCTAAGTAGACCAAGTTTTTCCTCGGGTAAAATAGGCAAATAGAGAATATAAACTTTTGTTTCCATTTTGTTTAATTTTTATTTTCCAGCTGCTGATTAAGTTTCAAAAAAAAAAAAAAAAACCAGCACAGTTTTGATAGCGTCTACCTTTTTTACATCTCTCACTTCTCTTTTTATATAATTATCTACATGTTTGTTCTGTTAACTCGACTGCTATCTTTTCAAAGTGTCTACAGAGAAATTTACATAAAAAGCTATCATTTTATCTTCAATTAAGTTTAGCATTCATCCAAAACACTGCTGGGATTTCTTGGGTGTGAATAAACTAGCTTTTAGTATACAGACAGTCTAAGTGACCGAAGTAAAGTGGTTTTGCGGGTTAAATAAAATGTAATTTTAAATAATACAAAATTAAAGCGATGATTAAGTTTCAGACTTGAGGGTCTCCATCTGAAACATGACACCAATTTCTGAATAAATTAAGATAATTAAAAAAAAAAAGAAAATAACAAATTTACTGATAAAGAAGTATTAAAATCTTTCGCATAATTGAAGTGAAACTTGCTGACGTGCAAAATTCAGAGGCCTTCGTTTGCTTTTTTCCTCCTTAGTTTAATATAATTTGTCTCTCAGTATTCATGATATAGCTTGGATTGATTATTCGTCAAAGACAACGGGCATCCACATTGAATAAAAGCACTTTCATAATTAAACAGAAAACAATTAAAATTAGATACGCTTGATGCACATAATCAGGATTTGGATTATTCTATTTCCCGCTAATTGCTTTATTTTACTTGCTGGATTAATTATTAAGAGATTCGCTTACGTCTAAGAAGTAGTGAGATGAGATCCACTTAGGCTGGCCTAGTAATGAAGAGCTTGTTAAGTTCAGAGCGCATGTATTCATCTTCGTAAGAGTTGCTCAAGAAAGTGTGATATCTCTTTTGTATTGTAGCGATTTCCTATTGGTTGATCTACAGAAAAATTGATAAAAGAAACGGGGTAAAAAATAATGGTTATTTATGATTGATAATTAATGTTCGTTTTAACCACCAGGTGGTACATCTGTAGATTTGCAAGGGACACTGAATATTTATACACTTCGTCATTTATAAATTATTAATTTACACAAAGAACTGCAAATTCGCCGGAACTACTTCATTGTCGATGCACATATAAAGAATCCTTCTGAATAAATTATTTTAAGTTATTTGAAGATTTGTTTAAGAGCACACTGTTGAATAATCTGTATCTTACTTATGATTGTGTATTTCGTCTATTACTGTTTGTTTCTATAACATACTACTAATTACTTTATGGAATAGATTACATATAGCACAGCGATGCTCAGATCGACGGTATACTGCAAAAAAAAAAAAAAAAATTACTGAACTTCGACCCCACTTCAGTACATGCCCTATGCCGTACGACTGCATGGACATTCACAGAAGAGCATGTGTAGAGTCTACGCCATTACATTTATCTCTAGCAATGGTGTTCACGTTGGAAGAAAAGATGCTTACTGTTGAGCATTATTTTCGTTCATGTGGAGTTGGTAGAGCAAATGGTCCAAGTCTACGACATGCTTGTGAGTGGTTTGTTCGTCGTTTCCGTAAGTGTGTCCCTAGCAATAGTGTCATCATTGCCTTAATCGAGAGGTTCCGACGTACCAGGAGTGTTCTACCGCAATGCAAAGGGCATTCGGGGAGATGACGAACTTTTAACATAAATGAGAATCACAAGGCGTGCGCTGTAGCAAGTGTTGCAGTCTCCGAAACGCAGTCAACGCCGAACAGCGGTAAAACTTGGGATACCGAGGCGGTCACTACAGAGAATCCTTAAGGAGCTAGGTGTCTTTTCGTACGTCATTCAGGTGGGTCAGTGTTTAAATTACGCTGCACGGCACGCGTAATTTAAACCAAATTCAGGTCACGGTTTCTCGAGACCTGAATTTGTCTAAGAGAAACCTCTTCACAGCGAGGTCATCGCATGATGATGACCTCGCTTTCCGACCATGGCATAACGGACCCTAAGAGGATGTTGTAACCGTGATCTTTAATAATGAACGCTACATCGAGAATGTGTTAGTTCATTCACCCAGGATGTGCATGGAATGTGTCGTGCAAACAACATTCCATTTCTTGCATAGTTATTCAAACAATCTGTCACACATCACATGGTTCTAGAGACTATTTATCAAACATTTCACCGGGAAGTTCATTTGAAGGTGCACAGAATACCCGTGCCCTTCACATTCTCCTGATCTCACATCACTTGATTCCTTCGTTTTGGGTATGTTGAAGGAATAGGTATTCCACCATCACCCACATTCAAACCTTGATGAACTAAGGGATCAAATTGCACGATATGTCCAGCAGATGTCCCAACCCTAGTTCTCCAAGATGACGGAGAACGTTCGCATGCGCTACGAAACCTGCCTTAAAAGAAGTTTAAAGAAAAACGGGGGTACATTACGTGTCCATTTCGAGCACGTAATATACCGCAATTAATGCTTTATTTGACCAAGATTCCGACAGTTGTGGATGTACATATATTTCTTTGTTAATGAACCCGTTTACTCCATGACATATGTCGTTGTCGTTATTATTCAGTACTGTTTTTTTGCGCCATACTGTATAATATATATATATATATAATTTAAAACTTCATATATCATACATATTCATTATTAATAATAATATGTAATATACAATTATAATTCTTATAAAAATTGTTGCAATAAGTTTAGATATAAATTTCCAAATTTATATCTAAACTGAAAAACAAACCATTTTAACGATACAATGTAGAATACTATATCTATCTACAAAAGCTAAAATGTTGTGAAGTCCTTATAAGGACTGGCTTAAAGGGGCGAAGCAAGAATGCTTTTCATCTTTCCCGTTATCTGCAGAGGACAGTGTATGGATAAGGTGTAATTGAGCTATTAAAGCTCTGATCATGGCAGGAGGGTAACAGCAATATTGAGCTATTACAGCTCTGATCATGGCAGGAGGGTAACAGCAATAGCCGAGCCTCAGTTAGAACTTCATTGGCTGTAGCATTGCCATCCATTACCCTCCCAGGGTTTCATCCATCAACCTTCCGGGTTTCATCTCTTATCCTTATAAGGACTGGCTTAAAGGGGCGAAGCAAGAATGCTTTTCATCTTCCCTGTTATCTGTAGTGGACAGTGTAGGGATAAGGTGTTATTGAACTATTAAAGCTCTGATCATGGCAGGAGGGTAACAGCAATAGCCGAGCCTCAGTTAGAACTTCATTGGCTACGGCATTGCCATCCATTACCCTCCAATGGTATTAATCACGGCATCTGACGGTCGATTATATACATATATATTTATATTCGATCCTACTCCTTTCTATGCTGCGAAGTATTGTTATAAACTATATAAAAATAATAAATAAATAAAAGGTGTTGTAGTAAATTATAAAACTTTAGACAAATGTCAATGGAACCTTTTTTATGATATATAGTTTTTGTACATTTAATTTAAATAAATTAAATATATATATATATATATATATATTTATTTATCTACTTAAACAAATGATGTATCAGGAATACATATCTTAAACATAGACATCTGGTAAATAGAAATAACTTTTTTCTGACAGCATTTTATACGTGCATGAACAATATTTTATGAGATAATTCAGAGAATTTTTAGTATTCTTCTTCAAATGTTACTGTCAAGACAAACCGTTGTAGAATAAAAAAAAGTACTCTTATTATTTAACATGACATTCCCCCCCCCGCAAAAAAAAGAACAAACGTAAAAGTTCATTCTACAAGACATATTTTACTCGTAAATGGTTTTTTTATCTGCATATGAGTTCGTGCACACTTAGGTAATATGCATTTTGACTCAAGAGACTCGGAATAATGCACGATCCAAGGCGAAAAGCCAGAAATAAATAATTAATCTATTGAATAGCAATAAAGTTTCCGAGAGTGGAACGAAATTTATAAATTATTAATTTTTAGCTACAGATCCAGTTTGTCTTAAAGCCGTCCACAGTTCTGTTGTACACTTTAAGCAACTTGCTTTATAATTCATTACAAGGAGACGATGTATTTTCAGCCTGTTGTCTACTTTCTTCGCGAAAGCACTTATAATTCAAGGGAGAAAAAAAAAACCCACCTACGAATACTGTCTCTTATTTTGAATCTTTTACATCTATGGTATGTGGGACTCCAATGAACCCTAAAGAAATAACGTAGGTAGAATTGTTTGTTAATATTCACAGAATTTTAAATAAATTGCGATAGTGAAACAAACGACAAAGTTTCTGTAGTAAGAAAAGAAAGCCATATGTCAAAAAAGTTTGTTGCTTCATATTGTACAAAATGCAATGTTTTTAAAAGCAAATGCTTTCAAAAGTAAAAATATTTGCAATTAATGTTTGCAATTCCATTAATGTTGGAAATAAACCAAAGTGAAATGAACTATTCTATTTCTACATGAAAATTCATCTAATTTCTGAAATTTACAAATTTACTTTAGTGTATGCAGACAAGTAAAAGTTCATGAAATGCAATAAAGAAAAAAAAATCAAACAGCATGAACTTTTTGAATTATAAAAGCAAGCGATGTTTATATAATAAATAAAAATAAATAGAAAAATTTCCAAATTTATATCTATATCTAAACAAAAAATGCTGATGACACCATTCTAATAGCAGCAAACAGAAATAAATTAATCAAATTACTGCAGCTACTAATTGAAGAGGGTAAAGAATTTGGATTAGATATAAATGCAAAAAAGATCAACTTTATGAAAATCTCAAAAGAAAGCAGATCCGAGCCAGAATTATTCATAAACAATATGAAAATTGAACATACAACAGAATACAAATATTGAGGCATCTACTTTACTGCAGATGGAAAGCAAGAAATAAAAATAAGAACAGCCATAGCTAAAGATGCATTCTGGAAAAATAAAGATCTGCTCAGAAGTTCTGTGAGTATCGAGACAAAAAATAGAACGATAAGAACATTAGTGTGGCCAATTTTCACATATGGAAGTGAGACCTGGATATTCAAGAAAGGAGTAAGGCAACAGATAATGACCTTTGAAATGTGGTGCTATAGGAGAGCTCTGAAAATCCCATGGACAGAACATGTGACAAATACAGATGTCCTACAGAGAATGTCCTACTTTATTACAGGAAATGATCCGGGAAAAGATGAGATTGGCAGGACACGTACTGAGAGGTTCAGCAGGACAGAGGATACTAACATTTTTAGAAGGAAACATTATGGGAAAAAGATCAAGAGCTAAAAACGAAGGACATGGCTTGAAGATATAAGATCATGGACAGGATCACATGGCTATGCAGAAACAAAAAGGAAAGCTACCAACAGAGAGAACTGGAAGGACATGGTGCTGGCAGGGTGACCACCTAGCAAAAATATTTTGTACTTTTTTATGCAGGAAAAGTACCAGATCTGTAGTAGATTTTTATTTGCTTTCGTTTCACTCTATTTAGGGCATTTTACGATATTACTACCTTATTACCATAGATGAACTCAATGTAAAACCGCTAAATTAACACATATACAGTAAATATATAAAGAAAAAAAGTCAAAACTCATCTGACTGTACTCATCTATGAATCCAAGGCTGCAGTTGTCAATCATCAATAACCTAAGTCCCAATTGTAATTCTAGCACATCACATGTGCATTAATTTACCATATATTTTTTAGTCTCAATTTAGTATTTGAAATAATGTAACATTAAATTTTCAGTATTTAATACGCTATTTACATATATACAGGGGTTCCCACCCACAAGAGAAACAGTGAAAGTATTTATTCATTCTTTTTTTTTATCAGATTTTGCTAAATTAATTAACTCTTTAGAAATAGTAAAATCTGTGGCTGATGAATATTTTAATTTTTCTTTTGTCAAAAGGAGTCCATTTATCAAAGGAGGTTTTTTTTTTGAGATTTCATTGCGTGAATCCACAGCCAACGCATTTTTTATAAGATAGTTACATTTAGTGCGTCCACACTGTATTTTCTCAGCAATTTCACTTATTTCACTATTAGGAGCAATTGTTTTCACTAGAGTTGGAAGAGTATCCATAAGCCACAAAAGCAAACTGTATTCGACATCCAGGGCCGTTCCGTTGGTTTGCGACTCCCGAGTGCAAAATTTTTGTGCCCCCTCCCTTCCATTAAAATTAAAGGATCCCGAAGTACAATAACACGTTACGAATCATTTTATTATACTACACATTAAGAGGGATGTATATTAAAATAAAGAAAAAACACAAATAATAAAAAAAAACTTATTTTTATATAATACACAAACATACTCTTATAATGTAACATGGAACACGACAAGAAAAGAAGAAGAGACTCTCAGAATAACTCAGCGTGCAATAGAACGTAGGATTTGTAACATCATCAAAGCAAGATGAGATGGGCAGGTCACATAGCCAGACTCAAGGATAACAGGTGAACATATAGAATACTCAACTGCCAACCAAGAATAAAGACAAACCAGGAAGACTACCTACAAGATGAGAAGATGCAATAGTGAAATCTATGGGTATAACATGGAAGAGAGAGGCTCAAGATCGAGATCGTTGGAGGCATCTTTGTGACCTGCACTCATGAAGAAATCCTGAGTGAAACACAGGTCCATCAAGAGGAAAACTCAAGAAACTCCTAGAACGTTTGTTCAGTGTGCTGAGAGCAGTGATTACAGTAAGTTGTGTTGAAGCTCGTATCATTTATTTAACTACCCGACTCAGTCCCTCACTGAAATCTCTCACATTCGAAGGTGACAAATATGCACAAACAGTTCAGTGTATTATTTATTCCCTCCCTAATTTTTAAGAACGTGTTTTATACTGCCCCTAAATTGTGCCTACCGGGTTCACTGCACCCTTTGAACCCCGATACGGAAGGGTCCTGTCTGCATCATATGCACAAAATCTTAATTCTCCCTCTTAAATTTATTTTTCCGATTGGTATTTGGAACTGGATTTAAACAACGACATTATACCTAGTGTGCTTCTTTTAGATTCTATATTCTGCTTGTGTTTTGGAATGTTTGCATGACGAATCAATAGACATGCGTTACCATTAATGATAATATCACAAAATTTACAATAAGCAGTGTGTTCTTTACTTTTACCTGAACTGATCCAGGATTTAAGAATGGGATCCGCCAACCATTCTTCTTTGAATGTTTGCTTATATGATTTTTTCATCTTTTTAGATGAACCTTGTAAACCTGAATCATAACTATTATCACTTTCTCTTTTATCTGAATTACCTGTGTCAGAAGTGGTTTCTTGTGAGTGGGAAGGGAAGGCTCTTTTATGTAATTTACTGACTGACGCACTACACATTTTCCCCTGAGATTTAGATTCAAATTTAAATTTATAAAGTTTTTTCTTGCCACTTGTCCATGTTTAAAAGGAAAATCTAAATAATAATATTTTCGACAAAGAATTAAACAAGTTTTTGTTAATAAAATTATTAAAAACACTGGACTTTTTATAACGCGCGAGAAGTGTTTGAACTTTGAACAGCGAAGAATATATTTTCATTGGCTAATGCCAGTCGGATTGAGTGAGTACGGGATCGGGGTGGGGGGAGAAGACTAGCGAACAGTGAGAGGGATAGGAAAAAAAGAGAAATCATGCTTATGTCACTGAATGTGACATATGGGGAGGTGGGAGAAGAGAAAAATATTAAACTCAAATGTCTAACTCACGTTGTTGTTATTATTCGGAAAGAAGAAAGTACTAGATCTGTTGGTGAACGTACTAGAACACTAAAAATTTATGAAAAGTACTAGATCTAGTACGAAAGTACTAGTAGTGGTCACCCTGGGTGCTGCACCTTCTCACTGAAGAAGCTACATGAAGAAGAAGAAACCAAAACACAACTGCGTAAAGAAACAATCTTAAATACTGCATCCACGAAAGCTAAAATATCGCGAAATATTATTAGAAATTATACAAAAACCTAAAAGGTGTTTTAGTAAATTATAAAACTTCAGAGAAATTTTAAAAGAATATTTTTGTAATAAATAATTTATGTATATTTAATTTAAATAATTTAAATATAAATATATTTATTATCATGTTGTACCATCATTTTCTATATTGGTTTAAGCCAATAAGAATACAATTTGGTCGGCTAAATCCCAAATTGCCAGCCCATCCTCGTTCGTTCAGTATCCAGGTAGATACCCAACAGGGTGCACCACGAGAAGGTGAGGATTGGACATTAGGTCAGAAGCCCTGGTCGGTTCTCCGCATTCCTTTAAAGGCTATGTGGAGGTCTCCTCTCATTTATACAGATATGGTATGAAGGTCAGCATTAAAAAGATAAAGACAATGAAATAGGTAGAATTGTTGAAAATGTCAACTGTGTTGTGAATGGGGAACCTGTGGAACAATTAAAACATTTCAGCTACTTAGGCACGATTTTTAGTGAAGATGGTAAATTAAATATGGAAATAAACAACAGAATCAACAAAGCTGGTATGGTAGGAAGTCAATTGAATAAATTCATATGAAATAAGAGAGAAATTAGTCGGATAATTACTAAATTAGCTGTATATATACAGACAGTGTTCAAACCAGTTTTAACTATGGATATGAGAGCTGGGTCAGAAGTAAAACACTTGACCAAAGACTAGAGACTGCAGATATGAGAGTACTGAGAAAGATTAGATGTGTGAACAGATGGCATCAATGGCAATATCATATTAAAAACGAGGATATTAGGAAAGAACTTGACATTGCCGGCATCCAGGAATGGGTTAGCAGAGCTAATCTCAGGTGGTATGGTCACTTAAACAGAATGGGCGAGGAAAGATTAGCAAACCAAGTGTTCTCTGCAAGGTTGACCCAGAGGAAGACCGAGATATAGGTGGATTGATATGGTACAATGAGCCTTAGACGAAAGAAATATAAGATCTGATAATGTTGGAATCTTAACAAGTAACAGACTGATTTGGGGGAAAATTGTAGATAGGAAGTTAGTAATGATTTAAATTTTTCATGTAGTACTATCATATCCTGTACACCCCTTGAGGGTACATATCAGCAATTTGATGATGATGATGATAATGATGATGATGATATTTATTATCTACGTAAAATTCTGATGTATCAGGAATACATATCTTAAGATTAGCTATCATTTTTACAGGAGAAATTTCCAAATCTGTCTGAAATGAGCACAACTTATCACGTTCTATTTCCGAACTTATAAAAATCCAAGCAATAGAATATGAGTATGGCAATGATGATTAACACGCTGATCAATACAAAAAGATGTGACAGAAATATTAAACATCTTATATAAGACGTGATGTGTGTGTACTATGAGCACCGTCTGAGGAGGTTCTCTTTGGGAACAAGAGCCTTCTCAAGATCTCTTGACTCAACATTTAATGACTCACAAAACGTGTATTAAATCCACCATAGTAACAATGTATCAACTACAAAACTGTTTTTATAAATATCCCTTAAGTATGATAAATGCAATAATGTTTACCAATATTTTTGGTAATGATGTCACTTAGTAATGAAAACACACTCACACTACAAATGTGAGTATTTTCTCGTCATTTTTAATACACCCGGACTTTTGGTTGCTTTGCACAAGTGTGTAAATAATACTTTTTCAATGCAGTGTAGTTGTTCATTGCAAATGCAAAATACACTTTTAATGACTGTAATTAATGATTTAAGTTAACACGAAGTCACGCATTATATAGTTCAAGAGCCACTCCTTAATTGTACCCGTGAATCATGATTTGGGTTAATAAATTATAACATCTTTAATTTACGTTTTATTTGGTTTTGCTCTCCGCGTATGTTCATTTTGCCCTAACGAATTAGAGTTGGATAGTCAGTTTTGTAATAGAATGATGTTCATTTTTCTCTCAATTCACAATTAAAGTGACGTGTGTTTTACCAATCAATTCTTGCTATAAACGTTCCACAATCTTTCAGATAATAGGTATTTCAATGCACTTCTTATCCAATTTGAACAAAACAGTGATAAGATGTACATTCTATGCAATAACTGTTATTTTCATTTCTCTCTTTATCTGTATTGCTTAAAATTGCCGTATAAATGGCAACATAAACTAAATTTGATTCTAGAGTACTTTTATCTTTCCAAACTCTTAATTATAAGTAGCATTCGTTGTAAAGATTTACTGTGAACTATTATGAACCTTTGTTATAATGAACATTCAAAATCCTTTCATATCATCCAATTCACTATTACCGATAATCGACCACTGCATTAAAATATTTACTGGATCCCCACCGAAGTGGAATTTACTATTTCTCATTCATTGAATACAAATACCACACAGAGATGGGTAACATACCGGTCTTCAGTGCATCGCGTTAAAGAAGAAGAAACAGAAAGAATTGCAAGAATTGCACTAACTACGTTTGGAAGACTTTAAATGGAACAACGAGACTCTGTTCATCAGACAAAAAACTAAGATAAACGATTTTGAATCTCTTCGAGTCACTTACCTTGCCTTTCTTCTTCTTATAAGATTGTAGAGTCGGTCAAATTCAGCAACACGATCGTCTTGACGAAGAAAGCAAATCACAGACACCCTCTTATGCTTAGGAGCTGAAAGAGTGCCTGAAATCACCAATGAGACAAAATTTACGCTACTAAATATTAAACGGATAACATTAATAATATAGAATCATTGGAGAGAGTACACGTGGTATATATTGACTTGTTTAGTCTGCTGACCAAAAAAAAAAAAAGACAGTGGTTTTAAGGGTTAACTTTGATACGAGCAATAGCGTTACGAAATGAGATGGGAGGATACTTATCCATGGTCTTCGTATCCGAAATTTAGTATATATACGATTACTATATTTCTCCGCATATTTAATTTCCTTTCATTTAATAAAAATTGCTTCTTTATGATAAAAAAAGTACCTCAAAATAGATGTTCATAAATATTATGGGACATTCCTTACAATCAGAACGATTTGTTTTCACGTAAAAAATTAACATATATAACACTTTCTCAATTTATTAAACATTTTTTGATTTAAATTTTCAAACAAATACATGAAATGATGCGCAAAGAATATGATATTCACACACACACACACACACACACACACACACACACACACACACACACACACACACACACACACACACACACACACACACACACACACACACACACACACACACACACACACACACACACACACACACACACACACACAGTCCAGAGTTTCTTATCTTATCGTCCGACTACTTTACTTAACTTTTATTCAAAAATCTATACTTTTACGTTCAGTTAAATTATAATTCTATTCAGAAAAATATCAAAACAAAGATTATATTAAAATCCATCTTACTCCTGATAAGATTTCTGATTGCAACAGATTTTCAAATTCGAATTAAAATTTTGAATAAGCGCAACTGAGATTTTATCCAGGACAATTGACAACTCCCTTTCATTTTAGTGGGATCTGTTAATGTGCTCGGAGTTTATTCTTAGCAAGCCTTATTCCAAATGCATTTTAGCCGCATCTTCGAATATATTTCTCTGAAAGTTCGTCTGCAGGCAGTTGTTAAACTCCCACACAAAACTTCGAAGTCGGTTCCATTGAAAATCTTTCTTGTAGCGATCCATTAGTGGAGGGTGATGCATAAAATAGCATGCCTGTTTTCATATGTTTATGGAAATTGACCATAGTTTAGCGTTCAGACACAAAACTGTTTCGTGAGTTCTGTTTTTGAAAACGTTTTAACTTCTTTTTAATTCTAGAAACTTTAGTTCAGATAAAAAGTAGCTATTAGTGTAACTTCGAAAATATCCGGGCTTTATTTTAATGAGACAAAATGTACAAAATAATTGAAATTTCTAGAAATACAGATTCAAACATACTTAACATACTTATATTGAAAAAAAAGGGCTGAAATGGGTCTTGCAAATGTCAACAACAACAACAACAACAACAATAATAATAATAATAACATAGTAACAAACGAATTTCAGAAGAAATTCGAGATAAGATATATAAGTAAACAGAAACAAAGATCAATTAAAAGAAAAAAAACATTTTTTTCTTTTAATCAAATATCTGCTTTTTTCTAGATCTTCCCAAAAGTGAATATGACATATTTGGGCAGAATTTAAAAACAAAATTAAAAATTAAAAGAATAGATTTGTATATATATGTGTATGGACCAGAGAATTGTAATGGTTCCTATAACGCAGGTCACTCAGGTCTTTCGCTAATCTACTAAATCTCGTGATAAACATCCCCATGTCAGAATTTGAAAAACCAGCCTATTTAAAAAATTTTGCAACTGCTGTCGAACTTCAAATTTATCTGGTCATTTGTATATTGTGCAAAAATGTTATCGCAGTGCTATAGTAAATTTTGGCATTGCACAAATTTAATTTCCAATAACTGGGACTAAATAACTGGGATCTACGACAAGGACTTATGAATTACTCTGAAAGTAATTAACACATTTATTCAAGCTTTTTTGTGCAACTCAAGCTCAATACAAAAGCCAAAGCTTCAAATAGAAAATTTTAATTAAATATATCATTATTTTCATATTATATATTCATTTGCAAATTATTTATTATTTACTTTAAAGAAATATATTCATATTCATTCTGCTGACCATCTGTGAAACCAAGAAGCCTTGGGTTATAATCTTACGGTAGCCATGGATATTTGTAAATATTTTTAGATGGCAGAAAAATTTCAAACTGTGGGAGATACTATCGCTTGTTAGACGCCTGAAGTGGCTTGAAAGCTTTCAATTTTTTGTCTGGAGAGGTGGGTTTTCGATTATCTAATTCACAGTATTAATAATCATGTGTAATATAGCTTTCAAATTTTCGCTAATATGACTATACCTGAGTTTAACAGAGATACAGACCAGCACTTCTATCTCTACACCGTTTTCCTCCGCGTCTGTACTGGATTCCTAAAATTCACAAGGAAACTCCGAGCACCTTCTTTCCAGCATCAGCAATATCGTCTTGAAGAACAAACATTTTTAGCAAGCTTTGATATCGCGAATCTGTTTAACAACTTTCCAACAGATGATCTGCTAATACCCTTCTACAAGACAGATTATGACACTCCTCAAATATTGTATCTCTTCTGGGCATTTTAAGTACAATAACTCATCATACAAACAGAATTCTAATTTAACAATGGGCAGTTCTTTCTTCAGCTTTAGCAAATATTTATATGGAAACATTTGAAAGAGCCTCCGTAGCAAAGTCAGTACAGTCGAAGCCCTCTGGTCGGAAAGACCTGGGTTTGATTCCCGTCAGTGACGTGAGGAACCTTTATCTGGTCTCTTTCGACTAAAGATGAGTTAGTCCGGCCTGATTAGCGGAGTGGTTAGCGTATCCGTTCTCCAGCCAAAAGGCTGCGGGTTCGAATCCCGCCGTGGGCATGGATGTTTGTGATTGTTTGTGAAAATCTAGTGGTGGTTGGTGTAGATGACGACGGTAGTTGCGGTTGGGAGAGAGAGAGAGAGAGAGAGAGAGAGAGAGAGAGAGAGACAGTCGTAGAGTAGGTGCCCTCCCTTGATGAGTTCTTGGACTCGTTGGAGGTGTCATGTACAGTCGGTCTCATACGGAGATAGGGTTTCTTTGTCACTCAGAAACTCGTGTTTTTCTTCCCCTCAGAACAGGCAAACTGGTCCCGTGAACACACATGGATTACAGCCATGAATACGCCTCAGCCAGTACCGTCGACAAGGTGTAGCATAGATGCAACCTGTCTCACGGCGCGGCTTAATAAGGGCGCTCGTTCAGCCTTCTGCAATATAGCTGAACGACGCCATCGCTACGCTAACAATTCCTGTTAGCGTAGCAAGTGCGGAAAGAAGTTTTTCTAAGCTTAAACTGATTAAAAAGTATTTGCTAACAGCAGTAACCCAAGAAAAATTCGTTGGTCTAACAACTATAGAGGCGGACATAGCTTATAATTTAAATTTAGAAGAGCTTATAAACAGTTTTATTGTGCGATATCCACGTAGAGCAAACATTTAATTAATATTATTATGTAATCGTTTTGCAATAATATTTCTCTTGTTAAATAAATTAAAAAAAAACAGCAATTGGAGATTTTCTTATATTTCTGTCTTATAATCCATCAAGGACAATATTTAATTGTTTGCCTCAGGGCGTGATCTAATCTTGTGACGACCCTGGCCCCAGCCATATGCCTGCCCCGAGCCCGGATAAAATTGGGGAGTTGGGGAAAGTAATAGTGAACTACGCTGTAAAAATCTCACCAGGAATACTTTGTGGGCAATGCCTACAAAGTATTCCTGGTGAGATTTTGCCTACAAAGTCACCTACGGTCGGAAACGACTGAAAAAGAAAATCAGTAAACATTTGAAAGAAAAGTCCTCGAATAATAGCACCCTAAACCCAAATTATGGAAAAGGAATGTCGGTATTACATTCTTGTCTGGAACCATGGACTACCTTCACTTTTGAATTTTCACGAATACCTTAACAACCAACATCCCAAGATAAAACTGGCTTGCGAATTACAGTCTAGTGGTTCACTCCGATTCCAAAATCTTCGACTAACTAAGGAATCTGGTAAATTAAAAGTCTATATTTCGAAAACCTAAACATACTGCCAGATATCTACACCTAGACAGTTAGACATCATGTGTTATTGGGATGAGTCTTACATCATTGCTATAACAAAAAAGTACAGAAGGATTTCAGAATCTTAAGAAATGTCATTGGATCCCAAAACGTAAATATAAACACTAGTGTTAACTTGCAGGAATGCATCCTGGCCATAGCTAGCCAAACATGTGTACGTGAAAGCAAATATACACAACGTTCTCAACATTGCTGTGCACAATTAGAAATATTTTTTAAATCATCAGATTCTTGTATAACTACATAGCGGTTGTCACCTTTGTAATTTTATTCGTAATTAAATGGCGATCTTCACAAAGCAGACAGTCCACATGGCACAAGAATGCGCCATGTGGACTGACTTGGACTGACAATCGAATATTAAAATCCAATATATGTGTATGAATTCTGTGAGGGAAACTAACACAAAAAGTTTAAAACATATTAATAGACTAATGTGTGCACATGCTGTAAAAAAGTAAGCAATGGGAGCGATTAATGGGTGAAGGATTATATATATGTATTATATATCAAGAATGGATTATATATATATATATATATATATATAAAGAGGGGAGAGAGAGAGAGAGAGAGAGAGAGAGAGAGAATATTGCATTTTTAAAACGATTATTATAATAACGACTTTCATAATGAATTATGTGAAGTAATAATAATTACTTATTCAATTTTTGTTTGTTTATAAAATTATTTATTTAGATCAATTATATGAAATTTAATACATTACCTTATTGTTTTAATTATTCTCTGTAATTAAAGTCGTTTCCGAACTTTACTAGGGGTTTAAAATTCAATTTTCTGTTATTAATTGCATCCTGCACTTATCTTTTTTTTCTTTTCTGATTATCATAATTTATTCGGAAATTATAATAATCCCGAAATACATCATGCATTAAGAGACATCTTGAAATATTTTCGATGTAAAAGAAATCTCCTTTCAAACAGTTTAAAATTTTAGCTGTATAGGTGTACGATACATTTATTCGAGAATTATAATTAATACAGTGCGGCTATAGGAGGAGTTTAAATCTAAATATATATAACTTAAGATTTGGATAAATACAGGCTTAATAAAACAAGCCCGTCATTATGGAAGAGACAGTTTTTGCCAAGTCTTTACCAGACAAGATGCTGTTATATATCTTGTTTTTCTATAAAAATCCGTAATTATTTTGATATATAAGATTTATGGATTCTGCTGAGAGTTTTGAGTAAGATAAATAATGCACTATCAAGCAGCTAATGGCAAATTATCATTAATTACTGTTCTTGAACGAAAATAATACCTTTCTTTGTGACTGTGTGACGTAGATAGATGAAGAGTTTCATTTGAATATCGAATTAACCAACACACAAATAAAGACTAACAGAAACATCACTAGAATGACTTTTAATGGGATTATATTGATCAAGTGCATATAATAAACAACTATGTTATACCAACTAGTTTCACCAACTAAGGCTGTTGGCATCTTCAGGGTACATAACTGATGTACGGTACTAAAAAGTAAAAAAGCTGTTACAAACTATAATTAACCGATTCCAATTATATTAAACAAAGAACAGAACGCGTACAATACATGCATAGAGCGCGCATGATCTCACTTGTTGTTATTTAGGAACGTTCTATAGTTGGCACTGTAATTCAGTTCTGGCGAGTTGAGAGATCTAATAAGGGTCTTCCAGATCACGGGTAACATTAGTCTTGGTTCCTGTTAAGGTTTTGTATACAGCGCGCAACTGTTGTGGCCTCTTTAAAAATTCGGGAGCGGAAGTCCTCCTCCATGTAAGGAATTGTGCTTTTATCCTCTATGATATGGTTTGTTCTTGAGAAATGAAAAGCTAACCCCGATTTTTCTTCTCTGTTATTATTGACGTCACCTATGTGTTCTTTTTGCCTAATTTCAAGGCTCCTTGAAGTTTGGCCGATGTAATTTAAGCCGCACGAGCAGGGTATGTTATAAACTCCAGCATATTTGGAGAAAGGATGGCTATCTTTTGGAGATTTTAAGAATTGTCTAATCGTTTCTGTAGGTTTAAAGGCCACTCTTATTTTGTGGGGTCTAAAGAGTCTTGCAATCTTATTGGAAACTGTCCCTAAGTATGGAATGACGATGGTAGAAATATAACGTATATCATCTCGTTGTCTTTGTCGGGGTTCAGAGAAAAGTATCTTGTGGACGAGTCTTCGAGGAAATCCATTCATGGTACGGTTGGTAGATATCAGGGATAGTTCTTCCTGGAGGTCTTGTTGATTTGTTGTAAGGAGAGAGGCACTGTTCTTCAGTATGTGTACAATACTAAGTTTCTGAGAAATGTGGTGGGAGGAAGTGAAATGTAAATAACGTCCTGTATTGGTAGGTTTGCGGTAAACTGAGAGGTTGATACCACCATTGGGAAGCTTCTTAATTAAAGTGTCCAGAAATGATATTTGGTTATCTTTTTCAACTTCTAAAGTGAATTTGATTGTGTGGTGAATTTCTTAACAGAGTTGATTTTGTTAAGAAAGTCGAACAGGTCCTTTTTTGTGTGGTTCCAAACAATAAAGATATCGTCCACGTATCTCCATCATACTGTAGGTTTAGGGTCTCTTTGAGATAAGATTTTACTTTCAAAATCCTCCATAAAGAGATCAGAACAAGATGGAGCGAGGGGTCTACCCACTTCAAGGCCAGTCAATTGCTGATATATGGTTTTATTCCATAAGAAAAAGTTTGATGTTAAACAATGACGGAACATAGAAGTAATGTCTTGTGGGAGCAAACGTCCTAAAATGTTGATGACTTCCTCCGTAGGGATGTTAGTGAATAGAGATGTAACATCCAGGCTTGCGAATAGATCCGTATTGGAGATAGCGATGTTGTTCAGTTTTTCAACGAAATGTTGCGAATTTCGTATATAAGTATCCGAATTATGGATGTGTGGTTTGAGGAGGCCTGCCAGATGTTTAGATAACAGATAATTTGGCGAATTGATTCCATCCACAATCGGGCGTAGTGGTATTCCATTTTTGTGTACCTTAGGAGCGCCATATAGTCTTGGTGTTAGTGGATGCATGGATTTCAATCTTTGTTTTAAGTCTATAAACCAGTTCACCATGCGACGTATTAAATCGTTGGTGTCATTGTGATTCTTTAGTGTTGGATCTATGACTAGGACACGGTAGGTTGATGTATCCGACAGTAAGCTGTTAATCTTATTTCGTAATCACTGGTGTTTAAAATCATTGCTGAATTTCCCTTATCTGCCTTCAATATGATAATGTATTTCTTTTTCTTCAAACTATACAGTGTTCTTTTTTCAGAGTAGTGATATTTTTGTTAGGATTTCTGGAAGATGAGAGGATGATACTACTTTTTAATCTAATATCATTAGCTATGGGTTCCGGTAACGACGAGACTGCCTTTTCTATATTCAAATGATATTCAGTTTAGGGACATGATCAGGTGTTTATCGCAAAATTGAAACCTATTTTAAGTATATTGATCTCTGGTTTTGTTAATACGTGATCCAATAAATTAAAAATAACTTTGCCGTCTGGTAGAGAAGGTTTTGACTTAAAAGGTTTTGTATGAAGATCGTTAAATTTTTTGATTCGGTTTCGTTTGCTTGTTGTAAAGGCTTTATCATAGCTAATAGTGACCATTCTGTCCACATGCGACCATATATCTTGGTCTAAAGTACTAGAGATATTGTCATAAATCTGATAACATTCTAAATCTATTTGGCTTAAAGCCAAATACCTTTGCAACTGTATCCTTTAAAGGTATATGATGTCAGCAAAATTATATGCACTTACTAAGCTTTGTACTCTCTTGAGCTGATTTTAAGATACTCTCTTTGAGTCCCTTGCAGGACACACTGGGCTGGTGAAGGACTTACCAAGAATGACCTATCTGGATGACAATATCCTGTACTGTCCAACCATGATAGTATAGGATATTGTTGGGGGCTCATGCCTATTCTGAACCTCTATGTGAGACCATAGTATGTAACAGTCTTTTCAGTGCGATGTTTGGAAAATAAAATCACAAAATAAAAAAATAAATAAATCATCTTATTAATTTATTAATAAATAAATTAATCATAAGTTATTTATTAATAACTTATGATTAATTTATAATTGTGAAATGATAATCATCATTTGATTAACTTATGCTGAATACTATTATAAGGGAACAGTGGATGTGCGTCATGCATTCCTGTAGGAGTCGGAAGCAGAATGGTGAAATTATTCAAGCAAGAATCGTTTTGAAAGGCATGTCTTCTAAAAAAGGAAGGCGCACGAATATTCCTTCAAGAGCAACTAAATTTAAGTATTTTTGTTGGTGGGGAGGGGACACTAAAGGAAAGTGAACTGGATATCTAATTGCGAAATTATAATTTCTATAATTCCTACACAAGATATGATTTGATCAAAGAATCCTCGCTGTTTGTTTCGGGAGTACAAACATGAGAATGATTACATATACCGAGAAGTTATCAAAACTTAGGAACACACTGACTGCGTCCATAGAAATTATCCAGAGTATTGTTAAGAATTGGAACAAATAATGCACCTTTTCACAGTAATATATGATTGTTTTTATAATTTGGTAAACAATACGGTCAAAACAAAACAATAGAACAGACATAAATAATCACGAGATTGATGTTAAAAAACGTTTAATTTTCTTGATCAAAAAGCTCTTGAAAATTCGTTCATTTATCAAGAACGAACCACACCATAAAGTGGGAAAGAAGCACAATTCCTTACATGGAGGAGGACTTCCGCTCCCGAATTTTTAAGGAGGCCACAACAGTTGCCCGCTGTACACAAAACCTTAACAGGAACCAAGGACTAATCTTGCCCGTGATCTGGAAGATCCTTATCAGATCCTTCTCGCCAGAACTGAATTATAGTGCCAACTATAGAACGTTCCTAAATAACAACAAGTGAGATCATGCACGCTCTATGCATGTATTGTACGCGCTCTGTTCTTTGTTTAATATAATTGGAATCGGTTGGTTTTAGTTTGTAACAGTTTTTTACTTTTTAGTGCCTTACATCAGTTATGTACCCTGAAGATGCCAACAGCCTTAGTTGGTGAAACTAGTTGGTATAACTTAGTTGTTTATTATATACACTTGATCAATATAATCCCAATAAAAGTTTTTTCAATCATGAGATTGATACACCTTTGTATGATTTTGGGATCTATTCAGTCTGTGTTTGCATTGTTATGAACAATTTTCGCTTAAACATAGCAAAGTACTTTCAAAAATTCAAACAAACATTTATTATTGAGCATTGGTTATGGGGAGTTTATTAATTATGTTTAACTGGATTTAATACGAGTCGTAACCATTCATATAAACATTAACTGATAAGTCAATTAAAAAAAAAAAAATTGAGTCCTCGGAAAAGGTGAAATGAATATTTTATTTCAGCGATATTTTGCATCGTAATGAGAATATGTAACTGAATAGTATTATTCTATGTAATTTCCGTGAACCTTTTTCATTTAGCACATCGATACTCCTCTTAGCCACATATAAAACATGATGAGTTACATCTTTCAAACTATCAATCAACTTCAAGATATAACCAAGCAGTAATTTAACCATTTTCTGGTCTTCCTATATTTGCTCCAAGTTTCATGAGTGATTGCTTCCATTCAGATCTGAATAAAAGATTTATACATCCGAGAATTTTTAATATTCATTCTTCCTTCTCTTCTTGTCATTTGCCATCTTTTTTTTTTGTATAACGCTTTAAATTTTGCATCTGATCAAAATTATTTGAGTAAAGCACAAGGAAAAAAAATAATATAACACGCGTGCATGAGAATAGATTTTTTTTTTTTTAAATGAGAAAATGGGATTTTTCATTTTGTTATGTAAAATGAATCAGTCTGTGTGGATACCTAGGAATACACATCGCGAACAGTGGAAGAAATGGGGAACGAAAGTTATTATTTCTGGAAAAGAAGGTTTATGTCTGTAATATTTATTAAAATTTATGGTTTTAGTAAGGAGTAGAAAGTCTGATTATTTCTTTTTCTTTCTATTTCTGTGTCGTATAAAATGAAATTTCTTTGAAAGGTTTGCGATATAAGATCAATCCAGAATACTGTTGCAAAGGGAATTGTCAAGGTTGGAAGGAAATTCAATAGATAACGCCTGAAATTCACTATAGCTAGTCTTTAAATTAATAATATATTATTTATTTCTTTTATTTGTTTTCAAATTAGTTTCCAATATCTCTCTCTTGAGCCTACTACCAAAATGAAAGAAGAATAAATTAAGTTAGTATTACACACCATAAATATTCTAATAAAATGGACTTTTATAAAAATTCAAACAATTAAACGTGATTGATGGATTCGGAATCAATCGACCGTGAGATGCGGTAACTGATTTTATATGAGATGCCCATATAGGGTAACGGATGGCAATGCTGAACCAATGAAGTTTAACTGAGGTTCGGCTGTTGCAGTTATCCTGGGTTAATGAGTTCGCTCTCTTAGGTTTTGCCCTAAGGGAGCACTTTGAGTCTCCGGGGAAAGTGTTCTCCGGCACGGCCAGCTGAGGGGTACTTGCAGGTGAATTATTTTCCTCGGAATATGAGCGGTTCTGCTCGGTACTCGAGTTTCACTGAGTAGAACCAACGCTGAGATTTGGACGATCTTTCGCCCACGAATGAGTGGCCTAGAGATCGTCCGATATTTTTGAGATATCACCTTTACTTACACATACGGTGATTGATTCATTCAATCCAATCCCTTGGAGGGTAATGGATGGCAATGCTGTAGTCAATGAAGTTCTAACTGAGGCTCGGCTATTGCTGTTACCCTCCTACCATGATCAGAGCTTTAATTACTCAATAACACCTTATCCCTACACTGTCCTCTACAGATAACGGGGAAGATGAAAAGCATTCTTGATTCGCCCCTTTAAGCCAGTCCTTATAAGAATAAGGACGTGATTGATGAGAGGGTAGGTTACTCGACCAGTCCTTTTTAGGACTTCCACGGTAACGAATGGCAATGCTGTAGCCAATGAAGTTTTAACTGAGGCTCGGCTATTGCCGTTACCCAGCCATGACTAGAGCTTTTAGCTCAATAACACCACATACACACAGATATTCTTCATTCAGATTGCGGGATAAAGTGTCAAGGACAGTCCATCTCCCAGTTCTTTTAAGAACGGGATTGATGTAAACTCTGTTTCAAGATTTTTCATTACCAAAAAAAAAATAATAATAATAATTCTATTAAGATTGATGGATTTACAAATATTAATGAGTGTATTTTCGGTTAGAGAAATCTTTTATTCGAAATCTGTTCGGGAAAAAAAAAAAAAAAAAAAAAAAAAAAACAGAATCATTCAAGAATATGCCCCATTCAAGGATAGTTTGTTCTATAAAACACGAATGCTTTTTTAAAATGAGATATCGACATTTTCGAAGCAAAGGAAGCCAAATTTGCTTTCCTGATATTGATTTTTGCTACCAAAATCTCAAACAAAGCCAACCTCACTAAACAATAAATACACTAAACAAAATCTTAGCGTAACAAAAAAACTTTCGTGTGCGGAAGTTATATAAAAATTACATGAATATTCTGACTATTGTTTGTTTTACAAGAGTAAAAAATTGTCAAAATCTGTGACAGTAGATTTTCCATCGTTAACAGATTTCCAAGATTGGGTGTTTCCTTTCGTGGTCCTCAAAATGATATTGTGCAAGTCAACATGTATTATTTCTACTGAAATAGCGAAATTAGCTATACTTTATTAGCTGCTATCATAAATCTCTTTTAACTAAAAATAAAGTATAAAATGCCAATGCGAATTGTTCTTTGTTATTGGATAACGTATAAATAAATCTTAAACTATTTCTACATCGAATATGAAGCGAGTATATACGAAGACAGAGAATGCACTTAAAGGTTTAAATTTTTTTTTCTTATTTTTCTAGATTAAAACAATCTTAGTTGAGAATTATGAAGAAACTAACTCCCTCTAGTGGCTATTAGTTTTCCTTCTAGAACTAATACAAAGTAATGTGCAGATGTAATATTTCATAGATTTCGACATCTGGTTATCGTTAATAAAAAGGAGATCATGAAAACCCCCATTTTCTTTTCTTTTTTTTTTTATTAGTAAAGACAGAGTAGCAGTTCTGTAGATTTAAGTTTTTACACATGCGCAGATTGATCTCGCTCGGTTCATAGGCATTTAATGAGATGCATTAGAATAACACTGTTGTTAGTGAAAGATCCCAGCTTGGAAATGTGCCATGGAAACCTCCGACATCACTCGTTCTCTTCATAAAGTAAAGCAATTTTCCGAAAATGACGAGCATTTACTTTTTTATTTTATTTTTTAGAGTACCTACCTTCTCAGTGTACGGAGAAATCATTAACTTCGAGTACCCACTGCTAATTGCACAATCATTGACAAGGACCGTTTCTTCTCCTTGTTCTTGAAAAAGTCGATCACTGCTCACGATAGGAGAGTAGTGGGTTAGTGGGCACTTGTTCAGGGAAATTTCTTGGTTTTACATGCATAGAAAAAAAAAATAGATTTAACAGAAAAGTTCTAGCTCCATAAACTCTCTTGACTACAAGAGAGTTTATGGAGAGTTTAAGAGAGTACACAAAGTTTGAAGTGTAAAGTATTCTGAGATGACTAAATACGGTTAGCGAAATGATGAAATGTGATACTTTTAGCCTATAGTTGTTTAAATACTAATTAATATTAATTTTTAATTAATTTTCTTTCATTTATAAATTACATTCCTCATTCCACATTCTCAGGTTTCAGTTTTCACGCCTAAACCAGTTGTTATTTTTCATATCTACTGCGAAGGTTTCCTCTCTTTCTCTCTCTCTCTCTATCTATCTCTCTAATATTCAGATAATATACAGATATTCTTTCTTCTTTTATTTACTTGAAAATAAATGTTTACTTTCTTTACTTGAACCCTCTGGACATTGCATTGTCTTCACTAGCTTATGATAATATGGATCATGTTGAAAGAAGAATGGTCCATAATACCTGACGTCTCCTACTTTTCAGTTTGTGACAGAGGCGTTTTATAGTTGAGATCGGAATAACTGTATATCCATCAGTGTTTATCCTTTTAGGCTACGACCGAAGGTTCACACTCTACCCGCTCCAGATCAGGAACTTCTAACGCACTATAAATGAGCCATGATGCTTTTTCAACCAGTTTAATCCGTACTGTTGATCTTCACGATTGATGCTTAGTTCATGTTCAACTTTCCTAGAATAAAATCGAAAATTTGTATCAATTTTCGATTTTATTTTGTTGTTTGTTGCTACCAACTTAAACTTAGTATAGATTCTTTACACTCTTTGTTTAAAGAATGTTTGTTGACAGCGGACTGGATCTTCTTCTTTTTTCTTTTTTTTTTTGTGGACGTGGCATTTTACATTTTCATCCGTTGATAATACTGCCTCTTTTTGTTTATGCTGCTCCTACTCAGGAGAGATTTTCTTAAACCTATAGTACATTTGTGCTATATTTATTGATTTCATATATTTTTAATTTTGTATTTTATGCCTTTTTTATCTAGTCTGTTGGAAATCCTACTCTAGAGACTAAATATGTAACTAATTTTTTCCGAGTTACTTTAGGCCACTAATAAACTGGAAATTGACCCTCATACATACGCATTAAGTTGAATTTGGATAATGAAGTACTTTATCACTGTCGCTAAAGGATAAGCCTCTGATATGACGTCTTATAATAACAAATTTCAAAACTCTCCACATTTTATACTATATTGAGAGTATACAGATTTAAAGATAGTATGATCTTCATATAACACTAAAATTAAATCTCTCAGAATCAGAATCATCTTTCTCAAACTTTCGATGAAATAGATGCGTATGCAACCACTCTTGAACACATTTCAATAAAATCCATCAAGAATTAGAGTTATCCATATTCTATCAAACGCTATCGCCTTTCAAACTACCTATGTTCTACTGAGATGGTCATGAACTCTAGAAAAATATAGACACTTACAACTCTGACTATAACATCCCATTAATCTGTATTAGAAAAGAGTGTTTTCAAACAAAAATATAAGTTCCATAACTTGTCAACAGTTTATTTCTTCCTACATGGAGACTGGGAAGGAAGCTGGAGCGGAACCCCTCAAACAGTCTTTCAAGATATCACAACGTAATCAAGAATCCAATTTACTAGTGAAATCTACCATAAACCTGCATTTTTGTGTCTTCTGTAGCTTCTCTATCAAGGAAATATACAGGGTGTTCGGGATAAATTTGACAGTTTCGTAAGGAAAAAGAAAATCTTCTTTGTATCTATTAAATTTAATGAATTGACAAAAAACATTACAGGCAGAGTTAATTACAATACTATCAACAAGATTTACTCAAAATAACCACCATTAGCATCGATCACAGCTTCAATTCTGCTTCGGAACCTCGAACAAGCTGATGCTACAGTCGCCTGGGAAGGGCCGCAAAAACTGTTTTAATTTTATCCATTAACTGGGCTTTTGTATTACTGGAAGTGCGATTGGTGTCTTTTTCAACTGCGCCCCATACAAAATAATCCATGGGGTTAAGGTCTGGGGAGTTTGGAGACCAAACATTTGGACTGGTGAAGTCGTAGAAATTTTCAGACAACCATTTTTGACTTTTCCCAGAGGTGTGGCAAGGGGCCGAATCCTGCTGCCATACATACGGCCTACCATTGGCTACCCTTGTTATCCAGGGCTTGACTACAGTTAGCAACTCCACGAACAAAGCCCGAATTCCAATGCCAGGGTTCTTCAACACCTGTTCCTGCAGATTTGCGAGGAATTCTGCTGTACGAACGCAATCAGATCGTCTGCTAGGGATCTTTCTTCTTGCTACATCCTCGTAGTCACCATTGCAAGTCTCTAGTTCATGCCTGATTGTTTTTACTGTATTCAGGGAGCATTGGGCAGCAGTCGTAATATCCTTATTTTGATGGCGGGCACGAATCATCATGATACAAGTTATTCTCTTCCATGATTCAGGTGGGTTCCAGCTATCCATCCTTTCTGACATCTTGTATATGAATGAAGAAGGGTCCAAACTTTTAAATGAAGAGAAGTGTGTGTTAATACATGTAACTTACGGAAAAATATAATTAATTATAAATATGTCAAATTTATCCCGAACACCCTGTACCATCCCTCATATCACATCAAGCAGCTACATCCTCTGCATATGCATCCAAATATTCACCCTACTGTGCAAATTCACACATCCGACTCAACATCCATTGAGATCAATCCTCCATATAATATGACAGCCGTAAACTAGATGTAGGGGTGGAGAAAGATTCTAATGAACGTTGACTGTTTTCTGTAACAAGAGAAGGATATGTTTCTCATTTCTTTCTTTCTATGGTTTCTTTTCTTCTTCTTCTTCTTCTTCTTATTTCGCACCTTTTTGTTTGGTTTTATGTTTTATAGTCCTTTTTTGTAATATAAATTTTATATATTTTGTTTCAGTTACTCAAATCTATGCGAAAGGAGAATCCAGAATTAGTGTGTTTTATCGAGATGAATAATACATAAAAAAATAGAGAGAGATAGAGAGAGAAGAACTGATTACATTACAGAAAACATCTGCCATGTATGTCTTTTTTACACGGTTATAATTCCTCATTTACCTCGATAACAGTGAACTAAAACTGGACGGAGAGATCAAATTGGGTAAATGACTTGTGTTATGGGAAAATAGGTTAAAAACCTACTAGTTAAGGAAAATGCATTTTGCCTGTTCCACTGTGACGGGATGCGAAGGGAGAGTCCAGAATTAGTGTGATTAATGGAGGACATTATTGCGTCTTTGCTTGAGCCTTCTCACATGCTGATGACCGCTGCAGTTGCTCTATTGACCATACCCTTTCCTTGTTTATAGGCACCCTGTGTTCATTACAGTCCTTAATGGCGTTTACTCCCATTTGTTCTTGACTTGTCCTCTGTCTCCTTCTCCCTCTCCGCCCCCCTCTCTCTCCATTTCTCTCCGACTTGCTTTTTCTTTCTTTTGGCATTGCGATTCAGCTGTTAAGAATAACATAATTTCATTAATTATAACAGTGAACTTCTCAAGTACAATCTTCGAGTGAATTTTCATTCCTTTTCTACCATCTCCTAAAGAGGACGAAAATGAGTTAACGTAGCAGGCATACCAAAGCAGCACTGTTAACCGAACACACACACTAACTCTTGGCCTTCCCATGCCATTTAATAAAGCTGCTAGAGGCGACTGTAGCTATAACTTCATGAAAGTACCGCATCTAGCGAAGCACAAGGTGGATAGCGGAGCTAACAATCAACATGCTAATTAGATAGCTTCATAAAACAAAAGAACCTTTTAATCTTCACATCTGAATATTAATAAAGGCTTAAAATATGCAATGAAAAGCGAACAAAAAAAATTCTTTTAATAATACTGTCTCTGTTGAAGTAAATTTACTCTCTTACTCCCCCCCCCCCTTCGCTCTTATTGTGCATTATCTTATCGAAAAGGAAACGAGAGATGATATAAAAGAGAAGTCCGTAAACGAATAGAAAAGTGCATGTTCTATTATGTTAGAAAATTAAAGTCAAAAGTTAAACAAAATGTCCTGGCTGTAAGCACACGAAAATACTCAACGTCCAAAAGCAATCTGCTCTCTCTCTCTCTCTCTCTTTCACTCTACAAGAAAGCTGTGCATCTTATCCGTTTTATGAAAAGGGAGAATAGCGAAATAACCGAGGAACTCTCATAATTTTTAACAATATGGCCATAATTTCCTTCTCTTTGTGTCGTTAAGGGTAAATGAAGTACTTCTAGGCTTACCTTTCTCGCAAATCGGCTGATCTCGCCGGAACCATCCCTGATTTTATTAAAGTCTGGACGTAGGCGACAACCAAAAGCGATTATTACACTTACTATATTTATCTAGTGACGTCACTACGAACAAACGAACTATGCACGTTGTAACGATTATACGTGAAGTCAATATAATGTTAGCGAATAGTAAAACGTAGAAAATTCAATTTCGTGAGCAGTGAAACACCGAAATACTATTTGAACAGTCATTTAAATTTCAAATAACTGTTCAAGTATGATATATTATTAATTTGGTTCGTGTTTCAAGGATAAAATCATTATATTATTACATTTTGCTTGTTTGTAAAATGAAAAGGATATGTTTTTCATTAACGTATTTTAATTTGAAATAAGAATAGCCTTGTTTGTTGAATTGGATTTGCTTCAACAATAATTACAATCACTTCGCTATCTAACAGAGGATGTCTCAACAGAATAAAAAGATGAAATGATAGCATAAACCATGATATAATAAACAAATCTACATTTTTATAATCATTTGTAACAAAAAAAACCTATATTTTTATAAAAATGCCGCCTGATTAATGACCATAAAAATAAATACATTATTATCTGTCATGTATCGACGGTATAATTGTTTAAAAGCAGAAGCAGACAAGTATTTTTAAAAAGAAAACTGAATTTTAATAATTTATGTTATTAAATTATACATATATAAAGTTTTTGCAATTTATAAATATGTCTTAAATGTATGCATAAAACAAATTAATTTTAAAAATGACATATAATTTTAAGTTTTATCAGTACAGCATAATGCAAAATAAATACGTAAATATGAAAATGATTAAATCAGTAAGATATTGATCATATTGTCTGAAAATTGTCTCCAGACAAGTATTTTAAAAACTGAATTATAATAATTTATTTTATTCAATTATACATATATAAAGTTTTTGCAATTTATAAATATATCTTAAATATACCCGTAAAACAAATTAATTTTAAAAATTAAGTATATAATTATAAGTTTTATCAGTACAGCATAATGCAAAATAAATAAGTAAATATGAAAATAATTAAATCTGTAAGATAATGATCATCATGATATCCCCGTGTGGTTGCCGGGATAAGAATAGCACCAATGTAGCTAATGCATGTCGTACGAGGCGACTAAAATTGGTACCCTTGGAGGGTAATGAATGGCAGTGCTGTATCCAATGAAGTTCTAACTGAGGCTCTGCTACTGCTGTTACCCTCTTGCCATGATCAGAGCTTTATTCATAGCTCAATAACACCTTCTCCTTACACTGTCCTCTACAGACAACGGGGAATATGAAAAGCAATATTGCTTCGCCCCTTTAAGCCAGTCCTTATAAGGACTATTCATAATGATCATGATGTCTGAAAATTGTTTTCAGTCCTATTTAGGACTTCCAGGGTAACAATTAGCAATGCTGAACCGAGGAAGTAAACTGAGGTTCGGCTGTTGCTGTTATCCTGGGTGTGAGTTTTTGAGTTAGCTCCCTTGGGGTTTTTGCCTTCAGGGAGCACCTTGAGTCTCCGGGGAAGGTGTTCTCCGGCAGGGCCCGCTGAGGGGTTCTTGTCGGTGAATTATTTTCCTCGGAATTTGAGCGGTCTGCTCAGTAGTCGGGGATCCTGTCGGGGTGCTAGGACAGGGCGACCGACACTGAGTGGAACCAACGCTGAGCGGTTCTGCTTAAACGGGGAGCCCGTCGGGGTGCTAGGACGGGGCGGCCGTCAATGAGTGGAACCAACGCTGAGACATGGACGGTCTTTCGCCCACTATGGAGTGGCCTAGAGATCGTCCGATTTTTTGAGATTTTACCCTTTACTTACTAATCAGGACTTCCAGGGTAACAATTAGCAATGCTGAACCGAGGAAGTAAACTGAGGTTCGGCTGTTGCTGTTATCCTGGGTGTGAGTTTTTGAGTTCGCTACCTTAGGGTTTTTGCCTTAAGGGAGCACCTTGAGTCTCCGGGGAAGGTGTTCTCCGGCACGGCCCGCTGAGGGGTTCTTGTCGGTGAATTATTTTCCTCGGAATCGGAATGTGAGTGGTTCTGCTCAGTAGTTGGGGAGCCCGTCGGGGTGCTAGGACGGGGCGGTCAACACTGAGTGGAACCAACGCTGAGCGGTTCTGCTTAAACGGGGAGCCCGTCGGGGTGCTAGGACGGGGCGGCCGTCAATGAGTGGAACCAACGCTGAGACATGGACGGTCTTTCGCCCACTATGGAGTGGCCTAGAGATCGTCCGATTTTTTGAGATTTTACCCTTTACTTACTAATCAGGACTTCCAGGGTAACAATTAGCAATGCTGAACCGAGGAAGTAAACTGAGGTTCGGCTGTTGCTGTTATCCTGGGTGTGAGTTTTTGAGTTCGCTACCTTAGGGTTTTTGCCTTAAGGGAGCACCTTGAGTCTCCGGGGAAGGTGTTCTCCGGCACGGCCCGCTGAGGGGTTCTTGTCGGTGAATTATTTTCCTCGGAATCGGAATGTGAGTGGTTCTGCTCAGTAGTTGGGGAGCCCGTCGGGGTGCTAGGACGGGGCGGTCAACACTGAGTGGAACCAACGCTGAGCGGTTCTGCTTAAACGGGGAACCCGTCGGGGTGCTAGGACGGGGCGGCCGTCAATGAGTGGAACCAACGCTGAGACATGGACGGTCTTTCGCCCACTATGGAGTGGCCTAGAGATCGTCCGATTTTTTGAGATTTTACCCTTTACTTACTAATCAGGACTTCCAGGGTAACAATTAGCAATGCTGAACCGAGGAAGTAAACTGAGGTTCGGCTGTTGCTGTTATCCTGGGTGTGAGTTTTTGAGTTCGCTCCCTTAGGGTTTTTGCCTTAAGGGAGCACCTTGAGTCTCCGGGGAAGGTGTTCTCCGGCAAGGCCCGCTGAGGGGTTCTTGTCGGTGAATTATTTTCCTCGGAATTTGAGCGGTTCTGCTCAGTAGTCGGGGAGCCTGTCGGGGTGCTAGGACGGGGCGGCCGTCAATGAGTGGAACCAACGCTGAGACATGGACGGTCCTTCGCCCACTATGGAGTGGCCTAGAGATCGTCCAATTTTTTGAGATTTTACCCTTTACTTACTAATCAGGGTAACGGATGGCAATGGTGTAGCAGTGAAGTTTTAACTGAGGCTCGGTTATTGCCGTTACCCAGCCATGACTAGAGCTTTTAGCTCAATAACACCCCATCCACATCCCGTCATCTGAATGAATTTCTTCATTCAGATGACGGGATAAAGCGTCAAGGACTCAGGCCATCTCCCAGTTCTTTTAAGAACTTTAAGAATAGTGTTTATTTTTAGCGTATGAATTGACTGCGTCTCATCTGCTGTAAATTAACATAAAAAAGGACTGAAAGAATCTTTCATGAGAGATTATGGATAAAGACACAAAAATTATATTAAATAAATCTTACTTCGCCAAATAATTGATCATAATTTTTTGCAAATGAAAAGTGAAAGTTAATGACATGACAAAGAAGTGGAAATTCAATAGAAGTGTTTATTTAATCATTTCTACTTATTAATTATACAGTTTCCTATTTAATTAAATTTTATTTATACTACTTACAAAAATCTTAAGATAGATTTATAACATATATTAATGGTAAGGCCTTTTTTCTACCCTAACTGAAACTTGTTCCACTCATTCACCACTCTCCAAGTAAAAAACCTAGCTCTAACACCCTTGTCAACCACATTCTTGTCCAGCTTCCATGCATGGTCCCTAGTCCTCCCACCACCAGTCCTATTTTCAAAAATATCTTCTGGATTAATCTTCATCATAGAAAACATAGAAAAACTCATTCATCATAGAAAATTCCTGTTTTTAACCTCTGTATTGAAGCTGAATGTAAATAATGATTAAAAAGTGTGTGTGTTCTAAAGAATTCTAGTATCTACATTTATACTGGTTCACAGTGCAAATAATTGGCTCGTGTTGTAATTGCCATTGTCAACAGTCCCTTAAACTATTAGACTCTCAAGAAGAGTCTAATAGTTTAAGGGACTGTATGTAATAGTTTTTCATTTAATATGAAACAATTAAATTAATATTTTTATTTAATTTTTAAAACTTTAAATATTTTACATTTATTATTAATTTTAAATGTTAATTAAATATTGAAATATTAAACAAATATTAATTATATAACATTCGAAGATACACCTTTTCTTTTTTAAAATAATTTTAATAGACCCGAAGTTGTAGAATAGATTGTAGAAAAGGTTGGTAATGGATGGCAGTGCTATACCCATTGAAGTTCTAACTGAGGCTCAGCTATTGCTGTTATCCTCATGCCATGATCACAGCTTTAATAGCTCAATAACATCTTATCCGTATACTGTCCTCTACAGATAACGGGGAAGATGAAAAGCATTCTTGCTTCGCCCCTTTAAGCCAGTCCTTATAAGAATAAGAATTGTAGAAAAGTTATTTTCATTCGTTTCAATAAGTATTAATGTGCAACTTAAACAGATAAACTCTCAATGTTTGTGAAAAAAATATAGTCTGTGTGTGATCGCACAGAAATTTTATTCTTTTGGTTGACATGGCAGTGAGGAAGCCTTTTGCTTCGAGCGACTTAGGATTATTCCTGGAATAGTTCTGCGAAGGTTACTTGTTATCAGTATATATTTAACATGAACCTGGAAAGATCTACGACATATTTTCTGATATACTAGATTTAAAAACAGTCGCTACTATTTCAACACGTAATGTACTTATGAGAAATATATACAGATAAAAACCACTAATATCTGTTATTCTAAAGGAGAAATGACGAAGTTAATTCAAAGAGATCATTTATTTTAGATGAATAAACTGATCGTAGCAAAACATGATATAATAATAAACAAACCAGCTTAAAGTTTAGTCTCTTGAAGATGGTATTGACAAGTGAAAGATTAGTTTCTATTTCCTAGTGTCTTATTGTAGGTCTTTTTTTTTTTTGCTAACACTTTTCAATTCTTTCCAATAAATTTAGAGAATGGTGCCAATCGTCGAAACGGTAGGAAACATGATAAAGTCACGTTTTGAACCTCTTTGGTATGTTTGCTCCCAATTTCGTTCATTGATCCTTAAATTAAACACTATATTTGTCTACTAGAAAACCGTCCAAAAAAAAAAAGGCGAGTGTTGACGTAATCTTGTGCTAGACTATTCTGAAATCCGTATGAGATCCTCTTTCACTCTTCGCTCTTTCAACTCATTTTTCCAATGTCTATTTGAACGATGTGTCGAAGCAGAACTGCAACGAAAACCAATTAAATGACTTCTATTGGTACAGCCTGGGAATTCGGTTTGCTATTATTTTTGTGGCCAAAACAAGTCTCGAAATTGATCCGTCGACAACTCACATGACTATAGCGTTATTATACTTCAATCAATAAAAGTCTTTCCCGCCTCTTACGTCCTCCAAGGTCATGTTCTAATTCCTAAAATTCTTTATTGATATATGAAGTTATTTCTTAGTTAATACACTTATGAATAACTCAGGATCTTCTATTTTTTTCTGTGCAACAAAAAATTGTCTCACTTCTCTAATAACTTTATTCCGTAGTTATTTATATTCAATTTTGTGTAATGTCTACTTCTGTGTTTTCAAAATTCAACGTTTACATATAAAAATTCCATTTTAAACACAACGGACGTTGACCCCATGAAAACTAACAATTATAGTAACTACAGTATGTATACTGAGATTTTGACACGTATGTTTTTCTTTATTATTTATACTAGACGTATTTCCTCAACATGTTTCGCTGTCTATATGACTAATACCATCTCCAGGAAGTTGCTAATAACATAAGTAAAAAAACGACAAAAAAAAAAAACTTTTTCAATAGCCGCTAATAATACACGTGATAGCTTAATCACGTGTATTATTAGGCATGTTGTGTGCATTCTCTGCATTGTTGAGTAAACTCTGTATGTGATTGCTAGCATATGACAGGTCTTCAATGTTATATATGTCAATTAATGACTTTAGATGTCATTAGTTAACATATATAACATTCCTTATATAACCAAGGACCATTCCTTGGTTTCCTGTAGAAGTAATTCTTTTTTAAGTAGGGCATGGAGGAGGTTGGCCAGTTTACCATGTGATGTTCTTTGAGGACGGCGTTCTGAGTCAGAAAGGAACGTCCTCATAAAGAAAACAAAGAATTTTTTCTTGCTTTTTTGGTCCTGTTATTTCCAAAATGTTATGAGAATCTACATTTCTTACTTCATTCCATAGCGCGGAGGTCCGATTGGTCCTTGTCTATCCAATTAGTTTATGATTGGCTCAGTTCATCATTTGCGGATTTTATTATTTATAATTTTATCGAATCCCCAAAACCAAAAAAAAAATCTTCCATCTGTTCATCTTACTGAAGTTTTTATAGTTTGTTAACTGCTGCCTTCCAATGAATGTATCTTTTCAATACTTTTAATGACTGTGCCTTTTCTTAACCCTTTAGCCGTTATATTTCTTAAGCAATACTGTTGTATCTTCTGTTTATTTTCTGCTTTTTTCTTGTGCCTTTGATTAAGACTTTTCCCTTTATTTCTTTAACCAGAACTGTCTGAAGATTAAATAGATATAGCTCATGTTTATTATTTTGTTACCTTTAGTTTATTTATTTATTTTTCTTTTAGTTTACAATCTTTTGTTTATTAGAAGCACGAAATAATTGTTATGGTTTATATTAATTATTGAAATTTTCATTCCAACTTATGTAATATTTTTATTCACTTTCAACTGAAATAATAAACGCAAGCAACACAAGCGCTGTCTGTGTTGTAAACAGCTATGATGCTGTCTCTTTTGTTCATTGTTTCTATTTTAGCCATGGAAAATAACACTCTAAAGTAGCTTTAAGGGATTATTAAATCACATCTGATTTGAAAAAGGGTGGGCTATTTGAAGAGTAACACAGACAGGAGAGTAATTGATGAGCAGCTTATTTAAAAACAATGCAAACGCGTCATTTGGGGGAACTGTGGTGTTATTTTGATTAATTTGCAGCCTTTAGAGAAGATACGCTTTGGATATTAGCGGAGCGTACTGAAATTGGTTAAATGCTTATTAGGCTATCAACTTTTTTCTTCTTGTTCGCAGTTGAGTTAATGAAGCGAAAACACAAGGCACCATCGCTTGTGTGTGTGTGTGTGTGTGTGTGTGTGTGTGTGTGTGTGTGTGTGTGTGTGTGTGTGTGTGTGTGTGTGTGTGTGTGTGTGTGTGTGTGTGTGTGTGTGTGTTATGTGCTAGAACAGATTTTGTTCTTTGTTTTATGAAACGCTATAATTTGGTGGCGTACAAAATTGGTGAAACTTTTGTTGTTATTTTTTCATGATGGAAATTACAGATGAATCATTAGATGACAATTCAGAACCACAAAATCTTATTTCCAATATTTATGAAAAAAAAGAAAACATTCATGCTGACAAACACGAAGTCTGATCGAAAATTATTGAAACAGAAAATTTCAAACAAAAATTCTACAACACGCTACCTTTCAATGTTTGTCATAACTTACTGAAACAATGAAATATGTCCTGGTCTGCACAATAAATAACTGGTGCGAGGAGACACAGGTCAACACTCTGAGCTACTGGAAAATGAAAATTACATATGATCTTGTTAACTTATTCCTTGAACTAGATAAACTTAGAACATGCACTCATGAGCGAAAACAATTTGATCAACCTGGTTAGCCTGCATGTTTCCGGCAACCAGATGACACAGTTGGCAGTATCTTGGTATGGAAATTGTTCTTATGGATATCACTGGATTCTCTCATTCCCATTGAACACACTTTGACCGCGAATTCTTACCTTGTGATTGTTTCGTACCGATAACCCGACATGGTAACAATGTAGCCCGATGGATCTTGACTCTTCCAGCAAGACAGCGCTCTGTGTTCCCAAGGCTCGCAAGTATAGCTTGAAGAGCATATCCAAGCATTTCGTGTGTTTCCCTTACCGCCTAATTCTCCTGATCTGAATCACACCGAACATTTGTGAGATCATACAAAACATGGCATCCGCTAGCCGTCACCAGTGACTTGCTCGATCGCTAACTTCCTGGATGTTATTCTATATGGAATAGTGCCAATACCACGGACACCTTCGGTGATCTAGTGGATTCAATGCCAACATGAGTGCAAGCGATTATCTCTGCCAAAGTAGGGCTACGCTAATAGGCAGGTGAGCATAATATTTTGACTAAGGAGTATATTTCCAATGTTATCATAGAAGAATGAGTGTGTTACCGGGTTAACAGGGTGTTAACCTAATAAGGCACAAGTTAACATCAGAGGAGATGCTGTCATGCAGTTTTAAAATGATATAAATTAAAATTAATATTATGGTTTTTAAGATATTTAACCTCCAAACTATTCTTCTTTCCATTATTCAACTTCATTACTTTCAGAATCTAAAGTCACTTGGACAGTCTTATGTAATCTCATTATTTTTTTGGGGAAGGGGGGGTAACTTATGGAAACTTTATCACAAAAAGCCACAGATCTCTCTCTCTCTCTTTCTCTCTATCTATCTATCTATCTATCTATCTGCCCTTCTCCATGTTATGTTATAATACTTGTGATTCTATTTGTATTCAGCAATTTCTTGAGTTTTGAATGACTTACACTCCAATAAATCATTTCTGCCCATAAAGAACTTTTAGTATGTTCTCTCATTAGGCTAGTGAGAGATTGGCCTGATGAGATTAACCACTTTCTCTTCCTCAATCGCATGCACGCACTCATGAACACGCCAGCCAGAGTGCCATTATTTGAGGAAGATCATTCGTAAAGGTGCAGTAGATATCCACGCCACTAACAGGTCATTGTGCAATCCTAGAAATTATAACCTATCCATTATTTGTCGGTTTCGTGCAGGAAAGATCCTTCTATCTCCTCGTGAAAACGCCATATTTACTTTCAGCTAAAAGAATTTCCTTAAATATTTCTTCCGGATTAGACTGGATCATACTCCAGGTTTTTTATAAAAATGCATTTGTTATAACTCGGACCTACAAACGTGACCCTTAATGGGAAAAGAAAATATTAGAAAGTGCAATAGAATTAGTATATTGTACCGGTTTTCTTCCAAACTGCGTTATTAGTTAGTTTATGATTCGATCACAATCTTGACTGTAGTTTTGCCTGTTAATTTTGTTTCAAATGCTAGATTTGTCTCTTCTATTATTTCTTTTCTTCCCTCTCCCCCTTTTTATATGACTTCATTCCATTAAATGTTGCAAACCTATAGTACCGTGTATGAACTAAGACTTTTTTTTCTAATTTTATTGCTTTTATATAATTTTTACATATTATTTGTTTTTTAGATTCGGAAACATTGCCCTTATTGACCAAACATGAAACTTTTCCAAGCAGTTTCATACCTCCACTAAGCATGTCATTTTATAATGGGCATTGAGATCACCGGTTTAGACTCCATCCCCACGCAGGATCTCGTATACTATCAACAAACCCTGAATTTTAATTTATTTTTTAATATTTTCCTGCTTCCCCAATAATACTAGTTTCTCTCTTTCTTTTTTGGCTAGATGGGTGAAGCAGGAATGCTTTTCATATTCTCTGTTACTGTAGAAGAGAATGTAAGGATGGGGTAATATAGGGCTATATAAGCTCTGATCATGGCAGGAATTTACCGGCAATAGCCGAGCCTGAATTAGAACTTCACTGGCTACAGCATTGCCACCTCCAAGGGTATATTAATCAATGCATCTCACGGTCGATTATACTTCATACCTCCCATATCCAATTATTTTTATTCTTATAGTTCTTATAAGAACTGGGCGATGGACTGAGTCCTTGACTCTTTATCCCGTCATCTGAATGAAGTAAATCTGTGTGGATGGGGTGTTATTGAGCTAAAAAGCTCTAGTCATGGCTGCGTAACGGCAATAGCAGAGCCTCAGTTAAAACTTCATTGGCTACAGCATTGCCATTTATTATATTACCCTGGAAGTCCTAAAAACGACTTTTCTCGACAAGTGGGTCGATCACTCACTAGCAATTATTTTTATTAGTCCTTATAAGGACTGGCTTAAAGGGGCGAAGCAAGAATGCTTTTCATATTCCCCGTTATCTGTAGAGGACAGTGTATGGATAAGGTGTTAATGAGCTATTAAAGCTCTGATCATGGCAGGAGGGTAACAGCAATAGCCGATCCTCAGTTAGAACTTCATTAGCTACAGCATTGCCATCCATTACCCTCCAAGGGTATTGGATTGGACAACCAACCTAATCTCTGCAATCCAATTTTTTTTTTTTATTAATATTCTTCATTTTTAATCATTTATTTGTATTCTTTATAAGAAAAGGTGTCTAAGGAGAAATCCTTTTTTATACTATTAGTTTATTTTTGGAGAATATAATAAAGTTCATAACTAAACTCTTTAAATTTTTATTTTATTATTTAATTATATAGACAGCTGACTTCCTTTAGAGCTTAATTTTTTTAAGCTCTAAAGGAAGCCAGAGACTTTCTATAAATGTTGTTTTTGAATGTATCTCCAATATCTTTTTGTCATTTTTTTTTATTTATTTTTCCAAGCACGGCTTTAAAACAAATTTTGAAGTAAAGTCAGTTGCTAAAAACATTGAAAGCAGTACCGGATTTTCGTAAAGCATCATCCATTGACTGTTCGCCTACATTTTGTAGATAGAAATGCGTTGCTCGGGGATAAAAACAAACACAAAAAAAAAAAAAAAAAAAAAAAACACCCCTCGAGCATCCAATCCTAAAACCATTGTTGCACTGGCAGTTCCCGAAGCTTCTGAAGTGTCATTTTGAGACGAAAGCGAGGCACGTTGATGTCAGCCTACAACTCTGTTAATCTGATATGTTGATGGCTACGACCATCTATCACCTGCCCAACTAAGGATGGAATCGTGCAAAAGCCAGGTATTTGAAATACTTCGTAGAATTCAAAATATTGCTTCTCTATCCCGTTTTTTTTTTTTTTTCGATTGATGTTTTGGAAAGTTCGCTGAGAAGTGTAGGTAGTCTTGCTCGCTTAAAAATTGCAAAGGATTACGTAAGATCGGGCAAGAAATTTAAATAACAAGGGTGGGGGAATAATAATTCCACAAAAGTACAACTGTTGAAATAATAATTAATATTATGAAATATTAATGAAGGTCAGTTTAATAAGCATTGGAGAAAAAATAATCTTTTCTTTTTTAATACGAACTTCCAAAACATTCAAATTTGCAAAATCCACTTCACAATCAATGTCTTTAAAATCGGTTTATTCAATCCGATGTTCCATTATTAAAGAGTCAGTTATACGGTTTCTTTGTTTTAACTTATTGTATTGGAAGCAAGAGAGTCTGCGAACTCAGTGGAAATGGTGTTTGCACTTCTCAGCGCTAAACCACCCGAAGATAGACTTAATGACAAGTCTAGTCGCCGACTAGAGGAATTTTTTGTAAGTCTTTTTCGGAACAGTTCCTGAGTTAGTCGACACTGGCACTGGCAAGCGTTTTTTTTTTTTATGTCCCTGAAATTCGGGTGTTTCATCCTGTAAACTCAAGAAAATCACCGTAGAACCTACACTATTTCACACATTAAAAATATTGTGTTAGGATTGGAAACCACGAGATGGCGGCACTTGCTTAGCCGTTACTTCACTGCGGGGTGCTTAAATTAGTGATAGCCTTGGGACAGTTATCTCTGATTGGCTACCAGTGGAGATTGAACTGCCCATTGTTAGCCAATCAGACATAGCTGGCGAAAAACTATCATTAATTTTAAACGGCATCCGTTGAAGAAAGTACGGCACACAGTTGCCACAATCTTGCAAACTGTTTTGATTATGATTTTTAAATCATAATTTTACTGACTAGGAACACCGAGATAAGGTCAGATAAAAATTTTAATTAAAACACAACTAGTTTCGTCCGACTTCTTCAGGTGTATAAATTATCACAAAAACTGGAAAAATTAGCAAGATAAAACATAAGCTTCTCATATGAACAAGTTAGGAATAACAAGAGTCAAATTTGAACTGGCGTCCGCCTGACAGGTCTAGCGTGAGGCGTTAGTGAGTGGCAACTATCTCGAGAGCGCCAGAACTGAATCACTGCGCTGTGTGAGTCAGGTAAGCTTAGATTACTGTTCATGTGTGAGGGGTCCAGAACTATTTCTTTTGATTCTAAGATGCGTCTTTCTAGTTCGTCAGCGCATTTATAAATATTAGTAGTAAGATTCCAGTCTATCTGGTGTTGACGCTCTTCTAAATTAGAGTTGGCAGAGAAAAGGACGTGACTGGAGAGGGCGCTTGCATGGATTCTTTTGTAGGATATATCACGTTGATGCTCTTCGAGACGTAGTGAGACCGACTTATCGGTTTGCCCATAACTGCAGATGATTATATAAACTCCTGTGAACTGAAGTTGGTTGTGTATTGCTTGGGTTGACTCAGGTGTTAAGAACATTATACCATAGATCATATCGCATCAGGGTGACCACCCAGCGAAAGTATTTTGTACTAACGTATGCAGGAAAAAGGTACTAGATCTAAAAAAAAGTACAAAATTTTTATTTGCTTTCGTTTCACTCTATTTGGGGCATTTTACGATATTACTACCTTATTATCATAGATGAACTCAATGTAAAACCGCTAAATTAAGACATGTACGACAAATATAAAAAGAAAAAAGGTAAAATTCACCTCACTGTAGTCATCTATGAGCCAAGAGCTGCATTGTCAATCATCATAACAGAAATGTAACTCTAGCACTTAATATGTGTATTAATTTACCATATAATTTTTAGTGTTTAAAATAATGTAATATTAAATTTTCAGTTATTTAATATACTATTTACATATACATATATAGAGTTCCCACCCAAATTATAAACATTGGAAGTATTTATTCATTATTTTTATCACGAAATTAATTAACTCTTCGGAAATAGTAAAATCTGTAAGTTCGGAAAGAGGTCCGTGAGTAGACATATCGATACAAAATTAATAACGGAAAACTCACGTACAAAGATTATTTAATAGTATAATTTTCGCCTGTGTGTCACAGGCATCTTCAGTACATTTTAAGCTCAAATTAAACAATAACTGACAACTCCAAAAAGCGCCACCTAAGTAGCTGGTGTAAGATAACTAAAAAGGTCAATAAATATCCTAACAAAAAAAAAATGTATACAATAAAAAATTAGAAAAGATTAGCTGATTTGTAAAGTACTATCTCCCATAAAGGGGATAGACATAAGCCGTCGGATCTGTTTAAGTTAGGAGAATGAAGTAAAGTTTCACATGTTTCTATTCGGCTAGAAGAACACTAGTCTTATATTGAATACTTTAAACCTGAAAAGTCTGGACTTGCAGAACATGCCATCTTCACTATACATAGAGTTCATTGGAGAAAGACAAGAGTCCTTCACAAAAGTCGGTTCCTCATGGAACGCCTTTATAAAGAAACATGTGGAAAACTCTACTTCATTCTCCTAACTTAAACAGATCTGATGGGTTACGTCATCCCCTTTATGGGAGATAGTACTTTACAAATCAGCTAATCTTTTCTAACTTTTTATTGTATACATTTTTTTGTTAGGAAATTTATTGACCTTTTTAGTTATCTTACACCAGATACTTAGGTGGCGCTTTTTGGAATTGTCAGTTATTATTTAATTTTGAGCTTAATGTACTGAAGATGCCTGAGACACACAGGCGAAAATTATACTATTGAATAATCTTTGTACGTGAGTTTTCCGTTATTAATTTTGTATCAGTAAAATCTGTAGCTGATGAATGTTTAAATTTTTCTTTTGTCAAAAGGAGTCCATTCATCAAAGTAGTTTTTTTTTTTTATCAGATTTTCATTGCATTTTTATAAGATAGTTACATTTAGTGCGTCCACAACACTGTATTTTCTTAGCAATTTCACTATCACGAGCAACTGTTTTCAATAGAGTTGGAAGAGTATCCATAAGCCACAAAAGCAGATTGTGTTCCAGGGTCGTTCCGTGGGTTTGCGCCGCCGAAGTGCAAAATTTTTGTGCCCCCCCCCTTCCATTAAAAATTAAAAGATCGCTAAGTCCAGTAACACGTTACGAATCATTTTATTATACTGCACATTAAGAGGAATGTGTAGTAAAATAAAGAAAAAACACAAATAGTAAAAAAAAATCTTATTTTTATATAATAAATAAACATACTCCTGTAATGTAACATGGAACACGACAAAAAAGAAGAAGAGACTCTCAGAATAACTCGGCGTGCAATAGAACGTAGGATTTGTGACATCAGCAAAATGGAACATGTTAGAAACACGGAACTAAGAAAGAGATCAGGCATAAAAGATGTGGTAACTGCAGTATGTGAAAGCAGGATGAGATGAGCAGGTCACATATCTTTTATATGTGACCTGGTAACCAAGAATAAAGAGAAAACCAGAAAGGCCACCTACAAGATGAGAAGAGCCATTAGTGAAATCATGTGAAGAGAGAGGCTCAAGATCTAGATCGTTGGAAGCATCTTTGTGACCTGCACTCATGGAGAAATCCTTAGTGATACACAGGTCCATCAAGAAGAAAAACTCAAGAAACTCCTAGAATTGTGCCTCCCGGGTTCTTTGCACTCCTGTACGGAAGGGACCTGTCTGCATCATATGCACATAATCTTAATTCTGCCTCTTAAATTTATTTTTCCGACTGGTATTTGGAACTGGATTTAAACAATGACATTATACCTAGTGTGCTTCTTTCAGATTCTACATTCTGCTAGTGTTTTGGAGTGTTTGCATAAAGAATCAATAGATATTTGCTACCATTAATGCTTATGTCACAAAATTTACAATAAGCAGTGTGTTCTTTACTTTTACCTGAACTGATCCAGGATTTAAGAATGGGATCCTCCAATCATTCTTCTTTGAATGTTTGCTTATATGATTTTTCATCTTTTTAGATGAACCTTGTAAACCTGAATCTGAATCATAACTATTATCACTTTCTCTTCTATCTGAATTACCTGTGTCAGAAGTGGTTTCTTGTGAGTGGGAAGGGCTGGCATTGATATCTTCACTTTCAATGGCTCGTTTATTACTTTACTGACTGATATACTACACATTTTCCCTTGAGATTTAGAATCAAATTTAAATTTAGAAAGTTTTTCTTGCCAGTTGTCCATGTTTAAAAAGAAAATCTAAATAATAATATTTTCGAAGAACAATAAAAGAAGTTTTTGTTAATAAAATACTGGACTTGTTATAACGCGCGAGAAGTGTTTGAACAGCGAAGAAAATATTTTCATTGGCTAATGCCAGTCGGAAAGCGTGAGTATACGGAATCGGAGGGGGGGGGAGAGAAGAATAGCGAACAGTGAGAGGGATAGGAAAAAAAGAGAAATCATTCTTGAATCACTGAATGTGATATATGGGAAGGTGGGATTAGAGAAAAATATTAAACTCATATGTCTAACTCTCATGTTGTTATTATTATTATTATTATTCGGAAGGAAAAAGTACCAGATCTGTTGGTGAACGTACTAGAACACTAAAAATTTATAAAAAGTACTAGATCTAGTACGAAAGTACTAGTGGTCATCACTCTGAATCGCATACAACTTTCAATATCTAAGTTTCAACACCAGTAGTAGGGTAGGCACTAATAACCAGATCAAGATCAAGATATGATAAGGAATCGTGACGCGATTGGTTGTTCATCTGATGACATCATTGTGTGTGTGTGTGATATCATGGGTTTGAAATGTTTGGAATTTCCCTGGGGGTATATGTGTCAATGGTTTCAGTTCTTGTGTTTTGATTCGCGTATGGAATTATGGGTGATGGTAGAGATAAGGATTCGTGTCGTGATTGGCAGGACACTTTTAACCCGATCAAGATCAAGATAGGATAATCTTGATGATAACAACATAGATGATAACAACAAACAAACGTGAATGTTTGTTGTTATCATATGAAGATAAGTGACGTCATTTGTTAGTTGTAATTAAGTGACTTCATTTGTTAGTTGTAAATAACTGACGTTATTGTTTTGAATGGAAAGGAAGATATATTAGTGGATATATCTTCCGTGTCGTGATTGGTGGGACACACTTTTAACCAGATCAAGATAAGATAAGGGATCGTGACATGGATGTGTGCTATTATGGAGTTTGGAATTTCTCTTGGGTCCCACTTCTGTCACGGACATCACGTGGTGTGTTCGTTCACGTGTAGTATTGTGGATGATATTTAGAGATAAGAATCGTGACGTTATGTGTTAGGAAATTTCTGGGGAACACATGGTGTTTTGGTTTGCCTATGGAATTGTGGGCAATATTTTTAAGATAAGATATCTTGGAATTTTCCCAGCGTGACACTCACATCCATCAGTGTCGTCATGTTTTGTCTTTGGTTGTCTATAGATGGCTGTACTAATTTTCCTATACAGTTTGTGATATTTCTTTCCTGTTAAAGGGTGGGAATTCTTAGAGTAAAGTTGTGATGGCAGCAGTGATTAGGCTTTTCTGAATAATTAATTATATGCTGATTTCCCTCAAACACACACTTTTTTATATACCTCATACATATTTTATTCTATATTCATATTCTAAAGACTATGGGAATTCTTAGAGTATAGTAGAGCCTAGTGACGCCAGCGTTTATGCATTTCTGAATAATTTAATTATATGCTGGTGTCCCTCCACTTTTTTTTCAATAGCTCTTACATATTTTATTCTATATTCATATTCTAAAGACTATGGGAATTCTTTCTAGAAATTCTAATGAGAATTTTAATTACTTATAGACTTTCCAGAATGGTACTTCTAAATGCGAATATTCCAAAAAAGATATTCCAAAATAGTTGAATTTTATATCCACAGCACAACACAAACGCTCACAGAGAACAATATTTCTGTAGATATCCAGAAAATATAGTTGACTACATTTTAGATTTCAACCCGTTTGGTTCAGTTCGTTTTCTTGGAGATGACTCATTAATTCCCAGTCTTAGTTTTCGACCTCTATCACACGATGGAACTGTTTGTATTAATCATCCTGTAATACATGAGTTGAAGTATTGCTTAAAAGGTATCATTTTCAAATTGGTTGGATGTTTGTCAAATACTTACATATGACAAAGTGATTAGCATTCACATGATTGTGATGACACATATATCATAAAAGTAGTCATTCCTGATTAAGGATTTTATACACTTATTGTTTTCAAGTAGATGGCTTGTTTGTTTGTTTAAATTTGTGTAGCTAGGAAACTGGAATTCATTTCAAATGAATATTAGCTCTATAATATATATACTTTGTTAATTTCTATGTTAACTTTTATTTGACTGTAATATTATTAACAAATTGTATTTACTGAATCTAACATACAGAAATTAAACAAAGTGGAAAATACAGTATTTTTTTCTTTTTCTTCTGATTTCACATTTGTGCTGATGTTCGTAGTCTATGATTTCCCACTGGTGCTTAAGTATAATTCACATGATTTTTCTCCGTGTGACATTTCAAAACAAGTTGAACTATGGTGCTTACATAGTTCAATTATGTAAAACTCATTTCCGTTTGTCCCAAATGACTGTTGTCCTCTCATCCCGACATTTATTTCACAGTAGGGATATTTATATATATATACTTTAACACAATTACTATATTAGGTATTCTTTCCAATACAAATAGGTAATTATTTATTCTTATTTCAAATGAAAATTAGCTCACTAAGAAAGAAAAAAATGTTTGCGCTATTAATTATATGAAGAGCCAAAGGCTTCAATTCGGCGACATAAACTTATTTAAGTTAAGGGATATTACATCCCATATTGTTTCATTGCCAAATAAGAAACTCAAAGAGTTTCATGCCGAATATTGTAAGCAAATACCTGGATAGTGTTACAACTGACCCTTTAGGGAGTGCAACACTGAGGCAACTCAGGGCAATGGTGGAGCAAGCTCTGATCACTATTCTTGATACTTCCCCATAATGTGAAACCCAGATCTTAGGAGCTGTATTACTGTTCTATATTATGAGTGAGAGAAGTTCACTATCCAGACTTGTTTCAACCTTATGTATAGGTGAAGCGGGCTCTAAAAATAAGACGATCCCGAAAGATCGCCCAACTCAGCGATGTTCCATTCGATGACAGATTCACCCTGTCACTGAGAAGAACTTCTCAGCATTCCCACCACCAAGCAGAGCCATAATCTTAGTGGTGGCCCCACTCATAGACAGGCAAAAACCTACCGTCACGTGGAGCCTCTCAAAGCCAGATCTTCCCCGCACCGGTTTCCACCCTCATTGGTGTCTCATCAGTGAGTAGGTAGACCTAGAAATACCAATTTTCCTTATAGTCCTTATAAGGACTGGCTTAAAGGGGCGAAGCAAGAATGCTTTTCATCTTCCCCGTTATCTGTAGAGGACAGTGTAGGGATAAGGTGTTATTGAGCTATTAAAGCTCTGATCATGGCAGGAGAGTAACAGCAATAGCCGAGCCTCAGTTAGAACTTCATTGGCTACAGCATTGCCATCCATTACCCTCCAAGGGTATTGGATTGAATGAATCAATCACCGCATCTCACGGTCGATTGATCCACCTCGATCCAATACCAATTTTGTAGCAAACAGAACTTACATATACTCTACTATGAGAATTGCCAAGAAGGTGTCCAAATAAACTATTAATTATATGAAGAGCCACAGGCTTCAATTTGGTGACATAAACTTATTTAAGTTAAGGGATATTACATCCCATATTGTTTCATAGCTGAATAAGAAACTTAAAGAGTATCATGCCGAATATAGTAAATATATAAAGTTTGGCGAGTCCAAGCATAAGCAAATACCTGGATAGTGTTACAACTGACCCTTTAGGGAGTGTAACACTGAGGCAACTCATGGCAAAAAAATGTTTACCCTCAAATAAATATTTATGATCACAGCAAACAAGAAATTCATCAGTTCTTTCAAAGTTTTGAAATTTATGCAAATATTGTTTTCAGCATTTGGTATCATTTAAATGAAGAATTGTTGTGGTTATTAAGTTCATTAATGTTTTTTTTTTATTTTCTCTTCCAATGACGAGTATTGTTTGATATATGGATGTTGATTCACTTGATTTTATCTACACACGATAAAATCGATTCCTTTTTTCTACAGCAATCTTTTTAAGAGTTTTAGTAACATGTTGGTCTAAAATATCTAATGTCTCTCTGTAAAATAACCAAACTCTAACAGTATTGTGACTTTTCAGGTGAAATCTTCTCCACTAAAATTCTGGCTATTAATTTAATACCCGATTATTCCTTTTGCTTCCAAGAGTTGACAGTTTCTTGAAATATTTGAGGGCTTTGAACAAATAAGACTTTAAATTCATTGAGTCATAAAAAGTCTGTAGTTAGTTTGTGGCATGAAATTTCACAAGGAGGAATAAAATGTTATGGTCTTACTTAAATTTGTATAACACATCAATGACACCCAATTTGTTCATTTAAATTTACACATTTTATTTGAGGGAAATATTATTTACAAATTGTATTTACTGAATCTAACAAAGAGAAAATAAATAAAGTGGAAAATACAATCTATTTTCTTTGTTCCTTAATCTTCTTATTGTTAAATTTGCACTGTTCTTCAAAGGTTCTTCCCATGCTTGTGGAATTGCCATGATGTGGTTTTTGACAATGTGACTCCCATCTGAAAGTTAATTTTCATTTGGTGATTATTGGAAAAAAAATGCATTTTTTTGCCCTCCAAAGTTATCAGTATCAGTTGGAGGTGACATCCCTAAAAGATATCTGCAAATGAGAAGCTTGCTCATCTCCACTAGGCTGAGCAGACATTTCCTGGTGGAGAGAGGGATGAGGGATTAGTGTATGGGGTGGGGGAACATTGCAGGGAAGCGTTTCTTTCTCTTTTTTTCGCTCTGCATTTATCATTATCAGTTGGAGGTTCCCCCCCCAAAGTTATCAGTATCATTTGGAGGTTACATCACTAAAAGATATCCGGAAATGATGAGCTCCACTTGCCTGAGCAGACATCTTCTGGAGGAGAGGGGGACAATAAGGAACTGATGGGGTTAGGGAGTGGGGTAGGGGAGTCAATTGGGACAAACGGAAATGAGTTTTACATAATTGAACTATGTAAACACCATAGTTCAACTTGTTTTGAAATGTCACATGGAGAAAAATCACGTGAATTATACTTAAGCACCAGTGGGAATTCATACACTATGAACATCAGCTCAAATGTGGAATCAGAAGAATAAGAAAAAAAATACTGTCTTTTTCACTTTATGTACTTTCTGTATGTTAGGTTCAGTAAATACAATTTGTTAATAATATTACAGTCAAATAAAAGGTAACATAGAAATTAACAAAGTATATATATAATACAGCTAATATTCATTTGAAATAAATTCCAGTTTCCTAGCTACACAAATTGTAAACAAACAAACAAGCCATCTACTTGAAAACAATAAGTGTATATAAAATCCTTAATCAGGAATGACTAATTTTATGATATATGTGTCATCACAATCATGTGAATGCTAATCACTTAGTCATATGTAAGTATTTGACAAACATCCAACCGTGGGAAAATGATACCTTTTGAACAATACTGCAACTCATATATTACAGGATGTGATTATTACAAACAGTTCCATCATGTGATAGAGGTCGAAAACTAAGGCCGGAAATTAATGAGTCATCCCCAAGAAAATGAACAGAACCAAACGGGTGGAAATCTAAAATATAGTCAACTACATTTTCTGGTTATCTACAGAAATATTGTTCTCTGTGAGCGTTTGTGTTGTGCTGTGGATATAAAATTCAACTATTTTGGAATATCTTTTTTGGAATATTCGCTTATAGAAGTGCCATTCTGGAAAGACTATAAGTAATTTAAATTCTCATTAGAATTTCTAGAAAGAATTCCCATAGTCTTTAGAATATGAATATAGAATAAAATATGCATGAGCTATGGAAAAAAAGTCTTGTAATATTCACATTTTTAAAGCCATTCTGGAAGGACTGTTAGTAATTTAAATTATCATTAGAATTTCTAGAAAGAATTCCCATAGTCTTTAGAATATGAATGTAATATATATCGGCTATGGAAAAAAAAGTGTGTGTTTTAGGGACACCAGCATATAATTAAATTATTCAGAAAAGCATAAACGCTAGGGACACTAGACTCTACTATACTCTTAGAATTCCCATCATCTTTAGAATATGAATATAGAATAAAATATGTATGAGCTATGTAAAAAAAAATAAAGTGTGTGTTTGAGGAACTCCAGCATATAATTTAATTATTCACAAAATCCTAAACCCTCCTGCCACTAGACTCTACTATATTCTAAGAATTCCCATAGTGTTTAGAATATGAATATAGAATAAAATATGTGTGAGGTATGTAAAAAAAAATTGTGGGTTTGAGGGACACCAGCATATAATTAAATTATTCAGAAAAGCCTAATCACTGCCGTCATCACGACTCTACTCTAAGCATTCCCACCCTTTAACAAGAAAGAAATACCCCAGACTGTATTGGATAATTAGTACAGCCATCTATAGACAACCAAAGACAAAACATGACGACAATGACGGATGTGAGTGTCACCCTGGGAAAATTCTAAGATATCTTATCTCAAAAGCATCGCCCAAAATTCCATAGTCAATCCAAAACACCATGTGATATCACAGAGACATATGTTCCCCAGAAATTTCCAAACACATAACGTCAAGATTCTTATCTCTAAATATCACAAAAAAAAACACTACGTGAACCCAACACACCACGTGATGTCCCTGACAGAAACGGGACCCCAGCGAAATTCCAAACTCTATAATAGCACACATCCATGTCACGATCCCTTATCTTATCTTGATCTGGTTAAAAGTGTCCCACCAATCACGACACGATTCCTTATCCACTAATATATATTCCTTTCCATTCAAAAAAATAATGTCAGTCATTTACAACTAACAAATGACGTCACTTATCTTCATCTGATAACAACAAACATTCACGTCACTCTACCATCACCCATAATTCCATACGCGAACCAAAACACAATAACTGAAACCATTGACACATATATCAACAGGGAAATTCCAAATGTTCTAAACCCATGATGTCACGCGCACAAAGACGTCATCAGATGAACAACCAATCACGTCATGATTCCTTATCTTATCTTGATCTCGTTATTAGTGCCTACCCTACTACTACTAACACCATCTTTAACTAAATTAAATTTAACATTATTCTAGTTACAAATGACAATATTAAATTTAGCATTGTGCTAGTTCTTATCCTTATAATTACTGGCTTAAAGGGGCGAAGCAAGAATGCTTTTTATCTTCCCTGTTATTTGTAGAGGACAGTGTAAGGATAAGGTGTTATTGAGCTGTATAAAGCTCTGATCATGGCAGTAGGGTAACAGCAATAGCCAAACCTCAGTTAGAACTTTATTTCCTACAGCATTGCCATCGATTACCTTCCCAGGGTACCCATTTTAGTCGCCTCGTACGACATGCATGAGCTACATTGGGAATACTTAAGTAAAGCCAAGTGTAAAAATTTTGACGATCCATAGACCACTGCATAGTGGCCGAAAGATCGTCCAACTCAGCGTTGGCTCTACTCAGTGATGGACCCCCCCCACCAGCGCTCATATTCCAGGTAAAAGCATCCACCGATAAAGCCCCTCAGCAAACCTGGCCAGAGGACTCAAAATATGCACTCCCAGGCAACCCTCCTGAAATCTAAGCACCCCCCCCTCACCAGGAACGAAATTCCTGGAAGAAACCTGAGAGAGCAAAACTCTCGACGTTCTGCGTCCATTTAGTCGCCTCTTACGACATGCTTCGATTTGCATTGGTGAAACTTGTAAGTAAAGCCAATCTCTAAAAATTAAGACGATCCCTAGACCACTCAATAGTGGCCAAAAGACCTGCCATCTCAGCGTTGGCTCCACTAAATGATGGCCTTCCACCCACTACCACCACCATCGAGCAGAACCGCTCAAATTCCGAAGAAAAGCATTCCCCGACAAAGCCCCTCACCGGCTGTGCCGGAAAACACCTTCCCCGGAGACTCAAATTGCTCCCTTAAGGCAAAAACCTGAAGAGAGAGAACTCAAACTCTCGAATCTCAGCGTCCATTTAGTCACCTCTTACGACATGCTTGGATTTGCATTGGTGATACGTAAGTAAAGCCAATCTCTAAAATTTAAGACGATCCCTAGATCACTCAATTGGTGCGATTCTTATCCCGGCCACCACATGAGTATCATTGTGCTCGTTCTTAAAAGAACTGGGAGATGGACTGAGTCCTTGACTCTTTATCCCGTCATCTGAATGAAGAAAATCTGTGTGGATGGGGTGTTATTCAGCTAAAAAGCTCTAGTCATGGCTGGGTAACGGCAATAGCCAAGCCTCAGTTAAAACATCATTGGCTACAGCATTGCCATTCGTTACCCTGGAACTCTTCTTGTGCTAGTCCTTATAAGGACTGGCTTAAAGAGGCGAAACAAGAATGCTTTTCATATTCCCCATTATCTGTAGAGAACAGTGTAGGGATAAGGTGTTATTGAGCTATTAAAGCTCTGATCATGGCAGGAGGGTAACAGCAATAGCCGAACCTCAGTTAGAACTTCATTGGCTACAGCATTGCCATCCATTCCCCTCCAAGAATATGTTAATCACCGCATCTCACGGTCGATCCCATCCTCCTTGTGCTAGTTCTTAAAAGAACTGGGAGATGGACAGAGTTCTTGACTCTTTATCCCGTCATCTGAATGAAGAAAATCTTTGTGGATGGGGTGTTATTGATCTACAGGCTCAAGTCATGGCGCTGGGTAACTGCAATAGCCGGGCCTCAGTTAAAACTTCATTGGCTACACCATTGCATTTGATACCCTGGAAGTCTTAAAAAGGACTTTTGTCCAATGCCTTTTGTGCTAGTTCTTAAAAGAACTGGGCGATGGACTGAGTCCTTGACTCTTTATCCCGTCATCTGAAAAGAAAATCTGTGTGGATGGAGTGTTGTTGAGCTAAAAAGCTCTAGTAATGGCTGGGTAACGGCAATAGCCGAGCTTCAGTTAAAATTTCATTGGCTACAGCATTGCTATTTGTTACCCTGGAAGTCCTAGAAAGGACCCGATCTTTTGTGCTAGTGACAATTGACATTTATTCTTTAAGGGTGAAGCAAAATGCTTTTCATATTCCCCGCTATCTGTCGTGGTTACAGTGAGGGTAAAATTTACGAGCAGTTTGCTCGCCCTGAATGGGCATGGAGATTATGTATCGCTATAGGAGGCTAATATAGTTTTTGGTCTTCTATATTTAAATATGTCCGTTGGCTCGTATGCTGCAGCTTGTTGAACCAAATCGTTGGGATGTGTGGACGTCTTTAGAAAAAATTTGGAAGCTAAGGATTGTAGATAAGAGAGAATATAGGGAATATTTGTATCTTTTGTGCTAGTTCTTTATCCTTATAAGGACTGGCTTAAAAGGGCGAAGCAAGAATGCTTTTCATATTCCCCGTTATCTGTAGAGGACTGTGTAGGGATGAAGTGTTTTTGAGCAATTAAGGCTCTGATCATGGCAGGAGGGTAACAGCAACAGCCGAGCCTCAGTTAGAACTTCATTGGCTACAGCATTGCGATCCATTACCCTCCAAGGGTATTGGACTGAATGAATCAATCATCGTCCATCCTCCCATTTGTGCTAGTCCTTATAGTCCTTATAAGGACTGGCTTAAAGGGGCGAAGCAAGAATGCTTTTCATATTCCCCGTTATCTGTAGCGGACAGTGTAGGGATAATGTTATTGAGCTATTATTAAAGCTCTGATCATGGCAGGAGGGTAACAGCAATAGCCGAGCCTCAGTTAGAGCTTCATTGGCTACAACATTGCTGTCCATTACCCTCCAAGGGTATTGAATTGAATGAATCAATCACCGCATCTCACGGTCGATTGATCGGAATCTTGTGCTAGTTATAAAGTGAATGCCATCTTAAATTACAATATTTGCATAAAATTAAGGTGTATTTATGTTATCCTATAAATAATAATAAACTAAGAAAACGTTATCTGGTAAATATTAAACTGTGAAAGTATTTATTATTTTACCAAAGTTGCAATAGAAATTATGTATTTTCTCCTTATTTGAAGTCAGTATAACTTAAATTAATGAACATCAACCCTAATGTCTGTGATTTGAAACTACTGGAAGATGCACATATAGGAAGTGCAAGCTGATTTCGGAAATGTAAAATATATATGTATATATACTGTATATATATATTTTCCCCCCCAGATATACTGGAACATCCGAAATTAAATAACATGTCATGAGGTGACTTGAATAGCAGCTTTATGGAAGAAATAATTATCCATTACAGCACTCAACATCAGTATTGAATGTCTTTTTATGAAGGACGTCATTTTTTTCCTGTGTTTAAGTTAGCAATAAGCTATCTTATACTATTTTCGAGTCAGCTAGTTTACGTTTACTATCCTCCGATAATAAAAATAAATTCAATCAGGATTCGCACCATCGGTTTGCTTGTGTTTTTCAGATAAAAATCCCAAGTTTTTGGAAGGAAAATCCATTACCTCCGTATGAGATTGGCTAACTTACCTTTAGATGGAAACCCCTTATGAAGGTTAAATATGTTCCACCAGCAGTTTTTACCAATAGATTCTTAGAGAATCATAAATGTCTTAAAAAGATCAGTATATAATTTTTTTTATGTTTCCCTGTCATCAAATAAGAAGAAATTATAAATAACATGAATAATTGGTTACATCAATATAAATGTGTTGCTGTTACATTACTCTTCGCGTCGTGTATTCTATAACGTCACCGACCACGTGATATATGATGCAATCTGTTGAATACTCGCAAACCCAAAGTTCTGTTCTAAAAACAAAGTACAGTACTGAAAACTCCAAATAGGGAGAAAGAAATGGACAAAACAATGCGAGAAATGTTATAAGATTTCTGAAACAGACATTCGTCAGTATTATTTATTGTACAAATCTTTTCCGTCTTTTGTTTTCTTGTCAAATTTCTTTTCCGCAATATTATAACCATCGATTGTATTTACTTTGTTTCTTGTTTTTCTTTTTCTTTTGCAGTCAGCAAGGCGAAGATAATTGGTGGGCCAGCGTTGTACATTAACAGTGGCAGTACAATAAATCTCACATGTGAGGTGATGGAAAGCCCAATGCAACCGGACTATATTTTCTGGTATCATAATGCCAGAGTGATCAATTACGATTCTCCACGTGGTATTAGTGTACACACAGAGAAAGGCGACCGTACAACCAGTAAATTATTAATAAGCAATGCTCAGATTCCCGATTCAGGAAATTATTCTTGCGTTCCATCGAATGCAGATCCAGCAGATATTGCTGTCCACGTACTCAATGGTAAGTAGCCCAATTTAGTTAATAGATTATTGTGTTACTGTAGCGCCATCTGCGCAACTCCTATTACCAATGTTTACACAACTGGATAAATATTTCGTTTTTGATGTGTACGTATCGATAGATAGATAGTTGATGAAATAAATGTCTATTTTGCAAGGGAAATGGAAGAATTATGAAATACCAAAATTTATAAATACTAAAATTAGGTAGATATCTCATTAACTTATTTTGTAAATTAAACATATTTGAAGAGTGCATCTGGAAGAGGTTATGCAATGTTTATTTCAAAAGGATATAAGATTTACATTTCTACAAGACAGGCAAAATAGTTGACAACATTTTTCCCATAATGACTCCAAGGATATATCCATTGCATTAGTGGAGAGAGTGCAAAGGAGAGTGTTAAAAATGATAGCAGGATTGTGGAATACTGATTATGAAGGCAGATTGAGAATTTGTAGACTGCAGACGCTAGCAAACAGGAGAAAGAGGGGTGATATGAATGAGACTTACAAACTTCTAAAAAGGTCATACAGTATTTCAATTAATGGAATTTGTCAATTTATGGAGGGTAGGGAAAGAACGAGAGGGCATCCTTGGAAGCTAAGAATGAAGGCCGTCAAGAAGGGTGTGAGGGCTAGATTTTTTTCTGTGGTGTGTGATATTGTGTGTGCAAGCAGTGTGAATGAATTCAAGAATAAGTATGTGGCCTTCGATGAGTCTCTGACTCCCTGGAGGTCCCACTTAATAATAATAATAGTAATAATAATAATAATAATAATAATAATAATTTTTTTTTTTTTTTTATAAACGACTTATTTGTTTTTGTTTTTACAATGAAAATAATAAAGTTTACTATCACACAGAGTATCTGCACACAATAATAATAATAATAATAATAATAATAATAATAATAATAAATTATGGGATACTAAGGCAATTGATGCGAAGGCATTGGCTTCTATATATTAGTAGCCCAGTCGTGAAGTGACATCGCGCGCAAACTTTGTTTGCTTACACTTGGATGGAGGATTAAACCAAGAATATAATTTCCTTGCATCTCTAATTTAAAGATTCTTCTATCTTTTTTTTTTTAATTGAATCAAAATAATTTTTGATTGAAATTACGCTGCTTGTTAACTATATTAACCAAATAATTACAAGAAAATATCATTCTGTTTTCCCCTGAAATATAATTTTAATTTGTTACAGCCCACCTTTACTCAAAATTCAGAATAATTTCAAATTTCAAATATTCAATTTATACAAACCAGAGAATACATTGCAAAATTTACTTTAATTGAAATAAAAAATATTCTTGTTTTATTTTGTATGCAAACTGGATACGATTGTATTATTTTTGCCTGTTTCGCCCAGTGGTTTGTGACTCGTTGCCATCACTGAATCAACGCAGAAAGATTTGTCGATCTACAAACCAGGACAGACTCGTTCAAAGTCAAGTATATATTACATCATTTACATTACATTAGAATAAGGGAGAATTTCTTTGTCATTCCAAAATTCATTCGCTTTTGGGGATGACTGGGTTCATATGAGTAGGCCATTCCACGGACATTGCAAACATCCTTTTCAGAAGCAGGTATTTTAAACTGTCTGAAATGGGTGGCTACGCATGCAGCAAAAACCCTTTCATAAAAAATTCCACATAAGGAAACATAGCGAACCTTCAAAAGAGAATTTCGTATTTGAAAAAGAATTTTCCTTTGGAAAGTTGTATTTTCATTCCACAAATAAACAAACCGGCTAAAAGAATATACGGATTTAAGTGACACAACACATTCGCCTCATAACTTTAATTGCTTTAGTTGAAATTCCAAAACAATCCAATCCAGCCTAGCACTTTAGTTTTCATTGTCGTTTAACTTTTACTCAAAGTAACATAAATAAGATCAAGAAGTCGACATACCTTTATTACTTTCTACTTTCAACCAGAATATTTCTTTCTATTTTTCGTTAGCTAGCAGATAATAATTATTATTATTACGTCACATCTCCAGGAAGTCCAAAGACTCATCGAGGGAGGGCACCTGCTCTACAACTCTGTCTTCACCACTCAAATCCACGAACTACAACGAACCGCAACTACCATCATCATCTACACTAAAGCCATCTACCGCCCATCATCACCACTAGTAATTTCCAGACAATCACAAACCTCCATGCTCATGGCAGGATTCGAACTCCCAGCCTTTTGGCCGGAAAGCGGATATGCTGATCTCTCGGCCAACCAGGCCCGGCAAATAAACAAAAATATAATGTAAATCATACATCTCTATCAAATAAAGTTCTTTTATTCCCATTAATAACACTGCCTCTAGCCAAGTTGTTTGTTTTTGTTAGTAGCCTCGAATTACAAGTTGTGATGGTTGAACGTTTATTGAAGAGGTAGATTTACTGATCATTCTCAATTTTTGAAGTCAAATAATATTACGGTGTACAATTATTGTCAATTGACTGATGAAAGTTAATATGCATAACATTAGTAGTTGCTATTTTTGTGTAAGAAACACGACAAAGGACCAGAAGGGGGGGGGGAGACTTGCACGGTATCTTACAAGGGATGATCAAAAATATCTGAGACAGTGTTTTATATATATATATATATATATATATATATATATATATATATATATATATATATATATATATATAAAGTTACGTTTAGATACCTCCTTCAAACTATGATCCCTGTAAGTGCCTATTCTCATTTTTCGATACATCTATGCTAGACCTCTCTGAGAATGATCTGCAACCGACGTATTCAGTTGTATATTAGCGACACCTTGAAATTATTTCCCTTCAGCAGCCTCTTCAATAATGTTACAATTCCCTTAAAAAGTTGTCCAAAATATTTTTGATCATTTCTTATTGAAATAATTTTTTTAGCAATTATTATATTATCATAATCTGAATTTTTTAACTGTGATAGATTATATCTTTTGTCATTATTTTTTACTTTTTATTTTCTTTATTTTTATTGTATTTGCTTTTCCTTTTTTTTTTCTTCTGCTTATAAATATATTAGAAAATTACATTTGAAACATCTTAATAGTTGTTTCCATCCAGTCGCTAAGCCTCGCTTCGCCTTTCCATTGAGTCGTAGAATATGCTTTGCAAAACGAGAATAATTGTTTCCCTTTATCTGCAGTGTCCATCCAAAGCTTCTATTTGCTTATCAACATTCGCAATATTCCTTCAGCGTATCACCACTTCTAGTTTCCTGCTTTTGAACCCTACCAACAACTACTGCTTACTGCGATCAATCTCACTTCCATCATTAGCTCAAGCTGACGCAAAATCTTCTTGTTTTCCCACAACATACTGTAACTCTATCAAGTATAGTTCTTAATAGTTTTTCATTTCTTTTTTTTTTTGCAGTAAACAAGAAGACAGGCATAATCGGAGGTCCAACGCTTTATTCGAACAGTAGCAGCACCATTAATATTACCTGTCTTGTGGATAATGCAAACTCAATAATTTCTTGGTACCACAATGGCACCAGAATCGAGAGCTATGAACGCACGAGTATATTAACAGAAAGGAACTCTGATTCGACAAAATCCACGTTATTAATAACCAATAGCCGATCGAGTGATTCTGGAAACTACTCCTGTATCCCAATGAGAGCTCAAAGAACAGATGTTCATGTGCATGTTTACGATAACGAGGATATTTCAGCAACGCAAACTCCATCCGTGACGAAGCCACCACTTGGTGGACAGGACTACAAGACAATTATTCGTCTACCATCCATTCCTTCGTTTTCCAATATTTACTCTGCATCTTTAAGGTTATTTCGTTTCTTTTTTCCAGCCAACCAGACAGAAATAATCGGAGGCCCAGTTCTCTCCTTTAACAGAGGAGATACCATAAATCTCAAGTGCGTAGTACACAGTTCAGAGCCGCCTCAATATATTTTATGGTATCATAACGGCACAGTTATTGACTTCGATTTCACAAGGAAAGGTATGTGTTGGACTACAGAGAAAGTTGACCAGCAAACAGTTAGCAGCACATTTCTGTTAGAAGAGGCTAAGCCTTCGGATAATGGGCGCTATTCTTGTGTCCCTTCAAATACTGATCAAGCCAACATTGTAGTCCATATTGAATGGTATGTACCTTAAATCCACTCAACTTCAGTTTGGGGTGACGTGAATGTCCACTCAGAATTTTGCTTAACGTTTTCCCACAATTCTTCATCATTTACTGTCTTCAACTTCCGAAAACAACGCTGCCCATGAGCGGACACGCACGCATGTACACACACACACACACACACACACACACACACACACACACACACACACACACACACACACACACACACACACACACACACACACACACACACACACACACACACACACACACACACACACACACACACACACACACACACACACACACACACACACACACACACACACACATGTACTCCATATGAAGCATACTGATTTTTGTCCCTACATCACGTAAATATTAAATATTAGTTCAAAACTGAAAATCTCAATTTTCAATTTTGAAAATGTGATGGTTTTCTACTGATTTAAGTGTTTTGCTGCCTTAAAAATGAGATCATGTAAAGATGGCCATCGCCATCTGTAAACGAAGCCAACATGGCGAAAGTCCTTCAAGAAAGGACTATGATGATTGGAATGCAAAAGATCTCAAAAGCAATGTCGAAAGACATTTCCTTTAGTTATAGGGATGTGTACTGTTGGCGGACAGAACAACAGTTCTTCAGAACACGCATCGCTATTTGTATCATTGAACCTTGGTCAGATGCTTTATGTTAACAGAGTTCTCTTTGCAATTTGTAAAGTTCCAAAAATTAAACTTTCTTCATAAAAAGCTGAAAATATTTTTTTATAAATCGGCATATTTTAACCTAAATACTGAAAAGAAATTTGCCTAAAATTATTAGTCAATTTTAAACCATTCTGACATTGAACAATCTTTAACTTATTAAGATCCAAGATGCAATTACAAGCCATTATTTTTACCCAGAGTTCAGCCTTAGAAAGCGCTATAGTGTAAACACATATTTAATATCCTAATCACCAGTGTCTATTTAATTAAACATTTTAGTATAATTGCAATCATACACAGGTGGAAGAGTTTTCATTGTATCGCACTCACTACGTCATGTCAACAAACTACACACAGAACAGACGTTGCTGCATGTAAATGCTCTTTTGATATCGCTTTTCTAGTGAAGAAAGTCTAAAATATGGAGGAAAGATATACATATACACCCAACACGCACAGAGAGAGAGAGAGAGAGAGAGAGAGAGAGAGAGAGTGAAAATGAAAATGGATGTTGAAACATCAATTAGCACTTTTCGCAACAGGGTTAGCATTTTTTTTTTTTTTTTTGGCCCGATGCTAATTTAGCAAACTACTGGCCAATAAGCACGATTGACCGTAATGAAAATAAGGAATAAGAAACGAATGAGGAATTAAAAATATACAGAAAAACCCACTGGGTGTAAAATCATCGTTGGAATCGGTCTATGACGCGAAGAACTTTTATTAGAGCTTTTTAATTAAAGATGAGTTAGCCGGTCTCAACAGAGGTGGACGACTTTTCCCTCCTGGAATTTCCCATATTTCGTCCCTCAAAACAGGCAACGTTTCATGAATACACATATTTACAAACATAAAAAGACTCGCCCTCAGAGGAATATCAAATCAGCTATGCTAATCGCCTAAAACCACTAATCCGCGGGCTCAGTCCTTCTTGGATGGATGGAAAGTAGAAGTAATGAAATAGAAGAAATATCTTCCCGTTATCTTATAAGAAGAAGAAGAAGATTTAAAAGATGTAAAATGATACCATATCATTAAAATTAATGCAAACTATATTAATAAAAATTTAGATAATCCAACTATGCAATCACGAAAATGAAATACATTCGGATAATTGTTTTATATTAATTTTTCTTCTCATTATTTCTTTCTGCCTTTTAAACGAAATAATAGATAAGCCAACCAATATTTCTAGGTCCACCATTATTAATCAAGAAACTTATAGTCGTGAGCCTATTCCATCCTTCCTCGAACAAATGATTACATCTTGTCGAGTTGAGAAAATGAAGAAATGAAAAAAAAAAAAAAAAAAAAAAAAAAACGAACGGTTCCTGTTTCATCACCAGAGGATCAGGAGTACGCAAAAAGTAACGACTTTAATCTTCAACGGTTAAAAAGAGAAAAAAAGTAACAATCTTTTTCAGCAATTGGTTTAGCATTACAGCCAGCACAACCTAAACTTATGTGATACTGTATACATACACAATTTAATGGGAATACCATTTTTAACTTATAAGTTTTACATTTATTTATTTATTCATTTTCTTTATTCTTTATTTAAACATTTTATGTATTTAAATATAATTTATTCTTGTTTTAATTTCTTATTAAACGTTATATTTGTTTTTATATAATTTCTGCTTTTTCTCTTTCTCAGACTAGAATAACTATGAAATTAATTTTAATTTTTGTAGATTTATTTTAGAAATGTTTCAGTATTCTGATTCTATACATTTAAAGCCGTTGTGTGGCGTTGTAATCATCTAATTGTTTTCTTTACTCGATTACAGGTGAGAATCCTGCAGCAATGCATCACGGCAAACACACAACTTCAGGCGTATCTGGGCTTCCGTCAGCATGCAAACTTTTATCTAAAATAATAAGTCTTGGACTTATCTTCTACTCAAAGCGGTGATAGTTCTCCTTCATCTTCCACTTCTTGGATGAATAAAACTGCTTCAGTGGAGTCACCTCTACGAACCAAAACACGCCAATTAGATGAACGAAGCAATCAGTGCGTAACGTTTCGTTGACCAGTCAATGTGGCGCCATCTACCGTGCCATGTGAAAACTACTGGAATTTTCTATAAGGCATTGATGGGCTTTATTTGGTGTGTTGTAAGTGGGGTTGATGTGCTACAATAAAACTCTTTTCCTCAGGAACATTCACCCCTGCGAGCTGTTGCTCATGAATATCATATACCTTCCGTCAGATATTTTTGGCGGAGTTATCATATTGTAAATGCTACGCTTTATGTAACTATTTCTTTTGCTAATTTTTATTTGCTTATGTTACAACGAAAATTGCGGGTTCGAGCTTCAAGTTATCTAGTCAATAAAGTGAGTCAGCATGAGTCAATGACTCAAGGTTCAGATCGAGATATTCTTTGGATTGTAGACCCTACAAAAGGAAGAGACTTTTAAGATGAGCTGTTCGACGTGATCATTTTAGGTTTCAGTTTTATTTTGTTTGAAGAAATTGGGGATTGTCCAAGACAATACTTTCTTACTGATAATATCAAAAGAACCCTTCGACTTGTGATCATAGTTTTATTATTATTATTATTATTCAAACATTTTATTTCTAACTATCAGAACAGTTTTTATTTTTTCGTTCTTACATTATGCAGTGCAGTGTCATATACCAGTAAATGCATAAGAACAAACTACTAGAAGAAATCCAGTTACTATGAATTTTTTATCTTTAAAATGTACTTCAGCTGGTTATAGTCTCCTAGTTATTGCTATGAGCTTTTGATGTATTTTATGTTTTACGTAATATTTTAAAGAACTTTAAACTTTTGTAAACAAAAGGAATAAGTTTATGTACATTCTTTTATATACTATACCACAAGTGTATTCAGATTTTCCAGTTGGTTTATTGTTTTTCGCATATATGACAAATAGATAATTTTCATGTTAATAAAATAGTTCCAGTAATATGTTATTAAAATTAGCTAATATCGCTTAAAAATAATATGAAAAATATTAAACAAATAATTACTTTTTAATTTCTAACGTATAAATTAAAAATTTTTCTTTATTAGTTTGATTGAATAAATAAACCATAATAATATAATAATAAGGAATGTATGAAATGAACTATAATAGATATTCCTCTTTTGAGAATCCGGAATACCCTTGGAGGGTAATGGATGGCAATGCTGCAGCCAAAGAGTTCTAACTGAGGCTCGGTTATTGCTGTTACCCTCCTGCCATGATCAGAGCTTTAATAGCTTAATAATAATACCTTATCCCTACACTGTTCTCTACAGATAACGGGGAAGATGAAAAGCATTCTTGCTTCGCCCTTTTAAGCCAGTCCTTATAAGGATAAGGATTCCTCTTTTAATTGCCATTTAGTGTCAAATGTTTTTTTTTTTCTTTTAATTTTCACCTCTAAATTGGGTTCTGAAGCATTGTTTTAGTATTATTAAAATTCATTACTATGAAATATTATTCAGTTTATTTAAATAACTTCACTAATGTATCACAGCGAGTTTTTATATTCTTATGACATAGCCATTATTTTCTAATAATATTATATTACTTCATGATTTCTCTTTTTATTTTCTTATTATATAGTCATTAATTTTGTGTAGTGATTTATAATAGTATTATATAACTAAAATAAAAATTGAATCACGTGAATAAAAACATACATACTAAATAAAATGTTATAATATCTAAAAACATTATTTGTTTACTATTTTGTGATTATTTTTCTGCGTAATTATTTGTGATAATATTTTATATTATATATATACATCACATGATATAATTATATATTAATAAAGCTTATATGATTTTTTTTAATTCCCTGATTTTTATAATATCAGCTATAGAGCAGTGGTTTAAATCTGTGCTCGTGAAATTACAAGAATTTCCGTGTCGGTTCTTTCATATTATCCATTGATGTTCGGGAAAAAATCGATTTTAGTCAGAACTGTTTATTAAATATCATTACTCGCGTTTGTTTTCTTAATTGTGTTGAACTTCTGATCATAAAATAAGTTATAGACCTTACACGCATACATTTTTCTCCATGAATTTATTTTAAAATGAAAATGGTTTTATATTTACTTTTTAAATCAAAAGTGATTTAAAATCATTGTTTTAAACAAACACCTTTTAATTTTTTACATAATGTGTACAGAAAAAGGAAGGACTGCAAAGGTTGTCTAATTTATCTAATCTAAGCAGAGGTAGCGCATCTGCTACTAATCGCTGTTAAAAATTAGATTTGGTGGAATTAATTTTTGAGATACGATGAGCAAATATATATAATTATAATTATTATTTTTGAAATTGAAATTATTGTAATTTTTGACAGTTAGCTTTCTTTATTATAATGTTATAATGCATGCTACATTACAATCATACAAGATATTTGTATTACAGCATCCTTTTTTCTTCATATAACACACACGCATACATCGCTAAAAATAAATAAATTAGTATAATCCCGAATATCTAGAATCATTTTTTCGACACTAAATACTCTGTCTAATAATTTATTATTTGAAATATTTTCTCTGATATGTACAGACATCACAAAACTTATTTCTGTTTTAACAGAAGTGATATCTGTGTAAAATTTATGCATAGATAGTATGAGGTGAAATGTAATAAATATAATCATAATAATAATATTTTCCATTCATTCTCTGAAGGGAGAAGTAACAGAGGATTTATATTATTAATAATTTTAGTCATAGGGTAGCTCAAGCTACCTCTATCGACGATTTTTTGCTTATAAATGACAGCAGTACAAAATACAAATTCTGCCATCTCGTGTTCCTAACCTTAACTATCATTATTGTTATACAAAATTCAGGTCTATGTCAATTTTTCTGAGTTGTAGGATGAAGCAATTTTTCCCGAGTTATTGGCATTAAAAATCCTACTCGCGTAAAGGTTGACGGACTCGAAAATTGGCTAGAAAAACTTCTATTGGCTACTAGAATCCCAATGCAGCTTTACTTTTGCCAATATAATCTCCGAAATTAAAGAGAAGGCATGCTATGTTTCTGTTTATTTTGTCACTAAGGAGAAATAAACTAGAAACATAACTAATAACTTTAATCACTCTAAAGGGAACTATAGTAAAGCTTGACGATATCTGAGTATCATAGAACCCTTAAACTCAAAATCGAATGTTTCAAATTTTATCAAAGCGATATCAAAGAGTTTATAAAATACCTAACGGTAACTGTGGTGAAGAATATAAGAATTATACTGCTTACTCTAAAAATAAATACTCTACTTACGCAATTTATATTGCATGTTATACATTCATTAATAACTTGAACTATATGGGTTAAAAACAGTCGGGATAGTCTCAAAAGTTTATTTACAAAAATGCGATACAACGCATAGAAATAAATATTACTACATCCAGGAGATATTCCATTTAGTTTTTTTTTTACCAACAGAATAATTATTCTTGAGTATATTAATAGGAATAAAGGAAGACAGCAGTGATAATATACTCGGATGTGCTGTATTATTAGAATTAATCATTTAAAATTATTATTTTAAATTCATTTATATAACATTGAGTGAGAATTAGAATTATTTTGTTTTGTTTTATTAACAAATCGGTGGGAAATAATAAAAGTTATATTTTATTTTAACATTGAAAAATAAACTATCAACACCAAAAATACATTTTTGTACTTATTCCCTGCAAATGAGTGATTAAAGTGATTAATTACGTTTCTAGTTTATTTCTCCTTGGTGACAAAATAAACAAAAACATAGCATGCCTTCTCATTCAATATTTTTGATATTGATTAAAAGAAAAGGTTTGAACCACCATCTATTCTAAAATTATTTTACAAAATAAAACAAAACGCTTTTTATTTCAAAAAATAAAATATTATTATTATTTAATCAAATTTTAATAAAGGAACTTAAATATCAAAAATTTTATTTTGTGTTTTTTTTTGTTTTTCTGATTTCTGTTCGTACATTAATAACACACAATTACATCATTTATCTATGTTACATTTCTGTGAGTTGACACGTTATTAAAATATATTAAGAATTTTCAAGCATAATAGCTTACAAAAGTTTAAATGTTTTCAATTTAAGCTTATAATTTCACAGTAATTAATGCGATATTTTAAATGCTTTTTTTAAAAAAAAAAACGATGCTAAAAATGGAATTTCTTCTCTGTTATGATTTGTATCTCACTTACGTCAAATGTAGAATTTTTAAAAAAAATTAGTAACTTCCTGAAAATTTATTTATCCATCATAACATTAATTTGAAATTTTTATATTGATGTCTTAATTATGAAACAAATATATAATTACAACGATTTTTTAATGAACAACATGAATTTAGGCTTAACGGAAACTAAATAAATCTATTACGAAAATAATAATAATGCTTTATTTTATTTTATATAATTAAATTGAAATAATTTAAATAATACTAAGCTGTATTATGATCCTCAGCATTAAGTTAAAGAAAACAAATCACTGCTAGATATTTTCCCAGCGCTTTTTATCTTAATGCAATACTGCTAGTCTATAGAAGATGAACTTTTCTATAAATCTAGAGGCTTTCTAAGGCGTGCTTGCTCTTTCTCTTCATGGTGCATGAGTTGCAGTCTTCCCAAGTATCATATTTAAAAGTTAATATAATTTAGATACTCCAGTAAAGTCTCTTATCCATAAACTTGTATTGATAGATTGAAATGCAGAGCTGATTCTCTTCTAATTCGATATTTTTTTCTTTTTTTTCCGCAATTTTTAAAGTCTTCAGTGAGATGTCATCTTTGCCGAAATTAATCCATAATGACAACATTTATAATATATAAATGTGATAAATTAAAAAAAAAAACTAACTCAGATTTTAAAATCTACTTTGATTTAATATAAAACCTCCTGCTAGAAAAAAAAAAGAATAAGCTCCTAGATATAATATAACACATGTAATTCTTAACTCATTATATTAATATTTAATTAGTTTTGAATTAGAAATAAAATTGTATTTATATTCTAAGGAATTAGCTTAAATGAAAATTTGTGTTTTGCATGAAATCTTGATTATTTATCAAACAGAACTGCTAGAAAATTTAAATTTCTTAAATCACTAGTTTATTTTATTTAGTTAATTATTTTAGATAAGCTTAATATTTGAAAACAGTACATAACCAACTAAAAGTAGTAAATTGGAAGGCCTGGAAAAAATCTGCAAATCAAATGTCTATATTCCTTAAGTTGTTGACATTTTACCCGATAGATGGCAGCAGAAGCTCATTTCAACTGTATCTTTCGAAAATGCTGGTATTTATAATATAACCATTGCAGGGTTAGTCTGTAGACTGTAACCTTGCAGTATCTAATGGAATGCATTACCATTAATCCTGTGAATAATGCATTAAATTTAAGGAACAAACTTTGTTTTTTGAAATGGCAGAGCAACTGTGGAAAATATAATCACAATTGATTTTTTGCTTGTGATTTACTCTTTCAACTTCGAATACAGGTCTCAAACCGATCGGAACTATTCCTGTTTACACCAAGCCACTATGAATTACAAACTATTCAATGTGATGTATTGATTTGCATGTGAAGTATCTTGTACAGTGTATGTACAGTGAACTTTTATTGGTCTCAGTATGAGAGTTTTATCTAGAAGTTGTGTAATAGCTTTCTAAAATTTGTACTATAAGTGTAACGTACTGGGCACTGTACATACTTCGAGGAATGTAATATATGATAATATATTTTAATAAAATACAATAAAACATTTTTTGATAGTTTATCTGAAATTTCTCTTTTCACATTTAAAATAACCTCAAAATATTAATTTTGTCTTAATAATATAAACGTACGTATACTTTTTCTTATTTACTCTTAAAATTTCTATATTTTTCTTAGATATGAATACGCAACTTATGTTTTATTACAAAATATTTAAATATTTTTCAAACATTTTGAATATCTTATAACATTAGAATATTATTCAAATACACCTTTAAAAGTTTAACATCATGATATTACAATCAACGGCTGTTTAGATTACCGTGTATAATATATATGTATATATATATATATGTATATGTATATATATATATATATATATATATATATATATATATATATATATATATATATATATATATATGTATATATATATATATATATGTATATATGTATATATATATATATGTATATATATATATATATATGTATATATATATATATATAAACTGGAGAATTAATTCGAGTCATTTTTAGGACTTCCAAGGTAATAACGGATGGCAATGCTGTAGCTAATGAAGTTTTAACAGAAGCTCGGCTATTGCTGTTACCCAGCTATGACTAGAGCTTTTAGCTCAATAACATTCAATCCACACAGATTTTCTTCATTCAGATGACGGGATAAAGAGTCAAGGACTCAGTCCATCTCCAAGTTCTTTTAAGAACCGTATAAACTACCCTTGGAGGGTAATGGATGGCAATGCTGTAGCCAATGAAGTTCTAACCTAGGCTCGGCTGTTGCTGTTACCCCCTCTGTGAGGCAGAGATTCGAGAGTTTGAGTTCTCTTAAGGGTTTTGCCTTAAGGGAGCAATTTGAGTCTCCGGGGAAAGTGTTTTCCGGTGAGGGGCTTTGTCGGTGAATGCTTTTCTTCGGAATATGAGCGGTTCTGCTCGGCGGTGGAGGTGGTGGGCGGAAGGCCATCACTGAGTGGAACCAACGCTGAGTGAGACGGTCTTTCGACCACTATGGAGTGGTCTAGGGATCGTCTTAAATTTTTAGAGTTGGCTTTACTTACCAATGAAGTCCTAACTGAGGCTCGGCTATTGCTGTTACCCTCCTGCCATGATCAGAGCTTTAATAGCTCAATAACACCTTATCCCTACACTGTCCTCTACAGATAACGGGGAAGATGAAAAGCATTCTTGCTTCGCCCCTTTAGCCAGTCCTTATAAGGACCGTATAAACTTCTGTTTATGGCAAAAGCAGACAGGAATGGAAAGAGAAAAAAAATTCTCTAACCTGCATTAATGAAGCCTCTGAGAGGATGAATTCTTCAAAAAGTGAGTCTATTTGCTGAACTGATTGAACAACTTCAAGTCATCCATATACAGCAGATAGTAAATTTTAATATTAAAAGTATTAAATATTATATTTAGGAATTCCATATCCAAGTTTTGCTTCCTTCAAAATCATAGACAAGTATGAAAGAAATGTCGAAGAGTAATAGTGGCAAGGAATCAGCTTACAAAATTCCAAATTTAATGCTTTAAATAGTTTAAATCTCCGAATAGTTCATTATTGACTATTAGAGTCGTTTTCCTCGATTTCATATCAGTAGCCAGAATGAGCATATGTTTCTGCTAATTCCAAATATTTCTAGTGATTTTAGGATCCTGGAGTGTGGGAGGGAATCGAATGCTTTCTTGTAGTCTATCCATGCCTAAGTTCATTTTTCTTTTTGAATTTCTGAGGATCATTTTATCAAGAACAATCTTGGTTATTTGTTCCTCTAGATTTTTTAACTTTTATTATTATTATTATTATTGCAACTTTTTGACATAAAATAGCAAGGTGGTGTTATTTAGATCATTTCTATCACACAACTTATGCTGGCAAAATTATTGTTAAATTGATCATGAGCAGAAGCTAATTAGAAAAAAAAAAGGTATCTTGACGAAACGTAGATGTTTTGTATCATACCAGTCTCTCAGAATAACAGCATCGGATATTTAATCTAAAGTTTTGATTCTGAAGAGGAATTTTTAAGGAATTAACAGGAATTATGACACGTTCAACATTTTCTACCAACAGGCCATCAAGATCATAAGTATCATCGTTATCATGCGTATCAAGGATTTAGGCTTAGCATGGCCTGTTCCGGCCTTAGAAGGCATCGTTGAATCGTTTAAGAGGACGTCCTGGTTTTCTTTTTCCTAATGGCCTGTACTTTAAGGCTTGTTTTGGTAATCTTTCTGTTTTCATTCTTTGAACGTGCTCCATCCATTTATGTTTATATTTTTTCCATTACTGGTTCTTGGTTTAATTCTTTCATAATTTCTTCATTTCTTTTGTGATCAAATAGAGTATACTTTTGCAGTTTTTTTCACAAGCTTCATTTCTGCTTTTGTTAATCTTTGTTTGTCTTTTTGTTTTATTGTCCAGATTTCGCTTCCATACATAAAGACTTGTAGGGCTAATGTATTGTATACTTTTAGTCTGGTTTGTTTTTGAACTAGGTTTGGTTTAAATATAGAGTTAATTAGACCTGTTATTTTTAAATATTTTGCAATTTTTACGTTTATATCTTTTTCATTTTCATAAGTGATCATACATCCTAAGCAGTTAAATGAATTCATCTGTTCGAAGATCTTGTTATCTATTACTATCTTAGTTCGTGATGGATCTTGTCCTTTAAAGGTCATAGTTTTTGATTTTTCTGTTGATATTATCATACCATAATCTTTGGCTATCTGATTTAGATCAAAAATAGTTTTCTGTAAGTTATCTTCAGAATTTGTAATTATTATTTGGTCGTCTGCAAAGAGGAGAGTGTTTAAGTTCGCTGTAGGAGAAAGTTTAATTCCCTTAATGTAAATTTTTATTCCATTTTATTATTATTTCATTTAAGTAGATATTAAAAAGAGTTGTTGATAGGGAACATCCCTGTCGGACCCCTTGGTTTCTCTCTCTCTCTCTCTCTCTCTCTCTCTCTCTCTCTCGTATATGATAGCTTGTGATTTAATCTTATTTGTATTTGATTATTTTCATATATACTTGTGATAGCTTTTAGGGTATTATTTGGTATTTGTCTTTCTTTTATATGTTAAATAATATGCTTCTTTTAACCTTGTCAAATGCTTTTTCAAAGTCAATAAATGCAATATGTGTTTCTAAATTATATTCTCTTCTTTTCTCTATTATTAATTTTAGGCAAAATGCCGGGTATATACATGACCGTCCTTTTCTAAATTCATTCTGTACTTCTAAAATAAAGCTTTTGGAATATTTCATTAGTATGCTATTTAAGATTTTCATATACATTTTGTAACATGAATTTAGTATACTGATACCTCTAGTTTTTAGAGTCATCTCTATTACCTTTCTTAAAGATAGGAATCATAATTGTTTTTTTTCCATTCTATTGGGGGGATACCAGTTGAATAAAGTTTATTTAAAAATAATAAGAGTCTTTCTTTGAATCTTGTTCCTGCGTATTTATATAGTTCTGAACCTAGTTTATCTTTTCCAGGTGATTTTCCCTTTCTTGTTTCTTTCAGGCTGATTTCTAATTCTTCTTTAGTTATTTCATTTTCGTTAATTGTTTGGCAATTGTCTTTTTTAAAATATTTGTCTTTCCACAATTCTGTGTGGTAATTTAGAAATACTTCTAATTTCAATTCGGTGTTTAATTTTATGTTTTCTTTGGTATCTGCATTTAAGTGTTTCAAAATCTTATATGCATTGGGTCTTATTTTATATACATCATGTTCTAAATTAGAAACGAATTTATTCCATGATTCTCTATGTCTTTTTCTGACTTCTCTTTTAGCTATGGCTCTTATTCTTTTATATTCTATTTCATATTCTAATCTTTTACTGCTTAACCATTTGTGATAGGCTTCTTTTTTCCTTTTGATTATTTCTTTGATTGTATCATCCCAGATCTTCAGTTTTTTTCCTTTTATTGAATTTTTTGTTCTTTCCTAAGCTTTCATTAGCTGCTGCATTTAGTATCGTTTTTATATGCAAGATATGCAAGATGCAAGAGTATATCATCCAGGTGGTGGCTTTGCGGAAATGGAGGAACCAACAGCTTATACTAGAATTGTGATGAACGAGGTAGAGGTAACTAGTCTATTACAGAACCTCAATGTCAATACATCTGTGGGTTTGGATGGTATACCAGCTCGTGTCGTACGTGAAGCGGCCAAAGAATTGTCAGTGCCCTTGACCATTATGTTTAATTTGAGCCTCAGGACTGGGTCAGTCCCAAGGGGGTGGAAAGAGGGGAAAATAGTTCCACTGCACAAAGGTGGTTCCAAGGCTGCTGTTGAAAATTACCGGCCAATCAGCATAACAGGAATCATTATCAAGGTCTTAGAGAAAATAGTCAAGAGGAAAATACAAGATTGGATAGAAGAAAATGGGATACTGTATCGGGGACAGCATGGTTTTGTGAAGGGTAGGTCATGCCTCAGTAACTTGCTCACGTATTATAACACAGTGACGGCTGAACTGGATAAGGGTAATGGGTTTACAGTGATTCTGCTGGACCTTGCTAAGGCCTTTGACAGGATACCACATGGAATTCTAATCAGTAAATTGCAGCATATGGGAATGGACATAGGGTTGGTGAGATGGATAGGAGGGTGGTTGACGGAGAGATATCAGAGAGTGGTTTACTCAGGAGTAGAGTCCACAAGACGGCCTGTGACTAGTGGTGTACCACAAGGATCTGTTCTTGGACCACTGCTGTTTAATTTGTTCATAAATGATATAGGAAAGGATCTGAGAGGAACAGTTCATTTGTTTGCGGATGATGCGAAGTTGGGTAGGGCAATAGTGAATGCAGATGACGTCAAAATTTTGCAGGATGATTTGGATAGATTGGAGGTCTGGGCTAGGGAGCATGGATGTCAATTTAATGTGGCAAAATGTAAGGTTATGCATTTTGGGGTGAAAAGATGGGAGGCAGTTTACTGCATTGGTGGAACCGTGCTCCAGGAAATTGATGAGGCACGAGATTTAGGAGTGTTGGTGGATAAGGAATTGAAATTTAGGGGACACATTGCAAAAGTGGCCAAATCAGCTCATCAAATCACTTGGTTGCTGAAGAATACGTTGACAAGCAGAGACAGGCAGGTTATTGTTCCTCTGTATCGAGCCTTGATAAGACCTCATCTCGACTACTGTGCTCAGATTTGGTCACCTAGGTTTCTTCTTGATGGGGAGGAGGTGGAGAGGATCCAGAGGCGAGTGACCAAGATGATAGCAGGTCTGTGGAATGAACCGTATGAGAACAGGTTGAGGATTTGTGGGTTGCAAAAATTGGTTGATAGGCGGAGGAGGGGAGATATGATTGAGACATTCAAATTACTGAAGGGTTTCTATAAAATTAATTCAGAAGATATTTTTGAGAACAGGGCTGGTTGTGGGAGGACTAGGGGACATCCATGGAAACTGGGCAAAAGTGTGGTTAGTAAAGGTGTTAGAGCTGGGTTCTTTACTTTTAGAGTAGTGAATGAGTGGAATGCGCTCCCTGAGTCTGTGGTGGATGCTGTGACAGTGAATGAGTTTAAGGCGAGGTATGATAGATACTGTATGAATGTCGAATAGTTGTGATGAAAATGATTTGGGGCCTCCCTCGATGAGTCTAATGACTCCCTGGAGTTGCCCGTAATAATAATAATAATAATAATAATAATAATAATAATAATAATATTAAGCCATTCTATTTCTATTTCTTCATTTTGTTTTATTTTATCTAGATATTGGTTAATTCTTTGTTCATATAGCCATTGTACATTTGTGTCATTCAATAGTCTAGTTTTATAAACAAATGTTTCAATTTTTTCTTTCTTTCTTGTTATTTGTAACCATTTAGGTAGTAATCTTAATTTCATTTTAACGAGGAAGTGGTCACTATTTATTTCGTATCCTCTGTGAACTCTAACATCTAACGAAAACTTTGATGTCTTTTCATTTAAGATAAAATAATCTAATATTGATTTGCATCCTCTTGCTGCCCAAGTATATTTATGTATGTCTTTATGTTTATAGAAAGAATTCATTATTTTTAGGTTATTATAAACTACAAAGTCAATCAATTTTTTACCATTCCTGTTTAGTGTATATTCTCCATGCATTCCTATATTATTATTAACTTTCGTGTTTCCAATTCTTGCATTTAAGTCTCCTGCTAAAATTACGTAATCATTTTTATTTATTTTATTATATATGTTTCGTAGCTGATTATAAAAATCAATATTATCCTGTTCTCTTCCTTCTTCTTGGGCATATAAACCAATTATTGTTAAATAGCCTCTATCTATTTTTATTCTAGCTTCTATTATTCTTTCATTCCATAATGTATAATGTTTTAACTGTTTTGGAAGGGCGTTATGAATCCAAATCATGACTCCTGCTTGGGCTCTTTGGTCTCTGTCGACTCCACTGTATAACACATAAAAATTTTCGGTTCTCATGGTTCCTTTAATTTCTTTTTTGTTTCAGTGATTACTGCTATTTTAAAATTTCTTTCATTTAATAATTGGTCTGATTCTATTTCTTTATATGCTATTCCTCTTACATTCCAGTTTGCTATGTGTATTATATTTTATCGTTTCCATTTTTGTTTTACCTTTTCCATTCCAGGGTCGTTTCCCTTAGATTCAATCCGATTATCTTTTTCTGTCAGCTTACAAGTAGAATTATGTAATAAATCTAGATGTATGTAATTATGTAATATATCATAAATATGTTGCTACTTATCTCTCAAGTACACATCATCAATCCAAAACAGATAATTACTTATCTGGATAATTGCATGCAGGGATATCACCTATCATCATCAACATCATCATCATCATCATCATCATTATTTATTTATTTATAATTTTACAATTATAAATAGGGAAACTAATCAAAACAAATAAGCAGTCTGCGTACACTTAGATAGGACTTGGAGGTTGTTATGACGTGAAGGAAAACCAGGCTTCTCTGTCTTATGCTAATTGACGGATCTCTGATACAGAGAGTTGGGGGGAGGAAACGGGTAGAATATTGCTGATGTATTTTCAATATGCAGTTCGAGGTCTGCCTCTTTTTATTTTTCCATCTGTAGGGGCGTAGAGGACCAGAGCACAAAGGGTACAGAGAGTGGATGTCTGAGTTGGTGGCCGAGCCATTTTATTTGGTTTCTTTGAACAGTGCTGACTAGAGAATCTTGCTGGGTTTCATCTAATATAGTACACTTGGGAATGTCGTCTTCCCAGAGGTAATCCAGGATATTTCTTAGACAAATAATTACAAAGCTCTTTATAATATTGTTTGTTGGGATGTCACAGGTCTGGGAGCCGTACAGAAAGATAGACTGGCTGGTGCACTTGTAAAAACGAATCTTCATCTCGTTTGAGATGAAGCTCGACTTCCATACTTTATTAAGACTTCTGTGGAACTGCAGTGCTTTCTGTGTTCTTGTTTTAATATATGTTAAGGAATCTGAGATGTGTGATTCAAGGTATACAAAGTCCTCTTCTTCTTCAAGGTGATCATTTTGATTTATATAGATGTGCCCATCTATCTGATGTTTTAATATCTTTGTGTTTTGGGAGTGTATTTTTAGTCCAAATATTTCTGTGGTTCTTCTAAGGCTGTTGAAGTGGTTTTGGGCATCTGTAATGTTGGAGTCAATGAGGACTATATCATCTGCAAAGCTCAGATCTTCATGGTGCATCTTTATATATGGATCTTTGATAAGGATTCCAGATTTAACTTGCATTAATTTAAAAATATGGTCAATCCCTATGATGAAGCGATATGGGGCCAGAGTATCTTCCTGTAGGACTCCTGTGGTGATGAAAAACTGTCTATTTTGTCTCCGTTAACTAGTACTGTGGCTTTATATCTCTGGTAGGGTGCATCGATTGCCCTGATAAGTTTAGGTGGAATGCCATAAAGTTTGAACGTTTCCCATAGTCGTTCTCTGTGAACAGAATCAAATGCTTGAGTAAAGTCAATGGAGTTCAAAAGCAATGGTAGATTCTTGTCCTTTGAACCTTCTATTACTCTTCTGATGTGTTCCAGAGTACCACGTGCTTTGTGGAATCCAATCTGGTTTGTACGAAGTAATGGAGTTATATGTGGTTCAGTTCTATTTAATATCATTCTATTGTAGATATTATTGTATTCTATAACCTATAAGAGCGTCAGTTAGTCGAATATTTCTTACAGAATTTAGTTAATTGTCTTGCAAATATCTTCATGAGAGTTATTATAAAATTAGAATGTAGATCTGCCAGAAATTCGGCATTTCATTACTGATGGACTGCGTGTCGTTCTTACGTCTGTTTCCGGAGATATTTGCGAGGGTCAAACAAACGATAATTATCCAGAATTTAAGTATGAACATTTAAAAGTAAGCTGGGTAAACCTTATTCTGTGAGTTAGTGTAATAAAATGCTCATTTGCTATTCTGCAGTAAAATGTTTTTGTTTTTATTTTTTTATAGAATTTTTTACATTTTTTTTTAAATAGTAACACTCGGGACCCCAAAAGAGAATCACTTTGGAGTTGTGCCCTCAAGGCTGAATTTCTGGCTGTCATGCTAACTAATTAATGGATGGTTAGGAATGTAAAATGGAAAGTCAGTTATGTCGAGGACTTTTAAGTTCGCTGTGAATTCAAAGAAAGCATTCTGCGCGGTTTCTTGCCGATTTTCATATCTATTATCTAAACTTCTTTGATTTGTTATTCAAGACTCGCTTCTGCCATTCCTTCTCAAAGTAATGTTTCTCAAACCAGAGGAGCGAGGTCAGGGAATGACAAGAAATGAATAGCTAAAAGAAATTATGAAAAAAAAATTGTTTTTGTCTCTTTATCTGAATAATTGGAAACAGTGAAAAAATGTATTGCATCTCAATGGAGTGTTGCTACCAGGAAGAGGAAAGAAAACCTCCCATCTCTGAATGGCAATGTTTAATTTATCTTCAGTAGAAGATGGAAAGTCTTATAACGGTTGTATGGTCTTATAAGGAAAGACATCGGATTCAAACCGACGTCTTTCAAATACAGAGCATCGTAGCTACCATCTGATCTGCGAAGAATCTGGGAAGTTTGTGTATGTGTGTGTGTGTGTGTGTGTGTGTATTGGCAGACGAATGATTCCATGATCTTGAAGCTTTGAAGGTTTTGAATATTTCTTATGGAAGCTGCTCAACGCCCGTTTAGCATGCCGGCGAAAAGCGTCGTGAGTTCATTATGATCATAAACCACATTTCGTCCTTTTTCAGACATTACCCCTTAAACCTTTTTTCCAAAATCATTAAGTTAATCAGATTAACTTACTTCATGTAGATGATGACGAAATATCGAAGAAAAAAGTAGAGAACATAGTATTTTCAATGCTTCAGCTCAGTCATAATGTTTGTTGCTTCTAACAGTTAATGAGTGGAGATTAGTGAGATTAGTAAGCCAGCCCCCATGGCCGATTGGTTAGCGTATCTGTTCTCCAGAAAAAAGGCTGCGGGTTCGAATCACCCCCCCGTGGGCATGGATGTTTGTGATTGTCTGTGGAAATACTAATGGTGGTGACGGGCGTAGATGGCGTTGGTGTAGGTGCGGTTAGTTGTAGTTGGTGGAGATAGAGAGAGATGTAGAGTAGGTGTCCTTCCTCGATGAGCCTTTGGACTCCCTGGAGGTGTCATATAATAATAATAATATTCCTTCCCCATCTGCAGAATCTCTCTTTCGCGTGTCTAATATTTCCAGAATCATTGGCACACAATGGGAAACTCGGGACAACGTTTGCATACATTTTATCAATGCTATGTAAGTCCGTTATTTATCCCCATCAATCATGTAACTAACTTGAATTTTTGCTTAAATCTATGATATGTTCAGCGGGAACCCTTCGCCATTCTTTACGTAGAATACTGTTTAATATAGCCAATAAAGTCATCTTTATTGGCTATATTAGATAATTCACTTTTTTCTCCGTACGTTTCCAAGAAGTCAAAGATGATTCTGTTTCACCTTCAAGCAGAAATTTACCTACTCTGTCAACTGAACAACAGATAACCTTCTGCGTTTGACAACCTAAAATCGAGGGTTGCCAAACGCAGAAGAAACGTTTGCCAATCTTTCAAATTCTAATTACCTATCTTGTATGATTGGATGCATGTCCTTATTTGATGGAACCATTACCAAAGGACCCAAACAAGAGTACAGGATATAGTGTAAGTATATAAACACTTTCATACATTGTAGATAATATATAAAATATAAAACGAAATTAATTATATACCATACTTTAGTTGCCGATCAACATTATAGATAAACAGCAATGAGTCCATTCTAATTATAAGTTCAGATATTCAACAAGGAGAAAACTTATCTTTCAAATAAGCTATCTAAAAATACAAGGAATGATGTCGTTTCTCTAAGTAAAAATAAATAAATAGTATTACTCTTTCCTTTGTTTTACTTCTGTTTTATAGTAGCAACTCATAAGTGTTGCTACTTATGTATATTATTTCTGGGAAAACTCCCATGTTACTCCTCATTATAAACTATTATAATACATACCTTTCCCAATTGTTCCGATGATGACCACGAATAGTCGAAACGGTCCACACCCCGTCAACCACCTTTCCCCTTCCCCCTCCTTATTTTAAAAAAATTAACCCTTTCACTTTTTCCCCACCCTATATAAAAGTATATGTTTCTATATATTACGAAAAAAACCCGGGTTTTTTCTAACTTATTCTACCAAACTGCCTACCCCCCCCACACACACCACACACACACTCTGCAGTTCTCGACATCGCAGACAGAGGAAAAGCCACAACACCCAGAAAAAGGTATGTGCAATTTCTATTCCTTAAGCTACATATACTTTTTAGTACATCTACACTCATAATGCCCTAAGAACCCATGAGTAAATAGCCAATGACATTTAAACAGGGGCACTCCTAAACTGAAGCAGGCAATATAGCTGTATTATAATAGTTGCTACTTATGTTTAATAAGTAGCAACATAAGTTTAATCGTAAATTTGACGCCTTCACTTAATACCAGAGATACATCGAAATTAATTCTGTAGTTGAAAAAACGATAAGTTTACGGAACTCAATTAATAAGGTATTTCTGAATAAATAATAATAAAAAAAACTTGGCACACAGTTGCAACAAGGAGACAGATAATAAAGAGATATGTTCCTCAGCATTTATGGCATGGACAACTTAGACTGAAGCTTTAAATCAAACTACTAAGCATGTGAAGTTAAGGTTGATGTTGATTTTATTAGATGCAAGTCCTTGAGACCTTCAGTAAAGTGCACCTGTGAGGCAAAAAAAAGTAAAGAAAGGCAGGATTTTATCAGAATGACAATTCTCGGGAAGTCTCTAAGCCAACGAAATCAAGCAAGACTTCATAAACAGTACTAATCTTTTTACGTCTAATATTTTTTACCTGTATATACATTCTATATAACTGTGCATAATGTTATGCAATTGGAGCTCCTAGAATTACGTTTAATTGGAGGAGCTCAATGGCACTAAGTTAGAAGTCTTCTAATTCCTTTTGCGTATCCAAACAGATAAAGACGATGGATGACCATCGGAGAAATGGTTTAAGCCTTTTTTTGTACATTTGACAAGTAAATGATCATGTTACAATTACCTGGTGTTTCAACACTTAGAAAATAGTATATGAAATACTAAGGCATGGCTTATGGAGCGTGCTCTTCCATACAAGGTATGCAACAGTTTTTGCTCAAAACAAAGGCACAAGAATTATTATTTTGAGACAATAAATAACAATTTAGTGCTGATGTTATCTTTATACCGACGTGTTCTGGCAAAATTGCTCTTAAGTTTTGGATAGAAGCAGTAGATAAGTGGAAAAGACTTCTGTCTTAAAATAACAGCTTCTGATATTTAATTTAAAATAGGCACGAGGAGTTTAAAATTCCTTAATAGAAATGGGATTAATATAAAACGTCCACAGTCGCTTACCATTTGTTCATTAAAAATATAAGCAAATACCATAAGTGTATTGATACTTATGACGATCAAGTTGGATGAGAGATTAAAGGAGGAGTCGCCAATCTTGTACGTTCCATGTGCCAATTTTTCACGTAAGAATACAGATGAGTTACAACTTTTGTACCTTTAAAAACGCCCTGTATAATATGTTAATATAGATATATCTACTATAGACATGGTATATTGATTTAATATTAAAACAAGATGAACATTACTTAGCTTAATGAGAATTCTGAGTCTGTTTTGATTTCGCCAAGCTTTTAATGTTTGGAGTTAAATTAGTTACCGAGAGCAGCAGAGAATTCTTCAAATTCTCTGCAAATATTTGGAGACAAGGTTTAATAGTTACTTCTCCATCAGAGAAAGACTTGCGTTTTTTGGCCAACGCTAAAACAATTTCCCAGGACTCTTCTGTCATAGAGTTTCCAAGTTTTATAGTCTATTGAGATAATGTTTTTTATTATTTAAGAAAGTGTTTTCACAAACAATGCACAACGGCTTTCGTGGTAGGATTCGCTATAAATAAGAACTCATTTTCCCACTGGTCATTGAATTCACGCTTACTATCACCTTCTGTTTTTCTTTTACACTGTGATGAATAACTGAATATAAAAACAAGACTTAGAAAACTGAAATCAGCCTGAAAGAAACAAGAAACGGAAAATCACCTGGAGAAGATAAGCTTGGTTCAGAACTATATAAATACGCAGGAACAAGATTCAAAGAAAGATTCTCATTATTTTTAAAAAAATTTACTCGACTGATATCCCCCCAATAGAATGGAAAAAAGCAATTGTGATTCCTATCTTTAAGAAAGGTAATAGAGATGACCCTAAAAACTATAGACTTATCAGTATACTAAATTCCTGTTAAAAATATATAGTAGAATCTTAAATAACAAACTAATGAAATATTCCGAAAACTTTACTCTAGAAGTACAGAATGGATTTAGAAAAGGACGATCATGTATAGACCCGGCCTTTTGCCTAAAATTAATAATAGAGAAAAGAAGAGAATATAATTTAGAAACACATATTGCATTTATTGACTTTGAAAAAGCATTTGGCAAAGTTAAAAGAAACATGTTATTTAACATATTAAAAGAAAGACAAATACCTAATAATATCCTAAAAGCTATCATTATCAAGTATATATGAAAATAATCAAATACAAATAAGATTAAATCACGAGCTATCATATACGATAGAGATAAACCAAGGGGTTCGACAAGGATGTCCCCTCTCAGCAACTAATTTTAATATCTACTTAAATGAAATAATAATAAAATGAAGTAAAAATTTACATCAAGGAATTAAACTTTCACCTACAGTTAACTTAAACACTCTCCTCTTCGCAGACGACCAAATAATAATTACAAATTCTGAAGATAACTTACAGAAAGCTATTTTAGATCTAAATTAGATAGCCAAAGATTATGGTATGATAATATCAACAAAAAAATCAAAAGCTATGGCCTTTAAAAGACAAGAAGATCCAGCAAGAACTAAAATAGTAATAGATAACAAGATCTTAGAACAGGTGAATTCATTTAACTACTTAGGATGTATGATCACTTATGAAAATGAAAAAGATATAAAGGTAAAAATTGCAAAATATTTAAAAATAACAGGAGTAATTAACTCTATATTTAAACCAAACCTAGTTCAAAAACAAACCAGACTAAAAGTATACAATGCATTAACCCTACCGGTCTTAATGTATGGAAGCGAAATCTGGACAATAAAACAAAAAGACAAACAAAGATTAACAACAGCAGAAATGATGTTTATGAGAAAAACTGCAAAGTATACCCTATTTGATCACAAAAGAAACGAAGATATTATGAAAGAATTAAACCAAGAACCAGTAATAGAAAAAATTAAAAAATATAAACATAAATGGATGGAACACGTTCAAAGAATGAAAACAGAAAGATTACCAAAACAAGCCTTAAAGTACAAACCATTAGGAAAAAGAAAACCAGGACGTCCTCTTAAACGATTCAACGATGACTTCTAAGGCCGGAACAGGCCATTCTAGACCTAAATCCTTGATACGTATGATGATGATGATGATGATGAAAAACAAGACTTAATTTTCGATAAAGTACAAAACCGCAAATGCTCACAAAGGACGAACAAAGCAGAACTCCGTAGCACACGAGTATCAATTGTAAACTGACTGGCAAAAAAACCTGCGACGCACCGCTGTTGCTAACGGTTGGCACCTCAAACAAGCGAATGTGCAAAAGATGTGCACGAAATAATAAAATCGATAAAAATAATTACTAAGTTTTAGCTTTTATCCACAAATCTGTATTTGGTTAATATTTTTTATAAATAGGCTTACTTTTTTATTGTTATCATCGGGGTTCAATGCGCCACTTCTAATCATCCAGTGCGTCACTTTTGGCGCATGCGCCTCCGCTTTCGAACTATGCTGCGAGTTCGAATCCTATGGGCATAGATGCTTGTGATTGTCTTTAGATTTTGACAATCTCCCCGCTTATTGGAGGCCTGAAATGGCTTGAAAAGTTCTATGCTTGGTCTGTAGAAGGGGGTTTTTGGATTACGTAAAAAATAAACAAAAAATACTTAGCCCATCTGCGGTACTAATGTACTGTAGCTTTATTACCTTTCTTGAATGATAGTTAGATTTAAAAATACGTGAATCTTCATATGATAGTTATGATTGGCGCATCTTTGAAACAAGTTTCTCTGGAGAAATATAAAATAAACTTGGCTTCTCAAGATTCTTCTGTGATTCTACTAACTCCTATAAATAAATTTATTTCATTAATAAAATAATATTTAAAATCAAATGTTGCTTTATTTTCCTAAAATTTTATAATTTTTTTTGAAAACTTTTATTAAATTTTGCTATATTAATTAAAACACCCAAAAGAAATGCATTAATATAGACTATTTAAAAAAAATAATAATAAAAACTACAGCAGAATCTTTACACCCGGCATGGAACAGTAAAACTACAAACAGAAATGGCTACACGCTCTTTAGCTACTCCAGTTCAAATTATGCAGTGGTGGCAGGCCCTGCAGAACCAACCCATCACAGTACGTATGGCACAGCTGACATACTTGATATTGCTATATTACAAAATATTAAGCTACAGTATAGCTTAGTCTCTTTAAACGAGCTGACATCTGATCATAACCCAATCCTGCTCCAGCTGGGAAAGCAAGAACAACTGCTGCCTCCTCCCCACTCCTTTATCTTATGGAAAAAACTTCCAGAAGTACTATCAGAACACATTGGACCTGTCCCTCACATCAGCTCCATAAAAGAAATTGAAAATGCTGTCAAACGTCTGACTAAGCAAATCACCTCTGCCATAAAGGTTGTCACCTCTACCAAAACCACTTTTAAGCCAAACCGACTTCCAGAAGACATCATGGATCTAATTAGGAACAAAAACAAAGCAAGGAAAAGGTACCACAACACCTGTGCACCTCAGGACAAGGGGATTCTCAACAAACTGAACAATGAAGTTAAAGAAGCGCTTAAAGCTTATAGGAACAAAACTTGGGAAGCCAAACTAGCCTCTGTATCACCCGGCGATAACTCCATCTGGAACATATTAAGAGGTCTCGGAAACAAAAGCAAATCTCTTCCCCCACTCAAGTCAGACACGGGACTAGTACACACGGACGCAGAAAAAGCTGAAGAGATAGCAAAGAACCTAGAAAAACAGTGTAGCCCTACATATGACAACTTGGACTTCAAACATGTCTATAAAATCCACCTCCATGTCAGACATGCACTGAAAGTCACCGATACCTGCAACAACATACCTCCAAACACCTAACCAGCGGAAATCTATGAAATTCTAAAGAAGCTAAAGGATAAAAAAGCCCCTGGCCCAGAGTAATAGAGTAATAAAACTGCTGCCCCGAAGAGCTGTTGTACATCTCATCACTATAATCAACGACATGTTCCGATTTAACTATTTCCACAGCTATTGGAAAGTCGCAGATGTAGTCCCAGTGCATAAACCAGGTAAAGATCCACACCTTCCTGAAAGCTATCGACCCATCAGCCTAATCTCAAACTTAGGCAAAATTGCTTAAAAAATCATTCTCTCTAAACTCCACGCCTCAGTAAATGAGTTAAATATCATTCCTAAGGAACAATTTGGATTCAGACAACATCACAGTACTACTCAACAAATTTATAGGATAATTGAGTATTATTGGTATTGATATAATTGAGTATAATTGAGTATTGATATAATTGGCACCAGCACACCGGAGCAGTCTTCCTTGACATAGCGAAAGCTTTTGACAAAATATGGCACTTGGAATTACTACACAAACTCATTTCAGCAGGTATACCATCAAGTATCGTCCACCTAATTAAATCTTACCTCCAGGACAGACACATACAAGTCAAAATAAATGGTACAGTTTCAAGTCAGCGACGGATCTCTGCGGGAGTTCCTCAAGGTTCCCTACTGGCTCCGATCTTGTTCTCAATATATATGGCAGACATCCCGCACAACCCAATGTCATCCATTTTAGCACTTTATGCGGACGACACAGCAGTTCTTGCCAGATCTCTACGACCTCATCTTGTCACTAAAAAGTTGCAAGAAAACCTGCTACAACTAGAACATTGGTTCTCCAAATGGAGATTACAAGTGAATCCCCCAGAAGAGTGTAGCAATACTTTTCACCAGAAGAATGGCAACTCCCATGGGGGAACCTTTATCTTTTCAACACCAAAATCCGCTGGCAAACAGAAACAAAATATCTTGGAGTAATTCTGGACAAAAGATTAACGTTCAACCCACACACCAAAGCCTTATGTACGAAAGCATCTAAAACTATTGCACAACTTTACCCTCTAATAAATAGAAAAAGTAGACTGAATACCAGAATCAAAGTGCTCCTCTACCTGTTGACGATCCGCCCAATGTTGACATATGCCTCTCCAGCCTGGAGCCACACATCCAACTCCAACATCCTCAGACTGCAGAGAGTGCAAAATAGGTGTTTACGCATGATATTGGACGCACCGTGGTTTGTAAGGAACGTGCAACTGCATAGAGATACAAACATCCCTTACATCTACTCCTTCCGATTAACTACAGCAGAAAAAGTTTTCTCAAAGATCTCTACACACACCAACGATCTAGTTAAACAAGCAGCAAACTATGAAGAGACTGACCTCTTCAAATACAAGAGGCCAAAAGCCATCCTAAATACTTGCAACAATGACTAATCTCCGTGCCCCCCAGGGCGAGCTCTCAGCTCATAAATCTTTCCTTCAATTCATCCTCCTTATCAGACAACGGGGGAATAAAAGCATCTTGCTTCACCCTTCTGGCCAATGATGTTATGTTATGTTACAGCAGAATGTTTGAATCGACCGTGAGATGCGGTGATTGATTCATTCAATCCAATACCCTTGGAGGGTAATGGATGGCAATGCTGTAGCCAATGAAGTTCTAACTGAGGCTTGACTATTGCTGTTATCCTCCTGCCATGATCAGAGCTTAAATTGCTGAATAACACCTTATCCTACACTGTCATCTACAGACAGATAACGGGGAATATGAAAAGCATTCTTGCTTCGCCCCTTTAAGCCAGTCCTTATAAGGACTAAGCTGAATGTTTGCATTGTATATGTATATTTGGACCTCGAAAATGAGATCAGACATGACAACATATGTAGCTTAAGATATGTTCACAAACATTAATGTTGTATTTATGTATCAAATTTATTCGTTTCTACAGCTGTATTGAGACTCGTGTTTAGTATGTTTAGTATACTAAATGTGTAATAAGGAAATTCACATTTACTTATTTCTAATAACAGTGATGATTTTGCTTCAAGTGGTCTAACTTTGTTAGAAAAATGGGTAATGCATTACAATGGGAAGGCTAGAAATGTAAAAGTAAACTGCGTGGTATAAGTCTTGAAGCTCTCTGCACGCGCACACACACACACACACACACACACACACACACACACACACAATGTATATATATGTGTGTGTGTGTGTGTGTGTGGAATTGGGATATGTTCATATTTTTATAAACTGACTTAGATCCGAGAGATAGAACAAACGATTAAATTTATTCACAACGCAACATGCTTCGTCGGAAGGCCGACTTCTTTAGGCGTTAAGAATATATATATATATATATATATATATATATATATATATATATATTCTTAACAGTGTATATGTATATATATATATATATATATATATGGAAAGAAGCCAACGGACATCCCATGAACAAGTCGCATCATGGGATGTCCGTGTCATGGATGTAACGAGTCACATGTTTGTATCCGTATAAATTGGAAGAATATGATTTTCCCAAATCATTGCAACTGTGTCTGGGTGAGATGGTTGCGAGAAGGGAACTGACGGCGTTGTGATAAGATGCCATGTTAAAGGCAGGCCTACCTGTTCGGTAAATTGTTTAGAAAGTGGGCCACCTCAGTTCAACGATCAGCGATACCATACTGAGATGAAAATGGTGGGAATCAACGTAAGTGGATGACTCACCGAACGTGACCGTAAGGTGCCACGAAGGATAAAGTCCTTCGTTCGTCAGCCGATACCTCGAATGCGGAGTTCCAGGCATTGATTGGAACGCGAATCTACACAAAAACATTCAGAACCGATTCTCAAAACTTGGTTTCCATGGTAGGACCGCAATATGCAAGCCTCACATACCCAAATCAACTTACAGCGTCGTCTTCAGTGGTGCAAAAAGCGTGTACATCGGGACGGGGAAGCTTGTAAAGTTGTGTTATGAAGTGACGAATCGCACTACACTCTGTACCGAGCAGATGAATGCGTGTGGGTGTGGTGGATGCCCGGTGATTACCAGAAAACTTAACTCCAGCCATGAAGTTCGGAAGAGGCGGTGTGATGGTATGATTCTGTTTTTCCTAGTTTGGCCTCGGACTTCTGTTTGTTATGCCACGAACATAACTTCGAGAGCTATATGAACATATTGAGCAGTGCAATGCTTCCGACTTTGTGGTGTTTTTGTGGAACTGACCATTGTCTCTTTCAGCAAGACAGTACACCTTTTCATAAGGCTGCTGCTGCTGTAACTGCGTGCTTTGTGGACATGACCGTCACCACACTTTGACGGCCTCCACAGAGCCGTGATCTCAAACCCTAATGAACATCTGCGGGATAAACTGGAGCGTCGAGTGAGGTCAAAGGAAGTCCGCTCCACAACAATCCATGACCTCATTAGATGCCTACAGGAAAAATCGTCCAAAATTCCAATTGATCTTATCGAATGCTTGTGGAAAGTATTCTCCCTAAGATCGCTGTTGTCTTTGCAGCGAAAGGAAGTCCTGCATCTTATTAAGGTGGGCGCTATATCTGTTTGTGCCTCACAACTATGTATATATATATGGGGGGGGGTAGGTCGTCAGTGGCAGAAATATTACATCGGGTAGTAATTTTGTTAATAATATAATATTGATACCTACAATTCCAAGTAGTGACCATCACATCCTTTAACTGCGTGTGTGATGGACACTTACTTTGTCCAAGCAGGCTACAACACTATTTAGTCATCCGTCTACCTTTATTGTTCAAATAAAGCCGATATCTATTACTCCTGAGACCTTTTATACTATTCTGGTATTTAATGCGAATGGTATGTTATCTTTAACCATAGCTGATTGTTTTATTTTTTTATTTATTCTTTTATTTAATTGTGGGGGGGGGGGGAAGAAAAAGGAGCATGCCTGGTATGGAATATCATGCTCGTCTGCTATTATGTCGCTTCCGGACGATATCAAGTACATGATACCCTGGCATTTCCTCATTGTACTGTGAAGTCAGTTATTATATCTCATGGACGGTACTTGGCAATTCAGCCAATTTTTATTCGGCTTTTTGTATTGATCTACAGTTTCCAACCACATTGCCGATGTCGACTTGATGCTTTTTTTTTGTTTATCACGCAGTTCTCTATCACCTATGTAGGGGTTGTTAGTGGAATGATGTCGTTTATTATGAGAAGGTCTCTAATATTTTGGTAACTGAATGTGGAATATGATTCGGACTTATCAAAATATTGGCATAGTACCAGCCAGTGTATTAGAGTTAAGCTCTTAGAATTTAAGAAAAACAATTAAAATTAGAACAAGAAATGCTATTTAGCTAACATCCAAGAAGTTATTAATGATATCACGTGGTTTACACCAGTCCGAGTAGAGATAATGAAACCAGGATATATATAAGATAGTCGATTTAGTTGCTAGATGATTTTTATTGCCAAGTATGACACTATTACCATCATGCTTATTGGAGACATGTGGCTTAAAACATTTGACATTATTTATTCCCTAGCCCTCCCATAGCCTTGAACCCTATGATACCTGCTTGTAACCATCTAGATTTTAGATTTCCCTTTAAACACTTCTTGTCTGATAACAAACAGTTTCCTAGCATTTCACTTCGTGAAACATAATAAGCAGGCTTTTATGTAATACGCTGTCAAAGGCCTTATTTACACCCGCTGTCCAAAAAGAAAAGGAATTTTCGAAAATAGAAGACATTAGTGGCCCACCTGTTGTATCTTTTTGTTGTCGAAAGCGGCAACCGTCATTAGTGTTGTGTCAACTGTCTACTACATTTGTTTCATTAGAAGCTGAGTTATAGTGCCAAGAGAGACAGTGTGTTTTGACTAACGGTAGGAAAAACAGAGAGCTGCGATCGACGTTTGTGTTAAACTTGGTAAACGTTTTACCGAAACACATCAAATAGCATACGGTGATGAATGCTTATCCCACACTCAAGTATACGAGTGGTTTAAGCGCTTTCAAAATAGTCGAGACGCTTGAGGACGACAAAAACTCGGGACGTCCAAAAACTGGACTAAGAGAAAGTTAACAATGGAAAAGTGCGTGATTTCATCAAAGAAAACTCGAAATCGTCCGTGAGATTGATTGAAGATGAATTGGGGATTCCAAAATCAACTGTGCACAACATTCTGACCGAGAGTTTGGGCCTTCGTAAATTGAATTCGCGATTTATTCCCACAAGTTGACCGACGACCAAAAAATGTATCGAATGGAACACTGCAAGGACCTCATTGAAACCGCTCGTAAGGACTCAAACTTCCTTGAAACGATCGTTACTGGTCACCAAACAAAGCGCCAGAGTGCTGTGTGGAGATCACCAGAAGAGGGGCATCCGAAAAAAAGTCGCTTGGAGAAGTCAAAAGTAACGACAATGCTGATTTATTTCTACAACTTCAGGGACATTTTCCATAAAGAATTCGTTCCGCCTGGCCAAACGGTCAATAGTGAGTTTTATCTCGAAGTTTTGAAGCGATCGATAGCGAGAATTCTTTGCATTCGGCATGAATATCGTGGTTCAGGCAGCTGGTCACTTTTGCACGCTAATGCACCATCTCATCTTTCAAACATTGTGAGACAGTTTTTGAGCAAAAACCAAGCTTGTGTGTTGGATCACTCGCCATATTCACCTGATTTAGCACCCTGTGACTTCTTTCTCTTCCCGTGACTTCATTTGCCGATGAAAGGAAAGCGATACGACACCATTGAAAATGTTCAAGCCGCAGTAACCACTACCCAAAAACCGACATAAAAAACTCATTTAACGAATTAATTGACCGTGTCAAATGCTGTATCGAAGCTGAGGGAGAGTATATTGATTGAAATCAATGACTTTTTTTGAATAATTATAATTGGTCTCTGTTTTATTTTCTATCAAAAGTTCGGTTTCTTTTTGGACAGAGGGTGTGAATATAGATCACATCATAGTCATCAGTTAGTTGATTATTCCTGTGATCTCTTAATAAAATGCAAGAAATTAGGACTGTTATAATCCATCCTGTCAGGTACATGAGAATGTATCTAATTAATTTTACCAACATTTTTAATTAAGGCTCATAGGAATAATTGGCTTCTTTGTTTTCCACTTTATATGAAGAACCATTCTTAGAAATTGGAATAACTTGTTGAAATTTTCATTCAAATGTACTAATCCCAGTATCATTTAATTGAAGATGATCAAAAGTGGATTGATAACTCTTTATATATCTCCATTGTTGATGAGTATATATATCAATTCCTACCTCCGACCTTTGCCACATAAATTAAAATATTTCAAGTTTTCTCCCCTTGAAATCATCATTATGAATGAAGCCCCTGATAAGACGAAATGCTGCTGTTAAGTGATCAGCGTTCATATACACTCACAAAATATGATTAAATTCTTTCACATGTCCAGCAAGAATTTTGAATTATTCTGAATAATTGTTAAGGTGGTGCTTGTTATGCTTCATTCATCTGTTATACTTAATCTCTTTTTATATACATCTAAAAGATTTTTGGATTAATCTTAACGTTACTTATAAGATTTATTAAAAGTTTCTTTCCGTGTTACCCATTTTTTGGATTTTTGTGATTTCCTAAACAATCTCTCACATCAACCTATCTCATAAGAAAAATTGCCTACAGCAGGATTATTTCTCCTAAAAACTCAAGGTTTCCATCCTTCATACAAGCCAATCAGCCATGCTACACATGTATTTTACAAACAAAATGTCTTGTTAATGGCGGTAGATGGCGTTGTGGGTAGATGAAGTTTCGTTATGTGTAGTAAAGTGACCTCCGGCGATGAGTCTATGGACTCTTTGGAGGTATCAAATAATAATAATAATAATTAAATAATTAACGTGAAACGCAAGCATACACGCCATTGTTAACAAAACCGCAGATAGGATGAAAATTTTACGCTAATTAGCATTTCTCAGAGTTATATCTACTAATGTACTTAGACTATGACAATGGAATTTTTAATTTAAAACATTTAGAAGGAGATCCGGAATTCAAATATGAGTCCAAAGTATTAAATACAAACTAATGTTAAAAAAAGTAAAGAAATATTTTGTAGGTAATTTTATGGCACGTTTCTGGTGGGTTGGAAAGACGAAAATTTGAAAGTTGAAATAAGATAATCTTTCCGTAGAAAGATCACCTCTGACACACAACTGGACTTCATTTCTTCCTGTTGGGAGGGGGGAGGAACTACTACTAAGGCAGTAAACGGACAGAAAGAAATCAAGTCCTACAAACATAAGACATAAATAATACAAGATTTCGTCTTATAAAGGAGGAAATCTGACAAAAAAAGTATTGATATCATTAAAAATTCTCCTTAAGGAGAACAAGTCAGTTTTAAAAAGCGAGTGAATAATAAAATAAACAAATAAATTAACATTTTATGTCAAAAAGCGATCCTCAAACAGGGTTATAGCTACACTCAGGAATATGTAAGAATCTGGGTAATTTGTGAAGTTATGTTTTTGTCATTCTAGATGGATTTATTGCTCTGTAGAAGACGGATAATAATAATAATAATAATAATAATAATAATAATAATAATAATAATAATAATACCCTAATGATTTTTTCACAAACTTCATCCTTCGCCATTTAGAGACAGCTTGCTCAAGACTTAACAGTGATTTCAATTGGTATCCGAGGAGGAGAGAATGACAGACGATTTTCGCCAATTCGCGATCGCTAACCGAATAACGATACATTATTGTCTGAGATAGTGTGAGTTTTACAATCAGTTTTGTTTAAGTTTCAGGGAGGAAAAAAGCCGTAGTCACAGACAGATCAGATAACGCTCAACGTCGAAGAAAGGCTTAGAAAAAGTTCCTCTAGTCCAGTGGTCTCCAAAGTGTGGTACTCGTACCCCAGGGGGTACGCGAGTCGATACGTGGGGGTACGTCAAAACAATTTTTATATTGATAGGAAAAAAAATTAAGTAATTAATTAAAGATAAAGAACATTACTTTCTTTCATCAATTAAACATATATCTAATATAGACAAAGAGGTTATAAAGATCTTGTAAACTTAAATTTGCGAGTAGCGCACATTGGGTGACTTTGCACACATAATCGTCCGTGGCAAAGCAGTCATGTTTTTTAAAACTAGGGAGTAAATCTCTTACTTCTTATCATTGCCATTGCTTGTAGAGCATCCTAGTGTTGACAAGCCCAACTAGAGAAGGAAAATTGCTTAGTTATTCTGCTATCTACAGATGACACCACAGTTGTATTAATTATTTGACTATTAGTAGTAAGTTTAACGATTTTTTAGTATATATATTGTTTCTACGCAGTTCCAATGTCTTTTTGTGCTTACTTTTACGTTTACACTAGAAATAGTGAATTAGTATTATCAAAATTGCTTATATTTTTTAAAAGTGTTTGATATTATCAATAGTAATGAATTATATTTAAATTTTACAAATGAACCCTCACAAAATGGATAAATAGTTAAAAAAATTTCCTCCAAAGAAACCGCGAATTGAAGATAATTATGAGTACTTCTACATCAGACGAACAACAAGGAAAAGATAGAATTGATTCTTCTATTCAAACAAGTTCATTATCAGTCAAATTAAGTGATAAAAACATTAATCTGAAACTTAACAAAACCTTGCCCAAGAAAGTTCGAAATTATCAAGAAGACTACTTGAAATGGGGATTTACATCGACGATAGTCAACAATGAACCTCGTTCTACATGTGTATTGTGTCATGAGACGCTATGTAATGGAAGTATGAAACCATCATTATTAGTTAGACACTTGAAAAACTAAACATCCTGAACATGAACACAAATCTTTATAATTCTTTGAACAATGTTTGAAGACATGTAATTCCCAATCCAACAACTTAAACAAATTCACTAAAAGTAACGATAAATATTTGGAGGTATCTCTTGATGTTGTATTCTTAATTGCAAAAGACCAAAAGCCACACACCATTGGGGAAACAATGGTGTGTGTGGCTTTTACTCCTAACCGCCATAAAAATGGTAGAAATAATCCATGGAAAAGAATATGCAGATAAACTAAAATGTATTCCCTTATCAGCAAATACTATTGATAGACGTATAGAAATCATTGCAGATAATTTAAAGAAGCAACTATTAAAACAAATGCCTCAAGTCATTTGGGAAATTTGCTATACAGCTTGATGAAAGCACAGATGTTGTCAACATGTCTCAGTTATTGGTATTTACAAGATATTATTTTAATAATGAATTACACGAAGAACTACTTTTTTGTGAGGCAATTCAGGAAAGATGTACAGGGGAAGATAACTTTTCAACAGTAAATAACTTCTTTGTTAAAAACAATATTTTGTGAAAAACTGTTTAAGCATAACTAGCAATGGAGCAGCTGCTTTAATTGGTACAAAGAAAGGATTCAAAGGAAAAGTAACGAAATTGCGCCACATGTCAAATTCCTTCATTGTATTATCCACAGGCAAGCTTTTGCAGCAAAAAAAAATGCAGCCTGATATACACAAAATACTGCAGGATGTTATCAATATAGTTCATTTTATAAAAACGAGGCATTTGAATAGTAAAATATTTACAGTACTATGTCAAGAGATGGGCAGTATCCACGAAAATCTTCCATACCACACGGAGGTCCGTTGGTTAGCTCGAGGAAAAATGCTTAGGAGAGTTGTAGAACTAAAAGATGAATTACGCATTTTCCTACTGGATAAAGATAAGAAATTTGCAGATCTTTTCAGTGACGATAAGTGGCTATTAATACTATGCTACCTTGCTAATATTTTTGGAAAAGTAAACATGCTTAATTTGTCTCTTCAAGGAAAAGGTAACATTTTAACAATGAATTAGAAAATAACTGCATTTCGAAAGAAAATGATGCTGTGGAGAGAGAAATTTGAAAAGGGATGTTTAGAAATGTTTCCATCTTTATCTGATTTCGTTACAGAAAATAATGTAAAACAAACAAAAAGTCTAATATCTGCACATTTAAAAAGTTTAGAGACATATTTTTGTAACTTATTCACAGATCTTCCTGGCAAAGAATTTCAATGGATTTTATACCCATTTGCAGAAAATATAAAAATTGACCACCTTCCGATTATTTTTCAAGAGCAATTAATTGACTTTAGATACAACACAACTTTGAAAAACGAATTTCAACAGAAATCTCTTCACAATTGATGGATGGGACTGAAGTTGGTTATCTACTTTTACGAAGTCCGAGTATAGCAATTTAGTAAACACAACAAATGATGCACTCCTACCATTTGGTTCTACTTATTGATGTGAAGTATCATTTTCTGCAATGATATTAAAACCAAATATCGAAATACATTAAACTTGGAACCAGACCTTAGTATTGCAATATCAGAAGTCATCAAACCAGAATTTCAAGAAATTATGAAAGAAATGCAAGGCCATTGTTCACATTAAATATTGTAATAAATATGTTTGTAAGCTGTTAATAATAAAAATAATGTGTAAAAATATCTAGCGTTTTTAATTATTATATGATGATACAAGGCATATTTCCTCTTTATAATACTTATTGCAATAGATTTTTGCTCAATCAATTGGGGGTGTTTGGAGACCACTACTAGTCGACGACCAGAATCATACTTAAAATCTTCAGGTGACTTAACGATGTGGTTGGAAGCGCCATCTACAGAGTAACACAAGCAAATAATAATAATAATAATAATAATATACTGATATGAATATAAACACCACACATTAAAAACAAATAAACACCATACTTGTCCAATAAGTTTTTGCGATAGTTACAGTCAATGGACTCCCAAATTTATTTTTCTAGTCTTCAATTCCTCCCATGACTACAAGATGAAATCATTTTCCGTAAATGATAAAAGAAGTATTAAAAGTATTTTAAGGAAGACTAATAATTTATATACGAAGTATACAAATGATGCTTTTACGTAAAAAAGATTAATGCACCATTTTAAGGATATTTCGAAACAAGATAAATCTGTTAATCAAAAGTACTTACATCAGGATTTCCGTTTAGTTGTTTAGTTTATCTGCTAGATAAGAACTTTTCTGAGATATTAAAGGCTAAACTCCATAGCTTAGTTCTTCAAACTGAACCATTTCTGTCCTGCTGCCTCAGTTTTGCTTCAGTATTAGGCACTAAAGTTCCTTGCTATTCTGTGTTCTTTATTTACACTGATAAGTATTCATGATCTAATCCGTAGCCCACCTACGGTGCTAATAAATTCCAAACCTGCCGATGGTATTCACATAAGATAAATAAATACTTAAATAAAATCCCTAAGACAAGAATGGATGCACAGATAAATGATTATTTTCAAGTGGTAGACAATTTCATGTAACTTTAATGGTGTAGCGAATCCTATAATCGCTACAGATCCTGTTTGCTTAATAGGAAACATATTTTCCGATTCCCGATGTTTTTCTTAGATCACACTGTCATGTTTTCAGAAACAATATTTAAATGAGCGCCGCTAACGTTTTGAATTCTTGCATTCTGCAATCGAATTGGATTCTCAGTGTGTGTTTAATATACTAACAGTTTTTTGCTTAACAAACAATTCGATTGTTTCGGTGTTTTTCAGTGAAATTGTCAGTTTTATACAATGAGGAAACTTGTAATTAATCTTATATAAGAATAAGGACACTATTGTCTGTAATTATTTAACTTAATACTTTAAGAAAGAATTTAAATAGATAAATAATCACTAATAAAGAATTAATAAATATTATTTTTTTAATTTAAAATTAAAATTTTTCTCAAAAAATATATTTTTTAAGATTTTATTAATACACCTATTTAGGAAAATAATCCTTTGGTTACTTTTGATTAATATTTCGAATTCTGAGTTGCTTTTTCGGGTGTGGTTGTTTTTATGAAAAAAGGAGGGGAAGAATCCACCGTGATATGCGGTGGTGATTAATACCCTTGGAGGGTAACGGATAGCAATGCTGTAGCCAATGAAGTTCTAACTGAGGCTCGGTAATTCCTGTTACCCTCCTGCCATGATCAGAGCTTTAATAGCTCAATAACACCTTATCCCTACACTGTCCTCTACAGATAACGGGTAAGATGAAAAGCATTCTTGCTTCGCCCCTTTAAGCCAGTCCTTATAAGGACTATAAGGCGCATTTTTAAAGGGGGGGGGAAGATTGATTGAATCTCGATGCCGATATAATCTTAGTAAATGAAACACATCTCAGGCCAGCTAATAACCCCAAGATACGGAACTGTATTATGTACAAAACAGACAGACTCACCAGCAGTGGAGGAGGTACAGCCGTATACATTAAAAACTATCTAAGCCACAACGTCCTGACAATCCGCAAACCAAGAACCTAGAGATAACAGTATTGAAGTTCATACAAACAATGCTGGCAGTATCAAAATCTATGCTGTATACAATTCACCCAGCATTCCATTACTGGTATCTGACTTGGACTCCATTCTCGGCTCCACAGACTCCATCTTCATGGCTGGAGACTTTAATGCCAAGCATACAGCTTGGTTCAACTCCACAATCAACGACAAAGGTCGTATTCTAAATCATTATTCAACGTGAAACACTATTATTATAGCCGGACCCACAGAGCCCACCCATCACGGCCCAGCTGGAAGCTCAGATGTACTCGACATCGTCATTCTCAGAAACATCAGATACCCATATCAACTGGAAACGTTAAACGAGTTATCTTCTGATCACAACCCGATTCTGCTTAAGCTCGGTACACAAGAGCAATTCTCTCCTCCGCACTCCTGGGACAAGCACCACAGAACTCTCTCAGATCACTTCGGCCCAGTACCTATTATCCACAAAAAAGAGGAAATAGACATAGCCCTAAACAACCTTACCAGCCAAATCAAAAAAGCAATAGCATCAGTTACACAAACCACAAACGTTCACCCTAGCGGTGGGATCCCTGAGGAAATCATAGACCTAATCAGATTAAAAAACAAAGCCAGAAAGAGGTACCATAATACAAGAGCCCCACAAGATAAAACAATTCTGAATAATTTAAATAGACAAATCCGTTAAGCTCTGCAAAAACATCGAAACCAAGATTGGGAAACAAACTGACTAATCTAAACCCAGAGGACAACTCCATCTGGAATTTCTTGAGAACTCTCTGCACTAAATGCCAACCTATACGGTTAATACAGACCATGAAAGGAATTTCTCACACAGATAAAGAAAAAGCCGAAGCTCTAATTGACAGCTGCGAAACTCAATGTAACCCCTTATGAAAATCTGAACATCAATCTTATCTACAAGATTCACCGCCGAGTCAAGCAGGTCTTAAGATAACAAAAGGATAACTCAGAACCTGTCACATCCACTTCTACAGCAGAAGTTACAAATATTATAACCCATCTGAACAACAACAAGGCTCCAGGTCCAGATGGAATCACAAACAGAATAATCAAACTACTCCCCAGAAAAGCCATTGTGCATCTAGTCAACATAATCAATCCCATCCTCAGATTCAAGCATTTTCTTCCAATAACTTAGAAGTCGGCGGATTTCACGCCAATCAAAAAGATTGGAAAGAACCCTCAGCTCTCAGAAAGCTACAGACCTATCAGCCTTCTGTCCAGCCTTAGAAAGGTTGCGGAAAAAGTCGTCCTTACAAGGCTACAATCAGCAACGAATAAATTAGGAATTATTCCAAATGAGCAGTTCAGATTCAGAAAAAACCATAGCACTTTAAAACAAATACACCGACTGGCCGAATCTATCACAAAAGTCTTTATAGATGCTGCGAAGGCTTTTGATAAGGTGTGACATCAGGGTCTTCTCTACAAACTCATCAAATTCAACATACCAATTAATCTAATAAAAATAATTGACACATACCTCAAAATAAATGAAACTGTATCAACCAGACGCAAGATCCTATCTGGTGTGCCCCAGGGCTCACTTTTGCCTCCCCCTGCTATTTTCTATCTACATAGCTGATATCATTCAAAACCCAAATTCAACAATCACTGCATTATATGCTGATGATACAGCTTTATTAGCAAGATCTCTCAGCCCAAAACAGTTATCAGAAGACTCCAAAGTACTATTCATACACTGGAGAAGTGGCTGATGGACTGGAGGATTCATGCAAACCCCCCAAAAGAGTTCAGCCATACTGTTCTCCAAAAAAGGAGGTCTAGACCAAGGAGGACATACACCTACTAGAAGTGAAGATTCCATGGCAGAATGAAGTCAAATATCTCGTTGTAATGCTTGACAAAAAAACTCCAATTCACCCGTCATATAAAACACATAAGCTCCAAGAAATCCAAAGTAATCGCGCAACTCTACCCCCTGATCAACAGAAGAAGCAAACTGGATACTCGGAACAAACTACTCATATACAGGATGGTGATACGCCAGTCATCACTTACCCATCTTCTGCATGGAGCCATACCTCGGATACAAACATTCAAAAACTGCACAGGATACAGAATAAATATGCTCAGCTGAACACAACTAATCTCACTGCCCTTCCAGGGCGAGCTTAAAGCTCAATAACTCTCTACTCAAAGAACTTCCCTCTCAGACAAAGGGGAATGTGAAAAGCGTGTATGCTTCACCCATCTAACCAGTAATGTTCTGCTGCGCATTTTTAATCTTAGTATTACTTTAAGTTAATATTAATGTTGTTTAAATATCCATTTTAAATTCTAATTAATATGAATCATTTTTAAATGTAACATTAATGTTGTTTAATTTTTGAATAATGTGTATTTTAAAACCCAATTAGTAGTAATTATATCAACTCGAATAATATGCATTTTATATCCTGGTTTATATTAATAATATTTCCAGTTATATTGTAATTGTATACTTTTAAATTCCAATTTAATAGTTTGTATATTTAATTCTGAATTTTAAAGGTATTTATTTATATACTTCTTTTAGTAAATAATAATTTCGTTATTCGTAATATTGAGAGTAAATTTCTATCTTTAAATTCCAAATTTAAATAGTTAAGATGGTATGCACTTTTAAATTACAATATTATTATACAATGTTTTGGTTATTTTGAATATATTTATAACTCGAAATATTTATTATAGTTTAAATAAGCATTTTTAAATCCGAAATCCACATAAAAGTGTGTTAAATAATTCTCACTGTATACTACACTGCTGGAAATGTGCTTTCTCGTAACAGAATCCTGAGATTATTTGAATTTCTATTAATACGCTTCGTTTTTATAATCATGAGGTTTAAAACAATTTTACATTACCTTTTACTAAAAAACGAAAATTGTAATGGTCAACATATAGTTCTTTTGATTCGGGACATCAAAATCTCTTCACACTCATTTTTTTGTTATCTGTGACGCTTCTGTTTATATATTTATGACTATCAGTAAGTGTATATCATTTCATCTTGGAGTCCATATAGCTGGCAATAACCTTAAGGCGTCATGATTGCGTTATCTAGACATTATTGGGTACCTTCCAAGGTCACACTAAATCGATGGCAAGTCGTTGTCGCTTCATCCATAGTTACAAGAAAAACAATTACCAGGATGAGCAGAATATATGTTTAACAATGATATTTAGTAACATCTTATGAGAAAATCTATGGATGGAACAGGCTGACTCATTAATTAATAGAAAAAAAATTGGTTTAAATATAGTGATAATATTTCTTGAATCAAGAGTTTAATTCACAAGATTTTATTTTTGCATATAGCATTTAAATTTAAAAAAAAATTAAAATAAACTCCTAAAATTTAATTTTTTGTGAATTATATTTTTCATGTATCATGAAAGTAAACGTAATTTATCCAAAAAATTCTTGTATTAAGTTTATAATGAAAATAAAATTTAAATAGTGCGATATCATATTCTAAATAAATGCTGATTTTAATTTAGATGTACAAAGTATGTTTTAATTCATTTCAGTTGCATATTACATACACAGAAGAAATGCTATTTTTAATTTCCTTAATATTTTAAGATGAAATTTAAATAAAAGTTCAGATGTGTGTAGATGGAATTACAATAACGCTCCAGATAACAATGGGAATCTTAAATAATTTTAATCAACAGAAAATGCAAGTAAAACAAAAATAAACAAACAATTACGATTTTGTGAATAGATGTCGCTCCTGTTCCCCAGTGAATCTTTTGTTTATTTGATGATTTATGATCAAATAATATATATTTATTTTATTTATTTGTTTATTTAATTATTAATCAGATACAAACAGAGAAAAATAATAAATTGACACATAAATGAATTGAAACCTTAAACTTGATTATTATAAAAATTTATTCACTTTTGTGCACTATTTTCTAGTTGCACAGTTATTTTTCACTCCTTCATATTATATGGTTTGTTTATTGTTAAAATCTCTTCCATCTTCAGGATACTCGTGTTTAATAAGTCAGTTTATTTTCACTTTCTGTACACTGATGAATAACTGACCAAACAGCTACGTAAATACGATGACTTTAATTTGAGGTCCTTGGAGGTATTCCTGTATAGGTGTATACTTGATGGAGTCATTGTCTGTGCTTCCATCTGGTGTCGGAAAATTGAACTACAGATAAACACACGGACATCGATTTTTTTTTTTTTCTTTTTTGTTTTGTTTTGTAGGCAATTTTTCTTAGGATCATTCAACGTAAGAATAATATGTAAACAAGGTAACTGAACACCATCTCTCCAGAAGAATAAATATGTACACAGTCTATCAAATAACTTTCACTTTTCTTGCTTTCAATGGTTGTTTGAAGGGAGAATGAAAAAAAACACAAACTGACAAGCAGAAACACACCAATTTTCACTTTTATCCGGTTTTTGGAACAGATATTGGTACCAGTTTTGATTTGTATGTGTAGAGAAGTTTTGATCAGCGTCTTGAAAACGCCGCATAATTTCAAAACAGCTACCGTCACCTCTTCAGCGTAAGAAGAAGTCGAATCAATAATAACCAAAGGGCCGCTCTGAGGCAGGAAGATGGCGACCGTGATGTGTTAGCGTCATGCTGCATGGCTGCTGGTTTCTCACCTGCAAAGAAGAAAAACATCAAAAATTATAGAGGGCGCTGTTTTCTTGCATTGTTATATTTTGTTTTCATTTAATAACGCAATCATTTCCATTCACAACTTTATTTAACATAATTTATTCTGATTATTATATGGTGTTATAACTGAAACAAATATATCGGTTGATATAATTAAATAAATTACCACATTAATTAATTAATAGTTACATTATTAGTAAATTGTTCCTGTTTACATCATTTTTTTTTGTTATCTTAAGTAAATATTTCTTTGAAATAACCTCAAACAAATTAAACTTTCACTCATTTATACTTAATCCTTCGATCTTATACATTGATGAAACCACGTGATCAGGAGGGCTACTCCAAATTAGTTATATATTAATTATATGTTAACATATAATTAATGTAATACAAACAAAAAAGAATTTAAAAACTTTCAGAAACCGTGATGTTTTTAAAAATTTGCAACTTTATTTAAAAAAAAAAAAACGTTAAGTGATCTACATAAGTAGAGCTTCTCAGCCAAAGTTAACATGAAAATGTTATTGAATAAAACATATCGTAGTATAATAGGTTAGTTATATGAAATCTACTGTAGTTTTTACTTCGAATGTATTGTAGATTTAGTCCTAAGTCTTATTAACTACTATAGAGAAATTCATTTTAACTGTCTCGAAAATCGCTCTAAAAAAGGAGAAGATTTTTGGACAATTGAAAACAATTGGAGAAAGTATTCCTTTCTTCAATTATTTTTCTAAAAAACAGAGATGCTTCAGTCATAAGAGCTATCGATCCGACTTATTAGAATCTTTTGTATGTAATTAAACTTTTGTTTCTATCGACAGAGGCATTAATACTTCTAAAATTCAAGCTGATAAATTCCCGTCCAAATGCTGTCTAATTTATACTTTCTATGCAAATTATAATGGATTTCACAGAAATATAACTTCCAATATAATATATTGTAATATCCAATCTTTTTTTGGATAATGTTTAATCGGTTCTAAATTACTCAATTCTTCTGTAATTGTCACCGCATATACACAGCCATGTCTATCTTTCTTTCTTCAGATTGATATGATAGCTTTTAAGAAAAAAAACACTTTTAAGTATTTTTTTCTCCTTTTTTTGTTATTATAATGTCGTCTTGTTGGTATTTGTACATTGAATTATTAACTAGACATATATAAAGCCAAGCTATTTGGCCAAGTAGGCTATCGATTCTAACAAGTTAAGGAAAAGATGATAGAATATTTTCAAGACAAATACCTTTAAATATGGTTTTATAACATGCCAGTTATCATTAATAAGAAGTTCCAAGAAAGCAAAACTTAAAATTTGCCAATCACCCACTGTTATAGAATAGTGAGTCATCGACAAGGCTTCAGTATCTTTCTATATATAATGTAGACAATTGTCATTCCAAACCCCTCCACACACACACACACACACACACACACACACACACACACACACACACACACACACACACACACACACACACACACACACACACACACACACACACACACACACACACACACACACACACACACACACACACACACACACATTCAAAATTATCCACAGAAGTGACTTGGCTTGCATAAGAGCAGTATTAGTAATAGTAATAATCAAAATAATAAAAAATGCTTACGTCATTTGCATTGAAATACTTCACTTTCAATTTCTTTAAGTTGCAGCTTTGAAGCACGGACAATACTCAGTGTGCCATGGAGGCCCTTTTTGAGTGATGAAATTTAAACGCCGTAATAGTAAATCACAACATTATTGATTTATTGGATTTGTGGGGAAGAGACACCAAATTTATTAGATCTCTAGAAAGTTGTGGTATGCTAAAGATTGCAGTTGCTTTTTAAGATGGCCTGTTTGTAAGTAAACCTTTTTATAACTTCATTTTGGTGTACTTTGATTTAATTTACAACCGTAGTCATCAGGCGAATGCACTATGTCTGTAAATTACGTGTTCTTCTGTTAAATTTGTCTGTTTAGCGAAATAAAAAACCCTGCCCCCTCATCCATATGAAATCGGGTGGCTCATTTTGTATTGAAAAATACTGTTAAAGACCAACGATTAAATGTGATATGTACAACTAATCTTAGCCCTTTCCTTATCAGGACTGGCTTGAAGGGGTGAAGCAAGAATTCTTTTCATCTTCCCCGTTATCTGTAGAGGACAGTGTAGGGATAAGGTGTGATTGAGCTATTAAAGCTCTGATCATGGCAGGAGGGTAACAGCAATAGCCGAGCCTCAGAACTTCATTGGCTACAGCGTTGCCATCCATTACTCCATTACCCTCCCAGAGTTTCATCCATCACTCACTCCGAATCCCCGACCATCCAATCCGATCATTTCAGCAACCAGCGCAGCTTTTATTCATATTAATTTGATGGGAAAAAATGTAGGGTGTTTTCTATTTTTTTTTATTTATTCAAACTTTATTTAAAATTTTCTTCCAATTCTAAATATTTTTTTAGAATTTATGTCTTTTTACAATATTTTTAATGAAAATTCAAAAGTTATCTAAAATTAATGTCGTAAACATAAAGTAGATTCTTCTTCTTCTTCTTCAAGTGTCATCCCCTAGAAGGAGGTTGGCAACCATGTCGACGAATTTTTTTCTTTCTTTACTTGCTCTGGAACATTTATAGTAATTCAAGCCAGTTCAGTCCTCAATGTCTTCAAACCACATTCTTCTGGGTTTACCTCTCCCTCTTTTCCCCTCCAGTTTCCAAAAATCTAATATTAATTTCTTCTTGTGTTCTTGTCTAGTTAGATGTCCAAAATACGTATTAAAGTCTTTATTCTTCAATGATTTTCATTAATGTTCTTTTCATTTTTGCTTTCTTTAAAACATCTTCGTTTTTCATTTTCTCTGTCCATGGTATTTTCAACATTCTTCTGATGGTCCACATTTCGAAAGCTTCTGATTTTTTCTCTGCTCCTTTATTTAGAGTCCAAGTTTCACTGTTGTAGAGAAGGCCTGACCAGATGAAGTACTTTATTAATGCTTTTCTCGTGTCTATATTAATGCATCTGGATTTTAGAACAGTTTTCATATTAGTAAAGGCTTTTCTTGTTATCTCTATTCTTCGTTTTATTTCTTTAAGGGAATTTCCTCTGTCTGTAAACATTTGTCCCAAATATATAAAAGACTGAACCTGTCCAATTTTCTTTCGGTTAACAGTTATATTTCGTTCCTTATTTATTGGTTCTTTTGATATAATCATGCACTTTGTTTTCTTTAGGTAAATAATTAGTCCAATGTCTAAGCTTCTGTTGTAAATTTCTGTGATTAAGTTTTGAAGATGATCTTCAGATTCAGCTATAAGAGCTGTGTCATCTGCATACCTGAAGTTGTTGAAGTTCCTACCTCCGACTTTTACACCCTTCAGTTCTGAAATATTTTTAAAAACTTGCTCACTATATATATATATTGTACAGTAGGGTTGATAAGACACATCCTTGCCTTACTCCTTTTTTGATTTCAAAGTTGCCAGAATATGCATTTTTGTATCTTATTGAGGCCCTTTGATTCCAGTATATACAATTTGTAATTATACGTAGATATTTTCCTTTTAGACCATTGAATGATATAATCACGTAATCACAAGAAAGATATTTATTTAACCAAATATTTCGGTTGATTTCTTGTGAGTACGTGATTGTATCATTCAGTCTTATGTCGCAAGTATCCTTGAAACAACAAACTTTTAGACCATTATTCTGTAGGATACGTATTAATTTCTTGCGATCTATTGAATCAAATGCTTTGGGGTAATCAATAAAACAAAGATCTATGCTTTTCTGGTTATGTAGGATCCTTTCACTTAATGTTTTCAACTTGAAAATTCCTTCTCTTATACTTTGTCTTTTTTGAAACCCTGATTGAGTGTTTTCTATTTCTATTGAAAAAGTGCCTTTTATTCTTTCTAGGAGTATTCTCGGTATAATTTCATAACATGGCCTGCTAATCTTATTAGTATATATTCTGAACATTCAAAAGTTATTGAAATTTTGGGGATATTTACAAAAAAAAAATCAAAGATCGATTTTTTTAGATCATCTGAGATGTATCCTGTATCATATACATTATTAAAAATAATCTTTAGATCATGAATTGTGTTTTCGTTTAATTTCCTTAAAAGTTCACTAGGGATCTAATCTAACAGGGAGCCTGTTGTTTTACGCGTTTCCATTTGACAAAGAGCTTATTCTGTTTCTTCATATGTAATTGGTTCACCATCCATATTTTGTTTATGGATGGTAAACCAATGGTGAACCATATTCTTTCCATCTTTTTGACATCTTGTATATCTAGTAGTATTTTTCCATTTTGATCGTTTATACAAAGATTTTATGATTGAAAATTTTCTTTTTATTTATCAGAGCTTGGATTGATTTATGAATTTCTTTACTATTGTTGTCCAATTCCTCTATTTCTTTACATTTTTCATTTAGCCAGTTGTCTTTAGCCTTGATGCATTCATTTTTTTAATCATTTTACTAGGTATTTTATACTATCTATCTATCTCAATGGCTTTAACAGGCCTTTAAAGCCTACAACCTTTCAAACATGCTTGGATTACGTAACCAAAGTACGAGGATAGGCTGGTCACCCCTATGCCTATAAGTATTCCTGACTGTATCCGTGTGTGTTCACGGGCCGGTTTGCCTGCTTGCGGGATGAAAAACCCCAGATGAACTGGCAGAAAAAACCCTGCTGTCCATGCCCAAGACCGGCTAACTTGGCTATGGCTGAGAAAGATCCTTTAGCTCCTCACGTCGGCGACGGGAATTGAACCTAGGGCACTTCTTCCCCAGGCATATGGTTGCGAAGCGCATAACCACAGGCTAACCGCGCGGACGGGTATTTTATAATGTGGTGTATTTTTCTTTTTTTTCTTCTTTCGTTCATAAGTTATAATATTGATTCTGTCATACAGGATTTTTTCTTATTGTATTTAATTTTTAGAATAATCTCGTTGGCTATCTCATATATTGCACTTCTAAATTTTGTAACTATTCTGGCAATAAAATTTTTCGTTATTAAAAAAAAAAAAAAAAAAAAAAAAATATATATATATATATATATATATATATATATATATAAATCAGCTAACGCCTTTTTATTCCCGTATACGGGGAGTAGGCGAGGCCATTTAGCCCTATCTAACTTTTGGAGACTGAGTGGGCAGTTCACTCTCCACTGGTACCAATCAGAGATAGATGGCCCAAGGCTATCACTAATTAAGCGGTATTCAGTGAAGAGAGACGGCTCAAATGTTCCGCCATCTCGTGGTCCCTAACACAATATATTTAATGTCTGAAATAATGTGGGTTCTACGGTCGATTTTCTTGAGTTTACAGGACGAAAAACCCGAGTTTCCGGGAGGAAAAACCTGCTTGCCCGTGCCAGAGATCGACTAACTCGGGAACCGGTCGAAAAAAGGCTTAGAAAAATTTCCTCTAGTCGCCGACTAGACTCGAAACCAAGTCTTCCTTCGTGCGGCCAAGCGCCGTGGTTGGCAAACGCCACATCCACTGAGCTACACAGGCTCTCTCTCTCTATATATATATAGGAAGATCCTTTAGCTCCTCAATGTGCAATCCTTTAGCTCCTCAAACTCCGAATGTGCAAGAGAGGCAAGCGCTCCATAGTGTAACATTCATGCAGGACGGAGCACCTCCGCACATCACAGGTCCTGTCCAGCACCTGCTGCGATCGACATTTGGAGATGACCGTGTCCCCAGTCGCTCTTTCCCGCACGATTGTCCACCAAGATCTCCAGACCTTACACCTTGCGACTTTTGTTTATGGGACTACTTGAAGTCACAGGTGTACAGAGGTCGGCCGACGTCATTGGCCATATTGAAAGAAGCTATTCGCCATCATGTGACAGGAATTACAGCTGAAACCCTCTTCGATGCTGTGCAGGGTGTCGTGCCACGTCTGATGTCTATTCTCCTGAATGACAGCCGTCACATTGAACATTTGTAATCCTAGCTGTGTTGCGAACTATGCTGCTCCACTGCACAAACTACTGACACAACTGAAGCGTCACCTGTCGGTGGTAAATGTAACTATTCTGGTAATAAAAGTTTTCGTTATTAAAAAAATTCCCATGTCTTTCTGTGCATTTCTGTAAAAACCGCATCGTTCTACTGTCTATACTTTTCGAATTATTGAATTTCTACTTTTCTGTTACTTTTGGATCACCGGTATATATATACTCTCTCTCTCTCTCACTCTCTCTCTCTCTCTCTCTCATGTTTCCTTATGATCCTGATATCCAAGCCACTGGATCTGTGAGATGCTGCCCGATTAGGGCATTTTGCAATGAAACTTCGGTTCCTAGGGCCACTGGGAATGCGAGAGATTCCGAGTGGCTGCAAAATGACCAGGAAATTAGAAGCAACCACATTCTATCTGTACTAAAGCCTTTAGTGTTCGTAAATTCCAATGAAATGATAAACACCATCTAGAGAAATCTTAAACTAAGAATTCTCCGAGGACTCATTTTGTAGAAACATCGCAAAGTTCATGAGTCATACTGAAAATGTTCACCCTGATGATGATGTTAGTAATTAACAATATGCTTCGTATACTTTTAACAATCTCCAGACTTTTAAGAATACGTAATGCTTTTAAATTTATTTAAGAGGTGTAAATGATGTGTGTGTGTGTGTAAATTTAATAAATGTAAAAATAATTTACCACCTTGAATTCATCAGAATTAAAAACAGTAATATATAAACGTATATTTCATTGATTAAACGAAATGTATAAATTATGTATAAAATTAAGTAATTATTAATTAAAATTATAAAATTTTATTATAAGCACACGATTTAATTATGAAACTTATACCAAACGTGCCTACAATAATTATTGCAAATTAATTATAACTCAAATTAAGACATTCACGTACAATTTAAAACTATAACGGTATATTGCGAAGCTTAATGTCAGTATTATTTGATTCCATAATGCAAAACTGCCAAACTGCTAGAGGTTTGATTCAAGTTGGAAGTGGAGGAATTTTTTTCAGCCTGTTCAGAATTAATCATGTCATTAGCATGAGCAGGTTTCTTTTTTAATTCGGAGTTTTAGACTCGTAACTCGGAAATAACTGCAGAGCTCACATTATTTCAGACAATAATCCAGATAATTTAAGAACACTAGATGGTAATAGCTGTCTAATGTTCTCTCTTCCCCAAAAAGGCTTCAAAATCATCGATAACCATGAACTCAACGAGCAGTAACGACGGGCAGACCTGGCTGCCCACCAGTTTCCGAAAAACGTTAGTGTTTAAAGAGTTTTACCTGCTCTCTTATAAACATTAAGAGATTTATTTTTCTTATTTTATAAAGAAATTATATTAATTTAATTTCTAACGTTATGAACCAAATTATAAAATCAGTAATATATAATGTTTATCTGAATGTAGGTTAAAATGAAATGATTTAATTACAACACAAAATAAAGCAATATAAATTTTTATAATTTTTAAATTAGATTTAAATGTACGTTATACAGTGTGTCTTAAATGTTTTAAACCTTAAATATAATAAAAAATAACATTCTATGCTTATATATAAATGTGTAGAATAATTTCTTTGCTAATTAAATAATGAAATTAATAATTTGTTGTATCCTATATTATTTATTAATCAGAATGTAAACATTTTTAAATTGAACTTTGATTTTAATGTACTGTAGTGTTTAAAATACACACCATTCAGCAACTTACCATTTAACACGTAAACTGAAATGCTGATGGCGTCTGTATTCGATGGACAGCAAGTGTAATTTCCCGAATCGGCAGACTGGGCATCCTTAATATATAACCTACTGATCGCTGTGTCTCCGCTTGCTTTCTGTATCGTGATTTGACCCCGTGATGAGTCGTAATTGATCATGCGGTCATCGTGGTACCAGAAAACAAATACGGGTGGTTCAGGACTTTGGCTGATGACACATGTCAAATTTATGGCGCTTCCTGTCTTCACATACAGTGGTTGAGGTCCTAGAATGTCCACTCTGGCAACTAAAATAAACCAAATATCGACGAAATTAAACTCATAAGTTTCACTATTTAAAATTATATCATCAATAATAGAAACTCTAATTATTATTATTATTATTATTATTATTATTTGAGACCTCCAGTGGGTCAACAACTCATCAAGGCAGGCCATAAATCACCCAAACAAGTTGTTATACCTTCCCTTAAATTCATTCACACTAGATGCACTCACTACCCCTAAGTGCAAATTATTCCACTCACTCACTCACTGCTGTCTGGAAGAATCACCAGACAATATCCTATAACACCCATTCAAAAGTTTATAGACCTCTATCATATGACCCCTCTTTCTCCTGTAAACCAGAGTCTGCAATCCACATACTCGCAATCTGTCCTCATAATCTTTGTAACTCTTCCTTGCACTCTTTCCACAGCTTCTCTATCCCCTTGCAACCCGGGAGACCAAATCTGCGTACAGTAATCCAGAAGCAGTCGTATCAAGGCCTTATAAACAGACAAAATGGCTTCCTTATCTTTACATGGCAAGGTTCGTTTCAACGTCGCAATTATCCTCTGTGTTATATTTGCGACTTTTGCTATGTGATCTTTGAACTACAAATTCCTATCCATCAATACCCCAAGATCCCTTGCCTCGTCAGTTTCTTGTAACATAACCCTGCTAATATAACAAAATGCATAACTTTACACTTACTAATATTAAACTGATAGCCATTTTAGTTTGCCTAAATTTCCAGCCTAGTCAAATCATTTTGTAAGTGCTGAATATCAGTAGCATCCCTGATTCCCATGCCTAACTTCGCATCATCGGCAAACAATTGCACATCTGACGATTGACCCTGCCTGATGTCATTAATGTACAGATTGAACAATAATGGCACAAGGACCGAACCCTGAGGTACACCACTGATCACCTTAAATCTGGCTGATTCACACCAACTGTATACCACTCTTTGATATCTATCTGTTAACCATCCCCTGATGATACCCTGATATAAACTCTTGGCCTGATGAACCAAGAGTTTATATTCCAATCCCATATTCTCCAGTTTCTTCAACAGCCTTTTGTGTTGTATCCTATCAAATGCCTTAGAAAAATTCAACATTATCATAGTGTATCCATTCCAACTTGGCCTTAACATTGTTATAAAATATAAGCGAATTGCTAAAACATGACCTTCCTTTAGTAAACCCATGCTGCTCTTAGCAGAGTATAGTTTGTTTGTCTACCATTTCTGTATGCGAGGTCTTACCACCTTCTCTAAAATCTTCACTACAACACCAGAAATACTAATAGGTCGGTAGTTAGACACATTAGTTTTTGCACCATCCTTGTGCAATGGAACTATCATGCATTCCTTCCATTCCTGCGGTATCATTCCTGAGCCGATACTCAAGTTATACAAACATGTGAAAGGCCTAGCCAATTGGGAAGAACATTCTGTTATCAAACGGCTGATATTCCATCTGTCCCTATAGAAAAATTCTTATCCAGGTCATGCAACATTTCTTCAACCTCATTTTCATGAACGCAGTAGCACTGTGCACCATGTTACATACACCTGGTTGATATATCTTGGCAAAGTGAGCACTCAGTAACTGAACAATCTCATTAGCTTCTGATACTCGAGTGCCATCTGCATTCAATAAAGTTGTTCTTTTACATTCATTCTTTCTTTTGCTTGTGGCATAACGATAAAATTCTTTTGGATTGCCTTTAGTTTGCATGGCCAATTTCTTTTCATACTCCGATTTAGCTTTCCTCACAATTCTCGTTACTTTTCTGAGCTTTATGTATTTCATAACTCCCCTCACAGTTATTCTCACGATATTCTTTCCGCATCACCTTCATCTTGTGGATTTCTTGCTTAATAAGGTTGGACATCCATTTCAATCGCAACCTATTTCTTCTTCTTCTTCTTTTTCTTCGAACACTAAGGCTAGATTCAGATACCGCCTCATTTAAGCACTTTTTCAAAGATTCCATGCATTGCTGACATTTTCCCATTCAGTAACTGATATACCATGGGACCAAAGATAGTATTCTCCTAAATTGATCATAATTTCCAGATTTGTATTCAGCATGTAACCCTTTTAATCGGAGCATGAATACAATTAGATACTTCCCAAGAAAGTATAGCATGATCACTGTCACCAGTTGGTGGTTAAATAGCCATATTCTTGACAGAGATCCCTTTTGATGCTATGAGCAAATCCAACACTCTTTGACCTCGAGTTCCTTCTTTCACATGCTGCTTGAGAAAGTTGTCTCGTAACAATTCAATAAATTCCTCTTCTTTCTTATCATGAGATTTCTCTTCTACCAAATCAACGTTTGGAAAATTAAAGTCGCCCATAATGATCATTCATTTGGCATAAGGCTAAAAAGGCATTTAACCTTATGCCAAAATTTCTTTTGTCTCCTGAAACTGAACCATCAAGTCTGTAGCAAGACCACATCATATATTTCATTCTGTTAACCTGCACTTCACGCCAAGTAGACTCAAACTCATCGATACATGGGACATTGTGACCATCGCGGTTTTCTTGTATTTCTACCCTAATTGGATTTAAGTCATCTGATATTATTAGTAGCACTCCTCCTCCTCTCCTATCTCTTCTGTCATTCCTAAAAATAGTATATCCGTTACACTCGATCCCAATTACTATATGTGATTCTGATAGCCAGGTTTCACTAATGCCAACAATCTTAGGCCACATCATATTCAATAAAACAACGAACTCAACCCCTTTGTTTCTAATGCTCCTGGCATTTGTGTATAGACAAAGCAAATTACTACCTAGCCTATTCTTATAATTAGATATGCAATCTATTCTGGCCTTGTTCTAGAATTTCCTCTTTTCCCTCCCCAGACATACTTAAAAGGTCCGAACCCAAAGCATATTTTTCTACCCCTTCGCCGGATACATAATCATGTTCGAAGACATTCATATCTTTATCATGTTTGCATACCATAGCTGAACATTCACACACACACACACACACACACACATTTTCCCATTCCTCCTTTGATGATATTATGGTTAGGATGAATTAATGGTTATTTATTCACAAGAAAAGCAATTAAGTATAGATTAGAAATGCAAATGGCCGGTAAATGGTGACCGCAGAGATAATAAAGGGAATCAATTTTTAATACCATTATGTCTTTTTTTTTCGTTTTTTTTTTAAGAAGTTACTTTTTATTTTGCAAGTTAATAATTAGAATAGAGTTGCGCGAATGCGGCATTAGCGTGGTATTCCTGAAATACTTAATCCCTGAAATAATTATTGGATTGCCCCATTCGAAAATTTGAATATTAGAAGTACATTCAAAAATTAGACAAATGGGGTCATTCAAGTAAGTTGACTCTACTGTTCATGTTTTTCCTGTTCCATCTTAAAAATATACTATGTTCCTAAAATCAGAGAAAAACAACTAACAAAATTACAAAAGAATTGCCTATCGTTAGAACTGACCCATGAGAACACATACCATTTACGGAAAATATATACTAGTAGTGGTGGTGGGCGGTAGATGGCGCTGTATGTTGATGGTAGTGGTATCATGTTGGAGGATTAAGTGAGGGAGACGGTGAGTTATAGTGGAGTAGTGTGCCCTCCCACGATAAAGCCTAGGACTCCTTGGAGGTGTCACGTAATAATAATAATAATAATAATTAGACAGAGAGAGAGAAAGAGAGAGAGAGTATGAAAAAAAGAAATGAGCAGGAGCGAGCGACTGTAAGAGAAAGAAAGAAAACTTCTGGAAAGAGAGAGAGAAACAGTATGAGAATTAAAAACAAATCTATAGAAAGGACAAATGAGAGAAGTACTGTGGAAAGAATGAAGAAAGGGGAAAGGAGAGAAAGAGATAAATGGTGTAGACGATATTACTTACCTACAACATTTAAATTGACGAAGAAACTAATCTTTGGATCGGAACTGACTTGACATTCATAAGGTCCGGCATCCTTCATCTGTGGGTATTTTATCTGTAGAGCCCAATCTGTTGAGCCTTCTTTGTGAACTGCTTGAAATCTGTTATCAGTTGTGTATGTGTCTAAACCTACTGTTAATACGTGGAAATCTCGCCTCCTTATCCATGAAACCTAGAATTAGCAGAGTAAATGTTAGTTTCTTTTTAATATGTAATAAATCCATGTTGGCAACTGTAGAGCTATATTTATATATAAGTTCACTGACATGCCTGTGACAGAAGTGGACAAAACTATATTTCGAAAGTTCCAAGTAATGAGTAAAATACGTACAAAAATACTAAAAAATCGTTTAAGACAATGAGAGTAAAACTAATATCTAATGAAATGTTCATTTTGATTAGCATGCTTGTAGAAAATCCTCTACGTTTCTAGATAACTGTTGTATTATATATACGGAATATAAATATTAAATTTTTACATTGAGTGTACATAGTTTCACTAGATGGCAGCACAAAGGCATGACAGCTTTAGATTCACATTGTTATGTGGTGCCATCTCGTGTTCATTACAGTAAATATGAAATATGAATACTAACAAAAATAAAATATGAAAACAAAAATTCAAATTTGAACATTGAAATAATTTCTATCATTAAGAGGATTTCTATAACTAGAATATACATACTTGGATTTTGATATATTTTACAGCTGATAATTAAGTCCGCTGATATAACTAATCCATATAGATTTGCTAAAGTTACTTATAATTCATTTCTTCAATAAATATCTAAATGATGTGAGATTATCACATCAAAATTATCATCGTAATTATTTATACTTTCGAAGGTAAGAGAGATTTAAAAATATAATGAAACATTTATGATATATATATATAAAATACTTAAATTTGTTATTATAATTTTTTAAAAAATTAAATATTCTAACAAAAGTTTGTACACCTAAAAAAATTATGTTTAATAGTTTCCTAAATATTATTCCTAAGAATTCCCTTGGAGGGTAATGGATGGCAATGCTGTAGCTAATGAAGTTCTAACTGAGGCTCGGCTATTGCTGTTACCTTCCTGCCATGATCAGAGCTTCAATAGCTCAATAACACCTTATCCCTACACTGTCCTCTACAGATAACGGGGAAGATGAAAAGCATTCTTGCTTCGCCCCTTTAAGCCAGTCCTTATAAGGACTAAAGAAAATTATCAGCGGAAAGGAATGAATCAATCGACCGTGAGATGCGGTGATTGATTCATTCAATCCAATACCCTTGGAGGGTAATGGATAGCAATGCTGTAGCTAATGAAGCTCTAACTGAGGCTCGGCTATTGCTGTTACCCTCCTGCCATGATCAGAGCTTCAATAATAGCTCAATAACCTTATCCCTACACTGTCTGCTACAGATAACGGGGAATGTGAAAAGCATTCTTGCTTCGCCCCTTTAAGCCAGTCCTTATAAGGAAATTATCAGCGGGAGGCTGAAAAAGTCCTTTTAGAACTTCCAGGGTAACAAATGGCAAAGCTGTAGCCAATGAAGCTTTAACTGAGGCTTGGCTATTGCCGTTACCCAGCCATGACTAGAGCAAAGGTAGCAAATGGCAATGCTGTAGCCAATGAAGCTTTAACTGAGGCTCGGCTATTGCCGTTACCCAGCCATGACTAGAGCTTTTTAGCTCAATAACACTCCATCCACACAGATTTTCTTCATTCAGATGACGGGATAAAGAGTCAAGGACTCAGTCCATCGCCCAGTTCTTTTAAGAACTTTAAGAATTATCAGCGGGGATTCATTCAATCCAATACCGTTGGAGGGTAATGGATGGCAAAGCTGTAGCCAATGAAGTTCTAACTGAGGCTCGGCTATTGCTGTTACCCTCCTGCCATGATAAGAGCTTTAATAGCTTAATAACACCTTATCCCTACACTGTCCTCTACAGATAACGGGGAAGATGAAAAGCATACTTGCTTCGCCCCTTTAAGTCAATCCTTATAAGGATAAGGAATTATCAGAGGGATTTTTTTTTATACTATTTATTTGATACTAGTCCTTTTTAGGACTTCCAAGGTAACAAATGGCAATGCTGAAGCCAATGAAGTTTTAACTGAGGCTCGGCTATTGCCGTTACCCAGCCATGACTAGAGCTTTTAGCTCAATAACACACCATCCACACAGATTTTCTTCATTCAGACGGGATAAAGAGTCAAGGACTCAGTCCATCGCCCATTTCTTTTAAGAACTTAAGAATTATCAGTGGGATTATCGATTAGGAATCAATCGACCGTGAGATGCGGTGATTGATTCATTCAATCCAATACCCTTGGAGGGTAATGGATGGTAATGCTGTAGCCAATGAAGTTCTAACTGAGGCTCGGCTATTGCTGTTACCCTCCTGCCATGATCAGAGCTTTAATAGCTCAATAACACCTTATCCCTACACTGTCCTCTACAGATAACGGGGAAGATGAAAAGCATTCTTGCTTGGCCACTTTAAGCCAGTCCTTATAAGGACTATAAGGAATTATTATCATTCGAGTTTGTTTTTTGGTGACTGGAGTTGACTCGTTATTAGTACTTTTATTAAGAAAAAATTATAAAAGAAAAAATTACATGCGCCGTACAGGACTTCATAACATGAACAGAATTAATTAAAGGAAATGAAACCCTGGGAGGGTAATGGGTGGCAATGCTGTAGCCACTGAAGTTCTAACCGAGGCTCGGCTATTGCTGTTACCCTCCTGTCATGATCAGAGCTTTAATAGCTCAATAACACCTTATCCCTACACTGTCTTCTACAGATAACGGGGGATGAAAAGCATTCTTGCTTCGTCCCTTTAAGCCATCCTTATAAGGACTATGTAAAATAACCATATGTAATAATGTAAAATAACCATAAAGGAATTATGGTTATTTATGTGAATTTTTAATATTCTTTCTAGCTATAGTTTGATGTTATTTATTCGAATTTTCGTGATCATATTTAATTATATTTTATAATCGTGTCTGCTTGTGTTTGTGTGTGTGTGTGTGTGTGTGTGTGTGTGTGTGTGTGTGTGTGTGTGTGTGTGTGTGTGTGTGTGTGTGTGTGTGTGTGTGTGTGTGTGTGTGTGTGTGTGTGTGTGTGTGTGTGTGTGTAATGTAACATTATTATTATTGTTGTTGTTGTTACATATTATTGTATAATAAGTTTTAATTTTAGTAATGGTAAACCATGAGCAGACATATAAATACAAAATTAATAACGGAAAACGCACGTACATAGATTATTTAATAGTATAATTTTCGCCTGTGTGTCACAAGCATCTTCAGTACATTTTAATCTCAAATTAAACAATAACTGACAACTCCAAAAAGCGAGAGTCACATAAGTAGCTGGTGTAAGATAACTGAAAAGGTCAATAAATTTCCTAACAAAAAATAAATAAACAAATAAACAAATAAATAAATAAATAAATAAATAAATAAATAAAAAATATATATATATATATATACACAATAAAAAGTTAGGAAAGATTAGCTGATTTATAAAGTACTATCTCCCATAAAGGGGATCGATGTAAACCATCGGATCTGTTTAAGTTAGGATAGTGAAGTAAAGGTTCACATGTTTCTTTATAAAGGCGTTCCATTTCGAACCGACTTTTGTGAAGGACTCTTGTCTTTCTCCAATGAACTCTATGTCTAGTGATGATGGCATGTTCTGTAAGTCCAGACTGCTCAGGTCCAAGGTATTGAATATAAGACTGGTGTTCTTCTAGCCGAATAGATCTTCCTGTTCCTTTCGACCGTTAAGAAAAATCTCCACCTTTCTCACTTCTCCTAAGGACAAGCTTCCACATCTTAATTATCCAGGTGTCTACCAGATTCCTTGCTCTTGTGTATTATCTTATTTCGGACAAAGAGGAAGATCTGCCTCTATTCGGCTAGAAGAACACCAATCTTATATTGAATACTTTAAACCTGAAAAGTCTGGACTTGCAGAACATGCAATCCTCACTAGACATAGAGTTCACTGGAGAAAATTATACTATTAAATAATCTTTTTACGTGAGTTTTTCCGTTATTAATTTTGTATTTATTATTATATAATACTTGATTATAGTAATCATAAATTAATATTATGATAATATTAAGATAATATGAACAGAAATAAATAATTAGTTGTTTTTTTTTCAATAAAATAATGATTATTCCATATGAAATAATAATAAACTGATTATTCAGTTTATTTATTCAATAATATAATGGAATAAAAATATTATTCAATTGATTAAAAATCATATATCAATTTAGAATAGTTCTAATTGTTGCAAGCAAACGTAACTCGTGAGATTTACATCACTAATGTATAGTACAACATTTGTTTGTTTGTTTTTATTTAATGTATAGCATGATACAATTTTTTTTTTTTTTTTTTTTTTTTTACACACACCATATTTTATTTTCATACTGATGGATGTGGTTACCTACTGTTTGGCAATCTCGTTAATTAATATATATTTAAACATCTTTATATATATACATAATGTTTTCATAAAATAATTATTAAAAGTATATTTAAACATAAATTTCAATTTAAAAAATATAAATATAAACTTTTAGCACACCTAAGTTAGTTCTTAAATGAGGATTTAATTTTTTAAATAAAATTGGAATTCCTGTTAAGTTTTTGATAAAGTAATGTAAAATTAGTATGTAATCTCAAAGAATGAAATAAATTTTATTTTTAAAATGCGATTGTTGATAGAAAATTTTGATGCCTTGTAATTTTTATGATATTCATAAGAGAATAACTGGGAAAAAATCTCAGTTATTCTCTTATGAGCATGCAATTTAAAAAAAGCTCTTCTAGGCAACATGTCCTAGCGACATATTTCCAATCCCTTCAATGAATACTTCGTATTCGAAAAAAAAAAAAGTACTCAATACATTTGTGTATACATTATATAAATATTCCAATTTTAAAATAATGACGAAAACATCTACAATATTAGAGTGCCTTTGGAGGCAGTAATTTATAATTAAAGAAACTTTCCCTTAATAGAAAGAAGATAAAAGTAAGGCAATTGCTGTCTAGTATTCATTACAAATTCATAATAACGCAGAATAATAAAAATCCACTGTAAAAGAAGTCTGGCATCATTAGTACAAAAAATTAATTAATTAATTAAAAGAAAAACAGGATTTTTAAATTAAATGCACTTAAAATATTCTCAATAAATTATACAACAGTATATTGTATATTACTGGATGGAAAATACGATTAGCTTTCATTAATTCCCTTTATTTCTTCTTAATTATTTTTCAGCTGTACTTTATAGAGTCAGTAACTACTCCTATTACAAGAATAGTCAGGACATAAATTGTGCAATAGGATATAACTGGACATATTTAATTAATTAAATCCGAAAAGTGAAAGACCCTTCATCTTCTTTCACAGACACTTTTGCAGATCACACGTTCAAGTGATCGTGACCAAGTCGGCAATTGAGTTTTTTCTGCTTAATATTCGTCGCAATTGGTTAAAGTTAAGAAGTGATTGCAGTGAAGCATCTAAAAATACACGATGTCCCATAAAAATCACACACCATATGTCGAACAGTTAACCAAATACTGTACGCCCAGAGATGCGAGACCCTTCGACACTTTTGCGCATGTCAGAAGAAGGAGAATCCATTCCGATATTAGGGTAATCAATGCGTTTCGTAGGATGAGTGTTTATTATTATAATGTCGGAAAATTAGCTTTTCTTCAGAAAATTCTAGTTCTGAAAGTGGTAATTATTTTGCTTGTACAACAGGTGGAAAATTTACGTATAAAGCACTTGAAATCAAGTGTTGGTGACCAATTCGTACATTCTTTATTCCTCTCTCCACTTCAGTATGAATTGACTATTCTTGGCACATTGCCAGTCCCGGTTCTATGAACTGTGGGCGTACAATAGAGTATAGCAGAAAGTTGGCTTAAGTTTAGAAGCGGCTATCGGCTAATATTATTATTTAATTGTTGATAATGTAAATTGCATATGAAACAAAGAGTATCATAAAGCATGAATAACCAACAATTATTAAAAATAATGATAATAAACTAGCCTCTTCCTAATAGATTGCAGACAATATTCTGTCTTAGAAGTGACTCGTGTTTTAAATAAAATTAATACAAAACGCAAATAACTCATTTAGAGTAACAAGTAATAAAAAGGTATTTAAGCTGAATTTTCAGGTCAAGTAAACCAAAATGTAATGATATAGATCTAAGATCAATATTCCATAGGCCATTTGAAACATTGCAAATTTTTCAAAAATGAAGAAGGGCTCACATATCCAGTTCTCTGGGAAAAGTCAAATAGCATTCATCGTTGATATTTACTACCATTCTTGTTAGTAAATGAACTGGGACGGCCAGCAAATTCTAAAAAAAGAACATGTTTTCATGGTGTAATGAAGTTCGTTATAATGTTCTTCAGAGAGCCTCCATCGCTCCATCTCAGAAGAAGTTATTGTCATGGAATCTAAAAGATGCCATGTGGGAAAATATGTAAAAAAAACGTGAAAAAAAATAATGCTTGATAGCAGCATCTTCTCCTTCTTCTGCAAAATACCAGCACAACGGAAGCATGATGGTTAGAATGACTTGAATTCGAATGGCGTCTAAGATGCAAGGAATCTTTCCATGAGCTTCTCAGAAAAATGGGTTTCTCATCGTCGATACTGGTTTCGTAGTCTTCCTTCAACCACCAAGTAAGCAAAGCAATGTTTTGCGCGTGAAATATATTCACGTCTAAGCTACTTGTATATAGAGGCTAATGACTTCGTATCACTTACCTTAGTATGTATCCCATAATGCAAATCTGCTTTTAATAATTTCTGCTTTTATTTTTTAATTCTCGGTATTCTAGTCATTAAATATTAAATAACATATATATGTATATTTGTTTTTTACGCGATTCCCACCATTGAATGATTATAAACCTATAGTATATAATACTGCGTGTGCATTAAGGATTTTTTTTGGTACAAAATTCGGAAACCCTGCTCAAAAAACTAGACATGGAACTCTCTTCACACTTCCAATAAGCAGGGCAGTGGTATCACACCGTGGTGAAATTCATCTTCCCCTTCTCTTTTTTTTTTTTTTTTTTTTTTTGAAGACAGTCACCATGACAGGATTCGAAGAGTCGCAAGCTGTTGCTTTGAATTAGAGCTAACCACTCTGCCAACTAAGCCGTACATAATTTTAGCTTTTTAACTTAAAAGTTTATTTATTTGAAAGAAAGACGCAGAAATCATTGCAATAAGTATTTTCCTATCTCTAAAAGTTTTCATCCACGCAAAAGTGTCCTTGAAATATCCATATTTTAAATGATTAAATTTCAAGTATACTCAAACATGGTGTCAATCAAATAAAATTCATTACATTCGCTGAAACTTGCTGTAATTGAAATTAGCATCCACTAATTGCGTGTTGTGAATCAATAGATACTTGGGTAAAGAGTAAATAGTAAACATAGGATAGTAGTGACCTTTCAATTCTAGTGATTATATATTGCTCAGAACAACAGATGTGCGCTTCGCTTCTGAGGCAGATCCCCCTGGAAATGAACGTACGTGTTGAAAGTTTGCACGGATACTTTGAACAATGAAAGAGGGAGCCATCAATGGTATTGCAATCATTTGTTTCAAAGCAGGACAAAATAGGCTGTCAGGTACACAAATTGACGCTCATACAAGAGTAAACAGTCATCAATTTCATGGAAATATCCTGCATTAGGAACAGAACTAAAATTGGAAAGGTGTTTGTGAATAAACAATGCTAAATCCATCTTTAAAGACACGAAACTTGTTCTATGCATGCGAAAATTATTTTTGAAAATCTATCTTCGTAGAAAAATCAGAAATATTACATGTGAATCTCATACTATACAGGGAGGTTGGGTAAGTGCGACCTTCTTCGGATATGTATCCAGAATTTGACGTAACAAAATATCGAAGTATCATCTTAAAAAAAATAATAATATTTGAAATATTAGATTAGAAAGACAGTAGCATGCGAGCCATACTGTCAATCTATATAATCAATAATATTGCGGTGCGATACCATATTTGCGTACTGCTCTACAGTCTTTCCGCTGCCTTACAAACATTAAAAAAAAAAAAAAAAAAAAAAAAACGATCGCAGGAAGTGTGAGATTCTTCATTTCCCTTATGTTGACGTCATTAGCTGGTAAAATCATTTCCGTAACATTCTGGGAGCTACAAAAATAGCACAATAATTTGTTTTTCCTCTGATGTAAAGGACAGAAGATACGCCATGTTTCGAATGCCATAAGAACCGACGCAGTGTCGCCATCTATCGGAAAATAAGAAAAACACATTAATGCTCTATCTTTTATTTATATGTTTCGAAGTGTATTTATCAGAATATATCAAATATATTCGTAAAGACGCTGCGATTCACTATCTCAGTGCACAAAGTTTGTATTAGAAAGTTATATCTGATGTACTTACTTTAAACTTAAAGATATTAAGCGATCCTTGTAAGTGAAAATCTCTGCATGAATTATTTTAGTTTTAGGAGAATTGAATAAACAAAAAATAAACATAAACTTTTTTCTTAAAATTTGTTTACACTGTTTAACTAAGCATTAATTTAAATTCGTATTTTATAAAGAAATAAGTAGTATATGAACAATAAATATGAGAAGAGTAAACAGAAGACAACCCCTTCTGTCATTATGGAAATATTGTCAATAGAAAGATCTTAGAAAAACCAGTACTCTAAGGACAGGTTTCTCTCCTCAAGAGTAACGAGTAAGCGCCATTATGAGTTTGTTTTGCTTTCTTTGTAAACAGTCAAATATTTCTGATGTACTGCTTTGATTACATAGGTAGATAATAGTTAAGAGGGCTGGTTCGAAAAGTTACTGTCAATTTAGTTATTCTGGTTCGCTGAGCACGAAAATAACATTTTTTCCCTTCTTTCTCTCATGTACAGATTCTTCAAACAATATCGCAATCTACTGAATAAAATAATTTAAAGAATATCTTTTTTTGTTTTTGTACTGTCTATTAATCCTGCGGAGATAGCGGTCGAAAAAAATTGCGGAGTAGATCGCGTGTATCTGAGAGATACATTCATTATTAGTATGTACTAAAATGAGATAAAACTTAAAAAAAAACACTGTAAATATAAGGTTTATTTATTTTCAGTTACAATCTAGAAATGATTGAACAAAGAAACAAAGAAAAAACAACAACAACTAAATCAATACGACACTGAAATCGGAGTTCGCAGTATCTCTCGGATACACATATCACTTTCAATTTCGCATTCGACTGTATCATTCTCATCATCGGACTCGAGTAACAAAATCGCTGAATCTCTTCAACATCTGATGGATTATCCAACCGATATATTTTTCCATCCATTTTCAACGGTAAAAAAAAAAAAAAAACTAAACCAATACTATACTTAACATAGGAGCTCGCGGTATCTCTCTCAGATACAATTTACTATGAAATCTCACACACCTTTACATAACACGCGTTAAACCAAAACTGACCGCATAAACAGTGTGGAATATCACTTGTAATATATACATGCGCAGCTACTCATGACCTCCAAGCTATACACTGGATATGTGTGAGAATATTTATATTAAACAATTTGTTTGTATCTGTCAGATCAGCCGACCTCCGCAGTGTTAAGGAATTATGAAACATGTTCTCAACAGAAGAATACTGTGGGATTAAATCAAAATGATAGAGCGAATACACACAGGCCGACCATAAGCCGATTAGGCTTAAGTTCGTTAGGCTAAACAGGTTCACGCTGTGTAATGAAGCAGGAAAGTTAAAATCTGATGAAATTTTGGAAGATTTTGGAGAACAAAAATCAAGAAAGATTTCCTTATACTGTTTATTTTCTAGTTTATTTTCTTTCTTTTTTCTTTTTCTTCCTTTTTTTTTTTTTTTTTTGTAAAAGTATACTTAACAGATCCATTATTTACTTTTTAATATTGTTCGCTAATATGTATTTCCGATACTTAATTATCTTAAATTGGGAGGGTGCACCAAAATAATCCCAATTAGGTCACGCATTTGTTACAGCTAAAGGACTAAATACCTAAGGAGTGGTTGGAACGTTGTTATATTACTTGTCATTATGAGTAGTTCTTTCTGTTTAGTTATCAGCTAACTGCAAAGTTGTTGATACTGGACGGTGTCCTTTTAAAAGTCACCTCTTCCAAGTTTTTGGAATTTGGGCGGTTCTGAACATGTTTTTCCTTCTGGTCTCTAGTGAGAAACAACCAGTTCGAAACAGCTGTCAGGCCAGTGAAACCTTTATCAAATGGACTAATAAAAGGCGCATATATGTACTCTTGGGCAGTGCTCATATCTTTTAAGTATAGTAGTCTAAGCTAAGGCAAGTCGGGGATGCCGATGATTATATTCTCGTAAGCTCTCAGGTCATCTTATGAAACTTTCATAGTTTCTACAAACATTATGCTTTGAAATAATGTTGAATTTCTTATCCACTTTGCCTATGTATAAAAATACAGTTTAATTATATTAAATTAACAGTAAACCTTCAGACGTTGCAGGGCTCCTATTTTTAACTTTTTTTTTTTTTTTTTGGTTGTTGTTATCTCATAACATGAAGATAGACTTAAAGTATTTAAAATTGCATGATTATTTTTTTCTGTTTCTCTGAAATATATTTTTTAAATTTCTATTAGCAAGTTATATACGTGGTTGTTCAAAGCAATCATTTCGAGAATCCATTCCTGCACTATTGAAAGACTGACAGTGCATGTTTACAATTGTTGAATAAGCGATGGACGGCTAACACTACAATTGATCGGATAAAATTTGATATCTGAGCAAGCACTGCAGGAACCACCTTGGGAATTCACTGGAATCAACCAATCGCCTACGGCACTTTAACTTATGTTACGAAGAATGTCTATAATTAATTTGCTTATTCTAGATTCTTACAGCTTAGGACCAGCGAATTTCATTGCAATCTTTTACCCTTTACGGAAATCCCCCCCACCTCTGAATGTGGGATTCACAAAGCTCCAAGGATAAACCAAGACGTTTCTCAGATTTTTAACTTATGAAAAGAGGAAGCTGTTTATTAAATTTGGAGATCTTGTACTTGCGTTTAGGAGATAATGATCAGACAGATAAATGAACTTTTTAAAATATATTTTTGGGAAAAAAATTTATTAGTGCAGCTTGTATACGTGTACCTGTATATTCGAACTTGTTCATACTGAAGATGCCCTTGACACCTATGCAGAAAAGTTAATAATAAATAATTTTACCATGCAAAGCTATCCCCTCTTTTTTTTATTATTTTTTTTTTATTAATTTTATTGGTGACAGTATGTTTCATAAGCCTGCATCCATAAGAATACAGTTTCTATAGTGATACGGGTCTTACTGTTTACAGTAAGACCCGTATCACTATAGAATTGCAGAAGATGAAGGATACAGTTTTAAAAAAAAATGGACATGACTGTTTCTTATGAGAAGGAAAAAATGTTGAGGAAAGAGAACAGGTTACCGAACTTTGTTTGCAAACAATAAACCAAATTAGACAAAGAAAAAAAAATAGCTTTCGAATGCCGAATCTGTTAGCTTTTTCTCCAGTATATATATTTATATTTAAAGACTGTCTCTGCACAGATGTAGATAAGTTATACATTTATAATATTTCTTTATAAGTGCTTAAAGAAACAGTATTGGAGTATCCTGTTGTAAATATGCACATTTTACACTAATGGAAGGAGATCCGAAGTTTTTTTTTTTTTTTTAATTTTACTAATTTATTTGTATAAACAATAATTCGTGGTTTAACTAAACTGAATACTATTTAGACAAAAGTGCAAACCACAATTATTATTATTATTATTATTATTATTATTATTATTATTATTAATTCTTCGAAGAAGGTGGGATTAACTTGCCTCACTCATCTACAACTAATCCTTATAAGCAAATGCAGAAATTTGTATGTATAATCACTCTTTCTCAAACTTAAAAAAAATAAATAAATAAATAAAAAAACTATACAAAAAATTCTGTTTAATCTTCATTGTTAATATTAGAAGAACATGTGTTGTAAATACGTAATATAAAGGCAAAAAAATATTATTAAAAATTTTAATTGAAATCCAATGTAGGAATTGCAGCACTTAGTGCTGAACTGTGTAAAATTGTAAGATGCAATGTCACACAAGATATTTATTGTATGTATAAATATTTTTAAAAATCAATTATTATTATTATTACTATTATTATTATTATTATTATTATTATTATTATTATTATTATTTCAGTCTACCATACGTTAACCCATCTTATGGTGGCAACAGCTTAAATTACCTAAATTCATGGTTATACTTGTATAAAATACATCAAACTACCAAGTATGTTCCAGATCGGTTTTCTGTTTTTTTTTAGTTGAAGTATATTTCTTTTATAGATGAATCACTTTTTACAAAATAGTTATACACAAGTATAAAATCAAGAACTAAAATTCATAAAATGGAAGAATTTCTTGTTATAATTTTTTTCGTCCTATTTTTTAATGTAATGATAACAAAAAAACTTTTAAATTTTGTAAACAGAATCTCTGTTCGATAAAAATTGCTTACTTAGTGTTCGTAAACAAACCAAAAAACCTAGTTTTTTTATGATTTCAATAATTCATTACAGTTGTTCATGCTCCAACTTTATTTATTTTCCGGAGTTAAGCTTGTTTGTGAAAAGATTTTAAAAACGTTAACTAAGGTGTTTTTCTCCAACAATGTCAATCATCACTCGAATGAACATAAAGCGCCATCTATAACATAATATACTTCGAAAAGTAATACTAGTTAAAATATAATATATCAAGGAATATTCAACGCATATTTTTAATTTTATTTTAAAAAATATATAATTAAAAAAATTAAATGTATGACAAGAGTTAGAAGTTTTGTTATTTCAGGCTTTCTATCTAAAATTCTTTAAAGAAATTGCATTACCAGTAATACACCTATTTGATTTATTAATAAGCGGATCAGAAGAAATGATTGGCGGTCACTTTCAAGTGCTCAAGACACGTAAAAGCCTGATTGATTCGTAAGCTTCAATCTTACTGATGCGTATTTAGTTTACTAAGAGTAGCAAAGAGGTAATTAAAATTCGTAAACTGTAGGCTGTAGGGCAACCAGACTTAATCCTTTGATGGCGATTATGCACATCGTCACATAATCCAATGCTGAATCATAGTTTTTCCCTTGTTGCACGTCAAATGAACCTGTGCTGTGTAATTAGTTGCGACTGACATGTGAGGCATGCCTGGGTGGTCCTATGTATTAAATCCGTGTATTTACAGTAGCTTTCCCCACGCAAACTTTCATCTACGTTGTGATCCTAGCTTTCTAGCTTATTAACAAAGTTCGCTAGTCGAGTTTGACCACGCCTCGCCCAACACCTGCTGTGGGGAGAATAGAAAGAGGTGGACTGTGTACAGACGTGGATAATATACAGTTCCTGAATGCTTTCTCTGTTTATAAAACCGTTGGTGTACTGGGAAAATGCCTGCTGAGGATAGATTGCACGCATAGTTTCTTTTTGGATACTGTATGAACTTTGTTTACTGCTAATGATGTTTGTATGGTTCTGTAGCATCTGTGACGTGGAAAATTTTGAAAATAGAGCCAAAATATGCTGATTTAACCTGCTTTGAATATTCTGATTAGCAGACGACTTCAGTAACAGTTCGAAGTTGATGTTTGTCTAGATTTTTTTTTCTGTAGATAGTGGAATATTTAGTCCTATTTTTGTAATAAATTTAAAAAAAAAAAATTCTGATCAGTGTACTCTTTGAGGATTAAAAGTTCACCAAAAGTGCTAAGAAGAGTGGAAAAAAATTAAATATCTGATATTTTTTCTCACAAAACGCTTTGGACAAATCTCTATCCGTTTCTCTCTTCTGATCCATTTGTTTTTATCCCTTTCGTCGATAATTTCTGCAAAATCTCAAGACTTTTCACGAATCTTTCAGCAGATTTAAAATTTTCCTTGGAAACATCTTTGGAATTTTCATTTGCTCGTATTCTTCGGTATTTTTCAACTTTAAAAAAAAAAGTTGTTTGCTGATGCCACTCTAATGTTGAACATTAATCTTCTCACATATTTGCAACACCATACAAGGCGTTAAGGCGCCATTGCTACTTATTTCTGTGTCGACTATGACGTCATTGGACTATATCCAACTTTTTAATTGCAGTTTCCAAAGCCTTTTATTCGAACCCCATCAAATTTGCTTAATAATAGCCATACCAAATGAAACACAGTGTAGAATAGTTCGTTGAGATAAATCGGATTGGGATTGTATGAAGGCAATTAACACTACCTTTCTTTATCTTAAAATTTAGTATATGATCTTTAAAAATGCTAGCAAAGAATTGCAGTTGAACAATATTTGTTCTTATTTGAAAGCTCGACTTTGCAAGTATGAATAAATTCTTCTGCGTGTAAAGTTGATTATTTAAAGAACGCTAAGTAGTCACTGAACATGGGTTTACAGGTTGTTGTTCGTCAGGGCAAAAATTGTGGGGGAAAGTAAGAAGCCAGAAATTAGCTTTTCTGTAAAAGAGGAGGAAGCATAATTGGACAAAGATTACTGTCAATTGGTTTGGCAACGTACCAAAGAATATAACTGACTGACTGACATTGGAACAGGATGCAAATTTCCTACGAATGACCCTTCTCGCAATCAATTCTGGACGTGCTGATAATATGCTTATAATCAGTGGTGAGCTATGGCGAGAAAAAAAAAAAAAAAAAAAAAAACGTATTTCACACAAAAACATTAATACAGCTTGTGTACAAATTCCAATCAAAAAGTATGAGAGGACAATCAACCTCTGAAGGCTATCATTTTTAAACAAATATTTCATGATCTAAACATGAAATATTTGCACACATTCAACTGTGTTCATTTATCTGACATAAGGAAAACATTTTTTAACTCTCAAAATATAATAAGAATGAAATTTTTATAAAAGATTTGATTGGCTACTGGTTTTACCATACGATTGGCTACGAGAAGGGAGAAGGGTAAAGATAGCGCATGCGCTTATATTATTTTCAAACTTGGGCGCATTCGTTATAGAGGAGTTGAAACAATCATTCCAAGTAATCTATACACTGCCGAATAGACTAATTTTTGTTAGGTTACAGTATGAGTTTGTCGCTTAATATGTTTCAAAAAAAATAAAAAAGTAAACAAGAAGAACAAGGGGCTCGAAAATTTGAGAAAAATTTAACAAAGGGCTCGCGCGAGCCCCTTATAGCTCACCACTGCTTATAATTATTTCGAGTTTTATATAAGCCAAAAAGAAAGATGGAGATATCGCTATTATTCTCATGAATAGTTTCTGACGCAATTTTTGGAGATCCAAAGCTTAGATGGCAGTGGTTTTTCCCTTTCAGTCGTTTCTGACCTTAGGTGACTTTACAGTGTTCTTGGTAAGATTCTTACAAGGCAGTTCATCATTGCTTTCCCCATTTCCCCCAATTTTATCCGGGCTTGGCATATGGCTGGGACGTATTCATGACTGTAATCCATATGTGTTTACGGTTCCGGTTTGGCTGTTCTGGGAGACGAAAAACCCGAGTTTCCGGGTGAAAAAATAACCACGACCCCCGTATGACTGGCTAACACTCACCTTCCGTCGAAAGAGATCAGATAAAGGTTCCTCACATCACCGACGGGAATCGATCCCAGGTTTTTCCGACCAAAGAGCTTCGTCTATACTCATTGAGCTACGGAGGTTCAAAAAGCTTAGATAAGGGAAGACAATTTAAAATGTAAATCTCCATACTATATATGAATTGTTTCACTAATGGATTTAATGGGTTTAGTGCAAATGTTTGGAAACATTAGGAAACTAAGCATAGCAACCATCAAAGTTATACCACTTGGCATTTTATAATGCTAGAGAAACTCACACAGCAACAACCATTCATTGTGGTTAGTCTCAATCACAACATGGGGATGAGAGCAGCTGTGTGAGTTTTTGGTAAAGCGAAAACGAGTACCATTTGTGATCTAATTCTACTAACGGACAAATATCATCCAGACGTACTTAGAAGAACCACTGACGAAGAACAGATGAACAGTGTTTGGTGAGTAGTCAGGATTATCTGGACTCTGAAGATATGCGGTTAATGTATGTGAGATGTTGGGGGCAAAAATGCTTCAGCATCTCTCTAACTGGAGTGCAATGCATTTGGAAACAAGAAGACGTTTGGAGTTGTAAAGATTAAATCGCGATGGAAACGGCTTCTCTGTTATGAAAATCGGACGAATACGAAAATAGAAATTTAAAGAACACAATGACTAAAATCATTCGTATTAAGTTATACCACTTTAAGATATTTAAAATATCTTAAATGATATCTTAAATATCATTTAAGATATTTTAAATATCTTAAATGATATTTAAGATATTTAAAATGTGTTCAAGCGTATACAGTACTTAACAAAGATTCACTTTGCAAGAAATGTATTTTTACTTAGTAGTACTGCAGATATAGGTTCGCTTCCATCAAATATGTCACATTTGTTAGACTTTCTATTCTTTATCACTTTCTCTCTGAATTGTGATTCCATCTAAGAATTCTATCTCGTGCACTTAGACGTGACTCCCATATAATGAGTTGTTTTGAGTCATTATGTGACACTTTTAGTAGAAGAGTGTTGATTTATTAATCTATGCTCTACCAAGAATGAAATCAAAATGTAAAATAGAAGTACTGTTTTATACTTTGGTTACAAATCGTGAATATGATTTCAAAATTTTGATATTTGCTCCAAAACAATCTTCTAAACTTAACTAATTTTAATATCTTCTTGGCCGTTTTGCAAGTCAGAAAAACTTGTCCAATTTTCTTTTTCTGTTATTCTTGTTTGTTAGCATCATTTTGTAAGGAGTAACCGATTTTAACACAAACTGAATTGGTATGCATTTGCTTTCTATTACTAGAACAAGAGATTATTATTATTGTAGTGCAAGTTATTTTATGTTGAGTCAGTTTTGTGTTAGTGCCAACTGCTGTATTGCTTTCGTTTGCATTTTCCACCTGAAAATTATCAGTCACTATCTCAATGCATGCAACCGACAACACATATGGCGCTGCATCAGTTTCGGAGAAGCAGAATGTTATCAGATAATTACCGACAACACTGTTAATGTCAAATATGATAATGCATCTTGTTATCGACAAGAAAGACCAATACGGAGGTTGAACAACATTGATAAGATTCATTGGCTCAGGCTAGTGACGGCAAAGCTGTTCTACTTTGCCAAAACTACAAAAATAAGGGAACCGTTCCAAGTTCGCATGTCAATATATAATTTAATATATTATTTTAAAAAAATAGGCTAAGTATAATACCATGCATGAAAAGAAGAAATGAAATAAATAAATAACCACTTCAATTTTTTTTTTAAAGTTAGCTCATAAGACTAATATTTTGCGGGAATAAAGATTTCACAAAGTTTTAAAGGGAAATATATTGAGAATTCTCTCTCTATTCATTAAAAACGCAAAATAACATTATCTGATGTTTGTCCCATTTCAGAAAATTATAAAAGATGTTATGATATGATATTATCTTTTTAATAAATACAATCATAAATTTAAATGCATTTCACAGCAATCAAACGACTAAAATGAAATGTCTGCTTTTGAGTGAACGCCTGCACTATCTCTTTGTCCTTTTCTCCAATAATACATGACTGTATTATTACCTCTATTTAATGAAGACTTATGAAAGAAAAAAAATGGTGTTTGACTATATTACACCCAGGTTTTTCTTTGTTTACAAATATATATATATATATATATATATATATATATATATATATATATATATATATATATTATCAACACTATATCCTATAAAAAATTAATTTGTTTACACATTTCAGTGATATATCAACAGTTATTGTCTATGTGCTACTGTTGTCAACGAAGGCTCTAAGAAGTGGACCGACATATTTTGGAGAATTGGGTAATTTTACGTGATTGTAATTACGATGAAAGAGATTGGACCTCTAATAAACGCTTGCAATCGGAACAGAACAATAGACCTCAGTATGGAATGCTGAGGCCTGCTGAAGAATTCTGCAAACCATTAATACATGTTTAGGTTATTTATTCTTAAGAAATAGAAATGGAAGGGAATAAAACTTAAGAAAAAATATATTTCATTTCGGTTGGATATGCGGATGGTATAGCATTACTCGGAGGAAATAAACACAACCCCCAAAGGCAATTAGTTAAACTACAATACGCATGCAGTAATTGCAAAATAGCCACTAAGATATAAATTTAAATTCCTATGAGTAACACTTAACCGTGAGAATATAACACAGAAGTAAAATAACAATCTGAAGAACTTAAATATCGCAGTAATTGGAATATTTACTTCAACAATATGTAAAAATAAAGATATAACACACAAAATAAAGACAAAGTATGAAATGAAAACATTAATAAAATAGGTCATAGAATGAAAACTAGATTGTAATGAACCCATTAATATAACGGACTAAAAAAATAACGGCAAATTAGTAAGAATGGAAAAAACAATAAATAAACGCTCCATTGAACAACTGGCTAAATAAGAATGATGTTTCGCTTAGGAGGAAAAAAAAAAACCTCTCTGCCTTGCCTGAAATAATGTAAATACAATAAACTCAAGTCTAAAGCAGCAAAAAAAAAAAAAAAAAGGGGGGGGGTATGGGAGAAAAGTGTCATTACAACAAAACTTTCTCAAAAATATTTTCGTATTATCTTTCATTAATTCTGAGTAATGATGTGCTTAAACTTTATACATAAATCAACATAATTAAAATTTTAAAACTCAAATAATGAGAATAAAATGTGAGAATCTCTTCTCATTGATTCTTCCAATTGGCATAAATACAAACATTACAAAAATAATAATAGAAAACATTTTCTGAAATATTAATCCTAATAATGGAACATTTGTTAATCTTAAAATCTCTCCAATAGAATTAGTGACTCCATTCTCTATGTTCTCCCTTGGGTATTACCATATTTGAAATATTTTAGCAGCCGAGATTAACATTCCCAAGTCAATTACTATTACGACATGCACTCTAAAACTCTTAGCTATTGCAAATTCTACGAAATAGGATGATTCATTAATTTATAAATATCAAACAGCTTTTCCCAGAGGAGATTCAGCTCAAGCTGTAATGTTTCTGATTTTTTCCCCCCTCTCTCTCTCTCTCAATTCGGAAACCATTTCGGAAACCATACAGCTAGCGTAGAGAGCCTCTCTAAATTCATCAGATTTGTTCTGTCGTATCAGCGCCATGATTATTTAATATTAAACAAGTTGCTCATGGCAAACGATCACGAAGAACATGAATAATTTAACGTAGAATGCTTTCTAGAAACACTGTTCCAATGTCTGTTTATCGTTAACTTAAACTGACAAATGCATACAATTCTAATGAGTTTCTGGTAGTTAAAAAAATAGTCGCAATCATTTTGATTATAAGACGAGGGCAGGCGGTGCGTTGTAATTTCGATTTGAATAAATTATATTCTTGTTAACAAGAGGGTGTTTACTGTTTTGCTAGAGGGGTCTGCTTAGGTAGGGAACGTCAGATATTTCTCATAACAACAACCCGTTTTCCTTGAAATCTAATTTCAAAAGGTCCATTAACGTTAATTTTATAATTGGTTGCAACTCCTAAATTAGAATTTGTTGTTTATTAATAGATTGTAGCTAATGTATAGCAGACATCTCGGGATTCGCTGTAATTAGATTAATCTTAGTCATTATTTGAAGTACATGAAAATTTCTATATCTTCTCTTCAAGTACTGTGTGGCGCAGAAATGCTTCAAGGAAGAAACAAATGAAACAAACGCAGAGGTCCAAATCAATAAAATAAACTAACAATCATAATTTATTTAGAAATACATGCATTGCAATCTACTAATACTGAATGTCAACAGAAAAGAGCTGGTAACGGAAAACAATAAACAGTTTATAAGAATATGCGATGATGCGATGCTAATACACTGGGAAATTAAAAACATACAGTTATGAAATACTAATGATATACATGTGTCTGAGGAATGTAACATCTTAGAAGTTTACATTTCATCAGAGGAATGTAACAATCCTCAGAGGAATGTAACATCTTAGAATTTTGCGTTTCCTCAGAGGAATGTAGCATCCGAGGAATGTGACAATCCTCAGAGAAATGTAACCTCCGAGGAATGTGATATCTGAGGAATGTAACATCTTAGAATCATGCTAGAAACATGATGCCACATCTAATCCAACACAATCTATCAAAGTAAATCTATCAAACGTTTTCATATATAGATAGATACTAGGCTGTCAGCGCGTGGAGTACACACACTTCAATTATAAGGAACAAAAGACGGATTATGGCGCGGATTTTCACTTGCTGTACATTGTACAGATGAAAATGTATGCATCCCCGACAACGAAATAGTCCCTGCACAGATCCATTATAATACAATGCAACATTCCACATAATGGATCCTTTCCAAACAGTAATTTATATCAGTGGTCTAAACTTTCGGTTCATATGATACTAAATATGATCCAATTGACAATCAAATTTGTATACATCCCTTTTTTATTTGTTATATTCTGATAGACTTGAAAAAAATTATTATATTATGAATATGAATTGTCATTTTATTCTTAGCAACCATACACTAGTTGGTTAGTTTGGTCTCGGAACAATTTACTCGCGCCATCCAACTATGAAATGGTTGGTTAGTCAAAGACCCCAAAGGAGCTAGAATAAGCATAACTGAATAAAAATAATAATTCTGAGTTACTGAGTAAATATATCATTGACTTTAACTGAATATAAAAATTTCTATTTTTGATAAAAAAAAAAAATCGTTATAGATTGAATGTTTGTTATTGTAAGATAAAAAAAAACGAACAAATACTATTGATATATCATTTTGCCACTGTGTGTGTGTGTGTGTGTGTGTGTGTGTGTGTGTGTGTGTGTGTGTGTGTGTGTGTGTGTGTGTGTGTGTGTGTGTGTGTGGTAAACTCTGTTACAAAATATTAACCTAATTTCGTGGTTCTTTCCAAAAAAGCAATTTATGTAAATTTTGTTTCTAAAATGTCAAACTTTGTGCCAACTATTGTTGAAGTGAGATGGATGTAGTGACATTTGTGTCGGACAAGCAGTATTAAGCAGAATAGATCTCATTCCATGTTGTTTGTCGCATGGTGCGCCATCTTTTGTCTGACGACAGAATAATTTGAGGCATCTTATAAATAATTCAACTCTAACAACATCATTAAGCCTCTCAACTATGCCTTCGATGTACCTTCTGCATACTGGGATTTCCCTACTAAAATAGCTTGTGGCAAAGCAGAATAATAATAGATTTCAGTTCCTCTGCTAGGCATTAATTTCTAATCAGTACCAATCATTGATCCGAATAGCTTTAATTCATAGGGCACTTTATCGATTTCGGACTGTTGAAAATATAATTTTCTATCCTCTGTTACTGCATTCTTGATGGCTTCTGTGGCTTTCGCATGGGCACGAGATTATTTTGAAATGCATATTTTCGTTTCTCTCCAGCGGATGAAACCAAATAACAAATCTTATATATTATAAAGCTACACTAGAGGTAAGCTCCGTTCGGATATTTATCACGAGCAACGCCATCTAGTGATGACAGCTTTCGATTTAAATAATAAATACGTTTTGTTAAAACGAAATGCAAAGAGCGAAGGAATAAAAATGATAGGAAATATGTTAACGTTTCATGTTTTTTCGTGTTGCTTTTGGTTTTCCATTAAGACTCGGAATGAATTTTCGAAATTCGGAAGAGATAGAATTTCATTTCAGGATCTGAAAAATGACCTTTGAACTTTTTTTTTTTTTTTTTTTTTTACGTGAGCCCGGTAGTTTGGAATAGCAAAGCTGTTCAAAGAAGGAGAAATAAAATATTCGCAAATAAGCAGTGAATTGCCTTTTGAATTGATTCATATGTAAAGTGATATTCACCGAACGGTAACGGAATAAACGAAGATGATATAATGTACATTTTGACCAAACGCAGATCTTTCAGAAAACTCACTAGAGACGTTAAAAACTAAATAAAAATAAGAGAGAGTGTCTAAAATGAAGGAATGGAAAAATATACTTAGTTTTACTGCTTTCGAAAGGAAATATTCTCGGATTTACGCATAAAATTTCCAAAATTACTTTAAAATTTATGATGGTTAATATTTTGTTGACTGCAACGAAGTTTTTTAGACTACTGACGAAAAGAAAAGAAGCTGATCTGCCGGTTTTCTCATTGTTTGTCTTATTTTGACTTTAGAACTCGCTCTAATGTACGTGTTGCAGTGGACAGCAGAGTATTCGGATTGCTTTAATGAGGCGCGCAACGTCGGCTTCACATTGTTGACCTTCTTATATTCATCTTTCGCATCATGTACCACGCGCTTCATTGTTGTCATGTTTTGTTTTAGCTATATCTATACATTACTATTCTTTGAGTAATAATGCGAAAAAAAAACATACTATTACTATTTTTTCTTTTGTTTTGATTACGAACATTAGGCGAAATTTAATGGCGAAAAATTTCACTCTAGCTGGAAAGATATGGGATTCGAAGCTACATCCACTCCGCCGACCAAGTCTTAAAAAAGGAATTTTGCAACAGATGTTTGTAGTAGGCCTTTAATATTGTTACGACATTCTCTACTTTACTAAATGCAATCTGTTAGTTGAGTAAAGTAAAAAAACACTGCACAAGCACTAATTTTGTATTGTAAAATAATTATTATTGATCTCATTATAGACGAGTTTGCGTAATTCAGTGGGTATCGATGATGTCCTCTTGGAGGAATGATGTGAGTTAGAATTCCATCTGGGATGTAAATAACTTTTATCCGCTTTTCTGAAGTGAATTAGCTGGTCTCATACGGAGATGGAAAGGTATTTCCCCCGAGAAAATAAAAAGTCTGTTTTTTCATACCCACTAAATAGGGAAAATGACCAGAAGCTCATACCTAGTTTAAAGGCAATACAGTTAGGATTAACCGCTCTATGATAGCCGTTTTCTTTCTAAGAAACTTGGTTTCTTAGAAAGAAACCTTTGGCTCAAATGTTTGGCTCAATGATATGTTTGGGCCAAACATGTCATTGAGCCAAACATGAAAGAAAAACTGAGATCGCATAATTATCGCATAATTATGTGAATTATTCAAATCGCATAATTATCGTTATAATTATGCGATTTGTTTTGATAGTCTAGCAAAGCATTACCCGAGAAACTGAAATAATACAAAAGTATACTTTTATGAAAACATTATTTTGTGTACTTTTATTCGAAGAACTGCCATTTGAACGAATTTTTAAAATTAACAGTGTTGTTTCTTTTAACCTTTTCGTTAACCAAACCTGTTTTATAGCTCTCCGTTTAAGAAATTCAAAGATAGATCATAAATTAATATTTTGAATTGGCATTGGAAATCTTCCATAGCAACAAGTCATCTTGTTGCTATGGTAGATGTCCAATGCCAATTTTAGAAATTTATTCCTATATAGACTGATGACGATTTTAATAGAAGGATATTAATTTTATATTAAAAAAGAAAGCAATCGTATTAATAATTGATAATTATATCAATTTATCTTACTTTCTGTTCAATATAATTTTAATAACTCTTTGTTTTGGTTTTTAAAAAAGTAATCTATGTTCCACACAATAATTATATAAATATAGCCATATGAATTAATCGTACTTGAGGAAAATACCAGTTATATATTATTACAACATTACAGCACAGCTTAGCATCAAACGATACTGGAAAGTATAAAATATACAGAGTGGCCATAAAATAACTTTCCCTCTTTGGAGACATCTGTAGCTAAAACCAATAAACGGAATGAGACCAAATTTTATGTTGAGACTTTTGAAGGCATGGGAAGATGATTTCCGCGAAAAAAAAAAGTACCAAAAGTCGCCGATAGGGGAAATTTTGGCGCTGGTGGAGCCGAAAACAAGCGGATAATTGCATTAAAGGAAGATAAAATGGAAAAATAACATGTCGATGGAAATGTAAGCGAGAGCCGCTTCACTCATTCCAGCTATGTGGCGCGTTACATTGATAATAATAATAATTAAACTAAAACAACAACTTACAGAAAGACACAGAAATTAATGTAGTGATTGAACTCACCGGAAATAATGTTTTATTCATCAGAATCAGGGTCCCCTGGACCACATACACGATTTTCAATGTGCTGACCTTTCTTGTGTATAACAAATTGCACCGCAGTAGCAACGTATGATACTGTCTCTTCTTGCACTGCTTTCTGTCCACTGTCGGATCACTAGTTTCCATCCTCCTAGCAAAGGATGGAAACTAGTGATCCAGTTTCTTCGAACTTCTTAATCATAGCTCTCAGTGTGCTACAGCTGACATAGGACCTGTACGCAGGTTATGAAGCCTTCTAAATTCCCGAAGGGCCGTTACGGCATTGTACTGTTTAAGGTAAAACAACTTAACAAGTAAAGCACGCTGAGGCAAGGTAGGACGCATATTGAGCACAATTCGTCAGTCATTCGAATAACTGCCTGAACGTTCCCAATCCCTTTTTAAGTGGACTTGGTAGCGCTGCTGTCACGTACGCACAGTAAAATTTGCATAATAATCCTTTTTACCTGCGTTTATTGCAAATATTTGACTGCTTTCGGCTCCGCCAGCGCCAAAATTTACCCCATCGACTACTTTTGGTAATAATCGGTTTTTTTTTTTTTTTTTTTTTTTTTTTTTTTTTTTTTTTTTGCGGAAATCATCTCCCCATGCCTTTAAAAGTCTCAATATAAAATTTGGTCTCATTCCGTTTATTGGTTTTAGCTACAGATGCCTCCAAAGAGGGATAATTATTTTATTGCCATCCTGTATTATTCACCTGCATTGTACATTCGCTTTTCGCATTAGAATGTTTCAAATACCTGCGTAAATGCAACAGACTATCGGTCACTAAAAATAACCACTAACGTAAAAAAGTCAAACTACTTTTACACTTTCTGAATTGAGGTGAGATGATAAATATTTAAAAATAAGAATTCTGCACTATAGGATAGATAGTAAATAACTAAAATTATGAAATGCTTTACTGACACATTTTAAACAATTTTAGTACAAGTAGCAATTCTGGTTGGTAAAATAAACATAATTATTCTCAATAAAATAGACCACTCCTGACTTTATGATAACATTCACAACTTAGAAAATAGGTGATGCATTATGTATCAGTATCGATTTTACTCAAGAAAAAAAAAAGTCTTTCCGTTCTAGAACAGCCTTCCAGAACAGAGAGCTACGAAGGAATATTTGTAGACATGACCCATCGGCAAACAAAGGATGCATTATTCTCAACAAAGTATGGACCACTGAAAGGAAACACTTTAGAATCATTTCAGGCTTCATTGGACTCTCTTGTCAAACCATAACAAAGAAAATCAATTATCTCTATTGACAGATGATACTATAAAAAAATTAAAAACTTTTGTATATTCGAACAAATACGGAAATGCGTATTATCAACACAAAAATTTCTTTCTCTGTTGATGATACGGTACTAATTGATCGAAAACGCCATACATGTATGCATTTTACTGTAATAACCACTATTTGACACGGCGAATTAATCCAGCAATCGCATTGATTTTGTATATCAATAATAGCTGCTTTATTCATTCTCATCCTTCCAACTGAATCCTATCTCCATGGTAATGAAATCTGGCATATTGCCAACTATAACATCAAAACTGAATACCAATAGTAAGCTTATTAATCTAGTAATTGCTGCGTTTACTAGCAGACCGAATAATGAATATGTATATAGCATTATAATAATTTTATTATATTGAACTATATATAATACTTAGTTAAAGTATTATATATAGTTGTGAAAAACATATGTTTAGAAAATATTTATGAATTTAAATTATTTACGCGAAGATAATATGATAATACTCCATATCTTAAAAACAATGATCAATAATTATATACTTCATGAATTACACATTGCAATACACTGGAGCCACACCTCTAATGCTAACATTATCAAAATACAGCGAGTGCAGAACAAGTGCTTGAGAATGATTCTGAACGCCCCGTGGTATGTTAGAAACAATCAACTCCACAGAGACACAAATATTCCCTATATTTTCTCTTTTCTGCAATCCTTAGCATCTAAGTTTTTCCTAAAGACGTTCACACATCCCAACGATTTGGTTCAGCAAGCTGCAGCATACGATCCAACGGATATTCAAATATAGAAGACCAAAAACTATATTAGCCTCCTTAAGTGATGCATAATCTCCATGCCCTTTCAGGGCGAGCAATCTGCTCATAAATTTTATCTTCACTGTAATCACAACAGATAGCGGGGAATATGAAAAGCATCTTGCTTCACCCCTAAAGTCATAAATGTCAATTGTCAATTGTCAATTGCAATACAAGAAGAAAGATTGAATCGACCGTGAGATGCGGTGATTACTACCCTTGGAGGGTAATGGATGGCAATGCTGTAGCCAATAAAGTTCTAACTGAGGCTCGGCTATTGCTGTTACCCTCCTGCCATGATCAGAGCTTTAATAGCTCAATAACACCATATTCCTACACTGTCCTCTACAGATAACAGGGAAGATGAAAAGCATTGTTGCTTCGTCCCCTTTAAGCCAGTCCTTATAAGGACTATAAGGATTGCAATACAAGTAATGAATTTCATCTTGTTATGTTCTTTTCTTCGTGTTAGTCATTCAGTTTCTTTTATATAATTTAATATATAATTTAATATAATATATAATTCTCACATATAGCAAAAAAGAAAAAAAAGGGAAGATATTAACAGAAAAAACTAAAACCATAACAGTCTAGAGAACTCTTAAGATGTACATTAGAACTCAGACGGGAAATTTGAACAACTTAGTAAGATAAAATATTTAGGTAAAAATGGCATCACTGGAAACGAAGTACAAAAACAAGGAATAAAAATACACTGAATACTCATTCAATAGTTTACTGAAATAGACATTTGTTATCGTCAATCTTATGTAATTTGACTTTACCATTATGTTTACTGTTTTTCCTAATTCTCGATATCGAGCTTATTTATGTGATATCAAGAACAGTTCTCTGTTCTTGATATCACAAGATAATGATAATTAAAGTTCCGAAACCTGAATACGATATTTAATCTTCAAAAGTGAGTATATTATCCTTCTAATTATTGTAACTAGTCCTTTCCGATATTTAATTATGTCCACTTGTATAGGCTGAGCAATGCGAACCACCCATAGCGAGAGTAAGTTTTAAAAGTGATGTCTGGTACCGAGAAAATGTGGGATTTGTGGAGGATATCGATTTTCCAACATGGCAGTTGATCCTTGTTATGTGGTCTGTGGTGAATACATCATCTCTTCCTGTCACTTCGCCTCCGTGCACGTCATTCTTCCGGTTATAGCGCGCTGTATAAGGTCGCGTGAGCTTGCAACAAGAGTTCAAGTTGATGTGAACACGAAATTGGTTATACGTGGGGGATAAAGTCATTAACTCATGAATAATCACTTTCTTTTTAATTATTAATAAGCCAGCAACTTTCAAAGTGAAAACTTTTAACTTCACTTGTATTTGTTTTCTTTACCCCTTTCATTTTCATTATTACTTTTTTCTTTTTTTTCCCCATCTCCTGTCTCTTATCTATGTTGTCATTATTCGCTTGGTTACTCTTGCCACCATCATTTACCCCCCCCCCCGTTATTTTTCAAACTTTCATTCCTTTATTCGAATTTTCTTTCTTTGAGCCTAATTTATCAAAACTTTCTTTTATTATCTATTTAACTGTCCATTCCTTTTATTCTCTCTCTCTCTCTCTCTCTCCAGTAGTAAAAAAAGATAGAAAGCAGACAAACAAGAAAATTTTATCATACTCTTAGAACCGAAAATTGACTTCATGCAAAATAAAGATTTTATTCTTTATTCAGTGGAGAATTTTAAATTTGTTCTGCTACCATCTGCTGTGCTGCTAGCGAAGGTATTGTAATCCCAACAACAACAACATCAGCAAAACTGTCTACTAACAAAAGAAGTAATTGAACTAACACTGATAATATTGACTGTTTTTCTGTGAACCTTGAAGATGAGTTTGCAGCGAATGATATTACATATAAAAACTATATTGATATGTTCCGTGCTGAAGGGCAAAACAACATTGTAACTTACCTATTACTTCAATTACTTAATAACACCACGCAAGAAACAAGTAAAATGGGCGAGGATAGTTGCATATTATTAGAGAATACAACAAAAATATAAATTCTTAAATTGAATACTTTGTAACAGAATTAAGTTAAATATAAAATAATTAGAAAAATGATATACTCACCTCTGAAGATCTAATATCGCAGTCAGATTTCGGAATTTTAATTATCATTAGCTAATTCCCCCCCACCCCAAAATAAAGTGATTTTTCATATTACATATATATACATTTGAAGTTGTATATTTTTTCGAGCATATAATGATACGGAAATAGTTTGCCATGGAATCTTTTTATACTTTTCTTTCTTTTTTTATTTTATTTTCGCTAAAGATTTGATTTTCCTGAAAGAATTATACCCAAAGAAATATATATATATATAGGGAAAATCATGGAGGTGATGTATATAGCGAAAAGAAAAAAGTAGCATTCTGGTAATGCCTGAAAATCATGTTTTAACTTAATTATTTCTCAGGACAGTCTCTGGTTTGTCATTCCAGCAAAATAATATTTATCGCCCAACGCAAATTCACTTGGTAAAGTATTTCGAAGTATTCTTCTACTTTATAAGAAAAATAATAAATCGGAAATTCAACTTATGAAATGGGTATAATAAAATGGGTAACACACACACACACACACACACACACACACACACACACACACACACACACACACACATATATATGTAATAAATTTTTTTAACTTGGGGATATTGTATATTAGAATAACCAAGTAATTTTATAAACTTGGTTATTTTAACTCCTAATCCCAAGTATGCAAACAATTAAGTTTGCGCCTGAAACAAAGTTCAAGTCTGAAGATGGTACAACACCAGGGCAACTCATTGTAAAGGTAGGTAAAGCTCTGATCACTATTCTTAGTATTTTTCCATAATGTAAAGCACATCTCACTAGAAGATGTATACTGCAGTGCATTGTGGGTGGAGTCACTACCCAGACCGGTTTCAGCCTTTTTTGAGGTCTCCTCAGTGAGTAGTTAGACCCTAAATACCAAGGCTTTAGTAATACGAAGCCTTATCAACTTTACCTATAGAAGTTGCAACAAGGTGTTATTATATTTAATAAAAATCTCTGGAGGAGATAGATGTAATAAATTTTTAATTTATTACATCTATATATATTTTAGAGAATAAATTTTAAATGACTTTAAACCGAGATAAAATATGAAGTTTTAATGAAAATGGTACAACTAGTTTCAGCCTTTTATAGCCTTCTTCAGGTATCCACTAAAGGTAGAACACAGTAATAAAGAATTGAAGTTACAAAAAAACTGAGAATTACAGGCAAAAAAAAAATGCAATACAACGTTTTTGTGTCAATTATGTATTGCATTTTTTGCCTGTAATTCTCAGTTTTTTGTAACTTCAATTTTTTATTACTGTGTTCTACCTTTAGTGGATACCTGAAGAAGGTTGTAAAAGACTGAAACTAGTTGTATCATTATCATTAAAATTTAATATTTTATCTCGGTTTAAAGTCATTTATAATTTATTCTCTAAAATGTATCATTACAACCGAGTAGAAGATCAAGAATACACACACACACACACACATATATATATATATATGCTGAAATTTTTTCGTTATATATATATATATATATATATTGCTGAAGAACACACAGTTAATGAAGCGATATAATGCATTGGTCTCATAGCCTTACTTTGGCGGTGGCAACTTGCTAAATCCAGCCGCTTGGCTGCAACATTTCGCTTCTTAATGAAATATACAGGACCAGTTTGCCATATAATCAGAACTTGTGGTTGCCACAGCAACATGAAAAAATTACTTCACATAATGTATTGTTAACAAAATATTTTATTATATAAGTAGTAAAACGTAAAAAACTTAAAAGTATTTTATTATAAAATAAGCTTTATTTTGTTACTTATTTACTAATTTACTATTTACTAATTATTTACTAATTATTTACTAATTATTTACTAATTCCACCTTCATTATATTAAAACGAGAACCAAATGCAGACTACGATAGCATCGATCAATCATACCAAGAAGCGGGATTTTATTTATTTATTTAGTGCAACCCACCAATTTTTTTCGCTGTCTGATAATTTTCAACAATTCTTTAATATATGGAATCAGTGAAAATAGCATACCGAGGGAGAAAAAAAAAAACAAACATTTAAAATATTAAAGGCTAACATTAAAAATAAAGAAACCTACGTTTAGGATCGAATTTAAAAAAAAAAAAAATCTAAATATGAAATAAATCATCATCGAATACATTATTATAGAAGAAATGGGCTTTATACAGATATAAAGTCCAAATTCTTGTATAAAGAGACTTCATATAGGTTAGAGGGACAACGATGGTTAAGAATGTTAAATAAGAAATATGAAAAGAAGTTAGCTGAACAGGTTAAGAAAATCCAAGATAATTCTTTCGCTATGTGGAGAGTAAAAGGAAAATAGGATAACCTCCGTGAATACAGATGGTAGAAAAGTGTTGAATGCGCTGGAAATAACTGAGTTATGAAGTAATCATTTTCGTAAAGTATCTACGCCTGACAGACCCATTTGTTCTCGGAAGATGGGATGGATGTGAATGGAAGGCTAAAGGTAGAAGAGGTGCAGGTTTTAAAAATATTATAAGAACTTGATGTTAACATTGCAGTGGGTTTGGATGAGATATCAGCATGCTTGTTAAGAAAATGTGTTACAGAATTAGCTATGTCGTTAACCTGGCTGTTTCTCTTGACTCTCAACACGAACACGATTCCTAATATTAGAACAAGGTTAGCATAATTCCACTATACTAGGGTGGAGCTACAACAGATGCAGCCAACTATAGACCAGTCTTTATTTATGGAGTAGTTATTAAGGTATTAGAAATGCCAGTGAGAAATCGCATGCAGAGTTGGATTGATAACACTTTAACAAAAGCTATGCTGTCCTCTTTTATAGAGAAGGCATGGTGCTGTTAAAGGCAAGTCTTTGTTGTAGCAGTCTTCTCGCGTTTTACCATAGAATGACAGCAGAATTAGATATGGGAAATGGATACACAAAAATTCTTTCAGGTTTTGACTAGGAATTTGTATAATAATTTCTTGAATTCCATCAAGAAATTATTGTTGTTTTTGTAATTTTTCATGAAGTTGAAAGGTCTGTAAATGATGGAAAACAAAATAGGACGTGAATTATATCTAAAAGGTGATTATTAGATCGGAAAATAATTTCAATGTTTTTATAAAGTTCTGCACTGAGTCTTAGTAATGCATTTTGTCGTATATTTTAATTCTGTTTTTGTTTTCAATGTTTCGGTTTTAACCTTTTTTTTTTTTTTAAATTTCAATTTATCTTTGAAGTAAAAGTTACGTTTTCGCTTCACAAGGTAAAATATTTTTGAAAACTTCCAAATAATAAATGTTCCGGCTTCGTAAAAAGGCACAAAATGTCTGTGTACTCTATGATTAGCTGCTCGGGGGGGGGGGGGGGGGGGGGAGAAGAATATTTTTAAACAACAGAACTCAGAAAATTTCAGAAAAGTAATAGATAGCAAGATAGTACAAAAGAATAAGCTATTCTCTTTGAAGTTTCAAGTAAGTCGGCACTAAACAAGAATTACGAAAAGAATGCTTGCAAGTCCTTGCATCTGGATTAAGTGTACTCAAGGAGAGCCTGCGGTATTTTCACACCGGTGACTCGTAGAGAATGACTCAGGGTCTAAGCTTCTTCGCTTACTTTTAAAACTTTTCTAGCCGTAATAATTTTATATTTTATATCCATGCATTTGTAACACACACAAACTGAATCTCACTTTATTGGGAATATCTCCCCATTTAGGAAAATAAAGTGGCCACTTCATGAATAGCGGTTTAATGCAATATGTTAAAAATAATTAATAATTTATTTATTTATCCTTTGTTAACAGCAGCTATATATACTTTTTCAAGGGGGGGGGTTTCAATTGAAAGTGACTTAGCCAGTCTCATACGAAGGTACTGTTTTTTTTTTTATTATTTACATAAATATATTATATAAATATGGATTTTATTATTATTATTTTTTAAATAAGGATTAATCATCCTATTAAATTGGATTTAGTTTCGAAAGCCTGGATAATACACTATAGATCTATGTGTAATCATAAAACAGAAAGACAGATGATACTCTTTTAACTGTGTTTGTTAACCCTCTTGCAAGAATAAATCATTAGTAGGATAGTAGGATCAATGATTTCTCTGTTAACATTATATTATGATTATGCATTGCCAGCCTAGTTGGCCGAGGTGATAGCGTACTCGTTCATCAGGCTGTGGGTTCAAATCACGGGAGTGGATGTGGTGATTGTCTTGCTAATTTTGCTTGAAAAGTCAGTTGCGACGCTATCACTTCTTCCTCCAGGACATCTCTCAAAACCGTATGTGGTACGGGAGTGAGCATATTACGCAAAGGTAAAATGATTATTGTTCTCTTCTGATATAAATTATCATATTATTATATAATACGTTATATAAATATGGATATTTACATTATTATATAGAAGAAATGAAATATTATGTTATAAATTATGATGATATTATATTATGTACAGTATAATACTATACATTGTTCGGCTTCGAGGCTACATTGTGATTGGTTGGTGAATTTAGCGCTCTTGTAAAAGTGGTGATTTTTTATGTGTTTTATTGTGTTTTTTTCCTTAGAAAATTAGTGTTTTATAGTATATTAGTGTAGATTTTCTGTTTAGTGTTTTATAACATATTTTGTTAAACTAGTGCTGTAATAAATATAGTTCAAAATGACGCCAAAAATGCATAAGAAACGTAACTAAGAAGAGCAGCGAAATCACGAACAAGAAGGCTTGTCCCGCTGAGGAGGGTATTGAAAATAAATTAACCTCCAAAATAGCGAAATGAAAGCAGATATCAGAGAGATGATGCGAGAATTACAGAAATTCGAGCGGCTTTTGAATGAACATTAGGGAGAAAAAGAAAATTAAGCAGCAAAATAAGAAACAACAAAGCGTGGAAACAGGTAAGTTAGTAAGCGAAAATCAGGTAAGTGAATAACGTGCTTTTGTAAAAAGCAGGATATTATTTGGTATGGCGACTCTATCAAAAAACATGCTGTGGATGAGCGGATTATAACTTCAAGATTTCCCAGAGCAAAAATTAAAAATATAGTACGCTAAGCACTGACGACTTACCTAGCGATAAGTTCAGTATGAGAGAAGACATGAAAGGGTTGTTTGAAGAGGCAAGAGTGAAGAGTGAGAAAGTGAAAATCGTTAGTCTTTTACTTCGATATGATAAAAGTGAATTAGCAGCAAGCCCCCCCTCCCTTGTCCCCCTCTATCCTTTCTAAAAATAGTGTAGGAAGGGCTATGATGGCAAACGATTCGATGCGTAAGCTATGTAGAAGGAATGGATGCGAGTTTTTGGATGTGTGGGGGAAAGTTGTATCTAAAGTTGTATCCAACTTTACTGCAACTCTACACCTGAATGCATTTGGTATCAGAAGTCTTGAAAAACTAATAACTGGTACGAGACTTAATACAGAGAATTGGGGAAACTAAATTGTAAAAGGAGGAATAGTGAGAACATGAGTGTAAAAGCGACAATGTCATATAATTGTGCTAATGACGGAAATGGGCATTATCGTGGAAATGATTGCGAGGAAATGATTACAAAGATGTCTATACATGCATAAGGCACTTGAGAAGAACAGAGATCTGTACGTTATCCAACTGTGTCATGCAAACTGCACACAAGAGTATACAAAAGAACATGTAGTTAGATTATTATGTCTATACACGAATGCTAGGAGTATCAGAAAGAAAGGTTAGAGTTTATTGCCTGTTAATATGTTGGGACCTCAGATGGTAGTCATTAGTGAGACCTGGCTATCAGAATCAGACATACTAACTGGTATCGAGTGTAAAAGGCACACTATTTTTAGAAAGGATAGAGGGGACAGGGGAGGAGAGGGGGGGCTTGTTGCTAATGATATCGGATGACTTGAATCCAGTTAGTGATGACACCTATGATTGTAGTAATACTACTAACAGTATTTCATGCGACAGTACGTTTGAAGCCATCTTGTGTGAGGTGGGATCTAACAAGATCAATTACATAGTGGGGTGTTGTTACAGACCTGGTGGATCGGTTGCTAGTGATGAAGAAATACATCACCAAATAGAAACGATGGGCGCGAAAAAAGTAATCATAATGGGAGACTTTAATTATCCAAATATTGATTGGGTAGTAGTAAAATCTCATGAGAAGAATGAAGATGAAATTATTGAGCTGTTGCGGGACAACTTCCTCAAGAAGCGTGTGACAGAAGCAACTCGAGGGCAAAGAGTGTTAGATTGGATTATAGTGTCAGAGGGCGTTTCAATTAAAAACATAACTATTCTTCCTCCGGTTGGTAATGGTGATCATGCAGTATTCACTTGGGAAGTGACTAAGTTTATGAGTGTTCCATTCAGAAAAGGTAATATGCTGAGCTACAAAGCAGGAAATTATGATCAACTGAGGAGTATTCTGAGTTCAGCAGAATGGTATTGGTTGCTGGATGGGAAGAATATCGACAGTACATGGGAATCATTTGAAATACTTAAATGATGCGTTATCAGAATGTGTCCTGAGAGCTCGAAGAATAAATAGGGTAGGAGTCAAATGGATGTGTAATCTTATTAAGCAGGAGATTAGTAAGAAAAGGATGATGTGGAAAAAATACCGTCTCCATAAAGATGATGTCAGTTATGAAAATTATAAGCAGAAGGCCAGAAGAGTCACAAGTGTTGTACGGAAAGCAAATTCTGAGTATGAAAGGAAACTTGCTCTTCAAACTAAAGACAACCCGCAAGAATTCTATCGATATGCTGCAAGTAAAAGAAAGAATGAATATCAAAGAATAACTCTTCTGAATGCTGTTGGTGTGATGTTGACAGATGCAGAAGAAACAAATGAGTGCCCAATTTGCTAAAAGCTATCAACCTAGTGCATGCAACACTGCTACCTCGTCACTGAATGAAGAAACTCAGGGTGTATGAAGAGGAAGTATTATAGTTGCAAAAAAAGTGAATAAGAATTCAGCAATAGGAACTGATAGGATATAATCACTAGTGCTAAAAGAGTGTTCAGCTGAACTGACTATTCCTTTGACTAGGCTATATTTAAGCCTCAGAACAGGGAAGAACATGGAATCTTTTCCTCGGGAATGGAAAGAATGTATGGTAATTCCATTGCACAAGGGTGGTGCAATGGGTTTTCTAAGGGAAGGTCATGTTTTAGCAACTTGCTCACATTCTATAATAATGTGACCATTGAACTACACAAGAGGAAGTGATACACCATGATACTTTTGGATTTTGCTAAGGTTTTTGACAGAATATAGCATGGAAGACTTTAGCATAAATTGGAGAATGTGAGATTGGATTCTAAACTATTGGCATGGATAAGAGGATGGCTGACTGACAGATATCAAAAAATTCGTAAATCGTGGCTGCGAATCTGAAAGATTTAAGGTAACTAGTGGTGTACCACAAGAATCAGTACTTGGTCCACTGTTATTCAATCTGTACATTAATGATACTGGGAATGATTTGACAGTTAACATACAGCTGTTTGCTGATGATGCAAAGATAGGTAGGGTAATCAGGAATGCTATTGATATGCAGTACTTGCAAAATGATTTGAATAGGCTGGAATTGTGGGAATGGGAAAATGGATGTCAATAAACGTAAAGTCATGCCCTTTGGCGTGATTAAATATCCAATGTTGTATTATATTGGTGGGATTATGCTATACAAAACTGATCTTGGAGTGTGAGTAGATAGCAAGTTGAAGTTCAGGGGGCCATGTAACAAAGATTGCAAATACCACTCAAAAGATAATTGCAGTGCTGAAATGAACTTTAATATGTAAGTAAGGCCTTGATAAGATCTCACTTGGACTATTGTGCGCAGGTCTGGTCTCCTGGTTTCCGTTGTGATTCTGTGAGTGGAGTGAGTGTTAAGTAGAGTGTTGAAACGATAACAAGATTGTGAGATACTGATTATGAAGATACTGAGAATTTGTAGACTGCAGAAACTAGCAGACAGAAGAAATTGAATTTATGGAGGATGGGGAAAGGACAAGAGGGCATCCTTGGAAGATGAATGCCGCTAACAAGAGGTGAGAGTTGGATTATTCTTTCATGGGATGTTGAGTGATTGGAATGGATTGCATTGGATGTTGTGAGTGCAAGCAGTGTGAATGAATTCAAGAACAAGTATGATAGCTAGTGCGTGTGGTATGGCCCTCCATTGATTAAGTCTCTCTTAATATTAATAATAATAATAATTAGAATATAATATCATTATAATTCATAAGCGAGTACTGTAATTGTTTTACTGAATAAATTTTGCATAAAATACAAAGCGTTTAATGACTTTAATTTTAATTGCTATTTTGGGTAATAATTTATTGCAGTGGTGTATTAAATTGCCACATAGGCAGCATTTCTTTATAAAAACATGTTTCGAAAAAGATAACTTAATTTCACTATTTTCTAATAATAATTTTTGCAGTATGTATAAATGAACTACAAACGCATAAAGTAGGACTAAATAGCCTATTTTATTTATATGTAACGGTGATTTTTTACATTTCAGTATGTATTTGCTATTCATAACAAAAATGCATTTTGTGTGTGTTAGTTAATCACTTATACAGGTTGAGACAATCTGCGCTATAGCCAAGGGTGACATCTATTTAACGTCACCACTTTTTTGTGTAATGGAACCACAGGGGTGTTAGAAATTCATTAATAAATACTTGACACCTTTGATCGTCTCTTACACTAATTATAGTTTAGAAAAAGGCAAAAAAATTAATATTTTTCCTTCAAACAGAATCCCCATCTTCTGATTAATGTACCCAAGGATTTCATGGCCCGCTTCTATTAATTTCTACTTCATAAGTGACTTACAGGTAAGGAAGTTCTTATCTTCTTTCCGAATGAATAGCATGTGAAGTCCATCACTGGGATGATCACTTCGTCTCTCTAACGACAATGACAGATTAGCTGTCGGTGTGGTTTAAGTAGATTACTCTATCGATCCCCATAAAACCCAAGAATAATGAATCATTATACATGAATGGGTGACTGTGATATGGAAAAAAGTGCTACGCACTTCAACTATCTCACTGTGAATAACGCACAACTGACGTGGCGGATTGTATTGAAGCGAAAACCCTTAAGAACACAGATTTTGATTTTAAATTACATGTTTGCTAGATGACATGATTTACGGAAGTCGGAATCATTTTAAGGTTACTTTCGAGACAATGTGTATCAGTTAATTTTCTTTTTTCTTCACTTCATATGTGACAGCATCGCTCGTGATAGACAAATTTTAATGAAATTTGGTATTAGTGATCTTTACTCTACTTGGATAATTTTGATGGAAATAATGTAATATTCTACCAAACGCCCAAGACGTTGATCTGATTGAATGCCAATATGGCAGATAAACACTTACCCTACTAATTATTCTAGCCATGTTAACTCATGCTATTAATATACGTGTGGAGATTACAAACTTGTCCCGATTTTTATTATGGATATCATCCTACTAAATGGAAAAAAAGAGACGCAATATGTACTGTCTGGATACACTTTTCAATTGCATTTTATTACGGGTTAACTATTATGGTGATAAAGAAATTAGACCATAAAAAGAATCATAATTATAAACAAATGTATTTATTGTTGTTATATATGGTTCTTTTCGTATTTCTTAAAGTAACTTATTCCATGGTCATATGTAGGTTATAAGAAGTTTTTTTATGTAAATATAATTTCTTAAAGCCAGTACGCATATCGAGAGCCAATCAGTTTTGACGATGCCCTTTGCTTGGAGAGATTTGGGTTGGAATCCTGTTAGGTCGCGAATAACCATTATTATGACATTTCAACTGACGGTCAGTTAGCGAGTCTCAAAGGATTTAGAGGTGAATGAAGGAATTTCGGATTACCTTTCATTTTGATGAACAATGACGATTAAAATTTCTATATATATTACAAGGAAGACATTGAACATCTGTACGAAAGAAAGTGGAGTGATTTGTAAGGAAATGTGTCATTAATCAACTCTTTCTCTCTTCTGTACACCATCTAGAAATATAGGTAGTTTGAATGGAAGAGTGGAAAGTATCTCAGCTCAGCAGTCAACAAACTATGAACTAGAATTGTGCTAAAAGCGTGAATGTCTTTAGATGTTGCATTAATTTTGATTTCACCGTGTAAAACACCAATTTGCTTAGTGGAGTTTTGGAGCACCTTGTTTTCTCGACAATTGAGTTCTCAGATTACGGAGTCCGTAGTCCCAACAATTCCACTGGTTTACAACCTTCCAGGAGTAGGATTATCATAGAAATGTAAGGCTATTATGCAATAGTTAGACATATTTGTGATTTTACAGAGTTAATAGTTGTTGAGAGTAAAACTACATCCGAATAAAAAGAAGAAATCCGATTTCTTGGATGCTTATAACAAACGTCATTCCAAGAAAGAGTAAAGTCGTTTCAAAAATAGAAACTTTGTCTTACCAAGACTGGAATAATGTTTTCTGTTTTTTATTATTATTTTTGGGTTGTAGACTTAAGTATTCTAGAGGTTTTGATTATTTGTATAGATGCGGTTTAAGAAATAAGAAAGGGATTGAAGTATATTGTCTCCACCAAAACTGATTTTAATATATAAAAGGACTAGAGTAGATGAAAGAACAGAACTTTGTACAGTACTTGAAAATGTTTAAGGATAAGGATCCATTAGACGTAATGCGCTTCCAGGCAGAAAGCTCGCAAACCAAAGCGCAAATGCTTTACAAAAATGAAAAGCAATCATTTAAGATTCTCCAAGACTTTTTCGTGACATTTAGATGGCATAAACAAAATCTTCTATAGCGGAATCATGCTGCTGATCGTCAATTAGGTGCAATGATATCTGTTAATGTAGAAGTGCCTGTTAACGAATTTAGTATTCATTTACACAAAGTAATTTTTCTTTGTGTTATAGCATAAAATGCCATTGCTAATATAATACCAAAATATAATGCTAATATAATACCAAAATTAACTCATTCTTGTCCTTATTAGGTTTTTAATTCAATTACTTTATAACAGATGGCGTTACCGTTCAATTTATATTTCGTGTTTATTATATAGGTATAAAATTGGTGTGAGAACAAATAACTCATGTTAAGGAAAAGATTAATTAATTCTCTTCTAATATATTACCATTAACTGATCGAATCTGGTATTCTTTATGTCAATATTATGCGAAAATTGAAAAATGTTTATGATAAACAACATCTCCCATTTTAGAAAAAAAATACAGCTATAATGCAATAGATATTTTCAACTATCAGCATTTTCATCTCTTCTGGGTTTTCGTTGTCAACTGAAAATTAACAACTCACTCAAAGTTCTTATACAAAGACTTGTGGTAATCGAATTCTACAAGGAAAGTGTCTTTAAAAACAGAAAAGAAAACCTAATTTGTTTTGCGGTTTTTTCTCCTCTTTTAATTAACATGCTAATGTACCTACTCCCGGGAAGACGTATTGCAGAGAGCAATCTATTTTTATCCATTGCTGAGATGATAATGCATAGTTAGAGAATCATTTATAAGTCTCGAAGTTTAATTTTGCAGAGCAGAGTGAGCATAAGAGATTTGGTGTTATCAGTTAACCGATGTCCACAAAAGAATGTGATAAATAAACAGGATTAATTCTATTGTTGTCCCAGAGCCTTTTCAAGTGCATGAAAAATATGAAAGGAAGTAGACAGCCCCAACAAACACGTGTGACCAATTGTTGGATAAACAATGAGATTTGAAGACCTGGTTTTACATAATTCAGGCATTATGAATATGAAAATAAAGAAATGGGACGTACAATAGCCACTCTTGTAATAAATAGATTCCATTGTTCTGCTCAGTCAGAGGAGCTACTTAATGCACACTAGCGTTTTCAATATTTTAATTAAATTCAATTTTTCACTTACGAAATCATTATGAAGTACCTGATACTGTATTTATTTATATAAGTTGTTGAAAAACTAGTTTTTAAAATTGTTGTTATTAAAGCGAATACTAACGGAATTTGCTTTACAATGGAACAAAATGGTAGAATCAATCCGCATTTTCTTAGAATCAATAGTATTTTCTTTTGTTGTGTGTATGTGTGTGTGTGTGTGTGTGTGTGTGCGCGCGCTTATTACACATTGCATTCGTTTTGTGTGTTCGTTCATAAGCATATTATTCTTCGTTTATGACAGGATTATTTTAATGAAAATTACTAGTTGGAATATTCTGAAAATCTGTGGAACTATCTCAGTTTTAGAAGCAAACTTTTGCAGTTAAAGTAGTCAATAAAATTTGTTCAGTGAGCTCGAAGAAAAATAGTTCAAATTTGAAATATAATATTGTATATCTATTAGACTTGCCACGTTCCTGCAATTATGATTTGAATCGGACTATTTGAAGGGCAAGACGTGGAAGAAACAACATTACACATCTACAAAAAATGCGCGAAGAATGGCTATAGGTTTCAATTGTAATAATGAATGATGCTATTGTCACGGATCATTTCCATAATTGTTTTATGAGATTTTTTTAAGAACTAAGTAAACCATTCAACAAAGAGTAGTGAAAATAGGTTGAACGATGCAACATTTCGACCAATTATTAATGTCATTTGAAGTACCGAAATGTGAATGCTGTATTCTGCTAAATATCTCGGTCGAATAAAATAGGAGTATGAATAATACTCAATCCAATGTAGGTTGACTTTCGGCAATAACATCCCATCCACACAGATTTTCTTCATTCAGATGACGGGATAAAGAGTCAAGGACTCTGTCCATCGCCCAATTCTTTTAAGAACACCCTTGGAATTTTTTAGGTCTGGCTCCCACTGACGAGACCTCAATAAAGGTCGAAACCGGTTGGAAACTTGGGTGATGAATGGCAATGGTGTGGCCTGTGAAGTTTTTACTGAGGCACGGCTATTGCTGTTACCCTTCCAAATGAGAAAATGAGCGTTTCTGACTTTCTGATCCTGCAGGTCGCTCATTATTGGGTGATCCGGGTATTTCACGAGTTTTTGGAATGGTATCCCCGCACTTAAACAAAGGGAAACCGGTATGGGTAGTGACCATTACCTTAATGCATAGCATCATACATCTCCACAAGGAAATGTGCTTTCCATTAGGGGAAAATTCTAAGGAAAGTGATCAGAACTTGCTCCACCTTTACCACTAGTTGCTTAGTGTTGCACCGTGCAGCCGCAAACTTGACTTGTCTCTTTGCTTACTTGAGAAAGCAAAAAAAAAAAAAAAAAAAAAAAAAAAAATATATATATATATATATATATTAAACCATTAAACCTTTTTCCTTTACTGTCGGTTTATGTCATTCAATTCTTTTAAAAAATATGTTTAACAACCGAGTAAATCAACCTCAGTGTAAAGGTTTAATATATTTGTTATATAACTATAACAAATATATTATTTTATAGTTAATATTATGTATTATAATATAGTTAATGTTATATAATTATTATATAGACAGAAAGATAGATATAATGTCGTCCTATAATATTTTTATAGTCAAATAGAAAGTGGGAAACTCTATCAAATCGGATTTCTTAAGAATTTAAAACATCTCTCTCTCTCTCTGTAAGGTAATGGTTTATTGTACTATTTCCATTTATTTTTTTTATGTTATACTTTTCTTTGTCGTTCAGGAAATGCTATAAAATTTGGTGGAAGTTGTTACTCAGTTAAATCAATGAGGTTCATTATTGGATTGGTGCCAACTATTCTCTTAATGTTTGGAGTTGCGGAGAATTTTTCCTTAGGTTTATGTTTGGTGGGAGAAAAAAGGAAGGGTCTGTAGACAATTGCTGAATAAGCTCTTTACTGGGGTTGGGAGACATTTTTCTCTCCTTTCATACTTTGATATATTTAATTATTTTTCTAGCATTTGGCAGCTGCTGATGAAACATCGGATGATCATGAGGATAAACACTGTGGGGACGGAGATGCTTCTATTACTGGAGAAGACAAATATCGTGTGTGTGTGTGTGTGTGTGTGTGTGTGTGTGTGTGTGTGTGTGTGTGTGTGTGTGTGTGTGTGTGTGTGTGTGTGTGTGTGTGTGTGTGTGTTGTAATCTGAATCGGTGTAAGAGAAGCAAATGTTTCAGAGATCTGGAAAGATTCTTTATTAGACAGCACAAGAAGAGTTCGAATAAACATTCATTGAGAAAAACGGTGTTAAGATAGGATCATAGAAATAAACTGAGCATAATAGATAGGCAGAAGAAGAAATAATCTGTTGTTAAATATGGTGCTAGTCAGATACTGAGGATATGAAATATTTTCATATAAACTATAACAATAATTTAAAATAATTACTTATAATTAACTGAATTTATCTAACTTTATTTTAGGAAAATTGTATGTTTCTTTTTTTAATTTCTAAAATAAATAGATAAAATTAACCAGCTAATTTATCTCAGAAACACTACTAAAACGTGATATAAAAACTCATTTCAATATGATAGAAAATGAAGACATTGAAATTCAGATGCACTCCAATAATTTTCCTAATTTTCCTCCTCCTTCTTCTTATTTCACATATATTAGGCCTGGTGGCCTGTGACGTTCGTATTAGGCATAGCATGTTACGATTTGAAACAGAAACCATGAAATCAACCGCAAATAAAGTGGTTGGCCCTATGTCTAACGGTGTGTCCTTTGTCTGTAGATGCGTGTGTTCACGTGTCCTATGCCTGTTCTGTGGGACGAAAAACCCGAGTTCCAGGGTGAAAAAACCCTATCTCCATATGAAACCGGCTAACTCACCTTTCGTCGAAAGGGACCACATAAAGGCTCCTCACGTCATGGATGGAAATCGAACCCAGATCTTTCTGACCAAAGCGCTTCGTCTATACCGACTGAGCTACGGAGGCGCTACACTTTATCTTACTACCTATTAAATAAATGAATGATAAGTGAGATATTATATAATGATGTCAGTTTTATTCCATCCGAGCAACCACGACACGGAATAATACATTAATAATCATAAATCTAAAAATGGAAATTATGCCAAAATTGTAAACATTTCTTAATTAAACTGGAAAATAAATCTAAAAAGGGAAATATAATTTCTTTCCTGTTTTCTTTCGTTACATGGCAGATATGCAAACCAGCAATCAAAATATTTAAAATCTTATAAAAAAAACGATTTCATCCTGAACTAAAATAATCTCATTAAAGCCAAACATACATGGCATTGATATATCAAGTCAAAACACACTGTACCTGATAGGAAAAAGCCTTCTAGTTTAAACAAAAACTCTGATCATATTTCGTCTCTTTTGCAATTTCGTAGCCAGTTTTTCTTTCTAGCCTCTCTCTACGTTGGAAGACTCTTTTATCTTCAAACTTCCGACTAATGCAGGAGTGCTCTAAGATTTCATTCTTCTGCGTTGTTTTTCCTTTCCGCCCCCACAACCCCCGTAACCATTTTTTTCAGATCAATGATGTTCTCACAGTGGCTGCAGGTTCACGTTGTAGTTTTGCTGATGACAGTATTCTTCATGAACTCTTGACGAACTTTGCAGTACATAAACATTCACAGCTTCAAAAACAACTACAAGCCCCGTGCTTTGAATGTTTGATTTCCATGACATCCGCCAATTGCAGATGATGTATCACTTCGTTTAAAACGTAGTCTATTCGATAGATCATTCTTCATCTGTTCTTACTTATGTTTATACAGAGATCCAACAAAAAAGAGAGAGGAGAATATCTTGTTTGTTTTTCTGTATTGAAGTTTTATCTCCAACTTTTCTAACATAAGCATATTACCTCTACAGATTTGCTTGTTTTATATACAAGACAAACATCTAGGAAAAATGTATTGCTTATTCATGGACTGCACTGTCATATTGATATGTTGGAAAAAAGATGAGACCAACAGAAACATATTCAAAAGATTTTACCGATTGGATAGAATTTAAAGTCTAAAACTCGAATATAGGGTTAATAATGTATAGACGGTTTTATAATATAACACTCTTAAGAAATTTTGAGTGCCTTTTCTTACATTTAAAAATAATATAATTATATACTACTACTTAGCGTGAATACTGTGTATAATATCAGCATCTGCTATATATTGAAGCAATCTTATTTAAAAACATTCAAATGACATAATTAAAATATTGAAGGGTTCATCGATCCCCAAAATAAACAATTTGAAATATTCCTAAGGGATAAACGATTATATGCAAAAAAAGTATCCGAGTTTTGAGAGAACGTAATGAATACGAAGTATGGAGCTGTTTATATATGCAGTAGTAGGAATGCAGATTATCAAGACATGTTGTAACATTTTTCGTTTTGCATGAAATGCTCCGTATTCACTTAATCTATCTTCTGTCGTCCAAAGGTTTTGTTGGTTGGATTACGCCTAAATTGGTATCCGAGAGATACCAAAAGGAAACCTGAAAGACCAGCCTTAAAATAGGAAGACCAATGATTAAGAAAATCGGAAGAAAATGGAGAACAAAGGCCTAAGACAGGTCCATCAAGGTAAATTAAGACTATGACGGAAACATATTATAAGTGGAAACACTGTGTGTTTTGGGATTATAGACGAAGCAGCTGAGGCTATGAGGACATGCGCTTGTGTTTTCTAGTCAGTTTGCATGCTATGTTATTGTAGATGAATTTATTGTAATCCTATTACATTTTTGTGCTATAGAATACTGGTTCCTTATTAATTTTTTTCTTATGCCATAGTAATCCTTTCAGAAATCTCTTTGAAAAGATAAATCTAAATAATCTAAAGTTGACTAGATGAAAAGCAAAATTACAAATTTAAGAATTCCATTTCTCCGTCTTGTATTTTCTAACTAAAAACATTTGCTATCTGTTGTATTCATTAATATGACCTCATAATGTAATGCAAGTAAATTTAGAAAATAATGTACAATCCATTTATTTTTTTCATACGTGGCTGTTATTACATCATTATAGATAAGCTCTCTAACCAGAACATCTCTTCAGGTTAATAAATCTGTAAAATTGGTTCATGCAAAGATGTTCTGGCATAATTTCTTAAAATGGAGTTCAAACACCTGCGTTATTTCTTTCTTAATAAATATACTACCTGATGTTTTACTTTTTCTTTTCTTTTAGCTAGGTCATTAGGAACATGTTACATCATTCTCGCCAGATTGGAAAGGGCAAAAAAAAAAATCGCATAAATTGTAATAAAAAAAAAAAGAGAGTAAAATTTTGACGCACATGACGCTAGGATTAAAGTCTCCTAGGGAACATTATCTTCTGTGAGTGATCATACAGTTTTTTTTAGGGTAATAAACAAATGTATGGCTGATGGGTAGCAATAGACCTTCAGCAAAATGAGAGTGACATGCACGGTAATAATCGAAATGTGAGTTACTTAAACTCATCCATTACTTAGTTTTCTTCAGGGAATGTCGCCCGGATATGCAGCAATAACTCCTAAGTATTCGCTTAATGTGCTTCAATACTGAAGTTACATTTTTTTTTTCTTCTTGTGTTGCATATTATTTCAATTGCAGTCCACTGAGCTCAAATCAAACTAACTTTTTTTTTCAATTATTACAAAATCAGCCTTACCATTCATATTAATTTAATGGAGCTAGTTTGAAATATATGAACGAAATACTGTTTTCTGAGTTTATTATTTTCTATCCGTGGTAATTTTAGCCTCAAATATTGTTTAGTGTTCTAATAGTATGCTTTATTATAGTACATATTTCCTTTCATGGCGGAAGTAATCACTCTTTGTGAACACCGTATGGATTTTCTCTAACTTTATTCTGCACGCATTGTCCATGTAACGTTTTCATCAAGAGAAAACGACGTGTCTCAAAAAAAAAAAAAAAAAGAAAAAAAAAAAAAAACTCCGGAGGGAGTAAAAATCCCATCTCCATTACGGTAGTAAGTCATATTGCTAATAACATTGTATAATAAATAATACAATGTGTACAATGAAGTTAGTCAAACAGCATCGTCGCCGAAATTTAAAAAAAAATAATATATATATATATATATATGAAGCGTTATCATATTAAAATTCGAGATATGAAGCGTTATCATGTTAAAAATAAATCGATTTTTTTTTCACATCTAATACGCGCTTTATATCAATATATGCTAATATATATTAATTTCATAACCTGCTTTGTCTATTGAGCTAGACTATTTCATATGTAGGTTGCAGGGGATTTTTCTCACTGAAAGGCGGGTGTTTCATCCACACACACACAAGCAAATTGGCTATAGAATTTGCGCGCCTAACTAGCAGAGATACTGTTATTGGGAAGCAGATGGTGTATTCGTGATCGTGGATTATGTAGGTGAATTAAGTAGGATAGACTGTGAGTTGAGTGGTATAGAATTCACTCGCAATGAATCCTTAGACTTCTTGAAGGTGTCATACAATAATAATAATAATAATAATAATAATAATAATAATAATAATAGCAACGACCAAATGCCTCCGAGTAATTGAAAATATGTTACCTTAAAAACGTCAAGTGTTTTCGAAGGATAAATCTTTATCAAGGATATATAATATTTATCCGATCTTTATATGCCCTTCATATAAGGAAAAAAGTGCTAACCACATCGAGATCAACAAAATGTCTAAATTTCAAAAATGCATTATTGTTAACTTTCATGAACAGGAGAACGTATAGCAGAACTATGGAGGTTCAAAGGATTAAAATTGCCATTTCAATAGTAGCTTGTTAAAGTTAATCTGAGATTGAATCTCGCTTCTAGTGTCACTAGCATTACGGTTGTAAGTAATCTGTTTATGAAGTAGGCATCCGACTTGTCACTTTCATCTTAGAACGAGACTAACCAATATCGATTGGAATGTAGTGTAAAGATAAAGGATAGAAACTATAGTCAGATGAAGCGCCGGATTTATATTTATTTGTATAGACTACCTAATTAATAACTTGAGTGATAAAAGCTGGTTAACTGGGTAACTATGTTAATCATGTAAAATATAATGAGGCTTTTTAAAGTGTTATATTTGGTTAACTATGTTAATCATATCTACATAGTCCACTAAGGCTTTTAATTTTGCATATTCTTCCGAAAACTTAAGAAAACTTGGCTACCTCGCTTTGAGAATGGCTAACTCAGCCTTAGATGAAATTACCTTACGAATGATCTTTTCATCGAAAGCGCACTGTCATTACTCACTGAGTAACGGAAGTTCTGTTTCACATGATGTGTGCTCTAAAACATTACACTTCTGTTCTAAGAGAATGAATGGCTACTTTGTATTTGATTATACTAATGCTAACGAGCCTCCGTAGCTCAGTCAGTATAGACGAAGCCCTTTGGTCGAAAAGACCTGGGTTCCATTCCCGTCAGTGAGTGAGAAACCTTTATCTGGTCTCCTTCGGCTAAAGATGAATTAGTCGGTCTAAATTCCTTCTAGATCTGAAGGATCATAACTAAAGGATATGGTCATTTATAAGATATTTAACTAAAAGTAGTCTGTGATATGGATGTGAGCGGTTTTCATTATTTCCTTTTAAAAGCGACCATGTAATTTTCAGACATAATACATTTGCTGAACAATTAACTGTCAGCTACCAGAAATGTGACTACACACATTCTCTACCACATGGAATCGATTGAACTTGCTTATCAAACACGGGTAGTGTTCCATACGATATGCCAGTTTTGAGTTCTGGTGGGCTTGTACGCTGGGAAAAACCGGTTTCCCACTTTCAGTTGAAAACCCTTATAAATATACTTCGCGTTGATGGGATTCGAACCCAAGTCATTCCACCACTAAAGATCGTCGTTACCATGAGGCTACAGCAGGGGGCGAATTCTCCATACTTGCTATGCTTGCTACGCGAGCTCATTAATTGAGAAAGAAGTAATATTTATTTGTTAATAAATGCATGCATTTATAACCATTCCATTTACTTTTATTTTTGTAGACAGAAGATGTCTTAAGCTTGCGCGGCAATAATTGCGCTTTGCGTTGTGTATCGAAGGCCGATGCTTGCTCGTCTAGTCAAAGCTACCTTGGCTTGCTCGGTTGTAGAAGCTTCCAGTTCTTCGCAGCAGCACTATGATTTCATGCGCGCATAGCCATTTCACGTCGTCTCATTCTGTTGCTTAAACACAGGCCATACGCAGTCAACGTAGCTCTAGCCAGTGAGCTTCAGCCAGCCTTTACAAGTGTGCGTGTTGCTCGGGAAAATTAAGTTACAACCAACTTTTTATGACGATGTTATTGACAGTTCATAAAGAAGAACCGTAGGGTAGAATTTGTATTCAAGTAACTAAATTGAAAAAGATAAAATATCATTTGTAAAATAAATGTTGCATTTGTAATTTAAATGTGCATAAATTTCTAAATATATAGTTTTAAATGGTCAGTAATTCATTATTCCGATAATCAGACTTAAATCACACCTCTCACTCCCTGAATGATAACAAGAGCAAGCGTGAATTTCAAGACCAGCATTCGCCCCTGGGCTATAGAGATTCTAGGACTTTTATCCGACAGCAATGCTGCTATAGAATTACTTCCATATCATGACAGGATTTGAACCGGAGACTTTTACAGACGACGTTTCACACTAGCAGAGTTTGTATTTTGTAATGATCGTTTTCTATCGGACAGCGCTTTATTTGACACATTGCTGACTGTCAGATACACGATTAAGTTGAGAACGTTCTCATCAGTGGAGCAGACCGGACTGCAAAAACATTCCAATGATATAATGTAAACGATTAAGCAAATTTATTTCCTCTGGTGGACTGACACCAACTCAGAGAAATACGGAAGAAAATTAGTGATGGGATTTCGAATCCCCACTAGATGTAAATGGAAACATAACAATTAGATTAGCACAAATTAAAATAACATAGGAAAGAGAGACTTGGGCTAAAAAGCATACAATAAAAATATCCAAAGTCATCGAAAATTACCGAAAGGAGATGTGATCAAAATAAGAAGAAAGAAAGAAAGAAAGAACTCCTTAACTTGCTTACTAATGGCATGGAATTTAAGAAGACTTGAGAGAAAAGTAATGGAAAACTCTTTTTTTTCCCACGTAATTAAAGCTGATAACTTCAATACAACGCTGATTATTTGTGCTGCGAAATAATCCGGAAATATTCAAACCATCTACGAATGGTTTGAATATTACAGAAGAACCCCTATTGGATGTCTTGTTTGTGGCTGAAATAGTCTGCCTAGGAGAGTTCCTTTCTTTGATTTATGTAAGTGATCATACAGCCTCTGCCTTCTGACTGTACTTTGGTAATGGATCTGACGGTCAGCAATGTCGATTACATGCCAACATGATGTGGAGTGTATTGACGTGGTATGCTTCGAAAAATTTACCATGACCTACTTTAATACACATGACCTACTTTAATATACAATAGAATGATAAAACTACCTTCCCTTCAATTCTTACTTACAGAATCAAAATAAGTTACAATGGAAAGAGAGATGCTTTTTTTTAAACAAACAAAAATATTTTTTAGGCAAAATATCATCTCTCCATTTCTCGAGATAAACTCGAGAAATGGCGAGATGATATACGAAGAACCAGCTGGTGGTAACAAATGGTGGGCTATGATTGGTCAAAGTTGCTGTTGGCCGACCCCTCTCACGCTAAGAGGCCAGTGCTATGCTCTCTGTTAAGTGGGTGTGTATTTTTTTAATATCATCGTCAGATGGGATTTGAATCGAGGTCCTTTGCACTAAAGAATATGGTCAATTACAGATAAGCTCAGCCTCATGACCTCGTGAGTGAGTACGAAGCATTAATTCCATACCTCGAAGAATCTCTGCGAGATGACGAAAAAAGAATTAGACTATAGAAAGTGCATATTTTTATGATTCTCAAATGATACTAGAGAACCATATTTTTTTGATTATCTAGTATTATTTGAGTATACTTGTTCATATTCCGTAAAATTATGAATTCATTTATGTTGCTGAAAAAAAAGTGAGAATTTTAATAACATTTTAATTTTTTCGATTATAATTTCTATCGCTTTTACCTTAAATATTAATAGTAAGTACTGCGTTTATTAAATTTTTATTGCATTAATTTAAATGAATCCCCAATATCCGCGAAATTCCATATAAATTCAATTATTTGAAATTACATTGCTAAATTTTATTTTTACGAAATCTAGTCGGTTGAAACAGATATGATATAATTGACATTAAGTGTTTAGTTTTCTATTTTATGTTTAACAGTATTCTAAAAGACACTTGTAATTTTAAATAAAATCAATAATTTTAAAAAATAAAAACTATTGATTAAAATTTTTAATATATTTTTTAGAATTAAATAAAACACCATTTTTTTTTTTTGTATGATAGTTTCCAAGAATAACAAACACTTCCCCGTGTGGTTGCCGGGATAAGAATAGCACCAATGTAGCTAATGCATGTCGTACGAGGCGACTAAAATTGGTACCCTTGGAGGGTAATGCATGGCAATGCTGTAGCCAATGAAGTTCTAACTGAGGCTCTGCTATTGCTGTTACCCTCTTGCCATGATCAGAGCTTTATAGCTCAATAACACCTTATCCCTACACTGTCCTCTACAGATACAGATAACGGGGAATATGAAAAGCATTCTTGCTTCGCCCATTTAAGCCAGTCCTTATAAGGACTATAAGGCGTGGAAAGAAGTACTATATATATATATATAATTCTTTGATTAAGCGAGGAGATTAAATTAGATTATTTAATTATCTATGAATATGAAATTTGATTAAGCAAGGAGATTAATTAATTAATGAATAAATTAAGATTTGCACCTTGTCTTGAAAATTCAAAACGTTTAAATTTGATTGAACTTCAACAAATAAAAATTCGTCCAATTTAAATAAAAGAATTTCATAATATTTTTTATAAAAATTATGAATGAATGGTATTAACCAAAACCTAAAGTGCAGCCAAGAAATTGGAGATGGCTGGAAATATATTTCCTAACTTTTTCTTTGTCAAACTAAGAGACGATTTCAACTTAGATATTACACGCAGATGTCTGAAGCCCATGCATACCCCGCCCATTACACCTGATCCCCCCGCCTCCCCATCCAATCTCAATTCACAGTCTTTTGCAATTTTTTTCTTCAATATTTTTCTGCAACTTTCTTTTTAATTTATGTTCCTAATTCACCAATTATAATGCAATTAGTAATATGAATAAATAATTCTTTGGAAAAATTTCTTCTTAGTAATATCTATCAGAAGAAACTTTGTAAGTTTAAAATATAAGACAAATGGTTTGTCTTCTCAATTCCGAGTTATCACACTTAAAATACCTCTCACTTAGATAACTTATCACGAATCTTGTTAAAATTTCCTCTTAATTGTATTCATTCATGCATTTTTCAGTCAACTGATAATAATTTATTCTTTCACGCTAGCGACAAGATACGGCAACGGCCTTGTAGTTAACCTGGACACAGTCAAATCACGAAATGAAACGACACTCATGAACATGTAATTACTTGCACGGCAACTCCTTCTCTTACAAGACTTACCGTTGTTATAATTGTTAGTGACGAAATCCATGTTTGTTGCGAACATGGAAAAATTTAGATTAAAAGAAGATAGTCTCACTTTTATGAGGTGGGAAGTCTTGAAAACCCACGGCTGAAGAAGTTCTGAGTTTCTGTGGAATGTTCTATTTAATTGCATGTCGGAAAGCAGGTGGAAATTGATTTTCTCAACTAATGATAAGTTAACACAGCACACGTAAACTTAGCTGGCACCTCTTCGGTTTTGACTACATGTTCAACTTCGCTGAGATGTTTATGACATCATCAGGAGCACACTATAAAGCAGTCAGGCAGGAATAATACTGCAGTCAGTTTCACTGAAAATAGCCTATGGTAACGCTTTAGGGGTATTTCAGTATGACATGGTTGTGCGCATCTAGTCCAAGGTCCAAAAATAAAGTAACAAGAGTTTTGTAATAAATATCAGTAAATGAAAAATTACCCTTATTCGCAATGATCCACTTCGAAGAAGTTCCCTAATAGCCATGCTTGAATTCTGGACCTTTTTTTTAGCCTTCAAAACAACTAGAAATCACTTGTCGAACTATTTCAAATTAGCGTCATATGGTTGGACTGTAATTTACTGACTGGGAATTTGATAAGTGAAAGTTTTGAAGATTTTTTTTTTTAAATTAAAAAATAGAAGGATGACATTTGAAGAATATACTATAACAAGTTTATTTTTATTATTTTATTTTTAGTCACGTACTTTTTTTTTCGGTCAACACGTTCTCTCCTCGGCCGATATTTTGTCAAAATTTCTGCATGCTTTATATTTTTAGTAAAAAAATAATCATACTGTTATCCTTTGACAACAAAAATTGCTTTCTTCATATAAACCATGCCATAGTTTCAACATTTTCAAAAGATGATGTTACCTGGATGTCAAATCATTTATTGAAATTGGCATCTTAACTTTCAGAAGAGCGTTTTTATTTTATTTTATTTATAGCAAATACTTGAAACACTACTCAAGAAATGCGGAAAAAAGTCTGGTTCAAACAAGCTACAAATACATGAAAACAGATGCAATATCAGCATCACAGGTGTACTTGTCTGGTAACTATAATTCAAAATAAACTTCGAAAAACGAAAACGGTCATTGCCATATAATAAGGGAATAAAAAATTTATTTCTGAGCACAAAGAAGTTATTTGTACATATATTTGTACATACGCTGTTTCAAATCGAGTGTTGTCATTTATACAATCAAAAATGGTTTCTCTTTTTATTATCGGGCTTCCAATGTGCCACTAAAGGATTACAAGAGTAATCCGCTTTCATTAATTGTTTTATGAATCTATCGGGCTTGAGAAAACAATGGCAATACAAGTATATTTTTTCCGCATTTTAATAACTAATAGCTATATATCTGTTTCTCTAAAAATAAAAGTAAGTTTGGCTTTTTATACCAGAGAAAATAGCAACACTTTTAAAAGAAACCATTTCGAAAGGGTATAAAATATGAAAGTGGATGTAGCATTTGCACACCACCGCGCTTGGCCGCACTAAGGAAGACTTCATTTCGAGTCTAGTCGGCGACTAGAGGAAATTTTTCTAAGCCTTTTTTCGACCGGTTCCCGAGTTAGTCGATCTCTGGCACGGGCAAGCAGGTTTTTCCTCCCGGAAACTCGGGTTTTTCGTCCCGTAAACTCAAGAAAATCGACCGTAGAACCCACATTATTTCAGACATTATATATATTGTGTTGGGGTTAGGGACCACGAGATGGCGGCACATTTGAGCCGTCTCTCTTCACTGCGTACCGCTTAATTAGTGATGGCTTTGGGCCATCTGTCTCTGATTGGGTACCAGTGGAGATTGAACTGCCCACTCAGTCAATAATAATAATAATAATAATAATAATAATAATAATAATAATTATTATTATTATTATTATTATTATTATTATTATTATACCGGGCAACTCCAAGGGGTCTTTAGACTCATCGAGGGAGGTCCTAAACATCATGTCAAGGACAACTATTCAGCATTCGCACAGTATCTATCATACTTTGCTTTGAATTCATTTACAATCATGACACCCACAACAAACTCTGGCAGCTTATTCCACTCATTCGCCATTCTCCAAGTAAAAAACCTAGTTCGAACACCCTTGCTCAGTTTCCATGGATTTCCCCTAGTTCTCCCATCACCAGACCTGTTCTGAAAAATTTCCTCTGAATTAATCTTGTAAAAACCTTTCAGTAATTTGAATGTCTCAATCATATCACCCCTTTTCCGCCTATGAACCAATTTCTGTAACCCACAGATCTTCAACCTGTTCTTGTAAGGTTTATTCCACAGACTAGCTATCATCTTAGTCACTCGCCTCTGGATCGTCCTCATCAAGAAGAAACCCTGGCGCCCAGATCTGGGCACAGTAGTCAAGATGGGGTACTCATCAAGGCTCGATGAAGAGGAACAATGACTTGCTTGTCTCTGCTCGTCAAAGTATTCTTCAGTAACCAAGTGATCTGATGAGCTGATTTACAGACACACACACACACACACACATACACAGTTGACCCTTGTAGAACGCGGGTTTGAACTCCCCCTGTTCCATTTATACGCATTTTTTTAAAATAAATATAACAAGTCCAATTGTTAAATAAATATTAAAATTCCAATAATAATAATAATGTTGGAAAAACATTTGGAGATTTACGACAATTTTAAAAAACTCGCAGACGAACTGCGTTGCTTCGAAATATCGAAAAAATTAAGAAAAGGTTAGGTATATCATAAATGCATAAAACATATGTAGATACTAGTTTATTTTATCATCTACTACCATAAAATATACAAAAATCTATTGTAAAAAGTTAAACTTTATCGAAACTTACGCACACAAACACTTACAGACCATACATGGCCATTTGCAGTCGAGAGAGATGTAAACAAACGTAAAGATGCAGCATTAAATCATAACTGCATAAAATTAACTATTATCGATTAGTTACAATAAAATTAGTTACAAAATTTTATAACGATTCATTCATTAGTGTATAGGCTAGGCAAGGCTACTGCTAAGCAATAGTATCGATTGCCCTGGGGCCTGGGCTACCATAAAACAATCCTATTGCTGCTTCTTCGTCATCAATGCATGAATCGTTATACCTGTAAATAAATATGAATCTCTTTTTCACATTATCTTTTCCTTTTTGATGTCTAGTGTTAGTAATACGTATAACATCTACAGTGTTATGTGTCATATACGAAAATATTGATGTAGATCTGACAGACATACGATTCATCTTGTAAACAGATGATGTGAACTTACGTTATCGATAAATATAGTATACAGCACAGTACTGTAAATGTATGTTCCCTTCCTTATGATTTTCTTTAATAATATTTTCTTTTCTCTTTCTTTATTATAAGAATATAGTATATAATACATATATACCATACAAAATATGCATTAATTGACTATTTATATTATCGGTAAGGCTTCCGGTCAACAGTAGATTATTAGTAATTAAGTTTTTGGGGAGTCAAATATCACGCGGATTTTCGAACAACGCAGGGGTGATCTGCACCCTTAACCGCCGCCTTGCTAAAACTGTATGTATGTATATATATATATATTTTTTTTTCGTACTCAAATATGTATAATAATAATAAAGTGCTTTAATATATATATATATATATATATATATATATATATATAATCCCAAGTAAGCAAACAGTTAAGTTTGCGCCTGAACGTAGTTCAAGTCTAATGGTGGTGCAACTCATAGTAAAGGTGGGAAAAGCTCTGATCACTATTCTTAGTATTTTCCATAATGTAAAGCACATCTCACTAAGAGATGTATACTGCAATACATTATGGGTGGGGTCACTACCCAGACCGGTTTTAACCTTTTTTGAGGTCTCCTCAGTGAATAGCTAGACCCTAAATACCATACCAAGGTTTTAGTAATATAGATCCTTATCAACTTTACCTATACAAGTTGCAACAAGGTGTTATTATTTTTAATAAAAATCTAAATTTATATAAAATTACTTAGTAATCCTCATATATATTACTTAAGGTAAAAGAACTAATTTATATCTCTATCTTCTCCAAAGATTTTTATTAAAAATAATAACACCTTGTTATAACTTATATAGGTAAAGTTGATAAGGTCCTGTATTACTAAAACAACTTTATATATATATATATATATATATATATTTTTTTTTTTTTTTTTTTTTTTGCATTCAATAATTTTAGTATTCGTTTACTGTAATTACCTTTGATGCAATAAAGACTTCATTTTTTTTTTTCATTTTAAATATATGGTTTATGAAAGAATAAGAACTTTAGTTAAATAACTAAATATATATGAGAAAGAGAGAGACTTGTGCATAGGATAAAGTAAAGGAACAGAAATGATATATTTATGATACTGAGTTGGGTGCTAATGCTAATATTAGTAGTTAAAGGGATGATGAGGCGAAGTATTCTCGCTGACTTTGAAGCTAGAGTTAGCTTTTCTGAAGACAGTGGTTTGACTATTAACTTAACTCTTTTTTAGCATTTGTTGTGATTACCATATTTTATGTGATATGAATGGCAACTTTTGCAATACTAAATGTGCTGATACAATTTTCACAGTTAATGTTTTAGTGTTCTGTAACTGTTTAGATGTTACAGCTTATAGGACAAGTTGTGTAGTGAAATTATGCGATGCTCCCTCACGGTTACTCCATAAAAGTTGTTATAGCGACTGATCATGTATAGGGATATTTTTGGTCTTTTTACATGATACCTTTCTCTGTTATTACTGTAAGTGTTATTGAAATAGTGTCTTAGTAATAGTATGTAATGTTGTAAATTATTTATGATCTGGATTTTTTTTTTTTTTTTTTTTTTTTTTTTTTTTTTTTGCCATTCAAGGGTCGGTTATTATTTGGTGTGTATTGGGTTTCCAAAGCATCATTGAAACAATTCTTTGGTGAAGTTTTTCTAAATTTGAAAAGCACTATGTTTGCTGTGTTCGCGTAGACAGTTGTCGGTATCTTTGTATTGTTTCACAAATTCCCTGATATATGAGCTTTTTTTTTTTTTTATGTTGGTGGCATAGCATCTCACCTGCTATGCTGTGGAGCTTCAGGTGGGATGGAGAAAGAACGTGCCTATGGTTTGAGTAAAAGAATAAGGAAAACAATAGTTTCTTGTGTCTTCGACAGTAAATCTTAACGGTACAAAATAATATTTTGAATTTTTTTAAAAAATTTTCCCATAGGTACCAACGAAAAAAAAACGTAGATGAACACAACACAATAAAAGGACACATGCAGCTAACATGAACCATTTTTTATATTTCGGTTTTATTTTGTGAAATACACTATTATATTTGAAAATTATCAGTTGCTATAATATCAATGCTTCAAGCCAAGCTCTAACAAAATTTATACACGAATTGGGAAAAAAATGGAAAGACGTTTAGATGGATAGGAAATGAGTAGATAAAGATAGAGGCAGATGTGAGAAAACAGAAATACATGACAAGGGTTTAAAGGTCTGTCTTCTTATTATGGATTTCCATTCTGAGATAGCAGTTTCTGGAAACTTTTGAGTTGAGTATGTATAAGGCCCAGTAGGGGTTTATTTCTTGATAACTAAATGCATTCCTCTGTTCATTGCCACTATCAAATAAAACTGCATGCCGTGTTTATCTGATTTTTTAAAAATTTTAATTTGCTAATTGGCAAAGTAGAGCCTTCGTAACGAATCCCGCATAAGAAACTAATAGCCTTTAGAAGAGCTTTAAATGAAAATGGGGTAGCCCGTTTCTTAAAGAGATGACAAGGTTTCTTCTATACACTTAGATTTTTCATCCTGCAGAACATGTAAATTAACCAGAAGAATACACACAATTCACAGACAAATACATTTTCCCCATAGCCTCAATTGCTTCGACAGTAATTCAATCTAACTCAGTCCAGCTAGGAGTAAAGCCGAAGACGTTGTTGCTCACCCATGTACATTAGAGATGTGCATATTTGTCTTTACTGCACTCCGCATTTCCATTCAGTTCGCCGTAGATAGGTGAATGCAACTTCCAAAACCAACGAAACAAAAAGTCGATGCGTTTACAATTCTAATGTCCGAATTCTTATAGTTGAGATTTGCATCAAATTTTGCATAGAAGTTACACTTAAAGGGTCTATAACTGTCAAATTTTAAGATGAAATTTTCGCTTAACAACAGTGACTATTCCATTATCAATAGAAAAATAAAATATCGTAATGCGACTGGAAATTATTATTATTATTATTATAAATTATTTCTAATGAAAGCAAATGATCTTAGAGGAATACGATGATGATTTAAAAATATCTGAATATTTTACGTGCATGCCACAAAAGTACAAATATCTAAGGAGAGCGAGTACTCATCATTGTACTCCAATGTTCGTTAGTTCAATTGTATGATGTGTAAACATGAATCTGTCACATGCCAAGCAAAATGGAAGTACTTAAAAAGATAAAATTTTATCAAAGTAAACTTCGCTGTAAAAAGTAAACAATGCTGTAAAAATTCCAATTTTGAATAGTAAACTCGTTTTAAAATTAGATGATTGAAAAAAGAAGAAAGATCCTTACACTCTTTTTTATAATTGAAGATGCATAGCGGTTTTGTTTGGAGTACTCGAAGATTAACAATTTAGGCAGTTGCCGATGAAGTCCAACGTTTCATTTCTGATAGGAAATTTAGAACTTCGATATGATGGTTTTTGCGAAGTTTGTTCTAAAACTTCTGTCTGACAATCAAATATTGACACAACTGACGTTGAACGAACTTCTTCAGCCATCTGTGGTTGAAAATTTATTGACTTGTATCATAACTGAGGTTTATGGCTACGATGCAGAAACAAAGACCTGGGCCATCTCTGCGGGAAGCATCAAACGCTCGAAGTCAAAAAAATAAAAAAAATAATAAAATAAAATAAAATAAAATGTCAAGATAAGTCGGAAATGAAGAGCATGAAATTTTTATATATGATTTTTTTTTTTATTTTTGGAAATGATAATTGCTAAAATATGTTCTATCAGAACGTCAGTTACAGAATATTATTTTTTAAGAATATTTTGTTTTAAAGAATACTCTTAAAAATATTACGAGACACTTTGAGAAAGAAATTTGGAAAAATGTGGCCTTCGCAGGAAGTGAGTTTTTGCTACAAAATAAATAAAAACAAACAAACAAATAAAAATGAATAAAAGAAATAAATAAAAATAAATAAATAATGCGCTTGAACTTCAGCTATCTTATCAAGCAGTTTATTCTTCTGAACTAGGCCATTCTTTTTACTTGTTTCCAAAACTGAAATCAGAATTAAGAAAGAAAACTCTGCAAAGCTATGATCATTCAATATGAATATGATCAACACATATATCTTTTTTACTTCTAATTTGAAGTAAAGAAGAAAGATATATGTGATGTTCATAGCTCTTCTGATGTCAGGTATATTATTATTGTTATTATTAACCACAAGGCTCACAGAAAACTGAAAAACAAACTTCTGCTAAACTAATCCCTTGCTAACTTGGTGTCGCACTTGATCACAGTCTCATATACCAATAAAATTTGGCAAAATCTAAATTAAAGATGTTTGCCAGGAACAACATCATGAACATGCGCAAAGGCACAATTTGGGGTTGTAATGCTTCGACTCTTAGAACAGCAACGTCCTCTCTCGACCTCCCAATGACAGAGCACTACTCGCCAGTTTGGAGCCGAAGTCACCAAGAGTCTTGTGGATACTCAGCTCAATATAAAATGAGAACCATCACTTGTAATTCAAGGTCTACTGCTCTCCCATGGTTGCCTGTTTTTTCCCACATCAATCCTCCATGCTTCAGAAGAGAAGCTACTATCAAATAAATAAATAAAACCAAAAATAACACCCACCTTCTCATTCATAAGATAATCGCTCCATCTCCAGATCACCTGGCTCGTAAAAATAGCAGATGAATGGCGTCCATGACTGGGGAAGAAGACTGTGGAATGAACTACACACTGCAAAAAACCTGATTACAGATCCAATTATCAAAAATCTCCAACATTCAATCTACCTCGATACCTCCGGATCCAGTAAAACAATTTGGGACCGGACAAGATCGCTCTTGCACTCATGACATCTGGGGATTTCGCAGTCACCCTTTTGCGTATGTAGTGTTGTGCAGACAATGCATCTGTCATTGATGAGTGCTCCACACACACGCACACACACACACACACACACACACACACACACACACACACACACACACACACACACACACACACACACACACACACACACACACACACACACACACACACACTCCTTCCCTGGAGGCCTCAGGAACTTGCACTTACTCCAAGATAGCGCCATATGTATAGATTAATTTAACTCACAATTTGTATATAGTTTTGCAATATTATTGACGAATTGACAACAAATATTGACGAGTATTATCTCTTAATTCATATAAATTAATTAAAATCTTGTACTTTACCCATACGACAAATAAATAAAAAATATTATCATTTATGTCATATGTAACGTAATTCATAGGACGCTCGGTGTTTGAACATTCACTGGTTTACAAATTAGCGTGCTTTCAAAGTTTTTGCCTGTTCAAGACGTTTAAAAGTTCTGTGCTATCATACTTCGTCTGTTCACAATGAAACACATCATATATCAAGTAGAATCACTGTTGCCATGGGAACATTACGTCACGTTCACCAATTGGAACAAACGAAACTGCTTATATTATATGTAACTTATCTTCCAACAAAATTTGAATTCGCGTTTTCATTCAAGAAACGAGTATTCAGACGGTTCCACAAGAATAAGCATTTGGATGAAAAAGTGGTGGACAATAACAGAGCAATTATTAAACGGTAACCGCCTGTTGTATGCAAATATTGGAGAGTATTATATTTTGCGTAATCTCGAGCGATAGGGCAATAATTGGTGTTATCATGTATTTTACCATGATAATTGAAATTTTGTATGAAAATGCTTCCTGAGGGTTGCATTTTTATTTATTTCTTAATTTTGTTGGAAAATAAGTTATATATAATATAAGCAGTTTGGTTTGTTCCAATGGTGAATGCGACGTAATGTTCCCATGGCAACAAATGATTCTACTTGATATATGATGTGTTTCATTGTCAAAAGACGAAGTATGATAACACAGCGCTTGCTGGAACTTTTAAACGTCTTGAATCCGAGTTACTCTACCAAATGATTATATATATTTAATTTTTTTTTTAAAGAAAGAAAATTAGATATGCAGAAGTTCAGGGGACTCTTGAAAGCCATACGACTTTAATGCATATAATTAATTCAAATATAAATTACAATTGACATATATTCACCGTCTATGAATTACTCAATGGCACAAATAAAAGAAAAAATAAGCAAAAATATCGTAGTCTTCTTGGAGAATGGTATTTTAGTATAAAGTACTTCGCAATAATATTTTATGCTTTTGTTTATTATAAAATTTAACCATAAATAATAAAAATTGTTGAAAATGGGAGTGGAATATAAACAGATATTTATAATTTGTAATGTTTTTTGTGAAACGCTGTAACAGAATATCTAAATAAAATATATCTTCTCTCCTTCTCTCTCTCTTTCTTTTTTCTATTTTTTTTTTTTTTTTTTTGGTAGCGTTATAATACTTGACATTAAAATAAAGTGATTATCGTCATACAGATAGATTTCCAAGAATTTATTGACTATCCAATGAGGTAATGCTTTTAAAAACGAAATAAAAAAAAAATAACTGATAAATTATTACCTGATGCCGTTTTACATAATGGGTCGCACACTCAAGGATGCTCTGGCAAAGGTTCAATCGCCTAAGAACCTGTGCAAACGCTATTTAACGAGTTTTTAATACATCGCTTTTTTTTCCTTTCAGAACTTATCGAACTTTAAGAAATATCGACTACAATATCAGATAGCTAACAAGAGTCAAAGGAAGAAAAAAAAAAAAAAAGAATCTTACCAGATAAACAGACAAGGATATATACTGATGACTCAGATAATCAGTTGATAAAATAAAATATAACAAAATGCTTTGTCACATTAAAAAATACACTGCTTGGAAAGAAGTCAACGGACACCCTCTATGGACAAGGAGCATCGCGCTATGTAACGAGTCACGTGTTTGTAGCCGGTATAAATTGGAGGAATAAAATGCTCCCAAGTCAGTGCAACTGTGTCCGGGCGAAATGGCTAAGAGAAGGGAATTGATGGAATTTGAAAGAAGCATTGTGATAGGATGTCATGTTGCAGTCCTGTCTGTTTAGTAAATCTGGCCTCGCCAGGTCAACAATCAGTGATACCACATTGAGTCAACTGCAAGTGCTACGAAAGATAATATGTAAAAACCTCCATTCGTCGGACGACATGGAGAATGGGGTGTTCTGAACATCGACTGGAGCATGAATCTGCACAAAAACATTCAGAACTAAGGCTCACAACAGGAGTTCCGTGGTAGGACCGCAATATGTAAGTTCCACGAAACAACATGCAGCATCGTATTCAATGGTACAAAAAGAGTGTAAAGTAAGACATAAGCTGTGTTATGGAGCGGCGAATTACACTACATCCCCTCTACCAAGTAGTTGTATAGGTGAAACGGGTGTCTGATGAAAGTCTCTTACCAGAGTGCGTAACCCCAACTATGAAATTTGGAGGTGGTGGTGTGATGGTATGGTCCTGTTTTTCCTAATTTGGCCTCAGATCTCTGTTTGTGGTGCTCCAAAAATTGAGCTGTGAGAGGTATCTGAACATTCTGGAAAATACAATGCTTCCTACTTTGCGGCTTCTTTACGGAACTGACCATTGTCTCCTTCAGCAAGACAATGCACAGTGTCGTAAGGCTGTTGCTGTAACTGTGGTTTGTGGGCATAAACGTCACCACACTTGAATGGTCTCCACAGAGCCCTGATCTCAACCCTACTGAACTCTGTGGTATGGGCTTGAGCGTCTGGTGAGGTCAAGGGACGTCCGCCGCACAGAAGTACAGGACCTCATTACGTGCATACAGTAAGAGTGGTCTAAAATTCCCACTGATCGTTACTGTACGCTTGTGGAAAGTATGCCCCGTGTGACTGCAGCGAAAAGAGGTCCTACATCTTATTAAGATGGTCTCCATGGCTGTTTGTTCCTCACACTATGGTGCCCGTTGACTTCTTTCCAAACAGTGTGCGTTTATAATTTTTCCGAATTTTATTATCATTTCACTAACAGATGACTTGTATAAATGCCATGTGTAAAGGATCCGAATGTCCCGTTATTTTTATAGATTATAGTACCTTCGCAATTCTAATTTAACGTTACCATATGAGTCTGTTTTGCACAATCTGCTTATTTGGATTTGATCTTAAAATACATCCAAAATCAAAACTATATTCTATACTTTATAATGTGTTAAATCAGCAAATTTAAATATAATTACAGCCCTTTCGGTTGTAAGGCTTTTGAATACAATTATACACTTTTTATTTTATTTTTATTTTTATTTTTTTTATAAATAGGGTTGAAATTTAATTTAATTTTAATATTATGTATAGATTATGATTGCAAGATGTGCGAAAAAGTCCTTTTTAGGACTTCCAGGATAACAAATGGCAATGCTGTAGCCAATGAAGTTTTAACTGAGGCTCGGCTATTGCCGTTACCCAGCCATGACTAGAGCGTTTAGCTCAATAACATCCCATCCACACAGATTTACTTCATTCAGATGACGGGATAAAGAGTCAAGGACTCAGTCTATCTCCCAGTTCTTTTAAGAACTTTATGTATAGATTATCTGTATATTTGTACTAGATTAATAATAATATTCATATTCGTTTCTTCTCTCCATTATCCTTTCGGTTAGTTATATATAAAGTATATGTATTGAGATGGATCATGTTTGGTAAGCGATTCACAAATATTCGTAAGACTTTCCAGAGGATTTCGCTTTTACGGAGTTATTTTACAAATAAAAAAATTAAAAAAAAAGAAGAAGAAACCTATTGTTGCGATCAAATGGTTCGTCTTAAACGAAGAATATAACGGTTTTATATAAATTATTTTCGGCCAACCACTTATGATATTTTTGGACAACCACTTATGCTATGATAAATGAAACCCCAACTGGTAATTTATGCTGTGTGGGACTCGGCCTACTACGCGTCGTTCTTGGAGAAAACGGTTGATTGATCATCTTATAGTTCTTATAAGAACTGGGAGATGGACTGAGTCCTTGACTCTTTATCCCGTCATCTGAATGAAGAGAATCTGTGCGGATGGGGTGTTATTGAGTTAAAAGCTCTAGTCATGGCTGGGTAGCAGCAATAGCCGAGCCTCAGTTAAAACTTCATTGGCTACAGCATTGCCATTTGTTACCCTGGAAGTCCTAAAAAGGACTTCCAGGGTAACAAATGACAATGCTAAAGATTTAAATTATATTTAAATTAAATTAGAATAAATTATATTTTTTATATTGACTTTTAATTTTTATTATAGAGACAAAAAACTAAAAAAATTACACGTTATTAATATTTGTTCAAGTGTGTTATATTTGTTTATTAATATTAGTCAATTCTATAACTTTAAATACAAAATCACTATCACTTATGTTGCGTTGTGTCATAGCCAAAAGCGCAGCCTATGAAGTTCATTGGGGCACAGTTTGTGTACGAGTTTTTTTTTTTGTGTGTGTGTGTGTGTGTGTGTGTGTGTGTGTGTGTGTGTGTGTGTGTGTGTGTGTGTGTGTGTGTGTGAGCGAAGCATTTGGAGATGACATACCTGATCATAACTAATGAATTTGCTCAAGTTTAATCTAGTAATATTAACCAGCATTGACTTCATGCTATCCGAACAATGTTTTTCTGTTTACGCAAGCATTTGAGTAGACAATATACGCAGGATTTGTTAACTCAAGTAAAACTTAGACTTCTCTTATGAAAATTTATATGGTTAGGTTTGTTTGGGGTTAAAGCAGAAACAAGGTTATTAGGCAGACTGCCGTTTTTTTTTTTTTTTTTTTTTTTTTGAGGGATGACAATCTTCTAAATGTGATTCAAATCAACGCGTTTTACATCAAAGGACATATATTGTTGCTATTTCTTCGCGACTACACTACGCTGGCGTTATATATTGTTAGATATATAATTTAAAAAATAGAACACATTACTTAGTATTGCGCAGTATAACATTTAAGATATCGTTAATATAATTCTTCCACGAGTGTGGAAGAATTTAGAGGATGTTTGAAAACCCAAAAATGAAAAGAAAAAAAAATCTGAAGGATCAAATAGTCTTGTTCGTGGGTGGAAATTGGAATTTTTTTTATTAGCCTAAGAAACAAGCTGACTATTGCACACATCCAGATAACGCTTAGACCTCAGCTATCTCAAAATAATCCTGAGAATTTAGAACTTCAAAATCATAAATTTAGTGCCAAGAATGTTTTAATTCTATGAAAATATTGTATGCTGTAAACATTTTTCTATTTTTTGTTTTAATTTTCATTATTATTATTATTATTATTATTATTCTTTCATATTTCTTTAATAATAGAAGATAGCGACATCGCACAAATTTTTGAAATGTCCATAAAAAATAAAATAAAATTTTTTGTTTCAGAATATGAAGTTTTTTGAAAATAAGAATATTAGCAATATAAATAACTAAAATCGAGTAATTTAGCAATGTTCCTTGAAGGTTTTTTTTTTAATTTTTTAATTTTATTTTTTATATAAGCTTGACGTATTTTGACTTACTCATGTACTATTTACTTTTTTTATTTTATTTTGTTTTTCATTCAGAGCGAATGAAAGATTCAAATAATTGATGAAAAGGACATTAACTCTATCGTGTGGTAATTTTATAGTCTAAAAGTTTTTTCGTATCACTGTCTAAAAGACATTTGCACCTTCAATGTAATGTTTTCAGAACTGAGAACTTGGAGTTGTTTACTTTTCAGCTTGTGCGCAATAATACTACAGAAAAGATATAAAGACCTGAAAATTTCTATTTTTACTAGGGCACTTCGTCTATATACGCTTAGTTTAAGTATTGATCCCGCACTGCGTTACTGCTACCAAAATAATAGAAATCCCCTCATTGAAGCATGGCTATGTTCATCGTCTCAGTTAGGAGTTGAAATGCCACATAAACACTCGGATTGTTCTAGAAGCTATTTCAGGAATTTCAATTATTAAGTTAAGCCCTATCATTACTTTCTTCTCTTCCAAATCGTTCGCTACTTTTAGACCATCGAAGCTAATCTATCTTCGAAACTAGACAATCGTCACAAAATATGCGAAGGAATTTAAACAAAGGAATGCGCAAGTATTTATTTATATTCTAGCCCCTGCAATGCAACAACATCAATCTTCTTGCCAAGTAGGCATTAAACAAGAAGCTGGTATTTGGAAAGAGCGCAAGCAAGGGTGAATTGCGTAAGCCGAACGAACAAGCGTGTTATTTTCCTGTCTTACTTAGAAACAGAAATTTTTCTGACAACCGATTTGTCAAGCGTCAGCCGTATCCCCCAGTTTCTATCGATTGCTTAATGGCTATGAATGCAAGATAGAAGAAAATGTAAATAATCGCCTATAGAAAATATTGTACTGTTCAATAGATAATCGCTTAAATCCTGATCTTTGTAGTTTTTTCCATCATGATTTTTTTTTTGATTACAAATCAAATATTTGTTAAACTTAAGGATTTCTAAAATTAGGTTACACTCTATCTATTTTCTCTCAAGATGGGCTGGAGAAAGATAAATCATGACTTCCTTTCAGGAAGTGATATGTATGATGTGTAATTGTAACTTCCGGTTTGAACCGGAAGTTACAATAGCGCATCATACATATCACATTAGGACAGTTTAGTTCAGTTCTAAAACTCTAACTAAAGTGCCATAAAACCATGGAAAATTTTTTCAAGAACATGATTAGAAGGACAGCCGAAAATTATATATATATAATATATATCTGAATTTTTTTTCCGCTTACAAATCAAATATTTGTTAAACTTAAGGATTTTTAAAATTAGGTTATACTCTATCTATTTTCTCCCAAGATGGCTGGAGAAAGATAAATCACGACTTCCTTTCAGGAAGTGATATGTATGATGTGGAATTCTAACTTCCTGTTTGAACCGGAAGTTGCAACTTTACGTTATAAGACTAACTAAAGTGCGATAAATCCATGGCACTTTAGTTTATATATATATATATATATATATATATATATATATAGAACGTTGAATTTTATCCAGTTTGGTATATTACATTTGTTGCTGAGAGAGTCTAAATTATGCTGATATTCGTAGTTTAATGGAGACTGAGTTTGGCGATCAATCATTGTCACATTCAACAGCATTCATATTAGCTGCAATGTTTCCTTAGGTCAAGACAGATGTGCATAATGATGTCCTATAAAGTTTGCATTTGCTGCTGTCACTCCCACAAAGGGACCATATTGCAGCCAACGTCCGATGATAAATGGCTCTTTGTCTATTTCCGACAGCAATATAATTCCGATATTTTTCCCAGTTGTATCACATAATTCTCTGATTACTATTGAAAGTTTAACAAATCTTTTGCTTTAAAATACAAGACTTATAATTGATACTTATGATAATTATCAATTATGTTAATTATCAACTGCTCCTACAGTGACATTTATATTTAAAGCGAGCGTTAAATTGGTTGAACTAGAGAAGTTTCTGATATCAGAAGCAGGTCAATCAAACCGGGAAACAAATCTTAGAAACCGGAAGAATTTTTCGAAGAAAAAAGACGTTTTTTAAACTCAAAGTAAAGGACACAGCTTCAAATCCAAAATGCGTGTCTCAAACCAGAACAATGTTCGAAACCGGAAGTTAGAATTCTGAAATCATGAACGACATTGACTTCAGATTTTTAAATACGATAACTTTCTGAAATCAAAAATATCTCTTTAATCAGAAGACATCTTCCGGAATGGATGTTATATTTTTCAACCGGAAGTTCGAATTTTCAAACTAAAGATCATCCGGAATTCAACTTTTTAAATCCGGTGACAAATTTTTCGAAAGTGGAAACGCATATACTAACTTAGAACACGCCTTCTACGTTAAAATATTATAATTTCAAGCTAGAAGATAGGTCTAAAGTATGTTTTTAGACAAGACACAGTTTGAAACTAAAGATAAATCATTTTCTTCGGAAATTAAAATATACCACGCCATCATAATTAAAAACAAAAAAAAAATGAAGAAATAATTTATTTTGCAAAAAATAAATAAAGTAAGAATAGTAGAAAATCACAAAGAAATAATTTCATCACGTTATTTATTTTTCCCATAGGCCAACGTATTTTATTTAAAAAGCCGTCTTTTGTTCATGGTTTTTTAAATAACTCTGTAGAAGTCATATAAGCAAAATCTAATTAAATCAAGCAAAAAATGTTAAATAGAAGCATATAACTAAAACTAATAAAGAAAAATCAAAATATTAATTATCTAGAGGGATTCTGTTTGGGAAAAGAATGTTTTTTTTTTTTAATTATTTTCTTATTTCTAAAAAAAAATCCTCTAGGGAATAAACAGCTACTCAAGGCTTTCTTTCAGTTTAGATTCGCTATAAGACGTCCCATTTTATTTGGGCTGTTTACTGCATTGCAGTTATTATGCTGGTGGTCGTTAAGGGAAGGTCTCCAGAATGCTATTAGAGTTTTCGTAGCGAATTCAGAAGTTACCAACTGTTGAGTTAACGCATCTGATTTCTTTGCTTCATTTGGTCATAATGCCTCATGAAATTAACCGAACTGTAACAAAGGTGATTACAGTTGGAGCTCCTGGGACATAAAATTCAATTGGGTACGATACGGACAGCAAAGATAATACGTTTCATTCGTCATCTTATGAGCACCCTATTAACAAAAACATGTGTTTCTCTCTCGTGTTACTAACGAAAGTAAACACACGGGGGAAAAGCAGTGACGTCAAGCGTGCAAGAAGAATTTGGTCCATTGCGCTAAAAATGAAAGCTTTTTCTATGTTAAGTAGAGACCGTAGGCTGCAGTGACTTTGTTAGTTTAATGTCCCGAAATATAATTCCTTTATTAAGTCTAGAGATTAATTAAGATACATATTCCTGCTTCTCCTTCTAAATTAAACTTCAGTTTAGATGTTGTTTATTCGTTTAATTATTAAATATAAATTGGAATGTATGCTCATTTATTTGGATTATAAATCGGAAGTGTCATTTTAATTTAAAACACGATTGTTAGAATTTATATTCTAACGAAAACATATATCGTATTATTTAAATAATAAAAAATAATATTTAGAATTATATATAAATAATGAACAACCAGTACCAAGGAAAGGTCGTCAATGACCACGATGGAGGGATGATCTAGAAAGGTCTGACATGAGACGGTGAACATTAGCTAACGAGAACAAGTTAAGATAGAGGCCTATACCTTATTTACTCGAAAATAACTCACCCTTGCGTATATCTCGCAACCCTGAAGTTAATTTACGGAAAAAGAAAGTAAAAAATTCGCACACGAAAACAAAAGTTTAAAACTTTAAGAAAGAGATAGTGAATGTTGTTATGGAAGTTTCAGATATTTTGGAATTCGGTTGAAGAGAATCAGCATTTTCAACTCAACAATCGTCGTTTGCATTTATCGTTGAGTCACGCGATCTTTTGTTAGTACTACCGCAACCATATGCATGGAGATAGAAGAAACTAGTAGAGGAAATGTGGGGATGATATTACTGACTTCTACTCGATCTTTGATTGCGCGGGAGTGGATTAAGATAAACAGACCATCATTAGAACTGTCGTGCAACTGGATTTTCAGAGCTTGGGAGATGATTTCGCCAGAAATAATTCAGTTAATTACAGAAGCATTGTCGTTAAAAAATTCAAATATATCGCGTGATGAAGATGAGTGGTTGATCGCGTAAATAACGTTCATAATTAATATGTAAATGAATTCATTTTATAAATAATGTGAGCAATTATAAATTATAACGGATACTGACGATTTAATTAGAAATGCCCATTTCGTTTTTCCTGAAAAATTTCAGTTTCCGAAAATCTCGCGCATATATTTCGCACCACGATTTTTTAACTTTAATTTGCGGGAAAAAGTTATAATCGAGTAAATACGGTATTCAGCATTGGATGAAAATAAGTTACAGAAGATTATAAACAGTGAACAATTTGTATATTTAAAGTATATAAAAATATTTTAAAGGTCTGTGTAGCTCAGTGGAAGTGGCGCTTGCGTCCTCTGCGCTTGATCGCTTGAAGACAGACTTAAGTTCAAGTCTAGTCGCCGAGTGGAGGAATTTTTTCTTTCTTCGATTGATTCTCGAGTTAGTCGATCTCTGGCACAGACAAGCGGGTTTTTCCACCCGGAAACTCGGGTTTTTTATCCCGTAAACTCAAGAAAATCGACCTTAGTACCCACATTATTTCAGGCAGTAAAATATCTTATTAGGGTTAGGTACCAAGAGATGGCAGCACTTGTTTGCCAGCCTCTTCATCAGCAGCTGCTATAATTAGTGATAGACATGGGCCAGCTATCTCTGATTAGCCACTGGTGGAGATTGAACTGCCCACTCAGTCTCCGAAAGCTAGATAGGATATAAAAGGCCTCGCCTACTCCCTATAAAGGGAATAAAAGGCGTTAGCTGATTTTTTTTTTTTTTTTATATTTTACAATATTAACAAAAACAGCCTATTGGAATGAAAAAAAAAATAAAATGAGGAATGGAAATTTTAAAATGGTATAATAGATATAATATAAAAATAGTAACAATATTATTATTGCAAAATACTTACACAAAATGTCAGGATTCACATCAGGAGTCCGTTCCTCACACGCCACCACAAGATCTCCACGCTCTGGACCACAGCAGATGGTCTAGATGGCCTACAGAAAAACTCTGCTATTTCCGTATGAGACCTGACAAGCTCACTTTCATTTGCAAAAGCTTACATAAAAATTTCTTGTTTCGTGAATGGAATCGAACTTATGTCTTTATGTATTATAGGTCGCATGTGGCATCGTTTTTTCAGCTAAGAAATAATATATTACAACAATAAAATTGAAACAATAAATAACATTTCGTTCTTGATAATTCATTGGGTAATTGAAAACTGTATAAATTAAATTAATTACAGTAAAACTTGTAATGATACAAAAAAACCACTCACCGTTTTGTCTCCGAGGTTATTTACAATGCAATGTAGGTAGACTGTTTGTCCAAATTGAGTAGTCACATTTCTTGCCGAACTATTGTCGAAAGATGGTGGTACTCGACCAACATAGGCCCAATAGTCGGAATAACGTGGCGAAGCAGCGGCTCTCTTTAATTTCCCTTGCCACAATGATGGAGCTCGACTGATGTTAAATTCCTGAATGTACATATTGGGATCTGAAATAAATAGGCGAGTCGTTGTTATCGATATATTGATAAATATTTTAAAATATCAATTAGAATTTTCATAAATATTCCACATATCCTACTACCGGTTAACACATTAATTATATCTACCCTATATATATAAAATGATAAGCCTGTTTATGTCACATTTGTATGTCACGTTTTTTGAAACGTTTTGAAACTCAGGGGCTACCCTGAGTGTCAAAAGACACTCAGGGTAGCCCCTGAGTCATCAGAATTGAAAGAGAACCGGTCTACCAGTCCGGAACTCGGGGGGGGGGGGGCGCTGTAGGCGCCAGGGGGAGGGGATGGAAACCCCTTTCGAGTCTTCAAAATTCGAGTCATCAGAATTCAAAGAGAACCGGCCTACCAGTCTGGAACCCGGAGGGTTGGGCGCTGTAGGCGCCAAGGGGGGAGCCCACCTTTCGAATCTTCAAAATTCGAGTCATCAGAATTCAAGGAGAACCGGCTTATCAGTCCGGAACTTGGGGGGTTGGGCGCCGTAGGCACCAGGGGGACGGAACCCCCCTCCTTTCGAATCTTCAAAATTCGAGTCATCAGAAGGAGAACCGACCTACCAGTCTGGAACTCGGGTGGGGGGGTGTAGGCGCCAGGGGGGAAGGACCCCTTTCGAATCTTCAAAATTCGAGTCATCAGAATTCAAGGATAACCGGCCTACCAGTCCGGAACACGGGGGGGTTGGGTGCCGTAGGCGCCAGGGGGGAGTATCTCCCCTAGTATGTATGTATATATATATATATATATATATATATATATATATATCGTGAATTGGAGTGACACCAGTAAGTCAGGAGTCGTTTTAATGTTCTTATATCCATTTCTGAATGGACAGAGCACTATAATATGACCTGTTATCCTGTTGGTTGTGCAGGCGATATGATCAGCAAAGATATTTAGGCATTTCTTCAACTGAGCCTTTAGGGATATGAGTGCCGATAAACCATGCCGAAAACCATAACTCCAAGCCAAAGCCTTGTATTATTGTAACCAAGCTTGGGGTGTAGTGAGAGGTTCTGACCAATTTTAATATGTCTGTTGGATTTTGCAGTCCGTCGATTACCAGCGTCAATCAGCTGTTTCCAAGCGTTTATTGTGGTTTTCTGTTCGGTCTACTGTAATCGTTCTTGATACAAGCTCCAGAAGTCTGGAGTTTGAATCGAAGTCTGCAGAACATGATGCTATAAACTTGGAGGAGACAGCAAAAAAAAAAAAAAGTTTTGGCTTTAGTAAAGCAGCGAAAGAGAGAGAGAGAGAGAGAGAGAGAGAGAGAGAGTGAGGAATTTAAAAACTAAATATCTTTCATCTTCGTATATTTCTATTCTTTGACAATGCATTGAAGAAGCTGGTGAGTTTAAAAGTCGAAATTAGAGTTTAAGTGTGAAGCATTTTTTAAAAACGTTTATGCGAATCCCATTGGTGAGAGGTTGTAAACCTGCTATACATTACTATACATTTTCTGCATAGTAGCTATTAAAAATCTCAAGCAATCTACGGTAAGAACGTCAAATAATCAAATGTTTTACTATACACAAACATGGAACATCTTCAAATCATTTTGACCTCCAATAAACATGGCGGCAATCTCACACCGGGCAATGAAATTCATCCCCACCTAGAGGCATTCGCAATCATGTGTATTTAGTTTATTATTGGAACGAACAGTCTAATGATTGTTTGGAAAGTAGAGACATTAATCACTCAGTCAGATAAACTAACTGGTCAGCTGGTGTGTATGGGATGGGGGGGGGGAAATGAAAGATTCTTTCCGTGTTGCGGGATATATATATATATATATATATATATATATATATTGTTACTCATATCCTTATTCATTTTATATTTTTAGGTTTTTCAATATTTAAAAATATTTTTTAAACTTTTTCAGTTTTGTTATTTTTCAATTTTTATATTCTTTACATTTTTAGAAACTTTTAGCTTGTTTCTTATGTTTTATTTATTTTTTGTATTTTATTGCATTTTTACTGCTGAATTTTGAGTACCATAAGTTTAGTTTTCGAATCTTGGTTCTAGGAAGGAATTAAGATTATTAATCGACAGGAGTTTCTCTGTCTTAAAAGTCTTAACACATAGTATGATTAAGAGTTTCTGTGAACGTGTGGCGTTACCACTTCTCTTGCCTGGAGAAATCCTAGGATTAAAGCTTTAGAGCCAGAAGTTTTTTTTTTTTTTTTTTTCATTTGGAATGGCTTAACTTAGTCAGGCTTATACAATAATGCCAAGTTATTCTGTTGGGTAAGTAGGGTGTGTCCTTCTGAAAGCCACAAAGCCACGGAGCGAAAGTTGAAAACACACGCATCTGCAGACATAATAAACAAAATACTACGGACATGTCAGAGACCGTAGCAAAAATGCGTTTAATAAATAAACACGTTAAGAAATAAATAATACTGCAGGTAACCTACGCAACTTGAACATACCTTAGAAATGATGAGGGTGATGACCTTTATAAAATGAAAATATTAAACTTAACTCTTAAACTGTTTAGATCAGGAGTCTTCAACCTTTCAGACAGTGCAGGCCACATTAAAAATTTCAATGAAGCCTGCGTTCACATATGTGCCCTCATCTAAAGCAAGTGAATATGACGTAAATTCGAACGACCGTTTTTTTAAAGTTCCTTCAATGTCATTGGCAAGTTCTTCGACACGTCGTGCTACAGTTACCCTAGACAAACTCGGTTTTTAAACACGTCCTTATTATTTGGGCACAGAATATCCCTAGCAACGATGAGACACTCTTTCACAAACTCGCTGTCCAAGAAGACTTTTGATTTTTCAGCAATTTTTTTCAGCTATTACATAACTTACTTTGACGCACGCTTCGCTCTCTTCCCTCTGCCTTTTAAACGTACTCTGCTGGCATTTTAAATCAATTTGGAAACGGTTCACTTTGTCCACACGAAGCCTCCCTTGAAGGTGATCGAAATTGGACGCATTCTTTGTCTCATAGTGTCGTTTTATATTGTGTTCTTTTGATACTGACACACGACAAATTAAACACACTGGCTTATAGTCGATCGGCATAAAAAAGTACCAATTGGTCCACTTTCATTAAAAACCCGACAAGAATCACTTGATTTACGCTTTTAACTCGTAGATGGAAGTCCAAAATGGCCGTGTAACGGTTATTATCCACTGAATATGTCTCACGCTAATGAAAAAAGTCTGGCAATATAAAATCACAATAGGCTATGGCTGACACGACGAACCTGCGTGCGATACACGAATATCACACTGTTCACGACTGACTGACTGTGGATGAGATCGTCTTGTATTTATATGAAAATAACGAAGTATCGAGAACCTTTACTGCTTCAGCCATCTACCTGCGACGTTAGTACTGGTACTTAAGTACCCCTTGGCGCTGGTAGATGGCTGAAGAAGCATGTCTATTTAATATTTATTTTTATAGGATTTTATGTAAAGTTTCAAATGCACAGCGTTCCTTGTGAATCTGGAAAGCATCTTACAATTCTAAATCCCGCAGTATAGCTTAGTGGCCAGCGGGCTTTTTCAGAAATAAAAACTTACACTATAAACGTTAACATAAAAAGTGATCATACGTATAATTTCACAATACAAAGAAAATAAGAAAATTCTAAAATAACGATATCTAGATTGCATAAAGGAAAGTAAAGTTAATTACCAATAAAAACTAACGAATTCTGACTTTTTCTTAATCGAGTTCAATCCCAACTATTAAATCTAGATATATCCAAGTTAACTAAGACTACTAGAGTGCGAAAGCAGAGAGAGAGGTATCACTTATTCATAATAGGATATAACCCATATGACTTCCAAAACGATACAAAAGCCCTTCGTTGACCAACAAATTAATGTTCATTAAACAATGACAAAAAATGGTGGGGAATATTCAACCTTTGCTGACTAGAAGTCACTTTTAGGTTTTAATTTTGGGCTGCATTAACATATATCTGACGTAAGACAACAGTGTGATGTCTGCTGTATGGCACAAAAAATCTAATTCAAACAGGGAGGTTAAAAATAAACTGAAAATTCCAGAAATATTCTTGTAATAATTAAACGGCTCATGAAACAATTGATTATAGGAGAAACTCATCAAATGAGCGAGAACCACCAGAATCAACATATTGGGGTTAAATTCAGCTGCTGATGAATCCTTTACAACTGAAGGCCGCAATCTTTGCTTTTTATTGCAGCAAAAGAATTCGATAGTTCTGCCATCTCTCTCTCTCTCTCTCTCTCTCTCTCTCTGAAGCATACCAGAAAACAAAGTGGCTGACTTATAGAAGGAAAAAAATGATGCATCAATAATCCTTTCCCTACTTTCTTAAGATGCAAAGCAGCCTTCACTCAATGAAGGAAATTCGAAGAGAAGCTAACAGTAGCAAATTCGTGTTCGGTTACAGTGGTTCTTTTCAATGACGAACGCAGAAAGAAGCTGATATTGAATTGCAAATGATGCAATTACAAAAAAAAAGTCAGGATTCTATTGAAAAGGTTTTTTATCAAGAGAAACCTTTAAAGAGTCTGGACAGACTTTTTTTCTCTCTCGCTTATATCAGATTCAAATCATTAAATTATCATTACCGCAAACGCTATTTTACCTCACGTATTGTACAACTTCGTGGTTTTAATTTAATCAATTAATATTCCATCTGAAATGCACTATCGAATGAGAATCCTGTGTTTGTTGGGATTGATTATAACTAGTATTGGTTCTATGCTGTTGAACTGCAATAAATAATGCGTTGAACGTTCAATTTTTTATAGCAAATTTGATTGATATCTTATTTATTTAGTTAGTTATTTGAAGATTCTGGTTTTTCATTGATTCAAAGGATTTCCCTTTTTTTTTCTTTTTGATTTTTTTTTAACTCGAATTCTGATAATTAATGTTTGCAGCTCCTTTTGAAGCTCCAATCTGCTTTCCTTTTTAATTTTTATAAATTGCAAATCGCTTTTCGGTATAAAAAGAAGGTATAGAATATATAGATGGTGTACTCTAAAAAAATTAGAATACACCATCGTTTTAAATCGGAAGTTCGAAAAGGAATACAATTATTTATCTTTAGTAAACTTTAATGCATTTGTAATTCCAACATGTTTAGAATGGTTGGCTGAGTTGCATAAAATCAACAAGTTTTGAGTTCGTATACCTCAATAGTATGGATATTTAAAGACGTGCTTAGATGCAAATGATTTTCACAGCCCGTGTAAAAACACCACTTTGCTTAGTACAAACCTGAAGGTGGCATCAAAAGTACCATTGCAAAATAATTATGCCCAACCATTAAGAGTTTCAGATTGACAATCATTCACACTATCTGTCTTTCTTTCAGGTATCTAATATTATTTTCTTTCCTTGAATAGAAGTAATGCAAATCTGCATTGCTCACTCACGGGTATTATCTGCAACTGTGAGCACTTTTTATGGAACATTTTTCCAATTCTCTTGGCATTTTCAATAGCTTTCAGAACATTTTTATACCATCAAAATCTTTAAATATTTACCAAGATCTTCCACGACATGTAATTACTATTCCATATAATTTCTTTATTTATATTTTTAGAGTCGAATTCTTTTGTCCATAAGGTTTCTGATTTATTCTTTTCTTAAACAGTGTCTTCTCTCTATACCGTCTATGGTTTAGCGTGTATTTCTTATTTTTCTGTCCTCCTGAACCTCTCCGCATTTTTATATTTTAAACTTGCCCGCAACATCACAGACAACGATAATGGGATCATTGAGATTTCGCTCCTTGCATATCACTATGCTGAAACATGGTTTTGGTAATCATAAATCCGGGACTTTGCAGAAATCCACAATAAAGACCTCACTAGCTAAGCGACTTTGAATTTTCCAGAAATATTTCTATGTACAGGATTTTCAACTATGCTGTTTATCTTCAAGAGGAATCAGTTGCTCCTTTGTATTTATGTTATTTTTTTAGACTCCCTTTTTAACTACTTAAAATTTTTCTAGACTTCTTGTCGTTTAATGTATGCATTGGGAACGGTAGTGGTTTGCATTACGAAATTTCCAGTGTGTAGCTGTCTGTCATTTAAGAGTAAATTTTAAGCAAAACTCCCGTGAAAGTTCGTACACCGTATAGAAAAAATTATGTTTCTTTTACTAGATGAATATTTTCAGTTAAGAAAATAATTATATATGAAAAAAAAAATGTTTTCTTTGTTTATGATATCATTGTTATTTTACAGTCTCAATCTGTATAAGCAAAAATCATGTACAAGTTATATTTTTCAAGTTATGTATAAATACAACAATAATGTCCCAGACGAAAAAGGACAACATTAGGTTCTTGACAAGCACACAAAGTGTTTTTGAGTAGAATAATTATTTTTATGTTTTGCACAAATATTAAACCATCAAAAAATCTGTCGGTTGCCATTATAGCATTTGAGTGAATGCTGATAAACTATATTCGTTGTAAAGATTAATCTTACTCGACTGCCTAACCAGGTGGCTTCGCCACATGACACTTCTTTTGGATTGAAGTTTGATTACAAATTCTATATCTGACGAGAGGGACTTCACGGGGCCTTTTATGGGAAAGAACTTAAACAGCAGAATTAACGAAATATATTAGAATTTACTGAATTAATAACATTTATTTTATTTTATTTTATTTTTTTTGACGCCCAAAGTAGATTGGAAAAGTTCCATGTTTGGTGTCTAGAGCAGGGAACTGTTTCAGTCCTCTTTGCCTGTTTCATCCCAACCATGGTACTAATGTACTGTAGGTGTGCACCTTTCCTAGGTCAGAGGCATATTAAAAAAGTCTATACATACTTATGTCATGCTAAACTATTGGCTAAACCATGGAAGAAAATTTTATGTGGCTATGGGGACCAGGAACACTTTAAAATATCAAAATAGAACAAAACAATTACGAAGGTATGAAATTTAAAAGTTGAATACTTAGGTATTTCGCACGTTTTTTTATTCAGTTTAGATAACAAAATTCATAACAGAGATTATTATTATTGTTATTATTACGTAAATATGGGCATCTCTATGAAGTCCATAAAGTCCTCGGGGAAGGTCCATTACATAGCATTAATTATCAATACCTGTACAATACCTGTCATATTTTACAGTAAAATCAATCACCGACAAAGCACACAGAACTGATTCTTTTAATCTATTGCACTCATTGACCACTCTCCTAGCAAAAAATCTAGATGTCGCTTCCTTGTTAATTACATTCTAACTCACTTTCCATGGATAACCTTCAGTTTTTCCCTCACATTATTCATGTGCTGAATATTTCCCCCGCATCAATCCTATAACCCCCCCCACAAGTAACATATGTGTATATCATATCCCCCTCTTATCCGCAGATCAACTCGCCTCTCAACTCATAAATCTTTAATCTCTTCACATATGGAGCATCACACAGACCTTCCACCATCTTGGTCACTCGCTCTGAATTTCCTCCACCTGGTCCACGTCTCCAAGACACCTAAGCGACCAGATCTGTGTGCAGTAATCCAGATGAGACTTTACTAAAGGCTCATAAAGAGAAATAATAGCCTGCTTATCTCTGCATGTCACATAACCAGGTAATATATGAATAATTCTGAGGAAGATTGGTCATACGCCAGAAACCAGCTGATAATAAAAGCGGAGAAAGATGGTTGGAATAATGAAGTCGTAAATAATAAACCATTCTTTACAGATATAAACATATACATAAATAAAATATGAATATGAAATATATAAAATAATAAAAAATAAAAATAGATAAAATATAATTAAAATGAACATATACAGTATAAAATAAACATAAATGAATATAAAATTTAAGTTTAAAAAATGTAAAAAAAAATAATAAAATTCTTAACGGATATAAAAATATAATCTGTTGACATTCTTAAATGATATATGACACATCATTTCTAAATATGTAGAGATTTAGACTTCTTATAGGAAAATAGAAAGAAAATGAAGAAAATGAAGAAATTTCTTGAATTTTAAAATGATTATATTTTATTTCCATATCATTTTTATAATTATTATTATTTTTTAATTTAATCTAGAGATTCTCAACTGCTTTTACAATTGAATTATGTTTCGAGGTTTGTAAGGAGTAGCATATTTTAACTGTGCTGAGCTGTAGAAGAGCTCCGCATATTCACCAACTGTAACGTGTATCGACTTAGCAAGCAGTCATTTTTCATTTGCAGCTTTTATATCGAACGACATTTGCTCTATCATTATCGGTGCATATTAAATAATTGAGCACAAACTTTATCCCTCGCTTGTGCTGTGTATTTCTTCTAAAAAGAATAGGCGAATGCATTTGTCACACTTCGAAGTGAAAGAAAGGAGGAGGAAAACTGAATTTTACTCTTCTATCAGATGGAAGAACGTCATTGTATTTACTCAAGCGGCGAATATTTATTAAATGAATATTTCTTTTGCAAAATTCGCAGAAAATAGCATTTTTATGATTAAAATGTCCCCCCCCCCCAGTTCTGCACCGAAAAATTATGCAGTGTTTGCTATCATCGATAAACAACTTATGAAATATTCTGCGTACCAAGTTATGGGAATGTGCTTAAAATACTTCAAAATTAGAAAACTAAAATTACATTTAAAATTAAAATTAAAATTAAAACGTAAAATTAAAAAGTAAACAAAATTAAAATCTTAAAATTAAAAAATTAAAATAAATTAAAAATTAAAAAAGTAAAATAAAATACCTTCATGTGAGATTTCACATTTTGGAAAGAAAGAGAATTCTCGTGGTAAGCACGAGGAAAAATTGAGGGAATAGACGATTATATTTGATTAAAGCACCTTTCAGGTGTTTTTATTTAATTTTCTTTTCCCTGGTTTCTTTCTTTATGAGAAATGTGTGGTCATTGTTGCTCTAAATTAGTTGTAAATGAGGTAGGAAAACTACCTTACTGTAGTCTATTCTAGTTTTCTTCTTGGTTTTATTCTGGTAGGAAATCCCACTTGCGTATGAGACAGGCTAACTCACCTTCACTTGAAACCAGACAGAGCGCATGCGCATTTTGACACGTAGTAAACACTACAGTAAGGATTACCAGGCCTCTCATCAGCATTAATTAGCTTAAGGCCTGTCACAGCCAAGAAACTTGGCCGTGATAGGCCATTGAGTCTAACATGAAAGGAAGATGGGCTAGGATGGAAAGTGATTAAAAATGTTGTATCCAAATATTGACACTAAAATGATCCTTATATTTGTATTTTTAATTTTATTTTTTATTTCTGTTATCTCCCATTCTATAGTATCAAAGAGTGGGTGATGGTTGATGAGCAACAAGAAATGAAAAGAATCCCTCAGTTGCTATCAATTAAAACTAAATCAGTAGAGTTATTTATTATGTCTAATAGAAATTATTTTATAAAATAGATTTGGTTTTATTGTTCTTGAAGTCTGTCTCTTATATGATATGCTTATATTCTTTATTAAAGGAAGATGTTAACTGCTTGATTTTTAAAAGCTCATCGAGCAAGTTTTTTATTCCAATTCAATGTTTTTCATAATCCGCGATACCATCCTTCAAACAAGCTTGAGCGTAGAAAAATAATAGTTAAGGTAATGGTCCCCTGTCATTCTGGATAGTCAAGTAGGTAGAGTCTTCACTTTCACTACAGACTGTCACACCACTGTCTGCAAGTATGCCACTACCCTGCTTATTGCAGACTTGAAGTGGTCTCCATAGATCTGTCGAGATAACTTCCTTTGCTTGAATGATTCTGGATTCGAATCCCATGTGGGATACATGGAACCCTTGTAAGGATTTTTTAGTTAAAGGTGAGTTGAGTGGTTTCATCCATAACTAAACAATTTTTCCTTGGTGTGTTTCATCTAACAAAACAGGCCAAAAGAACAAATTAACAGACATAATACATTCACCCCATAATCTTAGTCTTTTGGCTGTAATTCAAAAATAATCGTAGCCCTGAACTGTATTAAGAAGTTAATAATAAATTTAGTTTAATCCTTTATCCAAGTGTGAGCAAACAAAGTTTGCGCCTGAAAGTATCTACTTTCAGGATACTTTCAGGCGCAAAATTTGTTTGCTCACACTTGGATAAAGGATTAAACTAAATTTATTATACTCTAACCAAGTGAAAAATAAACTTTCATCATCTTTCTCTAAATCCAGAGTAATTTATTAAAAAGGTGACACACCATTTGGCAACTCCTATAGGTAGAGATGACCTTGCTAATGCTTCTGGCCGGTATCTCCACTTGAGCATGGCTTCCACTGAAGAAACCTCAATAAAGGTCGAAAGTAGTCTGGGTAGTGGCCCTTCCCTTAATGTATAACATTAGACATATCCGCAAGGAGATGTGTTTTGCATTAGATGGAAGATACTGAGATATTGCTCCACCTTTGCAAGGAGTCTCCCTGGTATTGCACCACCTTACCCCAGTCCTGAGGATACTTTCAGCCGCAAACTTTGTTTGCTCACACTTGGATAAAGGATTAAACTAAATTTATTATATTCTAACCAAGTGAAAAATAAACTTTCAACATCTATTAAGAAGTGTATCAAGTTTCTCTGTAGAAGAGTTCCATGATTATTTAATATTAGATGATGGTTAAGACTGTTCGACCTTATTAATTCAGTCTGTTCTATCTTCTCTGATGTGCTGATTCAGCGAAGTTTAAGAGTCAACGAAGAACACAATTTTTAATTTTCTTTTCTGTTTTGAAAGTATCTTTTCGTTTATTAATCTATTTTTTTAGATTTTTTTTGCAATTATAGCTTAGTGTAACATAACAAGAATAGCGTATTGCTAATATTAGGACTGGCAACAATTGAAAAAAAAAAAAAGAACCATTGGACCCAGTGAACTTTTTTAGACCATTAAGAATAAACAAATATTAAAATGTTCAGTGGTACGATAAGTAATTGTAATGGTGATCTTCAGAAACAGAATACACTTCATATTCATGAAAGGCGTTCTGTTTTTTGAAGAGAAAACGGCTGGAAAGCTAGAAATTATATTTTTCCTTATTTGAGACTCTTTTCGCATCAGCAACTCACTGTACATGAATTCAATAAATTTCCTTCTCGAGAAAATTTTGCAGGTAAATCGCCCGTATTTGGATACCGCTGTAAGTCGGGCTTTAAAGCTGTCGGAAGCTTAAAATTGCAGATGCGCGATAGCTCAAGTGCATGAGAAAAAAGGCTTACAATGTTCTCTCCATGGGGATCCTATTTCCAATAGCTGCGCTGCTGGTAATAGGTTTTCGTCAAGAATTCAGAACCGCTGTTCGCGGGAATATCTGCCTGCATTTAGTATAAGATTACACATCACACGTAGCGAGTCAAATAGTGAGCAGAATACACTAATTTTCATTCCGTGTGCATCGGTAGGGTAACTTTTTGCCCTCCTCACTTAGAGATCCGAAAGCTAGGAAAATTACTCTTAGAAAAAAAAAAAAAAAAAGGAAAAGAAAATAACACTAAGAAAAACATCGATTTAAGATTTAAGATGGAATCAGTTTTTTTTTTTGAATAGAGGCGAAGTTTAGTTTACAAGTGTGATATCAATGTATGTGCCATTAAATTATTATAGGCACATTTACTTCGCTCTTGTAACCAGATATTACCGTATTTTGATAATTAAATGCACACGTGTTTTTCCACGAAACGCTGTAATTTCACACTCATTTTAAAAGCAAGTATTGATCTCAACGTAGCACGTGTGGTGCGAATGGAGAAAGTAACAATTTCCAACTGCTGTGAGTCTTTTCAGATATTTTATTGTATACTTAAGGTAAAGCATCAAAGTTTATAATTTTTATTTTATATTATTATTTAATACATATATACTGCTCTAGTATAATCTTAAAAATATGTTAATTAAATGTATGATAAATTCAATATTATCAAAAATATAAAAACACCAATTAAATATTATTATAATAAAACACTAATTTAAACAATGTACATATTAAGCTAATTTTTTACGTGGTAGTAAAATGATTTCAATTCTGTTAGTAAGTTTTATTAGCAAGTTTACTTTATATATACTTAACAACGAATTTTCCACAGTATCAGAAAAATACTCGAGATATTGTCTATTTAATGGTTCGTAAATATTTTAATAGGAAATATTTAATGATATTAAATGAAATCACACATAAATATTTAATTATTTTTAATAGTAAATAGTTGTCCAGGTGATTACATATATTTAATGATATTAAATGAAATCACACATAAATATTTAATTATTTTAATAGTAAATAGTTGTCCAGGTGATTACATATATGCTCGCAAACCACCAAACTGTTGTTTCTACTCTCTCTCTCTCTCTCTCTCTCTCTCTCTCTCTCTCTCTCTCTCTCTCTCTCTCTCTCTTTCTCTCTCTCTCTCTCTCTCCCCGTGGGCATGACGTTTGTAAATGTCTATAGGTGGTGGATGAAAACCCGAAACTCACAAAAATGTGCATGAAAAGCATTAAAAATAACAATAATAATGAACTAATAAATAAATGTTTTAATTAAAATATTTGAATAGAAATATATTTATGGATAGAGTATTCATATTCTCTCAAAAAACCTGAGTATCTTCAGGGTAAAAAATCAGTCCCCCCCCACGGAGACCGGCTCTCTCAAACTCAAAAGAAATGGCTTAGAAAAATGTTCCTCAAGTGCGCTAAAACTATAAATACATTTATCTATACATTGTAACAGCTCTTAATAATTTACATATATATTACAGACAAAATTAAATATTTTTTCGTTAGTTTTTAAAATTTAGTATGCATTTTTTTCAGGCCTTGCTCTCATAAAAGTAGGTGACGATCACTCATTTAATAATATCACAACCCCTCTTTCTCAAAAGAGAAATAGGGGTTGTGATATTATTAAAGGATAACCACCAATTCAACTCCCAAATAATTAAAATAAATCTTTTAATGCCTTTTATTTGCCAAAGGAGTAGATTGAGCTCCTTTATCTTTAACAAAATTATGGAAATCATTGGGCAGCCAGTGTTCACCCATAGTCATCCACAATAACCGAGTTCATGGCTATCGATTATTGCGAAGGTATCCTCTATGGACCTGAACGAGAATTCCTCCAACTCTTAAGCAGCCCAAACACAATATTTTGGCATCTGATATACCTTAGAGAAATGTTGACCTTTAAATGACCCTTAACAGTTATTTATTGGCTTTGCAACTTTGCAGAGGTACTAAACCAATCTGGAACATCAACGAAGAGAATGGGATCGGATACAGTGAATTAGTAGGAGGTTAGTATTGCTTGTAGATGAAATTTCTAGCTCGCCAACCATGTTGATGTCAATATTCAAAACGTTCCACAGCAGTGCATTGTACTTATTATCATACAGTATTGATCATACCGTTCCAGTGTATCCTGTTATGTCACAGTGTTCAGGATGACTTTCTTGAAAATGTTAATTGTGTAAATTCTAGCGAACATCAAGTAATTGAGTATGGAAATCAAATATATGAATAGAATGGTTATTAAACTGATTTATAATCTGATTTGTTTAACAAACACGAATATCTCTACACATGAGAATATTTTTGTGCTGGAGGACTAGCAATTTATCACCGCAGCTACAGCTACTATTTTACTGTTCCTCTGTCAAACGCAATGGTCTTTTCAGAATCACAATAAGTGAGTGTCTTTTTTTAAAAAAATATATTTATAACTATTGACTAATATATTCAGACAGTTATATCAGGGCTAATTATGTATATCTAGGTTGCTGATCTGTTTTGGCGGAGTGGATAGTGCTTCCACTTTCCTGTGAGTTTGAATCCCACTGTGGAGTGGATGTTTCTGAAAATGTTTAGTGGTAAATGTTTATCCATCTTCTACAAAGGGAACACTATTCTGCTTACTAAAGGCCTGATATGGTTCGAATAAGTATTATATTTGGTCTTTATGCAGTTTTTAGATTTATTTGATACTTTGCACATCTTGAGTGCTAATATCTCATGAAAATCATTATTGTAAATATAATTAATGGGATAAGCTGGACGCCAGGTATCGATTTGTTGATATACTGTACATACGAGGATACTGTACTTTTCTATAGGAATCAGCTCTGCAGAATTAACTTATTATCCGATTGCAGCTGAGTGACAGAAATATCGTAGATCTAAACCTCCTAGGTTTAGATCTACGATATAAATACGATAGCAAATTAAACGAAATAATCACCAAATGTCGTGTACCTGTACAAATTTAATTTTTGATGTAAAAGTTTGACCTATGCACGATAGTTATATGTGAAGGCCTGAAGTGTTTCGAATTTATTTATTTTGCTTTTTTCCATACCGTGGTGAAAATAAAGTCGAACATTTACTGTATAACATGTTCTTGCATTTTTGGAAATATCCTTTTTTTTTTCTGTGCAAAAAGCTAAATGCCAGTGAATATAAATCTCAACATAGCAGCCCTACTAATATGGTAGAAATCTTTTATAAGAACATCTAATTGAAGATAAATTAGGTGGCAGACTTTTTCCTGTCACGAAATTGGCAGATCAGTTGGAAGCACATGCATTCAACACATTGACGCTCTCATGACCTTAGTTGCCTCTAAGAATAACAACCAAACCAAACTAATCTAAACTCCATATGTGACCAACAATCATATTCAGCTTAAGAAATGTAGCAAGAATCGATCGATCGAAAATAAAATTCCAAAAGCACTTCTGACGCGATCTTCTCTTTCCAGGCTACTAACCAAATCCCTCTTTCATTCACTGCTACATGAAAATGTACACGATCATTATTTGTTCCTAATAAAAGGTTCTCCATCCTAGAAAATATTGGTAAACGAACTATCTCACGCAAACTTTCTATTAAATCACTTCAAAGGCAGAGATCCTCGCAAAGAAATATTAGAAAATAAACTTCTTTCAGTTCTAAAAACAGCAAGAAGTACTTCGTCTGTTAGAAATACTTTCGCCCTTTGGGGAGGTTACACTGAAAGTACAATTCTTTTGTATAACTTTCTAATTACAACATATTGATAATTGCAGCACAATTAATTAACTGTGCTGTGATATTAATACACAAATAAAGCCAATTTATGGTTACTGATTAACAATAAATTAACTAATCTTATTATTCTTAGTAAAATAATGCTAGTAAAATAGTATATAACAAAATTAATGCTGTCAGAGTGCTGCATTTAAAAGACATTTTGTTGGGCATGTTAATTATATAGATATTAATATTATTGTCCCTTATTTGTTTATCAGGATATATTTGCATATATAGCTTATTCGTTTTGTAAGTCCTTTCTGAAACGTTACCTTGGAGGCAGACTGCTGTGATGTGTCGTGTAGCTGGAAGTAGACGCAGGTGGCATTAAATACATTAACTGCAGTGAAAGATGGCGTATAAAACATTTATAAACTTCTTATCCTTTGTAGATGACGTGTCGCCCAAAGAGGTTGTGAAAATGTACTATTTTTTTTTTTTTCTGAAAGGTTTGAGAGCATGTCTATTTACGAGAATTATCACCTAAAATATGTTTTTAAACTTATGGGGATCTAAGATCCCCATAAGTTTAATTTAACTGCACCAAAAACGGAGTTATTATTTTTTATATATTTTGTTACATAATAGACGTCGAACACACACTTAAAATGTACTTCGCTTTATTGTTTCACATTAAACGAATGTGAACAATGTGCACAAACAGTTTATGATATAAACTGCTTGTGCAGATTAATATCAACACCATACACACTCGAAAAAAGAAGCATTAAAATGAATTAAAGTTGTAAAAAGACTAGCAGCAAAACACATATCCCATCATTTTCATGAGTATGAATTCTGCAGAACAATTTACAGTTGGAAAGCATAGCCGATGCACAGCTGGAATCTCTCCGTCACCTTTAACCTTAGTACACAAGGAGAAACTGATGGATTGTAGCTAGTTCGCGAAGACTATACAGGCAGAAAGCTTGAACACTCCAGTTATATACGCCTCAGTCCTAATGGAAAGGCAAATTAAATAAATAAGTCAAGAGTGGACTATATACTGCACTTTGCATTGGAATGAATATAATAAGCACGATGAATTCGCAGTTATTCCAAGTCTGCGTTACATCACGTGGTATTCGGCTAACAGCTCATTTGGCGAATGCATCACACCTGACTTGAACACGATCTGCAAGGGAATCACTTGATTGCTTCCTTATTTTTGAGATGCATCGGTGGGCGTTTTTTCTTAATGGAATTTTCTCTGACGTATATCACCATCAAGTAGATTGGAATTCATACCAGGAACCTCTGGAACAGAAAGAAGCAGAAGGGGATATTATATTTGTAGGTGAAAAGGCGTGTAATAGACTGTTACGAGACATGGCTCTTTGTGATAATTCGCTGCTAAAGTTATACTTATAAACTTATTATATTAACAGTGAAGAAACTCAGAAGTGATGTATATCGTAAATATTTGTTCTATATATTTTTAAATTGATAATATTTCGTTATTCCCCTATAGGGAGTTTAGTCACTTGAAATATTTCTTTTCCCCCAAATTAATGTCATGTTTCATTTTATATTTCTACTATATCTCTGATATTCGTCAGTATTAATGTCAGAAAAGTCAAAAGAAATTGCCACATTCTGATTTTTGTAAATGACCAAAAGATGTCACTAGAAGTTCGTTTTTTTTTTTTTTATTATTATTATTTAATGAAGACTGTTCACGCCTCATACCTTACCTAACTGATTTCTGCGAAGTTTCTAACTGAGTGGCTTGCTTAACTTGCTGATTTTATGGTTAATAGTTGGTTAATTTAATATGTTTGCTCTGGTTCTTTTAAACTATTTTCTTGCCCTTGTTTAGATCCAGGTATTCAAGTCAAATTATAGATATTTGTGTATGAATTTAACACACACATTTCTGATGTCTCTCATTATTATCAATTTAATAGGGAGTTTCGGTTTTGATCTTTGTTTTAATTTTATTCAAAACAATTAATAAATTTTAAGAAACTAATTTCGCTTAAAACTCTCTCCATGTCAGAAAACAAATGTTAGTCTTATAATTGGTTTGCAAGGGATACATACAAAGGTTTAGAAGTTCACAATGCTGATGATCTATACTTGATTGCTTTAATTTCATATTTAACTGAGACGAAATGTTAAATATATGTAATTATCAACTGTGTCGTGAACAAAGGATAAAACTGTTTCACACTAAATTGAGTTTTATCAGTATTTATCAATAACCAATATGTTAAGGCACATATTGTTTATTGATAATCACATAAAATCTGTCAGTGACGCTATTCGCATCAAAAGGCTTCACTTCCAAACTTGGTATGTATGTGGCATTTCTAGATCATAAAAGAAACACGTACGAACATTATCGGAAGCATTACGGGACTTTGTAAATGGTCATGAAATTTCATGTCTTAAAATTACATTCTTTGATATGAGGGAAACATTTTTAAACAATTATGAAAAATAAAATGGAGAAGACAGCTAAGCCATGTGTAAAAGTCGCTAAATAAAACTCATGGGAGGTCTTTGGTAAGAATATAAAAAATAAATATCAAAAAGGTGCCGAAATGTTCTGCAGGCTATTGAAAGTTGGTTAGGACACGCATTCAGAATTGGGTTGACAGAGAATCTGTACTTTGCAACGAACAGCATGGATTTACTAAGGGAATTCATGTTTTTCACATTCTATAATAATGTTACCATTGAACTAGACAAGGGGAATGGATACACCATGATACTTTTGAATTTTGCTAATGCTTTTGACAGAATACAGTATGGAAGACTGTTTCATAAATTGGAAAAATGGGATTGGATTATAAACTAATGGCATGGATAGAGGATGGCTGACTGACAGATATCAAAACGTGGTATTTGGGGTGTGTGAATATCGAAGATTCAAGCTAACCTGTGGTGTGCCTCAAGGATCAGTCCTTGGTCCATTATTATTCAATCTGTATATTAATTATTGGGAAGAATTTGGCATGTGACATACAGCTATTTGCTGATGATGCAAAAATAGGTAGAGTAATTGCAGATTGATTTGAATAGGCTGGAAGTTTGGGCATGGGAAAATGGATATCATTTCAATGTCAGAAAATGTAAAATATTGGTGGGATTATGCTTGAAGAAACTGATCAAGCTAGTGTACATATCAAGTTGAAGTTCAGGGGTCGTCTAGCAATTTTGAGTTGCAAATACAACTTAAAAAATAATTGCAATGCTGAAACGAACGTTCACATGTAAAGAGAGGGATGTTATTTTGCCTCTTAACAAGACCTTGATAAGACCTCACTTGGACTATTGTGCGCAGGTCTCGTCTCCTGGTTTTCGTTGTGATTCTGATATATTGGAGGGAATACAAAGGAGAGTTAAAAATGATATCAGGATTGTGGAATACTGAATATGAAGACAGATTGAAAATTTGTAGACTGCAGACACTAGCAAACAGGAGAAATAGAAGTGATAGGATTGAGACGACTTACGAATTTCTGAAAGTATCATACAGGATTTCAATTGATGGAATTTTACGTTTTATGGAGAGTAGGTAAAGGACTTGAAGGTATCTTTGGAAGTTGAATGAATGGGTGAAGAAGGAGGTGAGGACTAGATTTTCCTCTCATAGTGTAGTGCCTGATTGGAATGAATTACCGTTCGAAATTGTGTGTGGAAGTAGAGAGAATGAATTCAAGAAGAGGTAGGATACTGGTGCGAATAGTATGGCCTCCCTCGATGAGTTCCTGACTCTCTGGAGGTCTCCCTTTCATTTATTTTTTTAAAATAATAATCTAATAATCAATTAATCTTAATAAATAATAATAATAATAAAAACATACTATACTTTCACAAATTAACACGAAAACTCTAGGAAAAGAGGTGAATAATACATTCATTTGTTATGCAGAATCACACCAGATTTGTGAATGACACCATTTGCATCAGAAGGCTTCAACTTCCGAACTGGACATGTTACGGTTCTACACCAGAAACACAATGCTGAGCACTATTACAAGCCTTATTGAAATCCCTATGTAAATATGCATAAAATCACATTTTTGTATTTTGAAATTTATTTTTAATTTTATTTTTATTTCCTCATAAAAAACCACTTTTTTTTACCTGTGAGGCGATAATGTTAAATAACCACCTCTATGTGATGAAAAACCCATAAATCCTTATGTCCTTATATAAGGACTGGCTTAAAGGGGCGAAGCAAGAATGCTTTTCATCTTCCCCGTTATCTGTAGAGGACAGTGTAGGGATAAGGTGTTATTGAGCTATTAAAGCTCTGATCATGGCAGGAGGGTAACAGCAATAGCCGAGCCTCAGTTAGAACTTCATTAGCTAAGCATTGCCATCCATTACCCTCCAATGGTATTGGATATCAATTTACGATACATATTTTATAGACTTACATATAAAAACAAAATGGGAATTTATGCTTTGTTAATAAAATAGAAGTTTACTTCAAGAAAAAATATTATTTTTTATTAATTTACTAATATATATTTTATTATCCAAAAAAATTATATTCTATTTTTAGTTTTTGTCTTATACATTCAAAGAAATATTAAATAATATTATATATATTTGGCATTAGTGTTTCCACGTTTTCCTTTTGCATTTTACGCTGTCTTTTTTGGATAGCTACACTTTTCTTATTTTTATTTAATATTATTTTTATGCGAGTTCTACCCACAAAGGCTGTTAACCTATATAGTGCATTAGTATCAATAGTACTATGGATATGCCAGGAGTTAAAAAATTCAGAATATCAAACATGGAATAATTTCAAGCGAATTCAGCAGTAGCAGATTATGTTCCTTTGTGACGCAATTTTGTTATAAGGCCCTTTATGTAAAAGTGATATTTTATATTAAAAATACAATAAAATCCTTAAATAATAACAAGTTTTTTCTTTATTTATTTTTATTTATTTAATCTGTCTCGTTAGTATTACAATTTACAATGTTATCTTTCGTACTTTTCAATCTCTAAATTGATCGATAACGTTATCATAATTAAACATATTAAGTATATCATTTTCTGTAAACATTATAGATTAATCATTTAAATGAGTCTGCCCTAAAATATTTCTTAAATAATTTATTATTCTTTATAACACCGAAAAAGAACGTTCTCTATTTGCATTGCTTATTGGTAAATAAATAAATAATAAATATCAACGTTCACTAAATTTTTAGAAGCATATTATCTTTTTGCTATATAATTTTTGAGGTTCCTCGAGACGACGAGGCCCTAAGCGTGCGCCTATTGGATAATCCGCTACTGTAATTCAGACCTCACACATGGCGAAGAAATTGACTGAAAACGACAGCCTATTGGTAAATATGCCAGCACCCTTGGCCAACCTGGCTAGCAAGCTGTGATATCTACATTTCTATCTACTCAATCAATGTAGATAATAAATGTCCCCTATTTTGTTCTTTGTTTCCCACTTCAAACGAATATTTGAACATGGGAACAGTTCAGGGGTTGAGTTACTCTGGAAATCAGAGCACGTGAAATCAATAACATTGCATTGTACTGATTAGAATTGTTGTCTGAAACAATTAAGTCTGACGCCAGTATATTGTTTATTTAATTGGGTGTATCTAGTCCAGTGGCGCACCCACGGGGGACCAAGGACCCTGTCCCCAAAAGAAAAAGGAAAAAAAAAAAAAACATTAGAAAATTTTTCAAAAATCTTTTCCTAATTAAAATTCTTTCTTTTTTTATTTATGTTGTGTCGTGTCTTCTTTCTATACTACTTATGAATTAGCGGTCACATAAGATGGGAATACCCTATAGCTCGGGGAATCACAGCCGCTGAGAACACAAGGTGAATGAAGTAGTGCTAGGAGGGACCGAGCGCTACTTCGTTTTCCCGAGCCTGGCCAAAGGAGATCACGGGTATCATGTATTGGCGATCATTGCAGATACTCAGTCATAGGTCGTATGCAATGTGTAATGTGTATTCTCAAATCGTCTACCGAACTCGGCGCCCCAAAGATTCTTGGGAGACCGAGTTCAGTAAATCTTGAGTACCCCATCCCCCCTCCACCCAAGTTAAATCCTGAGTGCGCCACTGGTCTAGTCATTTTGTTTTGTTGGATAGAATATTCCTAGTTTACGATTGGAAAAACCCTACCACTCCCGTATAAGACCGGCTAACTCATATTCAGTTTCTTAGATAGGTTACTTTGCTTCTTAGACGGCATTCAAACCAAAGGGTTATTTATGACCAAAGGGCATTGTTGTTACCGACTGAGCTACGGAGGCTCCAATAATAGCACACATCTTAATATAGTAACAACAGAAATCTGTTGTTACTATAGAAACACCACGTCACATTTGTCTCGAACTTATCTATATTATCGAGGTAGATTTTGATCAACCTTGTACCTTGCTGGCGCTGTTAAATCCAGGAACAATTTAAGATAAAACTACTTCCGAACAATGAACTAAAAGCTTGTGAACTTTACTATGTCCATCGATTCGCATAACAATTATGAAATCAATGAAGAGTCATGAAGAGGGGAGAAAAATGCAAATACGTCTCATCAGTATTCTTTGCTCATCAGTTGATTTTAATTACAACAGATTTTTCATATTGAACCGTCGATCGTTTCCGTACCATCCGGCCTGTCCTGAGCAAGGTCGATTAACATTTGTCATCCATTATAAGATTTACAAGGGCATTTGTCACCGGGATCGCTACAACAGTTTTCGGCTAATTCATTTCCGATGCTTGTGTTGAAGATCGCTGTTTCGTAGATTAGGTGAATGGAATCTTTCGTAGTTAAAAAGAAAAAAAAAACCTCCTCTTCTCAAGTTTAATTTTATAAATTGAATCTCCTTTAAGAATAAGAAGAATTTCAATGATATGGCTTTGAAGGGGAAGAGAGGGAGGGAGAAGAACCCTATTGCATTTCGCCTCAGAAGTGACTGATATGGCCGCTAATCTCTTTTCGATACTCACACTGAACGTGCGATTGCGATGCTACTTTGATGTAGCGAATGAACTTCTTCAGGTATTATGCCGCTTCTCTGAAAGTCTTTTGGACGGTTTAAATAGTTCCTTTTTTATTTATACATCTGTATCTCGAGGGATGTACATGTCCTCTCAAACAAGTATAGATAAGATGACTGAACCATTGATAAGAGAATTTCCATTGTGGATTATTTATATTGATATAATGAAAAGGTTGTTTATACGATGGGCGACCATAAATCGTTACATTTCATTACATACTATTCAAATGGTACTCAGTAGATTTGTAGATCGAGCATCTAGGCCATGAGTGCAGAACCTGTGACCTTTTTTGCGTGCCTGTTTAAACAAACACAAACTGGGATTTGATATCGATAACAATAATTAAATATAGAGTAGACGATTGAAATAAGTAAAAATTTATTCAATCATTATTTTTTTTTTCAAAGTGCAAACAAATATTTGTCATATAAATTAAAACTCAAAGATATAATGCATGAAAACAGTAGCAAGCATTTTATCAGTCAGCTAAATTGTCTATTTCATTTCTGACGTCAACATACTCATGTTGCCATGGAAACACAAGTTCACATTTCTTGAAAACAAACTAAAGGTTTATTATATAGAAAGCAATTTACATTATTTATTTATTTATATTTTAAATTTTGGTAAACATGAAAGCCATGAAATATTTCCTTTCTTTGAGTTATATTTTCTCTCCTTTCTTTCTTTGACTCGCTGTTTTGTTTATTGATCCTATACTTTACACTGCTCAAATGTATACAGCATGATGAAAACTCTTTAAAACAACTTTTGGTCTTCTTCTCAGAATAATTCTCCTCCTCCTTCCTAGGATTAGTCTTTATCACCACAAAATTAACAACTTAATTTAATAATAAAACCATATAAAGTCCTAATAGAAAATATAACAGATTTTGGCACTGTTATTTTATCCTCTTTTAGCGCAACGTTAAATGATTTCCCCTCAGTCCACACTTTTCTTCCAAGACCAATAGCGAAGTTCAAAATAACTTCTGAAAAGTTGCGTGTTTTTAACTCTCTAGTTAGCAAAATATGCAAAACACACACACACACACACACACACACACACACACACACACACACACACACACACACACACACACACACACACACACACACACACACACACACACACACACACACACACACACACACACACACACACACACACACACACACACACACACACACACACACAGGGGCAAACACAGTTGATACAAATTGACATTAAAAAAAAACTTTTTACTAGCCAACTATGTGACTGCAGTAAAATTTGACAAAGATGCGAAATGGAGACCTGGCCTGCAGTTTTCCAAAGCATTCTAGATAAAAAAGATGCTGCCTGTTTCTTCTGGAAGTTGAAAATGGCGAGAAGATTAAGTGGTTTGTGTGTATGTGTGTTACATGAATATATATATACCAGAAACAGTACTGTCCCAGCATGCAGAGGACTCCTATTTTTAGCGAGTCCTAGCGTCGTCTTATAGTCATGCCCAGGGATTAGATATAGTATCTACACTAGTAGAATGACTAAAAATATGATAAAAAATTAAATGAAAAATTTCTGAGAAAAAGAAAATTAAGCGAACAATTTCTGAGAAAAAAAAAGTAAACGAATCATTTCTGAGAAAAAAATTAAATGAAACATTTCTGAGGAAAAAAATAAATGAGAAAAATGCTCGTCGAATTTTTGCACGACTTTGTAGTATTTCTAATCGATAATAACTATTTGTGAGATTATCACTTAGCACAGGAAAAATATGTGAACTAGTCTCTTTGCACTGTTTTACAACTCGGCAAATGTGCAGTTCCTTTTACACACAAACACTAACTAAACACATTTTATACTCTAGTCCTTAACGGCAAGCAGACAGCAAAGTAAAATCTATAAAAATAGTGATTTCCTATCTCTATTTTGTGTCAAGAAGCACCTATAACCGCCCGCTGTGCTTCCCAATATCAGCAAGTCGCAGATGAGTGCAAACTCTATGCGGAAAGTGATAAGAAATTACTGGCGTCCATCCGAAGATGGTGGTTTTTCTTGAAGAGAAAAAAATTATCTCTTATGCAGGAGCCGAGAGAGCTCGCTCGTAAAATGTTAATGATAAACTTACGTTGGTGTGCGACTATGCATCGAGTTATATATAGTTTAGATTGCAAGGAATCGTTCACATTCTATGGAACATAAACTATACCGAATGAGATACAACTTACCATACAAACTGTCAATCTGTGGGTTTTTATAAGACATTACGGCACTCTATAGACATGCCTGTGTAATAGAATCAATGATCCTGGACGACCAGATGAAGCAATGAAAGCCAAATGGCGACTCCTGCATTTGTCTTCTTGGTTCAGTGCACCGAAGAAAATTGATCTCAGACTTTTGCGATTGGATGAGCACAAGAAGAACATTTCTCTCTCTCTCTCTCTCTCTCTCTCTCTCTCTGTTTATCTGTCTCTTTCTCTTCACGTGAATTTAGTTTGAAATCCGGAAATATCAAAGTGTGTTTTGATATTCCCCAGAAGATAAGATTTTCTGCAGTAAGAAGGTTGCACTTATATCGAAGCGAATGTTTGAAATTCTTTAATTTTCCTAATATCTCTCAGCGCTTTCTCTTCTATGATAAGGATGATGTTGAAAATATTAAATCTGCGATGTTAATCTCAAAACTATGCGGTGCATATTTAGTTTCAATCGACACCAATTTCCAGTAACGTTATAATCTGTGTTTAAGAACGTCTCTACCGAATTATATGGTGTACTCGACACCTCTCTAGTTACCTTCAGAAATTAATTTGTTCCGCTAGAAGGTCACAACATTCTCCGATAGTTCATGAAGTTTCCAGGAAATCTGTGAGTTCAGAGCGATGGGAAAAGAGAACGAGAAAGAGAGAGAGAGAGAGAGAGAGAGAGAGAGAGAGAGAGAGGAGAGCGGAAAAGGATCCTTCCACGTGCTTGCTCGACCGTAAAACTCTAAATTCAAATTTCCTGTAGATGGCGGTGAACCATAAAAGCCATGGCTGTGGTTAACACTGCAATTACGCTTTTCTACTGCGCCACTTAGGCAACAAGGGATTCATTATGTAGCAATTTCTAGAATTTCGTGATGTGTGGAAACTAGTCGAAAAGGAAACTTGATTTACAGATTGGTAGTCTCAAGCAAATGCCTTTGAACGTATTAATTGGCTTTAATTGCACTCGTTTGCTCACTCTTTACCAAACTACATTAGTTAGGAAAGATTTTCTCGGTGAAAATTAAAAACAAAAGGCGATTGGGCTGTTTTAAGTTTCGTTACATTAACAATATTTTCAAGATAACGCATATGTAAAGTATTTTGGGAGTGATAGCCTTTTATTCCCTAATGGAAACTTGGAACATTCGCCAAGTAACCCGAATTTTTCAAGCTACAAATTTTATTAGCAAGGGTATAGTACATTCTCTCGCTGATAAAGACTGCAAACCCTCCCTAGAGTGTGAAGCATCATGTCAGGTGATAAAAATGACACACTGCTATGGTATTAGTTCACGCGAGGTCAATAAAGTTCCTTGTATTGGATAGACTGTTAAAAGATGAACGAACGTGCTTCAAGGATCCACTTCGTATTTCATCATTTAGGTGATTACTGTCGGATGAGATTTAATCGTCTTTATGGATTGTATATCACAGCTGATAAAACTTTTAACTGTCCCACTTCAACTACAAGAGGACTTCTTCTTCTTTTTTTTTTTTGAACTTCAACTTACGATAAACACTTCTATTATTAATTTGCAGAAGTATCTACTTCAGTTTAGAAGTGCAGGTTTTTGATAAACTTAACTTTTTTGCAGAGTTAGTGATAAAACATACACTTTAAAGAGTAAAAATGTCATTCACTTGAAAACGGATTTTGACCAGAATTTTTCGAAATACAATCGCACTTGAAATTAGCCACGCCAACATTTTATTCCCAGTTTAAAGTGTGCTCTTTATTCCTTGAATCGAAAAGAAAAATTCTTTTTGTTCATTATCCAACCACTATTTGAAACTGGAAATTTATTACTACAAAAAAACAACAACAAAACTAATAATAATTGTAATGTACATCGCTTGTGATTATTAGTAATATTTAGTCCTACTGATATATTAATTATTTGAAAGAATTAATCTGTTTTTGATGATAAACAATTTTTTTTTCTAATTTAACAAACAAACAAAAAATGGATTATTATAAATCCATTCTGATTTCATACACAAATCTTTAGATACTTAAATAATATTTCGAAAATAGACTACAGAAATAATAAAAATGCAATCCGCCACATTGGAGTTGCATTAGCTTACAGTACTTTAAAGGAACTTTGTTCAGAAGCCTGTAATCGCCAAAATGAAACAGTTTAGGCTTTTCTTCAAGATTTACTATTTTTTGTTTTCTTCTTTTATTAATTTGAATTTCAAATTAATATATTAGTTCATATCTGTCATTACTAATAACTGTAACTTTTATTTCACTTATATTTAGTTATGTTTTATAAAACAAAATGTGATATTAAACTCTGCTCTAGTATGCTCTGTTTGATTTTAATTTTATAATTTAAAAAAAAAAATTGATTAATTTTCTGTAATAGCAATTATGTTACTTTATTCGGCATAAAATACTTAAATCGCTTACGAAATTATGCCTCTTATATAACCACAACGTAAATGGAATGACCTGCCCTCTAGTGTAGGAAATAATTAAATAATATAATAACAGCATTTTAACGGAGGCAAACAAAATAAAACACGAGCGTGGGGATTTCACGTGACAGTTATTAAACGTTAAAAGAGTGTAAAAAACTTAGTTTTATTGTGTTAAATAGAAAAACAAACCACACTCGAACAAATTAGAATGTAAAAGAAATACCTTTTCTCCTAATTACATAATGTAATACTGCTTTGAGTATTTCTAGGTAAGTGGATAGAAATCTAATATTTAGGATCGTTTACAACTATTTTTCACATAAACATTATGAGTTCATTAATATTCGTTGTTACTTCGGAGTTTGAAAGGCTTCTCTAAACAGGAATGTAAACTTAAGTTTGGTGTTCGGATTATTCTCTGATGTTCAGCGAAAACTCAGGAGTAAATTGAATTCTCAGACTGCTAATTGTAAACTATAGGCTTGAATCCCCTGCTGGATTTTCGCTGACGGTAAATGATAGTAACTTTAAACGATTTTGAACTAAGATTTATAACGCTGCTCCACTAATTCCCGAACTCTATGGCGAAATTCGCTTTGAGAATTGTGGTAAATGGAAATAAATATCGAACCGTGAAATGGTGCACAGCACTGAGGGATTTTAAAAGCAACATCACCAAATATTGGTTGTTTATCTTCAGAATATATAGATCAGGATTCAGTCAACGAGAAATGTTTCGTTCTCTGTTTTTCTATTTATCCGGCAAATGCTTACATTCTATTTTCAATTATATTCTCTGAATCCTCTTACAACTCCAAGTGTCTTATTATACATATTAGACTAGAAAACCCAACTTCCTTAAAGTTGAGTTTTCTAGTCTAATATGAGGTGGCCAGTTTGTCTCACGTGCAGGGCCTATTGCTTGAGGCATCAATGGCCAAATATTGTACCAGCCTGCTGTCTAAAACAATCTGTACGTTTTCTGGCCAGTTTAAATCCGATTCAGGTGAGGACCTGCATAGGTTGTGGAATCAAATTCCACAATCTATTGGTTGGAGAGCGAAGATGTTAGATCATTCAGGCATGGATTCAAATCCGTGTATTAAGACTATAACCCTGCTTATTGGTTGTCTCAAGATGCTTCAAAGAGTTCCATGTTTGGTCACTAAAGTTTGATTTTTGCAGTATTTATTCCTTATCCCCATATGATAGTAATGTAGGATAAACCACACTGTCCCCACGAAGCAGATTAAGCAAATGTCAAAAGTGTCAAACAGGCCATTAGGATTAATACGTTAATCAGAAAAGAGAACAGGAAAAACCAGATATGAAAATATAATTTTTTTTATTGTTTTATATTTCAAAATGTTTGAAGATTATTAAGTCGGTTCTTGATGTTTTTTTTTAAAAAACTCCAAAAATTTAGAAATTATTTCAAAAATTTCCAAACACATCCCTGAATTTCCTGACCAACATTCCAAAATAGAATAATTAGTATTAAGACTATATGTTTAGTCGTAAGTCTTAGCCTTAAGCGTATAGCATATATTTTGGGAAAATATGCTATACGCTTTTCAAAATATGTTTTTCAGCCATCGTAAGGGATCATCTAAAACTCTGAATGAAAGTTTTTCCCGTCATAGAGATTCAAACTCAGGGTTTTCTAGGCGAAGAGCTTCATCGAAACCGACCGAACTACAGAGGATATCTGTAAGGGTTAGACTAATTAATATTTTTTTTCCTTCAGAACTGTTGATATCTGCAAATTTTCTTTTACGTAGTTGGATTCGAAATTGGGTAGATTATAATGACAGCGCATTGTAATCTCGGAACTTTAATAACAGTTGCATGCTCTGCCTCCTCCGTTTGTTAATATGGGTGTTTTTTTTGTTTTTTTTTGTAATATTCAACTTCATTTCTCAGGGTTGATCAGGACTGCTTAGAAATCTGTCTATTTGTATTTGTTTCTGTCGTTTCGATAACTTCTGATTCGGAAGTTTTTAGTAGCCCTCGTTCGTAAACGTTGTGTCTACAGCACACTTCTCTCGCATGGTTGAACTTCGTATACCAGCTCTGATTGCTTTTTTTTTTTTTTTACATTCATTGCTCGCACGTTATTCCAAATGATGTTTACCCTCTGATACATTGCAGATAACAAAATTAAAGACTTAAATTCACTTTACACAATCGCGTACATTAATATGCTTACAAAGTGTAGCTTCTTCCTAAGATTGATCCACATAGTGATCTTTTTGACTTTTATTACATTTGGTTTGGTCAAGAAAAAAACCAAAAGAAGCAACATTTTGGACAAAAAAATATGAAAACATGAAAATCTACCAAAGTAACCGACATGTCATGTCCTTGATTCCCAATAAAGCAATGTATTTGGCGACACCAACTGCCCTGCAAAGCGTGTAGGATCCATCCCCCCCCCCCCATCTCTACCGAGGTTGTGATTACTCACTGGAAACATTTATCATGATATTTATCAAAAACTTTGCCACAGAAATATGAAGTTGTAATTCTTTTTATTATTATATTGCAATTCTAAGACATCCTACGACTCATAGCGAACACCTACACCAAACAATACACCGTCTAACAGTACACTACTATCCTCCATCTACTCCCACTAATAGTATTTTTGTCATTATTTGCGTGTATTCTTTGGCCTATTTGTTTGTATGCAAGTTAAAAAGTCTTATTTTCAGGGACACAAAAATTCCCTGCTATCTCCTTATGAAGCCAGCTAGCTCACCTTTAATCGGAAAATACTATATTAAAGATTTCTCTTGTCATGAAGAGAATCTAACTTCAATCGAAGGGCTTAATGTCTCATCATGTTTCCAAATGTGCTACGGAGGCGCTACTTGTCCTCCCTGGAATTATTCTTTTAAATGTAACTTCGATTTTCGAGTAAAATTTATAGTAAGCGACCCGGTAATATTAGAGAATGTAACGCGTGTCTACTATTTAATTTTAGTTATTGTCTCAATACATGTTATCATTTCTTTCTGAGAAAATTTGCCTGTATAGAAACCTAATAACACGCTTGACGTAATTGCCTCCACGCATTTCTCTTTTACGTATATCTAAGTTAGAACTGCAAAACAGAAAATTGAAATCCTCCTCTCTCTCTTCTTACACATACTCACGCACGCACGCACACACAACACATGCAGAGATCATTCACCCAAACTACCTCGAGCGGTAGAAAACTTGCACGAAATAAGAAAGGCAGCGACGAAACACATCACCGCTCTGAGGCATGTATGTGTATCCTGGTGGAGAGCTTGATGCCCAGCAGTTCATTGGCTGCAGCAATGATAGCAATACCCCGCAGAGAATGATGATGGCATTCTGCCGTGTTGAATATTTAATTCCTGGTATTGGAAGATATGAGCACAAATGTGTTTCTAGAAGCTTTATGTCCAGTTATGCGATTAAAACGTGGAACACCCTTGCAAATTCTTTCTTCAATCTTAGTAGCTTTTGAATAAATAAAAGACAGTGTAGTACGTTTTTTTTTTTTTTTTTTTTTTTTTTTTTTATTCAGGAAGAAGCCATCTCAGGAATCATTCTCACTTGGAGGAAGCAAAAATATTTATAGGTTTCCTAGGTACTGTAAGAAAAGTGACTTCAAATATTTTTCTCAGTCTAGAAGAAATAAAACAAGCGGATATTCAGAAGCATGATGTGGTGGAGAAAGGAAAACTGGGTTCATACGGAAGGCGTAGAGTTGTAACGGTTGACGGAAGAACAATAATTGCACTCAAGATAAATAGAATCGAAATTTTTATGAGTTCAATCCCCAATAGATACATTGAACCTTTATCGAGTACTAAGCAAAGATGATAACTTTCAATCATGAGTTTGGGTCGACGTGTAAAGATTTGTTTTATTTATACAAGCTACAGAAAACTAAAAAAATTGAATTAGTGTTAATAATGAATCATAATGTTGTGATTTAATGACACAATGAGTTGACTGGCGTTCAATAGCTTCTTTCCTAAATTTTTATCGCATTCTATAAAATAAAACATAGATGCCATTTTTGTACTGCATAATATCATATTAAACGATAAAATCTATTATCGTTTTATTTGTATTTTAAATTAATATGTTTAGATATTTGCAATAAATCGATTGACATTTTCACTTTAGTTTATCTTCAGTATTTTTTAAATTAAATTCTTTATTTAGCTTTCGTATATTTCACATGTCACATACATATGAACTGAAATGGTTTGTTTCAGTGTTTAAAAGCTACTGCAGATGCATTTTATTAGTTGTTTAGCCACGTTGTCTCTCTCATAAATTAAACAAATAGAAATGATATTCTTTTTTTTTTATCTGATTTTTGGAAGCAAATTGGATTGCTTGAATGCTTTGTTTAGACCGTATTTGTCAGTATGTAAAGAGTATCTATCTTTGAATAAAAATATAGTATACAATTACATTATTATTATTACTATTATTATTATTATTATTTCGCGACATCCCTAAGAAATCTATGGACTCATTTAATCAACACACTACGTTATTGCCCACTACCCATAGACCTACCGTCTACCGTCCATGTGGGCAGAATTACTATTAAAAAAGTGAAATGCCAGTATCATTGTATTTGAATGTTAAAATACATTGATCGAAAATAGGTATTCTGTTCGTTGGTTTAGCATAGATATATTATAGTTATCTAAATGGCCGCATCTCATTTAATATATAGAAAACTCTTGTATGAAGAAGAAGAAAGAAACAGCTCTAAAAATCTGTAAATAAAAGTACCTAAGCATTAAATGATTTCACAAGGTGAAATTCGACACCACATCTAAGAGATAGCATAAATCTTCTTTAGATGGAATTATAAACTCTTTAATGTAATTTAATAATGTTGTAAATTATGGTAATAATTGCAATGCATTTATTATAATTATAATAATGTTGTAAATTATGGTAATAATTGCAATGCATTTATTATAATTACTACACATATATTATAAGTAAATTATTGTATTATAAAAATTAAGATATATAAATAGAAGGTAATCAGAATTAGGAAAACTAGATATATTAAAAATACAGTTTCTCTTTCTTGGTTTATTATCATTAGTATTATTTTAATAGTATTTTTAGTACTACTATTAGTAGTATTTTCTTCTTATTTTATTATTTTTTTTTTAGATATCGATCGTTGATAATGTCTCATGAAAAGCGCTCATCCATAGGAGACTATTGAGACTGGTCTAAACAATCTATTTCTACCGTCTATGTTTAATGACTCTTTCCAAAGAACTTATTCATGCGTATAAATCGTAAAGTAACTGGAGAAATAAATCCCCAAGCAGCGGGGAGTTGACAAATGGTAGCGAGCAGGAAGGTTACCTCCTGGCGTTGTTTCCTCTAGTTTTTGAGTGTCTGCGAGAAATTCTCATTCGTCTGAACTGTGCTTTTATACCCGCTGAGAGGAAGTCATAACAGCAATTTTTTACACATGTTTAATAAGAATTTAAAACGCACAATTTAAAAATAATGGTTGAATACAGGGATAATTGACAATTTACACTTTCAATAATTTCGTCGAATTTTAAATTTTTTTTTTTTTTTTTTCTTTTTCTGAACTGTCGTGGGGATTTTATGGACGTGCTCCGATGCACTGTTGAAGGTACAAAATCACGAACTTGCTAAATCAGTCGAAACTTAAAGATTTTCAATAGCCAACGCCTTAAACTCTGATTTTCTCTCTATCATTCAGTGGGACGAGTTCCATGTGTTCGATGCATACTAAAACACACTACTTCTCTATTTCCCACAAGAAAGCACTCATTCATTTTCCCTTACCGTCGATAACACCTAGATTTCTCAACCTGATCGGATTTCTCTTCGTGGAATTGCTTTTCTCTAGCACAAAATCTCAGCGATAGCAATATTCATCCAAGCTTGATTTGCTTCCTCAGTCTTAAGAAAAGGCTGGTTATATTCCACTAATTCGAGCCCTACCCAAGGGCCTATGAGTTGTGGAAATACTTTCTGAAAATGAAAGCTGTGTCAAACAAAGCGACCTTTTTCAGCTGCCCAATTTTTACTCCATCTAATTTGAGTGCTTCTAGATGTTTTTTCAATGCTTTAGGGATGGTGCCTAAAGCACCTATCATTATGGGAACAACTTTCGTTTTCTTTTGCCAGATTCGTTCAACTTCGATTTGCAAATCGCGATATTTTGTAATTTTTTCATTTTCTTTGTTGTCAATCCAACTATCTCCTGGTACTGATATTTCGATAAACGTAACACCTTTGTTTTCACTTTTTTCAACCACCGTGATATCGAGTGTATTACATTCCAAGCTTTTGTCAGTCTGGATTTTGAAATCCCAGAGTATTTTAGCTTTTTCATTCTCAACCATTTTCTGGTGAACTTTATGCTTCCAATAGTCTTTAGATACTTCAAACCCATACTTTTTGCATAAATACCAGTGGATTATCTTAGCTACGTTATCATGCCTTTTACGGTACTCAATTTGTGCGATTTTGCTGCATCCACTTATAATGTGGTCTACCGTTTCTTCCTTTTCTTTGCACAGTCTACATTTACTGTCTTCTTGAATCTTTTGAATTTTGTCTTCATAACGTTGGTTTTAATGGCCTGTTCTTGTGCTGCAAAAATTACCGATTCTGTTTTTTTCTTTAGTGCTCCATTTCTCAACCATTGCCGGTCAAGTTGCTGTCAGCGCTGTCCTCTATGCTGTGAAGGTATTTTCCATGCAATGCCTTATTTTTCCATCTTTCGGTTCTCACTTTTACTTGGTTGGTTTTGTACTCCAATTTTGTCTCCATGGGTTTAAATAAACCTCTTTCCTTACCTCAATTAGAAAATTTTCCGTTGTTTGCTGCAGATGATCATTTAAATTTCGTTTTTCTTCTTCAATAACTTGCTTCACTTGTAATAACCCTCTGCCTCCTTTTTTGCGTGATAGATATAGCCTATCAATGTCACTGCGACGATTGAGGGCATGGTGCATTGTCATTAATTTTAGAGTTTTTCGATCTAAATCTTCCATCTCTAGCTGGGTCCATTCAACAATGCCTGCTGAATATCTCAGAACAGGTATGGCCCAGGTATTAATTGCTTTTATCAAATTTCCAGCATTAAGCATTGACTTAAGGAGTTTTCTTAACCGTTTTATATGTTCTGCTCTAGTTCTTTCTTTGATCTTATTGTGCAGAATTTGTGATGCTTCTAAAAATCCCAAATATTTGTAGCTGTCTTCGAATTTTATTGCCTTGATTATTTCACCATTGAGCAGCTCGATTTCGTTCATATCTTCAAACTTTCCTCTTGTTATTCCAGCAATTGCACATTTGACTAAGCCAAAGTCCATTGATATATCTTGACTGAATATGTGCACAGTGTTTAGCAATGATCCGAGTTCATTCTCTGATTTTGCATACAACTTCAGATCGTCCATGTATAAAAGGTGGGATATCTTTGCACTCTTTTGCGCAGTTTGATAACCATGAGAGTTTTATTTAAAATTCTAGTTAAGGGGATCAATTACAATATAAATAATAGAGGAGATATTGAGTCTCCTTGAAAGATGCCCCTTTTTATGTTTACATCTCCAATTTCTTCTCTATTTATAACCAACGTTGTTTTCCAGTTTTTCATGCTGGATTGCAAATATTTTTGCACGTTTTCGCTAATACCGAATAATTCTGTGCATTTTAAAATCCAGCTATGAGGCACCGAATCAAACGCTTTTTTATAATCTATCCAAGCCATATGAAGGTTGGTTTTTCTACGTTTGCAATTTTTAAGAATCATTTCATCAATCAGCAATTGGTCTTTTCTGCCTCTTGAATTTTTGCTGTTACCTTTTTGTTCAATTGGGAGAAGAGAATTTGCTTTAAGATAGCTGTATATTTTATCAGCTAGTATGCCTGTGAGTAGTTTAAAAGTCGTTGGCAGGCAGGTTATCGGTCGGAAGTTTTCTGGGTTTGGACCTTTTTATTTATCCTTTATGATCAAAAACCTTTTCCCTGCTGTGAGCCACTCTTCTTTGCATTTTCCTTCTAAAACATCATAAAATCGGTTAGCAAGTCTTTCATGTAAGCCTGTTAGATATTTCAACCAGTAGCCATGTAATTCATCCTTCCCGGGTGTTGACCATTTTTTTATTTTTTTAGCTTGCTTTTGAACCATTTCAGTTGTTATTTTCAGTTGGTCCATTTTTCGTTCTTGAGATTCGTTCGTAATTTGTTCAATCCATTTTGCCTTGTTATTGTGCCTCTTAGGGTTGTCCCATAGGTTTTTCTAAAACTAGTGTATTTTCTTTGTCTCTGGTATTTATATTTATATTTTCTTTAAGGTTATCATTCCTGCAGCAATCAATTTTCTTGTAAAATTGGTGCTGATTTGGGTGAAACATCGAATTTTTGCTTGTACTGTTCAATGCGTATACTGTATCTTCTTATTTTAGCTGCAACAGCAACTATTTTTTGCTTCGTTTCCTCTAATACTTCATCAATAGGTCGTGTTCCAGTATTATATCTCTTTATGAGGTTATTTCGGATATTTTGTGTTTTTCAGCTTCTTTTCCTTAAGGTTTTTCAAATTGCTCACGTTTGCTCTGAGTTTAAGAATTTTATTCTCCAGTCGATGCTTCCATCTTGGTTCCTGAGCCTTATTGCTTTTGGGTTCACTAATCTTATATCCTAATTCAGATGTTACGACGTAGGCTATTGAGTACATAAGTTGATTCGTTTGCCCAATAGTTCCAGTAGGAATATCCCTTGTAGCTTTATTGGCCTCGTGTAGGAGTTCCTTCAGTTTTTGTTGAGGTACTTGTCTCAATATTGGAAGCCTAACTCGTTCCTGGTTGCTGTTCATTTGCTCGATAATTTTTCTTGCGAGTTCTTGTTTCTTATCTGATAGCTTCTTTTCAACTATTTGTATATTTTCAAAATTTTCAGCATTCTGCACATTGGAATCTGGTTCTGATCCATTCATATTCTTGGTCACTTTAGGATCAGTACGGTCTCCTTTAACAGCTTGAGGTTTCAGTGCTTCCAGCTCAAGTTCACTAAATACCTTGCGTTTGATAATGAAGCTGCGTTGCTGCATCAGCCTTTCGAATGAAATTTCAGAATTTGGGTGCCGTTCAAGCCAAAGTTGGAACATTCGTTTCTGAAATCCCCTAACTGATGGATTTGAACTGTAGAAGCACTGCATGACTTGTCTATTTTCAGCCATGCTCCACTTTTTCCTAGTAAATACTTTCGAGTTCTGTGGATCTTGCTCCTGTAGCTCATTTGTCACTGGCTGTCCATGAAGCCTAACATCTAGTGCGGTCCTAGGTAACCCGCGCGACGACCGATGCGGTATAGAGTTCTGATTTGTCTTCACCATTTTTAACTGGGGGTGGGCAGGTGCATGAGATAAAAAAAATAGCTAAATAGCACAGAATCACCCCTAGCCCTCGAATACTCTAATTTTGCATTGGGGGGAAGGAGAAAGGTGAAAAGAAATACAGAGGGAAAGAAGAGTAGGGACCAGTCTACAGATAATATAACAGGTGTATATAACATGTAGTAAGGCGTGGTCCAGCTTCAGGTGCCTCGGGTTCGCCATGCCCGTACTCACTAGAGTGAGCCCTTAATATATATATATATATATATATATATATATATATATATATATATATATTAAGTTTACAATGTTGCCTTGTCCAGCAGAAGAATGAAAGGAGGTTAGTCTTTACGGTACGCTTATAGAAGATTATCAACACGGTTTGTCAAGTGAAAAAGAATGTAGTGTGTTGTCATTAACAAAACTATGGATAGAATTTGAGATAACATGAGAACATGAATGAGTGAACGAAAGTGTGGGACCTTGCAGTACACTGGCATTGATGGAAACATATTAAGAGAGAAAGAAAATACGGATATATAAGTGTCACAGAGGAAATTGTCAGTTGAGGCTCAAAGGGTGGAAGGGCCTGTTTATCAAAACACGATATGGTGATGATGATCTGGTAAGGAATCCTTTATGCTGGATCGATCATATGTCCAGAAAATGTTATTATTGACAGCCTAAGAGTAACCGCACAGTTTTCTCCAGAGCAGTTAATGAATTGTTTACAAAAGCAGCGAAATCCGCTTTGCATACTTGCAGTTCAAAAAAAACAAAAAAAAAACAACGACAACAAAGAATATAAGACTCAGAGCAGCCGTAGAAATTTGGATGACGTTATGGTCTGAGTTATGAAATGTCTGCAGTGGATATTGAAGGGCAATTGATTAGGAAAGTGGTGTGTGTTAAGAGGATGGTGAGGATTATTTGATATTCTGGTGGATGGATGGTTAATGTTTGTTTGCTCATTGCTAATAGACATTATCTCTGCGATTCTTTCGGTTTGATCAGTGCAACTAAAAAAAGAAAGAAAAGAAAAAAAGCCAGTTTGAGTTGAAGACATCGACGTGCCCAAGAAAGATAACTTCACTGTATTCAAATACGGAAAATATAGTGAAATATCTGAGAGATTGTTAGAATTTATAGAGATTACGAATGAATGAATGAGATATATTGAGATAAGGACATTTTGCGCCAGAGCTGATCAAAAAAGAGGGAATTTCAGGTGTAGCATTCTTTGACCTGGGATATCAGGACTGACGAATGCATAATATCCATGTGGCTGAAGTAGTTATTCAGAGCACAATTTGGATAATTAAGACGAACAAGTTGAAAAAGACGTGACAAGAGGTATTCGAGATATATATTTGATTTGCATCCACCACAGATGGTATTATATAATTTATAATTAATATAAATTTTGTTTTATCTAACTGAGGCTCGGCTATTGCTGTTACCATCCTGCCATGATCAGAGCTTTAATAGCTCAATAACACCTTATCCCTACACTGTCCTCTACAGATAACGGGGAGGATGAAAAGCATTCTTGCTTCGCCCCTTTAAGCCAGTCCTTATAAGGATAAGGATGGAAAAGGTACGTTTGCTTGGCAAAAGCTCTTCTATTTTTAGCTGTAAGATTTCAAAGACTCATTGGTGAATAAAGAAATAACAAAAAAACGGTAGAATGTACCCAGATTATTCTAGAAATGAGGTACAGTTGCTATACACAACTTAACGGAATTATTTCCATGAAGAGCTAGAATTCATGACTACTCGCAAAGACTCCGTTGATGATCTCAGGAACAATTTAGGACAATTTTTCGTTTATCTGTATTTATTAGGACTGTCTCGTTATTTAGTTGTCCAATCGACGACGACTTTTTTAGAACCGGGAACAATTTAACAAGCTGAAATTGAAAACTCGGCTTTATTCTGCTATGTTGCACTGTGGTCGCAACCTCCTGCTATCTCGAAGTTACGAGAATTATCGACAGCATATAAAGTACTAAGATTGTAACTGAATAATGCATTCAGAACCAATCTTAATAATTCATATGAGTTAATGAGAAATTCAAGAAGTGTTTTATGTAAGAGATCAACTTATTCCTTGCAGTGTGACTTGAACCAGATAAATAAGGTTATCACTCATGCTTGAAATTATGAGCAGATATTTCTAACAAATTTTATTCTTATCACTTTACATGAAAGAATTAAACCAGGAATCAGTAATAGAAAAAATTAAAAAATATAAACATAAATGGATGGAACACGTTGAAAGAATTAAAACAGAAAGAGTACCAAAACAAGCCTTCAATTACAAACCACCAGGAAAAAGAAAATCAGGACGTCCTCTTAAGAGATTCAACGATGACTTCTAAGGTTTCAGGCCTAGGGTTCAGGCCACTCTAGGCCTGAACCCTTGACAAGCATGATGATGATGATGATGATCACGTTACACTTCTGTAATGGGATTTCTCGTAGGAGGCCTTTCCAAAACTTTAGCAATAGCTTATTCCTACGTACCATTATATTCTTACGTTAAGTCCCGTTCTTGTAAGTCTGTTGAATTTAAATTTCTACTAATCTTATATTATCACCACATGTTGAGAATCTGAGTTAGTTATCAACTGAAATATGACTCTCGTAGACATTTTTTTCAATAGTCCAGACACTTTTATAAAATTTATTTCCAAAGTTAATCTTCCAGAACTTATCATTTGCACTTTTGTTTTCTTCAAGAACACTCGAAATTGAATTTCTGGAGCAGGAGTGAGTGAGATGAACACCTTGAACAATGGCAAGAAATGAGATTAGTTTTTTTTTTTAATTGCTTCTTTTGGTACATTCTGACGCTTTGATATGCAAAAATGTCATGCCGACTACTTCCACATTGGAATATAAAATTAGACTCATAAAAGCCAAGAAATATCAAATTGGCTTTTCTTTTTAACACGAACAAAGCATTGCATTTTCGTTGCAATGCTTTAGTAAGCAGGAACACAGATGAGTCACTGCCTCTCTCTCTCTCTCTCTCTCTCTCTCTCTCTATTCAAGGAGGAAGTTCTCCTAATAGTGTCTCATATTTAATTACGTTATCATAAATTAATTCGATGTAATGTTATTTTTGTATTGATTATAATTTTCCCATTTAGATTAATTGGCTTCGTTTTGTACTGACACTGCTGCATGTCAAAATATCACTACCAAGAGCAGTTCTAAGCATTAAGTTATTCTTTTCTGTTTATTTCTTTCTATGTTTTAAAATTAACAGACTATGTAGTAGTTCATAAATAAATCACTTTATATAACGATATAGCGCGACTAATAGTAATATGTATATCGGAGAAATTAGCTTCTGTTTAGAGAGATGTAAATTAAAGAACATTTTTTTAAGAAGCGTTAAAATCATTTGAAATCCAGTGTATTATGTCTGTTAATTGCACGTGTTATGAGGGCAGGTTTATTTGCTTGTGGACGGGGGGGGGATGAAAAATCCGAGTTTTAGGGAGGTGAAACCTTTTCACCTCTGTATGGGATGAGCTTATTTATAGTTTTTGGAAAGGTTAAATTAAAGGATTAAATTTTAGGATCATTCGGAAAAAGGATCTTGAAGAAAATCTAATTTTTACCTTACATTCTTGCTGATGGCTTCAGTATAATAATAATAAAAATGATACATTCTGGCAAATTGAATTCATTCAATGCCACAAAGAATGGAAGGCACGCGACCTGTCAATTCTACACATTAGTCTCTATGGAAACTTGGATACGCGTTTTACTTTTTTTAATAGTCATATTCGGTCCTTTCTGAAATATTAACAAGCAATATGAATAAGATCCGACTCCAAATATATAAGATTGATACTGTTTCGGGTGGTGGAGTATTGTTTAAGATAATTTATCTACAAAGATTATCTACTATGGAGGAGTAGTCAAGGTTCACAGTTAAAGTTAACAAAATATAAAGTGCTTTAACTGGCATCACTTTTACTGATAACAGAGAATCGAAATCAACATGAGTGTATTAAGATTTGCGCAAAATTCCGCAACACAACACAAAAAAGCCATAGATATTTTTGGTGTAACTCCGAGCATGGGTGGCGGTAATAGAAACTCGTTTGTTGCTGTTATTATCATATGAGCGTAAAATTCAAATCTCCATTCATGGTCTGTTTTGTTCAAACTGAAATATATTAGTATGATTATATTATTCAAGAAAAATACTAAAGACATTTGTATTGGAAAAGTTCGAATTGTTTCTCCTAATGACTTCTGCAGGAAGTGATTAGAAAGCTGAAAGTACATGGTAATTTTACCATGACAGGTTATATAGTATATAACCTCTATATACTATATAGAGGTTATATACTATATAACCTCTCTCTATCTCTCTGTTTGTCTGTCTGTCTATCTATCTATCTATTTCTCTAGCTTTCTCTATATCCATCAAACTATTTTTCAAGCTTTCTCTCTCTCTCTCTCTCCCTCTCTCTGTTTGTCTGTCTGTCTATCTATCTATCTATTTCTCTAGCTTTCTCTATATCCATCAAACTATTTTTCAAGCTTTCTCTCTCTCTCTCTCTCTCTCTCTCTGTTTGTCTGTCTGTCTATCTATCTATCTATTTCTCTAGCTTTCTCTATATCCATCAAACTATTTTTCAAGCTTTCTCTCTCTATATCTATATATATATATATATCTATATATATATATATATATATATATATATATATATATATATATATATATATATATATATATATATATATATATATATATATATATATATATTCCATCTCTTGGTTATCTAATTCCTTGTTTTTCTCTATCTTTTTCCATATCTTCCTCACCATCCCGTTCTCTGTTATCCACCACACACACTGCGCTCTGGTCCGCTAAAATTTTCCCGAAATGTATTCATTTTTCTCTCTGCTTCGCATTTAATGCAGCCATAATCTTTCACTGATGTCTGCCTCTTGCTAATTCACATCTCACCCTGCAATTATTACATTTCACGTGCCAGAAGAAAATCACTAGAATTTTCTCACAGCTGACTTTTAAAATAACACAGAGCAGAACATCGTTTGAAAGGATTTAATGAGATCCTCTTAAGCAGTACGATTAATCACACTAATTGGTTTATTAGCCTAATTTGCATTAAAGGTCCATTTTTCACAGATGAAAGAGAACACTTTCTTAATCTCCTAAATGTATTCGATATCCTTTATTAATCTCCTTGCTTTCATCAACACACGCGGTGTTTCTTTTATATAAGAATCAGTTTAAAATCCCAAAAGGAAACTCGTGTACGATAAACAAAACCTAATTCTAAAGAATTATTTGAAGTCCTTTGTTAATTCTTTAATATTAAGATGCATCATTCCTTTTTTTTATTGTTGTTGTTGTCATATTCATACGATAGGCATTGAAAACATTTATATTACATATAATCAGGTAAAAATTAATGGAAGGCAGGTAGAACCACACTTTACAAGCTTTTATCTACAGTTAATTTTAGCTACTGTTAATGCTCGCTGCATAAAAAGTATTTAAAATTTAACAACAGATAAAGTTGTTTCAGATCATGATAAAGTGAAAGAATCAGCATATGAATTTTATAAAGGTTACAAATTACGTATGCATCATTTTCCTTAGTTGTGACAAAAAATATGAATACAGGGATATTTTGTACAGTGCAAAAAATCCGCCCTCATCAATTCATTGTTCAAAAACTATTACTTAATGCTCATATATTTCATATGAACAAAACATAAATCTCTCAGAACAAAGTAAGAACGCCGCCTATCCTTCATTTATTGAACCCCGTACATGAAAACATTTGACGAATCAACGAGCTGCTGACAGTACAGAAGCACAGATCGAAGTTCCTGTGTATTTTATATATCATTTATATAATTAATTAATTTATTTAGAGTACGATGGAATATAAAACCCACCGTAGATAAGAATGTATTAGTAACATCAACACGATGTCATGAAATCATTAAAAATTAATTTTTAATGTTTTATATGGTCAATTGCTGTAGGAGATGCTTCGTATAAATATGTTATATACCTCCGTCCTCATTCCTTTTCTGCAGTCTTCGAGTCTGTCTGATTGCTTCTTGGGTTTCTTTTTCCCAAGACATTCCCATCTAGTAATGATGTCAGCTAGATGAATACAAAATCCACATGAACCAGGTACATCTGATTACTATGAAACCGGCTGTGAGCTTACACGTGCCTGTTTATAGAAATTTGGTATCTTTCACAATCATTCCGGTTTTTAATTCATCCATCACCAAGGTAACTCACTTTTCCTAAATAATCTTTCAGACATAAAACCACGTACAAAGTCTGAATATGGGCAAATACTAGTACGTTTCACCCAAAATGCAAAGTTACTGTTGAGTTTTTGTTTTACTGGCGTATATTATTACAGATATCATGTCACTTGATGCCTCCAGAGATTGGAACGATTCCCTATATTGCTTTACATAGTTTGTCAACGTTTCGTAATACATTTTGATATTATTTCTTCTTCCACATCAATGAAGTCTGCCAAGAGATACTTCCATCTCAAAAGAAGACAGACAGCAGATGGTGTCACCTTAAATTGTGTTGGTTTGGAAAATACGTTTATCTCCACAGATGAATGCATGTATATAGATATTTAATACCAGAAATGTCTGATCTTCGGCAAAAATAGAATGAAGAATTTTATGTAATTTTTCTTCATAACATGCAAGCAGATGAGACAGGTAGCACATCTCTTTGTTATAGGCTTGGAATCTATCGCATGCACTCCTTATGCTCCTAAGAGGTAGAAGCCCATCCTATACCAATAAGATATTTAAGTAAAGTTTCCGAATATTTTTTAAAAAATAAACTCATTGAAAGCAATCGATTTACTGACTTTCAATGTCATTTACGGAAACGTAAAAACTATTTCCAGTAAATGCCCCCTCCAAAAAAGAAAAAAAAAATCCCTGTGGAGCAGTTAAAATACTTTACTAGATTTGTAGTGTTACGGCATTTTTAATTAGTTCATACATTTTACGGCCTTCACTGTCGGTGTTCGCTTTTGCACCACCACTATCAAACCACTGTCTTTATCGCCGTCATCTTCCGTGTCATTAGTCCATAAAGGCACAGCTGCTTCCTCTACATCTCTCCTAAACGCTCCGTACTTTCGCAACCATTAGCGATATGCACTAATGGTGACGCCAGAGTTCTAGAAATGTATCGAAGTTCTTGTGTGAATGTTTGCAGATTTTTCCGAGAATTATTTAAGACTTCTTAAGAAAAGATATTCATCTTCATGCAATCTCATGGTTACGCTGTTGATGTTTTTACCCACCATTAAAATGATTCATGAAGAAATAAGCATCCCTTGTTAATGATCAAACCAAACATTTCGGAGTTATTTAAGATTTCTGCTTTGTTAGAATATCATTAGGAAATAGGAACTTAAGCTTGATGCGATAAGTATTCTAATGAAATGCAATAATTAGATCTCGAAATTAGTTTTATGTAAAAGACATGAACATCTCCTGTTCTGGCAGATATCTGAGAAATTGTCGTAATTTTTGTCCTAACACTAGTTTTTAGGAAATTAGCTAACCGAACTATTAGCAATTGGTCAACTCTGTAATTTACACGTGAAGTGGTCGATAGATTGCTTTTATTTTTATTTATTTATTTTTTTTTCTTTCATTTTTCTAGATCTGAAAGGCTATTTTATGAGTTCGTTCCTTACAGTATGTTTTCTTATTTCACTATTTTAAAATAATGAAAGAAAATATGTATTTTCTGTAACTCAGTTGCCGTTCCAGTTACATACTTGTCTCAACTCAGTTACAATCATACTCCTTTGCTGGAAAGATCTGAGTTCCATTCCCATCTAGAACACTAAAGAAACTTACAAAGTTTTTAAGTTGAAGGTAAACTAATCGGCCTCATACGGAAGTAGAGGATAATCCCAAAAAACTTGAATTAACTGCCGGCCTGGTTGCCTGCGTGGTTAGCGTATCCGCTGTCCAGCCAAATGGCTGCTGGTTCGAATCCCATCGTGGGCATGGATGTTTGTGATTGTCTGTGAAAATACTAGTGATGGTAGTGGGCGGTAGATGGCGTTGGTGTAAACGATGCGGTTCGCTCTAGTTTGTGTAGTACATTGAGTGGTGGAGACGGACAGCTGTAGAGTAGGTGCCCTCCCTCGTTGAGTCTTTGGAATCCTTGGAGGTGTCACGTAATAATAATAATTATAATATACACCAAACAAAACTGGCCAAGGGATACATGCCATTGATACACACAATAGACGGCTTGAATTCCATTTATACAAAGTCAAGTGACTTGCATCAGAGAAAGGAAGCTATTCACCCAACCCGTAGACGGAATTGGATTGGTTATTCTCCACTGTATTTGCCAAGTTTTTCTAATGAAATGGCATTGTTATTACTTACCCAAATGATAGAATTTGAACGCAGTTCTAATGAAGGCTTTTGCGAAATTACCTATGGCTTATAACCATACTAAACCTTTACTGAGTGTCACACAAATGTGGTCCGTCTTTCATCAAATAAATACACCAGGAAAAGTTTTTATTATATGAGGTGAAATAAGGTTTATTTTAAAGCATTAAATGAAAAGTAAAGTTCAATATGTAGGTTGTGTGCAAAATAGTAAAGTAAAATTATAGTAGTAGTAATAATAATCTGTATATTAATAGAGAAGACGATTTCTTACTGCCATTCCAATCTCTTAAATTTATCCATTCAAGTTTGAAAAATGTCATAAATGAAAGTTTTGAACGGTTTATTAAGTTTAAAACATATACTGTATTTATATTTATATTTATATATTTTATTTTAAAAGAATATATGATAAATTGAATGCTTTCCAAGAATTAAATGTTTTCCATTGCAATTCTTAACTTACATATAATATGCTCTATTATCATAATAAGATTATGATAAAACTTGAAAGGGGCACATTGCCAATTTCTTTTTAAATCAAATAATTTTATATAATGACGTTAAAATTAATTGAAATACAAAAGATTATTAAGTTTACTTAATATTTTAATACATTTAATTATTCATACTTCTCAGATGAGGAAGGCAATATTAACAAGCTTAGTGCAGCTATTCGTAATGATCTATTTCTGCTATAATGACGTCATCGACCGATGTATGCAATTAACAGGGAGTTAGCAAGACCGAAGACGACATAAGCGAAATAAAAGTTTAATATCCTTAAATAAATTATCATCACACGACGAAGAACATTAATTATATTCTGTCTCAGAAAGCATTCATATTTAATAGAGAGTTCTCCGTGCATTGATTTCGTGTTGTCCACGGAGCAAGAGGCAGAAAAGTTCTTGGTAATAATAACAATGTTGTCCATAATGAGCAGTGCGGAATAGGCGTAGTTATTTCAGCTGCATTCTAAAAACATCCGTTGTATGCAAAACAGAGGTTCAGCACCTTATTAAAATTGTAAATAATGTTCGTAGGAGGTAATTTGTAACGCTACAAAACACAGTGATGATATTTCTTCAACACAGATTTAGTAAAAGTTCATGGAATTAATGACAGAGCGAGATACGTGAGTCCCTCGCACTCCATTCTGTCAAATTAGTCATAAGAATTCTGTCATTCTGACTTAATCTCGCTGCTACGGGGAGCTAATAGAAAGAACTTTTTTTTGTGTGTGTGTGTGTGCGTGTGTGTGTGTGTTGTTTTCATTCGACTTATTAAGAAGGATTACTCAGAAATGTTTCTCTGCTACTTCTCACTTATAAATTATGTATTAAACATTGTATTTTTTTTATCTCGCGAACATCACAGGAGAGAGGGGTACCTTGTTCGAGAGAGAATCTTCTATTATTAATTTTAAGCCTTCAGGATCACTCAGTCACATTTGCACAAAGCAAAAGAGACTCATCTTCTTTTTATTGTTTTTCTTACTTCCTTTGTAGCTGTCATCAGTTATTTTGTTACAAATCGCTCAGGCAGCGATCTGAAAAATTAAATTACCAGTTCATTCACGCTAGATGGAGCCACGCACTAACTTTAGAACTTCGGTAGAGGAAATACATTCCCTTTCCTCCGCTTAATGAAAATTTTAAATATTAATAGTAGTCTCCTTAATGGACAAAAATAAAAGTGCAGTTTCTTCTTAACGTAGAAGCAAGGCCGGCGCGATATTTGTCTTTCATTGAGATATACCTGGGTTCGAATACTCTACTGTGTCTAGAATACCAAAGATCTTTTGTGAGGACTTTTCAATCGAAGGTGAGTTAGCAAGTATCGTACGGGGATATGAATCTCTGCGCTCCTTCCGATCAACGACACGACCCTCAGCTCAACACAAACGGAAGCAAGCACTGCCCTTCGCTTGCTGAGGCGGAAAACCAACCGGTAGAGTGAACGGGCCTACTCTTTTCATCAGAGACCACGCAGAAACCATGAGGGCAAAACCCTCTTAAATTATTGTCAAAAATCACAGCATTTAAATCCAGAATGAAATCGCACAAACAAAACTATAATATAGTCCTCATAAGGACTGGCTTAAAGGGGCGAAGCAAGAATGCTTTTCATCTTCCCCGTTATCTGTAGACAGTGTAGGGATAAGGTGTTATTGAGCTATTAAAGCTCTGATCATGGAAGGAGGGTAACACCAATACTCGAGCCTCAGTTAGAATTTCATTGGCTACATCGTTGCCACCCATTACCATCCAAGGGTATTAATCACCGCATCTCATGGTTGATTCATAAAACAAAACTAGAACAACAGTATATCGTTTTCATTAGTACTAATTTAGGTTGCGGTATGGTTTTCAAAGCAATAGTGTTAAATAAATATTAGGATATTATCAAAAGTGAGTGTTATGTATAAAAATAAATCTAATAAAATGAAAAACTAGTGTCTTTATAACATTTTTCATAAAGTGATCAATATCTCATCAATTTCATCTGCAACTATTAAATGATGTTATTATTGGAAAAGTGAACAGATGACTGATGTTCTACTCTAAATAGCAGACTTCATATTTATAAATAGAAGTAAGTTTTTTTAAACCCAAGTAAAAGTAATTATAATCATTAAAGTTGCCCAATATCTTCAAAAGTAATTTCAGTTATTCGTTTTGTTTAAATTATTAATTACACATTAAAGACAAGTAAGAGACATCCCAAGAATTCCATAGAAGTCATTTGCAGAATAATTACGACATCCCAAATGCACTTTACGTGGAACGAGTAGAAACTCACATAATTAGTTTTTCCTATTCCTATTATAGAGAAGTGGAAGTTTAGTGAGAGATCGATGGCTAGTAAAATTACCCAAGTTTGATAGAGTTAGCTAAGCTTTTAAGTAAGGTGCTAATCCTACGAAAACACAACGGGAGGTCAGCTTTGATGGAAATAACTTGATGAAGAGCGATTGGGAACCGGATTAATCTTGGTAACGTACTAAGAAAGAAATCCCCAAGTTAGAAACGAGTCTTTTGTATATATAGAGAGAGACAAAGCTCCTCAGATGAAGATCATGGAAAGACAGAGAAGAAAGGGGGGAAGGATGTGAATTGCGTTAATTAAGGTGTAATCAGAATCTGTGCTCGTGTTGAATCCTTTCCTGCTTATCATTAAGAATGTGCCTTGATTCCCTTTTCCATTAAATAACAAGCATCTGTGGGTAGTAAATATTAAATAATATGGATAATTCAATACAAGTACAAACAAGAAAAGGTAATTTATCCTATAAAATATGTATCATTATTTATATTATTCATCCAAAAATAATTTCCTGCCATTCACTTCAGTTATTTACGATAATAATGTATAATAATAATTATTCATATATTTGTTGTCCAATGGAATGGAAATTGCTAATTTCCTTATTGATTTAAACAATTAGCTTGTTTTGTATCTTTCTACAAAACCAGTTAATTATTAAAATAATTGTCTACCAGGTGGCAGTAGCTTCGATTGCGCAGAATTATTGATATATCTATTATTAAATATTCCATTATTAAAATGACTGTCTACCAGGCGACGATAGTTTCGTTTTAAGCAAAACTGTATCATGTAATGTATAATGTAATGACTAAGTATCAATTATGGAAAATAATTCCATTATTAAAATGACTGTCCGCGGAAGAGCAGCACTTTAGGTTCTGAAAAGAATTTCCTTAATAAATCTTATTGCTGAACAACACAGACGACTAAACTAACTGTAAACTGAACACTTATTCTTGGCAAGATACGATATAATATATTTGCTGATAATATTTCTAAATTATTGCATTTAACTGCATTTATTACTTAACTTATGACTCACTGAAAACATAATCTTGTTTCGATATAATAAAGTAAAAAATGCAGGTTATATTAACACACCAATAATAAAACAAGATATTAATTCTACAAGAAATTTCAGCAGTGAGATGCGGTGATTGATTCATTCAATCCAATACCCTTGGAGAGTAATAGATGGCAATGCTGTACCAATGAAGTTTAACTGAGGTTCGGCTGTTGCTGTTACCCCCCAGGGGCGCTGAGATTCGAGAGTTTTTGAGTATGCTCTCTTAAGGTTTTTGCCTTAAGGGAGCAATTTGAGTCTCCGGGGAAAGTGTTCTCCGCCACGGCCCGCTGAGGGGCTTTGTCGGTGAATGATTTTCTTCGGAATTTGAGCGGTTCTGCTCAGTAGTGGCGTGTGGGTGGAAGGCCATCACTGAGTGGAGCCAACGCTGAGATGGACGGTCTTTCGCCCACGATTGAGTGGCCTAGGGATCGTCCGAATCCGAATTTTTAGAGACGGCTTTACCTTTAAATATGGCAATGCTGTAGCCAATGAAGTTTAACTGAGGTTCGGCTGTTGCTTTTACCCCCTTGGGTGATGAGATTCGAGAGTTTTTGAGTTCGCTCTCTTAAGGTTTTTGCCTTAAGGGAGCAATTTGAGTCTCCTAGGAGAATGTTCTCCGGCAGGGCCCGCTGAGGGGCTTTGTCGGTGAATTATTTTCCTCGGAATTTGAGCGGTTCTGCTCGGTGGTAGCGTGTGGGTGGAAGGCCATCACTGAGTGGAGCCAACGCTGAGATGGACGATCTTTCGCCCACGAATGAGTGGCCTAGGGATCGTCCGAATTTTTAGAGACGGCTTTACCTTTAAATATGGCAATGCTGTAGCCAATGAAGTTCTAACTGAGGCTCGACTATTGCTGTTACTCTCCTGCCATGATCAACTAAGGATCGACTATTGCTGTTACTTATCTTCCTGCCATGATCAGGGCTTTAATAGCTCAATAACAACTTATCCCTACACTATTCTCTACAGATAACGGGGAAGGTGAAAAGCATTCGCGCTTCGCCCCTTATACATATATACATACAGTCCTTATAAGGACTGTGTATATGTATATATGTATAAGGGCTAATTTGTTGACATAGAAAAATGGCCATGGGATGAATAATCGACCGTGAGATACGGTAATTAATACGCTTGGAGGGTAATGTATGGCAATGCTGCAGTCAATGAAGTCCTAACTGAGGCTTGGCTTATTGCTGTTACTCTCTTGCCATGATCAGAGCTTTAATAGTTCAAAAACAACTTATCCCTACATTGTCCTCTACAGATAACGGGGGAGATGAAAAGAATTCTTGCTTCGCTCCTTTAAGCCCGTCCTTATAAGGACTATAAGGAAAGGTGCTAATTTGTTGAAAAAAGGAAGCATAATCGACAGTGAGATGCGGTGATTAATACTCTTCGAGGGTAATGGATGGCAATGCTGTAGCCAATGAAGTTCTAACTGAGGCTCAGCTATTGCTTTCACCCTCTTGCCATGATCAGAACTTTAATAGCTCAATAACACCTCATCCCTACACTGTCCTCTACAGATAACGGGGAAGATGAAAAGCATTCTTGCTTTGCCTCTTTAAGCCAGTCCTTATAAGGACTATAAGGGCTAATTTGTATGTCAAGATAATCTTGGTACAGTTTCATTGTTGACGGTGAATACAAATAGAAGTGGTTGTGCTCCTCATATTTAAGGAATATTCATAATAGGAATGTAAAGAAAGGTGACTAACATGAAAGTGCACTACTTTACGATCGAATCTTCGCACAAATTTTTTTCCCAAACTCACAGGCTAAAACTTACTGTAAAGAAAATTTCCTGCACACTATCAGGGCGAAATATAAACGAACAGGTTATTTGTAAATCCTATAAATAGTTGCAAGTTCGATTCAGCGATGGTGATAATCCCATCATGGGCAACAGAGAGAAGCTGGTGTAGAAAGATAATATCAACACACTCCGAAGATCAATAACTATCTACCCGATAGTGACTAACCTTGTAAACATCTCTCTAGAGGCATAGAGAGAAAGAGATACAGACTTTCTTATAGTTATCTGAGATATTGGAATGAGATTGCTATGAGCCAACTAGTGGTATATTTTAAAGAACTCATTAGTTCGTTTTTCAATAGTTTGCAAACTTGCCAAAACTTTGTGAGTATATGAAAATTTTCGTTTTCTTTTTAATAGAACAAAATAGATAAATATAATATAATTGTCATATTAACAAAAGTTAAAAGAATTGTCTAGTTCAGAGGTCAGCAACGCAGTGAATTTTTAGTGCGCCCTCAGAAAAATATTGTAAACTGCTTTGGAGCTAGCATCAGTAATTGTCCTTATAAGGACTGGCTTAAAGGGGCGAAGCAAGAATGCTTTTCATCTTCCCCGTTATCTGTAGAGGACAGTGTAGGGATAAGGTGTTATTGAGGTATTAAAGCTCTGATCATGGCAGGAGGGTAACAGCAATAGCCGAGCCTCAGTTAGAACTTCATTAGCTACAGCATTGCCATCCATTACCCTCCAAGGGATTCTTCTAACCAGCATCAGTAATTCTGCAGCTTAGATCCTAGTATATCTGAGAGATACATTCACTACTAGTATGTGCTAAAACGCAAGAAAATGTAAAGAAACAAAAACATTGAAAATATAATACATGATGGTACGAATTAAGTGAATATTGAATCCAACATTATTTCATAGCTGAATATAGAAACTACAAGAGTTTCATACCAAATATATAGAAACTAAAAGTTTCGGCGGATGCAATCATAAGTAGTGCCTTATGGGCAACTGGTAGTAAAGGTGAAGCACGCTCCAGACCTCTTTCCTTAGTATTTTCCACAAATGTAAAGCACATCTTGCAGAGGTCAGCAACCTTTTTAATATGAAGAGCGCAATATAAAATGTGAAAATTACGGAGGGCTCATGACACAGGCATTTTTTCTCTCATTTCAGGCTTAGAAATTCTATGATTAGTTGTTTTTAAGTAAAATGAGATTTCAAATTTTAACATTATTTTATTTACCTCGCTTTTACAACATATTTTTGTCACATATGAATGAACATAAAATACAATAAAAAAATAAAAATAAATTCAAAAAGAATATTCATGTTAACGATTAGCATGTATCTGTCAGATCAGATGCGAACGCCTTGCTTTATCAATCATAATGGCAATTTATTTGCTTATTATACAATAATAGTGTGGCTATTTCTAAAAAAAAAGTAATATAGAAAGACATTTCAAAACCATTCATGCCAATTGTAATTTTAAGTTTAATTATTTAAATCAGGAGGAGTCGGCAACGCAGCGCCCATGAGCGTCATGGCGCCCGCAGTATTGCGCCCTTCATATTAAAAAGGTTGTCGACTACTGGTCTAGTTCATTTAAATTTTTGAATGGTTTCTTTTACATTTTGCGCATGCGCTTTTGTTTTGACCAATGATAAACAAATCTGAAATTTACGTCACCTTAGATATATTTAACATCGTAAATGTGCAGTACACAAAGAATATGTATTAACAATAATTAAGATATACTAAGAAATAATATTTATTTAAATGAAAAAAAAAAGTTTATCGTAAATAGCATCAAACAGCTTGTTTCCAGTTATGTATAATTAAAGGCTATTAACACTGATATTGCTGTTTATAATCATAATGAGGCAAGTCCTAACCTGTTTTATTGGACACACGTCGGTTAATAAGTTCCAGTCTACTAAATTGGAAATATATATTTCGTCAATTATACGTCTTGAGGTTTTCGCTTATTTCTAGGTTACCTGTAGCATCAAACCCAATCTCTCTCTCTCTCTAGTATATATTGCTATATTCATACAATAGCAGCCAGGATGTGCAGATTCGAAAAGTTCAATTTTAGCGTGAAATATGTGTTTCACGCAATAATTGAACGGTAAAGAGTGAAGAATGTCGTCGGATGGGCTAGCAGGAGACATTTGAGATAGTTTAAGAGTTATCTTGGTGCGTTATATGACCCGATGAGAACTGCAGAATGAGGTACTCATCGAGCATTCGATGTGCTTGTCTGCTTCGATGTTCCAAGTTTCCCAATCTTCTCGAAATTACCGAATCTAATATCATCACGTGCGTTAAATTCAGTAGGGTTCCTTAACCTTTAAAAGGCTCTTTTTTTACCGGTGTATAAAATAGTGTGCGTAGAGGAGGACTAGGAATTTTAAAGAGAAAAACTAACGGCTGATGTTGATTTTTTGTAGGTTTTTATGCTCTTCCTTATATGGGAAATACTTCGTGTTGCTTCGCTATTTGGAAAGAGAGACGTTTAGTAGTCTTTCCGTGCGAACGATTCTTCTTTTAGCAACATGTCTACATCCATTTTTTGGAAATTCATTCTTATGGTAGTCCTAATTCTTTCTTCGTACATTATTTACTAAGAATATGGTTTGTGCTCTGCTTATCGGAGTTCTGATGATGCTAACTTTTGTGAAAGTGCGTTGCGAGAACTGAAGTTTGGTATAAGTATAAGAAGTTTGGTATAGTCTTCTGTAACACTAACAAGGGAATCTTCAACATTGTCAGGTGGAAATAATCTCAGATTTTTTTCCAATAATAAAAATACACTTGAAGAATATTTTTCTTCCTGAAGGGATAACTCGTATAATATGCAACCAGAGAAAAAAATTATATTTTAATATTATAGAGTCTTATGTTTTAATTATATATTATATAGATCTTAATGTTCAAATTTCACTCGTGCTTGGATTGCCACTGAATTTTCTTATTTTGATTCTTCTATACAATACAAAAGATCTTCTCTAGCTGACAGCAAATCTTAGTCATACCGTTGCTGATGACAAATTCGGTTTGGTAAGTATTATAGTAAGAGCCTCAGTAGCTCAGTCTATATAAGGCCCCAACGACCTGGGTTCGATTCCCCTCAGTGACGTGAGGCACCTTTATCCGGCTAACTCGCCTTTCGACGAAAGGCGAGTTAGCCGGTCTCATGCGGAGGTAGGGGGCTTTTTCATCCGGGAAATCGGGTTTTTCATCGCCTAGAACAGCAAACCGGCCCCGTGAACACATGAATCTACAGACATAGGACACAACGGGAGGTATAAGGCTAACCACCTTATCCTCGATACGGCAGCGATTAAGTGAATAGAAAATCGTGGACACCATAAGGTAAAAGAGGAGGGAAGGACCAATAATAATAAGAAAAGTTACAGTATAAATTATTTACGCAAACAAAATATTATGAGAGCGATACCATATAACCTATATGAGACTGGAAAAAGAGCTTTCTTTCAGTTTAATGGCTTTTATAATGGTTCATTTACGAAGGTAAATCGCTGTTCTCACTACTGGGCAACGAAGATGTATCGCTGATGACAGAGGATTACACTTTCGTTTCTTATTTAAGAATATTTTTAGTGTCTAGAACAGTAGTCGTCAAAGTGGTCGATATCGACCCCCAGGGGTTGATATAACATTGTTAGGGGTCGATTCGGGCTCACGGGTTGATAGAAAAATATAAGACATCATTGTACAGGTAATATTTAATTCGGTTAACTTGGATTACCTCCATCCTGAATGACAACGCAATTAAGAGTGAATCGTGGGAAGAGTGACATGAACAGGACTTGTAAGATGGAGCGAGGTCACGAAAATAGTTATGGAGGCCAATCAGTTGGGCTAGAATGACGTATTTACCAATACACGGATGTCAGTGGTTCCCGCCTAGCCGGCGCAGCGGGAGCGAGATTGAATACTGTAAGTATAAGTAAATAAGAACCGCGCACGTGTTGATCCCAGTCTCATTTTTGCGCATCGACATACAAGTGAGCGTTAATGTTCTAAAATTCATCAACATACATATTATAATTCAATCGTTATCCATTCACGAACTAAACTTCTCTATGTTGAAGAGTTCAGCAGGGGTGGTAGTAATACCAGTGATATTAATACCAGTAGTTTATTAATATCACTAGTAATACCAGTGATGTTACTAGTGATAGTAATAGTAGTAGTAAAAGTAATATAATAATATATACTATATTATATATACAATAAACACTGTAATAATTATAAAATAAACAATCTAAAAACTCACATAAACGTCCTTTTTGCTTGTCCTATTATAATTACGTAATAGTAAAATAGAGGGGGGGGGTCTATAAAAAGTCAAGAAACTCTTGAAGGGGTCGACGGTCAAAGAGGTTTGGCGACCGCTGGTCTAGAATATCAACAGCTCTACAAACTTAAATACTAACCTCCAATCAGTCTTCCGTGAAAATAATATATATATGCATTCGAACCGTGGATGTTTTTTTTTAAATTTTTATTGATTATATATATATATATATAACGTATTCTACCTTGGTCGATATCGACCAAGGTAGAATACGTTTATAAATGTAGAAAGTAAAATACTTTCTACATTTATATCTGATCCGAAGATTTTTATTTAATATATATATATATATATTAAATAAAAATCTTCGGATATATATATATATATATACAGGGTGTTCGGGATAAATTTGACAGTTTCGTAAGGAAAAAGAAAATCTTCTTTGTATCTATTAAATTTAATGAATTGACAAAAAAACATTACAGGCAGAGTTAATTACAATACTATCAACAAGATTTACTCAAAATAACCACCATTAGCATCGATCACAGCTTCAATTCTGCTTCGGAACCTCGAACAAGCTGATTCTACAGTCTCCCTGGGAAGGGCCGCAAAAACTGTTTTAATTTTATCCATTAACTGGGCTTTTGTATTACTGGAAGTGCGATTGGTGTCTTTTTCAACTGCGCTCCATACAAAATAATCCATGGGGTTAAGGTCTGGGGAGTTTGGAGGCCAAACATTTGGACTGGTGAAGTCGTAGAAATTTTCAGACAACCATTTTTGACTTTTCCCAGAGGTGTGGCAAGGAGCCGAATCCTGCTGCCATACATACGGCCTACCATTGGCTACCCTTGTTATCCAGGGCTTGACTACAGTTAGCAACTCCACGAACAAAGCCCGAATTCCAATGCCAGGGTTCTTCAACACCTGTTCCTGCAGATTTGCGAGGAATTCTGCTGTATGAACGCAATCAGATCGTCTGCTAGGGATCTTTCTTCTTGCTACATCCTCGTAGTCACCATTGCAAGTCTCTAGTTCATGCCTGATTGTTTTTACTCTATTCAGGGAGCATTGGGCAGCAGTCGTAATATCCTTATTTTGATGGCGGGCACGAATCATCATGATACAAGTTATTCTCTTCCATGATTCAGGTGGGTTCCAGCTATCCATCCTTTCTGACATCTTGTATATGAATGAAGAAGGGTCCAAACTTTTAAATGAAGAGAAGTGTGTGTTAATACATGTAACTTACGGAAAAATATAATTAATTATAAATATGTCAAATTTATCCCGAACACCCTGTATATATATAAACTTTTCTTGGTATATATATATATATATATATATATATATATATATATATATATATATATATATATATATATAAACTTTTCTTGGTATATATATATATATATATATATATATATAATACCAAGAAAAGTTTATTTATTCATATGGAGTTTCCTCCCTTCCCCCCCCCCCTCTCCCGTCCCTATTGGGGCGAGTTGAGCCACCTCATGGGGAGATTAAGTATTTGTGGCTGTAGATCCGTGTGTGTCCACGGGGACGGTTTGACTGCTTGCGAGATGAAAAACGCCAGATAAACTGGCGGTAAAACCCTACTGCCTCGCCCAAGACCGGCTAACTTGGCTATGGCTGAGGAAGATCCTCAAATTCCTCACGTCTTCGACGGGAATCGAACCTTGGACACTCCTTCCCAATATATATATATATTGGGAAGTGTCCTCCACTTCAGGCCTCCAATAGAAGGGGAGGGAGACCGCCTCCCCTTATATTGGAGGCCTGAAATGGCTGAAAAAGTTCCATGTTTGGTCTCCAGAACAGAGTATACATATACACACACACATACATACATACATAGCAGAGTGTATATATATATATACATATATATATATATATATCCCTTTGGTCGGAAAGACCTGGGTTCGATTCCAGTCGGTGACATAGAGAATCTTTATCCGGTCTTTCTACTAAACGTGAGTTAGCCAGTGTCATACGGTGGTACCGTTTTTTTTTAAATTTCATTGTCCACTTAAAGACAATCCTAAATATCCCTGCTCACGGCGGATTTCGAACCCAGGACCTGTTGGTTGGAGAGCGGATACGCTAACCATTCGGCCAACCAGGCCGGCAATCATCTAGAAATGAGCAATCCAGTTAAATGATGAAGATTTTTCTCCCTCTCTCTTTCTCTCTCTCTCTCTCACTCACCCACTCACTCACTCACACGTACATATAGCCATTCTTATTTCTGCAATTTCGTCACTCATGCCAGTCTATGTAAAATGTGTCTCATTTGGGGATAATTTTAACTTTCGAATCCATGATTTTATTCGCATCCCCTTTATTCGAGTGCTGATTTACACCAGAATGACTATTAACTTTGTAAAATCGCAAAGCTCCACAACCAAGCATACCGTTCTAGCACTTAAAGCAGCTTTCCCAACAGCTCCCACAAAATTATTAAATGAGTGCAAAAAAAAAAAAAAAAAAAAGAACATTTGGGTTGATTAATTACATCTCTCACTGGTTTGCTTTATCCTCAATCTCGTACATCGAATTTCCATTGCATGGATTCTCTACACATAAGTCTGTGGATGTTCATCAAAACCAGCATCAGTAATTTTCACTAATATTTTCTAAATCACAAAACTTCAAACTCATAAAGTAAATTTTTCTTGCTTTTCATTAATCCCATCTATCTTATTCTTTTTAACAATTCTTATCCATGCTTCCTAAAAACTCCAACATACTGAGAATCCAATGATAATGAACTCCCTTTTTCTTCGTGGTATATTGTGTACTGAAAGATATGCAACATTTCATGTTCGGAACCTCATTAAAATCTTAAAAATTTAATTTGTTATTCAATTAATTTCGTGTATCTACTAGGATAACTATAAAGTATTAAACATATCAACTAGTTGTGAATAAGATTTTAAATTTTCACTAAAATTAAAATTAAACTTAATAAGAATTATATGACTTTCGAAGCAGGTCAACTTAGCAGAGTGAATAGCGTATCCGCACTCCAACCAACAGATCACTGCTTAGATTCCGGACATGAATGTGTTTGTATGATTATGTTTAGGTTGGAAACTACCGCATCGTATTAGACGCCTGAAGATGTTTTTAAAGTTCCACATTTTGGTACCTAGAACAAGGCTTCTGGATACGTAAATATATGTATAAATTAAAATTAATTAAAAAAATGATTGTACTACGTTTTCCGAAACCTTTTCCTGGTTGAGAACTATATTAAAAAAAAAAAGTAAAAGCAGTTTTTTCTTTAGTGAAATCCGGAAAAATCCCATCTCGAAAAATAACTACTTTTTCGAGATTAGTTTAAGTGAAATACCAAGGCAACTCGTTTCAGCATGCATTTAACAACCAGGTTCTTAGTCCAAACATTAGTGTGTCTGTCCGGTTGGGAAATATTAATATTTTTTATTTTGCATAATTAATTAATTTTAAATTAAATATGAAAATTAAAATTCACAAGACATTTTAAAATTAAATTTTGATTTTGTTAAATTTTTGAATTTGTTAACTGTAGTTTCATTACAAAATATATTTATTTTAATAATAATTATGAGATTCATTTACAAAGCTGTTTCTAGTTATATAATCTTTCTTAAGTGCTTTTTCCCTCTTTATTATTATTAATTTCAACAACTGTGCAATTCTATTTTAATAAAATATTTTAAATAAACTTCACTACTGCCTTTTACACTTACATGCGTAAGTACAGATGCGATAAAAGAAATTGCCTACTCCTTGACATCATTGTTTATGTCTTTGTTGTCTGAAATAGAAAATTGTAAATAATGACCCAGTGAAGATATTCAGCACACGCTCTTGCAGAAAAACAAATTAACGCCCGAAAAAAAAATAAGCAACCTTAATCCAGTAACATGTAATCAGCTAAGTAGTGTGACAGAAAACAAACGAAGTTAAGGAACTCGACTTGAGGAAAAATCAACTTTGCTATCGCATTCTACCAAAATGTTAGGAGCTGAAAATAGATGACAACAAAACTTTTAAAACTATTTTAATTGGCTCCAGTTCACGAAGAGTAATCTAAATAGTTTCTAGAAACTTTATCGACTGACTAAATGGAATTAGAGTGTAAAAAAATAAATAAATAATTACTGAGATAAAAACTTTGATGTGTAGTTGTGGTCCCTTGAGAGATAGACAACTTTAAAAACATTATTTCTCCTTGTCGTTTTTTTGCTCTCTTAAAAATTAGTTTCTACTATTTAGCTATTACATTTTATATGCTAAAATTCTGCTTGGGCTCTTTTTGTTTTCATTTGGGCTATTTTAATGAAACTTGGGCTCCTTAATTCAATTAGGCTTAAGATTAATCTGAGAGGTGAAAATTAACTTTCGACTGCATTTAGAAAATTGCATTCGGAAAAATAATCCATCTAGTCTTTTTTTCATATTTTTTTATGAAAGGATTTCTCCAGAGTAGATGCACTTTGTGATCCAAACACGGCACAGTTGCCAAGGCACGCTAATTAATCGACGAAGTCATGTTGTGTTCAAGTTATTACTGTCCACTTCGGGATATAATTTCTTTACTCTTCCGCACTTCAACTGTTTGTTTGCCTCCTTGTACTTTCAGAACACGCTCTTAGGTAGAAAATCTCATATTCTTTGTAAGCATCAGCACCGACGGCTTTTTCGGAAATAATTAGAAGGAGAATATGCCGCGTGAATACATAAACAACAATTAATAACGGAACACTTTAAACAAATAGACAATTAAAAATCTCATACGTTTTGATAAAGTTGCACTTATCATTCTCTATGGTGAATAAGGAATAGAAAAGGTCACGATGCATACACGTGTTTCAATGATTGAGATATGGAGTTAATGCTACTAGCCACTATTGAAAATATGAAAATACTCACACTTTCTAGTTTGTTTATTTAAAAACTAATCGCAATATATTAAGAAAAAAATTATATTTTTGTGAGTTTACTAATATAATAATTAAAGGAGATATTAAGATTACCTGATTAAAATAATTATATTCTAAATTAATTCTAAATGTTTTTAAGAATAATAATATACCAATTTTTTAATTATATAAAAGTTATAAATAACTAGACATTATTACCAGCATGTGATATGGATGAACGGTGGAATCGACCGTGAGATGCGGTGATTAATACCTTTGGAGGGTAATGGATGGTAATGCTATAACCAATAAAGTTCTAACTGAGGCTCGGCTATTGCTGTTACCCTCCTGCCATGATCAGAGCTTTAATATAAAGTTCTAACTGAGGATCGGCTATTGCTGTTACCCTCCTGCCATGATCAGAGCTTTAATAGCTCAATAACACATTATCCCTACACTGTCCTCTACAGATAACGGGAAAGATGAAAAGCATTCTTGCTTCGCCCTTTTAAGCCAGTCCTTATAAGGACTGTAAGGCATGTGATATATCTCCCCATGTGGTTGCTGGGATAAGAATAGCACCAATGTAAATCCAAGCATGTCGTAAGAGGAGACTAAATGGACGCAGCGCTGAGTTGGACGGTCTTTCGGCCACTATGGAGTGGTCTAGAGATCGTCCTAATTTTTAGAGTCGGCTTTACTTAAAAAAAGCACCAATGTAGTTCATGCATGTTGTACGAGGCGACTAAAATGGGTACCCAGGGAGGGTAATGGATGGCAATGCTGTAGCTAATAAAGTTCTAACTGAGGCTCGGATAGTGCTGTTACCCTCTTGCCATGATCAGAGCTTTATAGCTCAATAACACCTTATCCTTACACTCTCCTCTACAGACAACGGGGAATATGAAAAGCATTCTTGCTGCGCTCCTTTAAGCCAGTCCTTATAAGGACTAAACATGTAATATGATATATTTTTTATAAGACTGTTTGGCTTTTGTGGTTAATGAGGAACCATATCCACAGCATAGAATTATTCATATGTGAAACAATTATGTTTACATTATTATTATGTCATCTTCGGTTGGGGTCTCCTAGTGCATTAGTAACAGAATCAAGCAGCTACATTTTTGTCCAAATGTATTCCTTTTTTTTTGTTTCTGTAATGCTAGTATGGACACATCTAAAGATAAGACAGACTTTTACCCCAGTTTCCTTCTCTGATTTCTCTTTAGATGAGCAAGGCAAATTTCATTCCGCTATTCAAATAACTACTGACATCATAATAATTAGTGGCTTAAAAGTAACATCTTTTGTTCAAGACGGTATCCCTCCAGCGGTGCTAGAACGTTCTGCAGAATTAACATCCCTGTTATTTTGTCTATGTAATTTATCATACTCATCTGGCAGCATAGAAGTAAAATTTTATCAGACTTGTTGCTAAAAAAAAGAGGATAAAAGTCAGTCATTAAGCTATCGTCCTTACGTGAATACTCTCGAAAGTCGTTGAGAAGTCAACACCAACAACAGGTTTCTTCACTATGTACAGAATTCTCCATTCTCGTTCTACAGTAGATCTTAACCTTACCCACCTTTGGACACATGCTATAGAAAGATTTGGAGAAACTCATGATTAATATCACTCTTGATATTTCCAGGGCCATTGATGGTGTGTGACATCGAAGTCTTCTCAACAAGCAACCATTTAATGGTCTCCCTCCTGCTCTTTATGATCGGATTGCAGGATTCTGCTATGATTGTTAATTGAATGTCATGGTGGATGGATTCTCCTCATCAAATTTCTTTTTAACAGTGCTGAAGTATCTCATGAGCGTACTTTTCTACGCTCTTCCTTTCATACAGCACTGACCTTCTCTCTATCTCTCTCTCTCTTTTCAACTTTAAACACCATATCCGTAGTTTTACCATGACAATACTATCTACTCCTTTTCTTCATTCGAGAAACCTTGTACTACTGAAATGATTCGAAATTAAAAATCTTTCTAAACCAATTTATAAAACACTGATCTCTTCATTCTCGAGTGGGATGAAGATAATCTAGATCAAGTGAATTTCAATGTTATCAAAACAACATCTTGTCTTATATGTTATCTTACAATGTTATCAAAAACAATAGCTTCCATTTGTCTTATTATTGCATATAGATTATCCTGACATAGATATGACGCATTATTTCCTCCTCATTCTCCAAAAACTATCTATTCACAACTATTCAAAAATTTGGAAGTAGTGTTCAAACACTACTTCTCTCCTTCCCACATCCTAACACTTCCCGAATCCCAGATCTACACGGCTTTAGAGATCGTTCTCATATTTGGCTGGTGCATCCACAACTTCCCTAAGAATTCTTGACTGTATAAGAGGGCACTCTGTCTGAGATATATAGATAGAGGTTACCGTCTATCTCCGATCTCCTGCTAGTCACTTCATCACAGGCGCTAAGTTTCTGCACATGCTTTTCATATAGGCACCTTCTTGGACGTTACTTCACCTTAAAATCCACTACCATTTCTCTTCTTTCCACTAATCATGTAAGAACAGGAATAGCTACGGGTCAACACACTTCAACTCCAAACATAAAAAAACCCACCTTCTCATTTTATTTTTTTCATTCTATCTACCTCCGTTCTTAGAAAAAGCTTTCACCATTCTTCATTCTTCATCAAAATTGCTTGAAAATTGTAATGTTAAAAGTAACAAATGAAAAACTAAATACAAATATGTTATTTTAATACGAAATTTTCAATATATTAAACCTTCAAATATATTAAACGTGTATAAAATAATAACAGAATAGTTGACTGTTATGATAGCAATGTTAACCACCTTTAAGTGCTCATGCATAAAATTCCGGAACAGCACTCTCAAAGCTCTAAACTAGTTTCCAACATTGACTACAGATTCAATTCTAGTTAATGTTATTACATTCTGTTTGATATGTATTGTACAGAACATAGATACCAAAAGAAACGAAATAAAAAAAAAAAAAACGCTGCCACGCCATTTGATAATTTAAAATTAGTACGCGACACCTCGAAGATCCTGTTAGCAACTTTTCTAAGCGAAATAGTAGGTGCAGCGAACTTGTATATTAATCATTATAACACATAACTTATCTTTGTCAAAATAACGGGGAACATTTTCCGTAGCAGCTGTTCCTCTAAGAGTCTGAACATAATCAGAGAGCCATGAAAGTTTTATGGAGTGTTTTCAGCGTACCAGTAACGTTGCATATCAATTAACCATAACAGACAAGAATCTTTAATTTATTTTAATTCGTGACTAGGAAAGAGAATTCAAAAGGGGTTTAAATATACGAGAATATTCATATCGTATGACAAGCAGGTCATCATTCGCTTTATCCTAAACAGATTTTCTTTCATGTAGAAGGAAGTCTCGAAATAAGAAAACGTCTGACAACAACTGACATCTGTAAGTATTCCCTAACAAGTTTAGGGAATTCTTTGAAAGTTTTGCTTCAGAAATGATTTCTTATGGATGTCTTTGTAGACAGTAATTTCTTTCTTATTGTATTACTAGTTTACAAAAACTTGAATTCTGCGCCTGTCTAACAAGAAGGATTTTGGAGATCTTTCCCTGTCTAGTTTGTAAGTTGATAGACCAACTTACAAAACGAAGTTATAGGAGGAAGTTCCATGTAAGTGTTAATTATTAATAATTAATTAATTAATTAATTAATTATTCAGATAGTTGCAACTGAAACTCTCAGGTCAATAGTCATAACTTTTCTCCTTTTTTCATCAAAAAAATATCTGGAGATAATTATAAAAAAAAATGGTATATCATGTGGGTTTTGACGTTCTCTATCTGTATTGGAAAAACTTGCGAGGGCCATTAGCAGATATCTAAGAAATACTCATATTTTTATGGACAACTATTTTAGTCTCTTCTCCTCACCACAAAAAATTCAAAAATTAGATCTTTGTATATCAATTTAATTCAGAGATAGTAGAAAGAAATGTCGATTAATATTTTTTATTCATTCATTCTGAAATGATTGATACAATGGACAACGTTTCTTCTCTCTCTTCCATCATCTATGTGGATGATGATGAGGCCGAATGAACTCTTTCCACTTCTGTCTGTCCTTGGAGAGTCCGAATAATTCTGTCCAGTTTGGTGTCGCTTGTTGTGATTTGATTTTCAGGTCCTTTTTTATTTTGTCTATCTATCTTATTCTGGGCCGCCCTTTGGATCTTTTATCTTCCATTGTTGTATTCAGGGGTTTAGTTGGTAATCTTTCTGTTCCCATTCTGGTCACATAGCCAAATCATTGCAGTCTTGGTTCTTGGATTTTGTCTATTATTGTTATTTCTTGTTTTAGTCGTTTCCTTATGTCTTCTTTTCTTAGTCTATCCAGCAGAGATACACCAAGTAATCTTCTTAGCCAACCCATTTCAGTAGTTAATAAGTTTTTCTATTCAGCCTCTTTGAAATTGCAGTATTCACTTCGATAGAGGACCATTGGGAGGACCATTGTCTCATAGATTCTTTGACTGATTCGTCTGTTTATATCTTTTGTAAATTCAGCGTTGTACTCAATTACTCCTCCGAGGTAGATAATGTTTTCTACCTTCTCTAGCTTCTTACTATCAATTTCAGTTTTCAGATTGGTGTTTCTTCTTCCTATTTGCATACTTTTTGTTTCGTCTGTATTTATGTTTAATCCAAATTTTATATATTCTTCCTTTACTTCATCAGAAATTCGTTGTGGATCTTCTTCCATGCTTACAAGTAATGTAATGTCGTCTGCAACGTTTAGATTAAGCTTATTATTATTATTAAAACTTTAATTAGAATAATAATTATGTCATTAAGCCTATTGTATTCTCTTATAACTAGACTCATTTATGCAAATAATTCGACAGTTATAAGTTTTTGATAGGAATTTATTCTGAGAGGGTTAAAAGTTTTGATAACATTCGAAACATGGAATTTAGATAATATTCGAGATTTTTTATGGTGCAGATTAACACAAAGGATCTCATTTGCTGGATAAACTTTTCCAATCTTCAAATGGAAATATGTAGTGATTTTATATGCCAAGATATAAATAGCTATGACCTTCTACGTAGTTCCAGTATTGAAACTGTCACAGAAATAATCAACCAGCACTGGAGAGGTCGTTGCGTGTTGCTAGGCAACAAGCTTTTCTCAGTTCATTGTTAAATCATATTATAGGAGAAAGGCAATTTATTAGCACAGTATACACAAGAATTTCGCGTTATTCTCTTCTTGAATATATAGAATTATATTTGAAGTTGGTGCTCGGATTTAAAGAATGCTATTCCATATTTTCATAGGAAGAATAAGAAAGCCAAGAGATTTTTAAGGAAAAGAATCTAATCAACTCAATTAATGCGTGCGTTATTACAAAAGGGCTAATTTATTTCAATCTTTATGTAGCTGTGGAATTTGCAACATGCAGTTTGAATACTGAATTGATTTTACTGCTGTACGAAGTTAAATTTAGAGAGAGAGAGAGTTCATGAGTAAATATGAAGATTATTTTGTTTTAACGCTATTTACTTGGGTTTTATCTAGATCTCATTTCTTCTTTACTTTTTGTTTTACTTAAACATAATTTATTCATCTATGCAGATGGAGTTTCAAGCTTAGAAATATAGAATATTGACGATGATTTAGCCTGTATTATCGAAAAATTCGTAACCGATCTCTGTGTATTTTTAATAATGCAGTTATTATAGAACTTACGATTGCTCAAGGCAATTCTCGGTCTAGTTTTCCAATTTATTGTTAGCCAATATGGATACTTTCACACAAAGAGAATGCAAATGGTAAACTTTGCCAAAGGCCATAACGATTGAAGATCGCAAACATGGACGAAAGCATTGGTTTATAGAATATCGTGTTCACATTGTAATCGTGGAATGGGAAAGATTTAAAGAATCAACAACATTTAAGGAAAACTCAGCATAAGAAGCATTCAAATAAAGAAATAAAAATTAAAATGGCATTTTGGAATAAGTAAAAAACTTTTCTGTGGAGCGCATATGTATTATGGAATTTTCAAGTTAAGATAATTTACCAACAGTAAAATATCATTAAGATTCAGTTCTAGAATGATCAACTGAAACGAAGTAATAATACGTGATAAAAAATATGGTTTTTCAAAAGTGATGCAGTTCCCGCACATGTGAGATGAATGATATTATTAGCAAAAAGGGAGGTAAAAAAAGTTGAACTAACTTCTAGGGAATTATTTTGAAACATGAAGCATTTTTTTTTTGTCGAAACGGTGTAGAGTGGAGGCTAACTTTGATCTGTGCAGTAAATTACGAAATAGCTTCATTGTGCTATCTTTCATCTTTGCTGGAGAAAGTTAGATGACAAAGAATGAAGGTGAAGAATAGCGGAGCACTTACATGCCATCAGGAGCTAGCTGCTTTTCTTATCGGGCAATTTTTTATGCAGCTCTTCTTCTCAGTATTCTGTAGCGATGAGCATACATCATAAAGACCTTAATGTATATGGTAATTGATGGAGGATTCGTTAAGAGCTATCGATCCATCGCACGCTATGGATGTTCCATATATGAGAAATATGAATTAGTAAAGTATCCTGTGATGAAAGAAAACTCGAGAGAATGAAAGTGTGAAGGAATGAATCCATTTGTCTAGTTAATGTTTTCAGTATGTAAATAACTCCATATATTTGAAACAGCGCATGTGTAGTAATAACTGCTTGTCTATCTGAAAGAGTGTCTTGTGATTTTTTTTACCAAAGACGTTGGAGTTGATAAGAGCGTCTTAGCTACTGAATATATTTTGTTATACTACGAATTTTGATACTAAATAATATTCTTCCTGTATTTCTTAATGGAAGCGATTCAAGTTTCTGTCAAACATAATCCTAAGATTATGTTTGACAGAAACTAGTATATGAGTTGTATATATTTCCTGTTGGTAAATAACTGAACTTCATTCAAAGCTTCTTTTTGCATTATTCGATCTCTTTTGGCGATGACTTTGCCGTCATTCTACATAAGACTTATTGTTTGGTTTTCGTCGAAAGTGCTGTACTCATTTATAATTACACTTTCTCTTTCTTTATGCACTGGGCCTTACGATTCCTCGAAATCGTCAACCATCTTTGCATGAAGAACGTTTGAAAGACTCTTCCTATACCAAGTTGTTATTGATTATTGTTTTTGTTTCTTATTTTTCCATTTTGTTTTTTTCCAAATCTTCTGAAAACCTTCAGCAACGAAGACATCTGTACAGCATACTTATAAATTTCCATAAAAGTATGTGTTGAGAGCTAGTATTGCGTTCATTTGCAATGACTAGAAGTAGTTGTTTTGAAAGAATGCTGAAGAATTCAAGATTGCACTCAAGACCCAATTTCCAGATAGGAATACAGGGGGAGATATGTATTTACCAGTACTGTCGATCTTCACATCTGTGTAGAATACTCGATGTTAAAAGTAGAAGCGCGCATTTTATAATTACATTATTTACAGTAGAAAACAAACAGTACATTGGCAAGCTTGTCGAAGTTGATGCGATACATAATGGAAAGAATGATTTAAGAATTCGAAGAAGTGTAAGAATGGTATCTATGACAATAAATTATACTCCCTTCGGCTGCAATTTTTAAACAGATATGGGAAAGTCTTATTTCTTGTGTAATCGTCTTTTTATTGTCTCTCTCTCTTGTCTCTAAGAGTGGTCACAGAATTCCATTATGGGAAGTTTAACAATAACTTGTTATCTAAATGCATGAATATTTAAAATATATATGACGATAAATTATGTAGACTTGCATAAATTTGAACAATAAAATGACGGTAATGGCAAACAATGGACTATGTGAATGAAAAAAATATATTAACTAGAAATCGAAGAGAAGGGAAGTATAAATGAAAATGGAAAATAAGAAAAATTTAAATTAAATATACGATAGAAATATTAATTAAAAAGTAATTTGGAGATTTAAAGACATTAAACTAAAAGCATAAAATTGGTACAGATGAAAAAAAAAGAATAAATAAATCCAAATTTCAGAAAACGTCGATGAAATGAGAATAGAAAAGATAAATCTTGTCGAGAGAGAGAGAGAGAGTCTTCAACCTTTTCCCAATCTAAACCGAACGACAAGTGCACAACATTATTCCTTACTAAGTTTATTTGTTTCGTTCAAGCTCTCAAGAGTCTGAGAATCGTTTCGTGTGTTTCTCGCTCTGCTAAGCTAAGAAAGAACCACATGGGAATTTTCTGAGAAGTTCCTCACTCTTTGCCGTCATTCTACATAAGACTTCTTCTTGTTTGGTTCGTCGAAAGTGCTGTGCTCATTTGTAATTACACTTTCTCTTTCTTTGTGCACTGGGCCTTACGATTTGCCTGCTTCATTTTGACAATGACGTCAAAGGACTTGTCTTTGTCGTTAATTATTAACAAGGCAATACCCAGAAGTCTATTCCCGATGGTTTCAATTTAGTTGCAAAAAACACGAAACGGTTTGAAAAGGTTTTCATGAAAATCTATTTGCACCATACAAAACGATTTTCTGAAAATCCCTTTCACGTGGAAGAAAGAAAACTCTATAATATTCTACCATTTGATGGTACATTGTAAGGTTTGCATTCCTAACAGAGGAAGGGATTGAACTCATTAGATAATATATATGAAAAATACAAAAATGTCTCCGGATTTAACATTTATCTGGGGAATCATTTCCTTATCATAAATAAGAGTAAATAGCCACCCATCTATTTTCTCGTCCGAATTTTGTTGAGTCTCCTAATTATGGGTTTTATACAATTAATGCAGCCGACACTCCTCTACTGCATCCCCTAAGGGTGAAAGTTTATGTGAGTAGATATGCATGTGTTCACGAGGCTGGTTTACATGTTTTGAGGGACGTAATACCCACTTCTAAGAACGAATAACTCAACTTTAATTGAAACGTTTGATAAAGGTTTTTCACGGATTCCAATCCATCTTTCCTATCAAAGGGCTCCTTTGAGGGAAGCCCTTTGATTGGAATAAATCTTCTGAGCTGCGGGAGATTTAAATTTAAGTATAAAACAGTATACAAATTAAAATTAAACTTCATCTCCATCTCTTGTAAGGCAGAAACTTTCCAAAGTAATCGCTATCTCTTCGAAGATTGCTATAGTTTGAATAAATGGGTGAAGGATGGTGAGATCATTATGAACGGTGCCTATTATACGCAAACTCTGAAGACTTCTGAAAGTTTGAAATTATACCGAGAGCTAAACTATCTTTGCCGCGAGTTGTCCCAACTTGTACTACTTTCGAAACTGTCTGCTAAGAAAATTTATATTCGATGTTGCTATTTCAAATTATGAGAAAGAAAACAAGTATCGTTTAAATCACTTTCATTGCGACTGTTACCTTTTAACTTTGGATATATTTAAATAGTGTTTTCCTGCTTTTTACGAATTTAGTTTACACTTAATTCGTAAAAAGACTTGGGAAATGCTCTTAGTATTTTTCTTACAAGTTATCAGTAGCTGTTTTCTCTGAACAAAGCCAAACATCATTAAAAAATCATTCGTATGCTCAACCGACTATACTCAACGCATTCCGCAGTCTTCTCTTCTAAACACACAGAACGCCATGATGGAAACCCACAGTAACTATAGCTAGGTCATTATTAATAGGCAAACAATCAAAAATAATACTAAACATAAAATTTACCAGGAAGTGTGTGTGGTACCATATACATTGGCTCAAATCAAGGGTATTCTTCTATCGAGCTGTCAAACACTACACTATACGGACCGTAAAACACTAACTATCATTTAACTCTCCATGCTGCTGTATGCTTTAATAACTGAAACCGAGCATATATATCATAGACATATATCTATATATCATATATAGAACCGAGCAATCATAGACCTATATATTAAATAGGTCTATGATTGCAGTCGGTCTGAATATTCATTCTCAAGTTTTTAACAAAAAGCTTGACCATTGTGAGAATCACTTTTCTAATTGTTTTTAAATCCACACAGTCATCCCTTTTCTTCCTTTTTAGTTTTTAAACAAGTGCCTTGTTTTTCATAATTACCAAAAATTACAAGCATACGTGACTCGATCATGTTCAATTTCTTCCTGTATTGACGACCTTACAAAGTGAAAGGACGTGTTTCTTTTTATCATTTACTCTTTAAACCGTTTTCCAGTTAAATTATAATTTACCTTTGTTGATCTTGTTGTCCGGTATTCAATTTTGTCAGCCAATATTTTATAAACCACTCATTCCAATCTGAGACACTTTCATTTCTTACCATCAACCTTTTAATTGGTTGTCGAAAATTGCCTTTCTGAGAAAATAAACATTCCTGAGCTTCAGATATATTTACATTCGAATTTTTCAGTGCCAACTTAGTTTTTGTTTGGTATTCTTAGTTTAGAATTCAAACACGATTGATTTTAATGAACAGAAAGAGGATGGTAAAGGGCCAATAGCAAAAAAAAATTGCAAATGCAATATATTTATTTCGTTAATGTCTAAAATCACAAATATTATCACGAGGATCCAAATGATTAAATTCTCAGTTTGAAATGGTTAAGGTCATTGCATGGATGTTTACTATTGTCTTTAAGTTCGAGATGAACATCATTGTCTTCTGATAGATTTGCATTGCTTATTGGAGGCCTGAAGTCGCTTGAAATAGTTCCATGTTTGGTATCTAGAGCAGGATTTCAGGAATGTGCAAGAAATAAAAATATAATAAACCAGAAAAAAGAGTCCTTGACCTATCACGGAGCTAAGGTACTAGGAGAATAGAAAAAAATATTTTTCTTGTTCTGGGCCACATAAAAATATGAAAAGCTACAAATATCGTAGATTGAACTTTGACAAATAATGTGCATAACACTAAGTTAGAAATGATGTAACCGAAGTTATGTGAACATATTTCGCGTCCCTCTTGACACCCTCTTTGCAAACAAGAAGAAAAATTAGTTTTTTTCAGGAGCTGTTTACGTTTCTTTTCTTTCATTAAATTGTGATTTGGTTGTAGTATACGTCACTATAATTAATATTAATAATTATTAGATAATAGCTATATATTTTATATATTTCTTTTTGTTGCGTAAGATCGTTACAACGAAATTAGGAACACGGTCATATTTTGGTAAAGTGTCATAGGATGGCCAGTAATTTCTCGATAACTTAAAGCTCCCATAATTTTCACTACGTTCCACTCTAACATGTATACATTACAGAGTAGCGTGTTAATTAAGTGATGGCCATATATTTTTCCTAAAGCAACCTCTACGCTTTCCTTTACAGAGCACAAATAAAGTTGATGGCACTCTGATAATGTTTGTTAGCACGCTTCGACAATAAATGTGTAGCAACAATAAAATTAGGTATACAATAATTCACAGCCTCGTGTCTCTGTTGTTCTTATTACAGGAGCTGCGGTATTTAATTTATGAGATCGTCACTACAATTAATTGCTACTTGCTCACACACCCATAAAATATTGTAAACCAGGTGGAATTTCGCTTCGGAAAATTTCTCTTAAAAGCGGAAGAAAATGCTTTTTTTTATGTATTAAATTAGAAATATCATTAATTTTTTAAATGGGTTACGTTGAAGATGAGCTATTTCTACACATCCTGAAAATGTATTACTTCAAATGTTTGCATTATACAAAATTTACTTTGTTTTGCATTTTATCGTTACCTTTAATTCTTTATGTCAAAATAATATCTTAAGGCTTCACTAGCATCTCAACAGAATAGCATTTCACTTGTGTGTTGATAAACGTCTAAGAAAAAATGCAGTTTGAATCTTTATTTAAATTATTTTAACTCGTAGTTTAGTAATTGTTTCTGAATTTAATACCTATTCTTTTATATAGGATGAAAATCTATTCAATATATTCCCAAAATACCAATATTGAAGAATAAAATAAATACCATTCAATTACAAAATAATTAAAAAAAAACTCTCATCACGGCAGGAGAGTAATAGCAATAACCGAGCCTCAGTTAGAACTTCATTAGCTACAGCATTGCCATCCTACCTCCCCCATTACAAAAAAAAAAAAAAAAATAGTCCTTATAAGGACTGGCTTAAAGTGGCGAAGTAAGAATGCTTTTCATCTTCCCCGTTATCTGTAGAGGACAGTGTATGGATAAGGTTTTATTGAGCAATTAAAGTTCTGATCATGGCAGGAGGGTAACAGCAATAGCCGTGCCTCAGTCAGAACTTCTTTGGCTACAGCATTGCCATCCATTACCCTCCAAGGGTTGGATTGAATGAATCAATCACCGCATCTCACGATCGATTGATCCCATCCAGAACTAGTCCTTATATTAACAACTTATAATATTACGATTATACAAATTTTTTGGTATATTTAATATTACATATGTAATTGTATAAATCAAGTGAATTTACATATAATACTTTAATTAAAATATTATATAATTAATATTTCGTAAAAATATATATAATTAATATCAATGGACAGATTTTTACATATATTATTAGAATTATATATTCCTAAACTACCATTTTCAAGAATAAAATAAAATACCATTCCATTATATATATTGTAATGGAATGGCAATTTACATTAATTATATAAATATTTTGCTAGATGGGTGATACAAGAATGCTTTTCATATTCTCCGTTATCTGTAGAAGAAAATGGATGAATGGGGTAATATAGCGGTATAAGCTGTGATCATAGCAGGAGGGTAACGGCAATAGCTGAGCCTCAGTTAAAACTTCATTGGCTACAGCATTGCCATTCGTTACCCTCCCTGGGTACCCATTTTAGTCACCTCGTATGACATGGGCTAAAGTGGGGCTATTCTTATCTCAGCCATCACACGGGGTTACAAATATTTTTAGAGAAGGATTGACTCCTTGACTCTTTATCCCGTCATCTGATTGAAGAAAATTTGTGTGAATGGGGTGTTATTGAGCTAAAAGCTCTAGTCATGGCTAGGTAACGGCAATAGCCGAGCCTCAGTTAAAGCTTCATTGTCTACAGCATTGCCATCCTTCTGAAAGATTGCCTTACAAAATATATTTGTTTTTCTTATAGTCCTTATAAGGACTGGCTTAAAGGGACGAAGCAAGAATGCTTTTCATCTTCCCCGTTATATGTAGAGGACAGTGTAGGGATAAGGTGTTATTGAGCTATGATCATGGCAGGAGGGTAACAGCAATAGTCGAGCCTCAGTTAGAACTTCATTAGCTACAGCATTGCTATCCATTACCCTCCAAGGGTATTAATCACCGCATCTCACGGTCGATTCTTTACACTTTATTTGTTTTTCTTTATCCTTATAAGGACTGGCTTAAAGGGGCGAAGCAAGAATGCTTTTCATATTCCCCGTTGTCTGTAGAGGATGGTGTAAGGATAAGGTGTTATTGAGTTATTAAACCTCTGCTCATGGCAGGAGGGTAACAGCAATAGCCGAGCCTTAGTTAGAACTTCATTGGCTACAGCATTGCCATCTATTACCTTCTCTGGGTACTCATTTTAGTCGCCTTTTACGACATGCGTGAGCTACATTGGTGCTATTCTTATCCCGGCAACCACACGGGGAAACTTATTATTTATTTTTTATAGTCCTTATAAGGACTGGCTTAAAGGGGCGAAGCAAGAATGCTTTTCATATTCCCCGTTATCTGTAGAGGACAGTGTAGGGATAAGGTGTTATTGAGCTATTAAAGCTCTGATCATGGCAGGAGGGTAACAGCAATAGCCGAGCCTCAGTTAGAACTTCATTGGCTACAGCATTGCCATCCATTACCCTCCAAGGGTATTGGATTGAATGAATCAATCCACTTTTTGTTTCGTATATTAGTAATTTATATTATTACGATTACACAAATTTCTTGGTGTATTTAAAATTACATATGTAATTGTATAAAACCAATTGATATACATATGTTACTTTAATTTAAAATATTATATAATTAATATTTCATAAAAAAATATATATTTATTGATATTAAAGGACAGATTTTTAGTTATATTGATAGAATTATATAATCGTTATGGTAATAAATTATATGATGGATGTTATCTTTTTAGTGTATTAACAAAATTACATTGTTGGGCTTATATATATTTTTAAATTTAATAGATATATATTGTTGACATTCTGTTGTAAAACGGCTAAGATTACGCCTTCTAATTAGAAAGCATAAGGGTTAACATCGTTGTAAATGTTATATTTTCTGTTCCTTTAGATTAAGTTGCTTATATAACTACATCATACGCTTCACTGTGCACAAGAGTGCTAAGGTGAATTCATTGAGACTTTCTCCATTACAAACAGAAGTGAGAATCCTTACGCACTCCTAATATCATCTTGGTGCAGTAACTTAGCAGTGGAGACTAGATACGAAGACCGTGGTGTGATGTAAGGCAAACCCTTTTATGGCTCGCACACATGGAGTGCAAGGCTTTTGGCATAAAAATACCAGAACTGAGAACCAAGTGTAATTACATTTAAAGGAAGAGAGGCCAAAACTTTGTGCATATTTCAACTTAATTTTTCCCAAGAGTGAACTTAACAGAATGGGACTAAATAAAAATTTTAATGAGATGCCACACAGCTTTACCTCACATTTGTCGCAAGCTCTTCGGACACCCATAAAGAAATGTTTACATGTGGTGTGTATGTAGTTCGTTGCCGATAAAACTCCAACGTCGGTTAAAAAAAAAAAATTCCAGAGCTTTGTATTGATTGGAAAAACAAAACATTATTTTAAAGTAAGGGAAAGAATGATATATTAGCAGAGTTTGTTTCCGCGATGTTATGAAAACTTTTGAATATAATGACATGATCAATAACAGACCCTTAATAGTTATCAATATAACATCTCATTAAAGGCAATCGTATATTTAACTATTATTTTAGATCTCTGTATAAACGCACAGAAAATTTAATTGGTGAAAGAAAATACAACAATTTAAATTCTATCAGAAACTTAAAGTTTGAATTATATTAAATTTGGAAGTCAAAATGACAAGGATGTTCCTTTCGATAAGACGAACTTAGTATCAGTTGACATGGCTCATGTTTAGTTTGTTAAAATAGCAATAATAATAGTCATCATAATCTACATGGTCGTTGTACATCGCTCTAAAACACATAATATATCTGGAATCTACTGTTTTAGTATTAATTGTACAAGCGTATTATCTACTGCTTTTGTGTTATGACGTCATCACATTTATCCATTGTTTTACATTGTTTGTTTTGTTGCACCAATGTATTTAATTGTCATTTTACTGTATAATGTATTTGGCTATTGTTTTTATATTTATTGTACTAACGTACTCTTGTATTGTTTTTGTATTTATTGTAGCATCGTGTTTATTATTAGTGTATATTTATTATTATAGTATTAGTGAGTGTATAAAACTTCAGTGGCTGAAGATAAATACCAGAAACTATCAACTGTAAATTATACATAACTTTTAGAAACATTTAGTAGAAAAAAGAGAAACTGCCTAATTTCTTTGTTCCTCCTTTTTCTTCTGACCTTTCCTAATCTGTGTTACCCCTAGCTCATGTAATGTTTTAGACTAACCCGACCTTATTTCTTTATTCTCTTTTACATACAATTATCCTCCCAATCTCCATTATTCTCAAACATGGCGGTATTAATCATTATATACTTGTAGCTCACGATGAATTCTACTTTGTAATATTTAGTATTTATTTATTTTTATATAGGAATATATATATTTTTAAAATCATATTTGTGTCATAGTGAAAAAATTAAAGAAAACAGTTAAGTTTGTGTAATCAATATATCACATTTGCGTGTGTCGTATTTCCTGTTCTTAGTTCTTAATTATAGCTCATTTAGTAGAGTGCGTAAGCTTACTTACGCACTATACTTACGTAAGCAAGCTTACGCACTCTACTCGATTTCCGCTGTTTCAACGGTCATCAGCTGTTTTGTGCAATAGTCTCCCTCTAACACACACACACACACACACACACACACACACACACACACACACACACACACACACACACACACACACACACACACACACACACACACACACACACACACACACACACACACACACAATCTTTTCATTATCACAAACTGCTGATATACTTCAGATATACATATATTCATGGAACACGCCGTGATTAGATTTGCGTTGGTTAAAACCATTATTAACAAAGTTAAGGTTATAATCAACATGGATAATACAAACTTTAGTAGGGAAAAAGGGTTGCGGTTTCCTTTGAATTGAACCGGTCTCCTGTCAGAGTAAATTTATCTACAGAAAATAATTTTGACATAAATATTATGTTTAAGTGAACATTTTGAAATCTTTGAGAACAGCCAGGTTGTGTATAAAAATAAAACAATGTGCCGCAATCACATTATTCGATTTTAGAAAAAAAAATATTATAAAATAAATTATGACTGCTCTGCAACTGGTCTTCTCCAGTAAATATCATTCAATCTGTCATTCGCTTTTATTGCGACTTTTATTTTATTTTCTCTATACTGTCACACAGTGACCATTAAAGTCTAGGTTGATCACCTAGACTTTAAGTTTCACTCTGGTGTGCAGCTCAGTGATTATCCATCTATCGAATCTGAAGAGAATTTGCTTGTTGATAATTAGAAGTTGTGTATCATTATATTTTGAGATCAAAGTTATCCTGAGTATTTTAAATATACTGTTTGCCTTCTTTATTAATTGCGGTATCCAATAAAAATTACTTACTTCAAATGCAGATGTCTCTTTTCCACTCAGTTCATAAAAGCGTGCACAGCCGCCATAGCTCACCAGAAAATAAACAGCTTTACAATTGGCAGTCGTTTCAGACTGACCATGAGCATTTCAGTAAAAAAAAACAATCAAAATGAATCAAGAGGAAGATTTTAGCGTTTTTCTGAATGTAATGAAATGGACAAAATTTATAATGCATTTCACTTATTAAACTTACTAAATTAATCAGTTTTATTTTTTTGAATCTCCTGTATATTCTTATTTTAAATTCACTGTATATTCTACGAACCTCCGTAACTCAGTCAGTATAGACGATGCCCTTTGGTCGGAAAGACTTGGTTTCGATTCCCGTCAGTAACGTGAGAAACCTTTATCTGGTCTCTTTCGACGAAAGTTGAGTTTTCCGTTCTTATACGAAGGTAGGGTTTTTTTTGTTCACCCGGAAACTCGGTTTTTCGTGCCCTGAAACAAGCAAACCAGCCCCGTGAACAAGCACGGATCTACAGTCATAAGACACTCCTGCAATAAGGAGTAACCAACCTATTCCGTAAGATTTTAGGTTCCGAATGCCTACACATTAAAAAAGTGTGGGTCTGCGCATGAGCGTAAACTATACTATACTCTCTATACCAAAATGTTGTCAAGAATATAGGTTATACCTTTTCAGTTAGTAACTAATTCATTTACGTGCTTATTAAACTCAATTTTAAGTACCAGAATTGACTGAAAGACATCCTGAAATATATCCTGCACAACATTCTTCTCTCTCTCTCTCTTCATTTCTTTCCTCTTTTCAGTCCTTCCTGTGTTAATTATTTCTTTCGAGACCTTTGCAAACGCCTTGAAGAAAGTAATACAGGAAACATTTACGTAACTGTACATCAACGTACACCCTATCCTTTCAAATTAAAGAGAGCAGCCATATTTAAATGAAATACCTCGATATTTGGAGTAGTGTGCCCCAAAACGCACTACGATTATTCACAGCTGTACCGAACAATTCGGCTAATCAATTACTCCTCTTCCGCACAGATTCACTTCAATCATTCTCATAGGAGCCCGTTTTCATCTCAATGTCTCTTCTATACATACTTCATGCAGAGTGGTGTTCTGTAGAACTTGCCACTGCCATTCCTCCTCTTTTTTTCAAGACTGTAATAACTAGAATAGTTACCAGTCGATTATCGTCCTGCTTTAACCTCAAATAACCATCTTCTCTTTCTCCTCATTCATTTCCTATACGTCTATTTTTTGAAAAAAAAAATACTTCTTTACTTTGCCTTTACCACTGAAAACTTCAGCTGTTTAAGAAACACATCAACAGATTTCTTCTTTTATCTTACCCTCTTATCCACTCAAAGCACTGCGCTATAGGTCTTGTGACCTTTCGTGTATAGGTCTGATATAGAATAATATTCCATCGTTAATGTAAAACTGAATTAGAGGATAAGTGATAATAAAATCCTTTCTCAGAGTAGCAATGTTTTTCAATTTATTTTGTGTGAAAACGTCTATATAAATTAAACTCCTCAACGATCAAATAAATAGCCTGAAATTAGCAGTTCGGAGTTTACAGATGTCAATGATTGTGCTCATTGATAAACCAGTCAGTGAACACAGTCACTGGCAACGGATATAAGAATAAAGTTTTGTAATTATCAGAATTATGAATCTGAGAAACCTAGTTCCTTGATCGTAATAAGCAACTTGGTACGAAAGCAAAGATGTAGAGATATAGATATAGAACACATCCTTCTAGAATGTAATTATAGAACATAATTAAGACCAGAGGTGTATGCTAAGTTGGCACTCGACGATTATCAAGCAGGACACAACTTCAGCATTGGGAAAATGCAGTAATAGGGAAGATATGATCAAGCAATGTATTATTATTAAAATATACTTGGGAAGATCCACAAGGGATCTACAATATATCGACTTGGCAGGCGATGGTTGGAATTATGGAAGAAGAAACCAAGGCTATAAAATTCTTAGTCATGTCTGTTAACTGTGTGTGTTTTCTGTTTGGTGTGTTTGTTTTGAAAAAAATAATCAAAACTCTTCTTCCTCCGTATGGGATAAGTTAACTCACCCTCATCTGGAAATCCTTCTACCAGAAGTGCTATGATGACAGTCTATCGAGAGAACGAAGTGAATCATATTATGCGTAAAATTATTCCAACACTAGTTAGACAAGTGACGTTAATAACTGAAGATAAAACAAGAGGCTTCGCGTCTTGGTAGTGCAAATTTCTAACAGATTTGTTGGAATAATCTACATTTAAACATTAGTTTTAATGCGGATAATAATATACGTGATCTGATCGAAATAAATTCCCTATCATACTCACACAAATTGCGGTTTCTGTTTAGCAGATTTAATTCAAGGGTTGAGATATCAAAAATATATTGGTGTGGGAAAATTATTACTTAATATGACACGATTTATTCATTTAATGTGTCTTTTATTTTTATTATCTCTTAGGAAATGCTGAATAAAGCTGCGGAATACTAATGGACAATTTGAAGGTTAAAGAGAGAGGAGGGGGGGGATTTCTTCAGAGAGTTTATATATTTCTTGGGGAAATAATGCTTACATTGCTACAGTTTTAAGCTAACGTAATATTTGATTATTTAAATGTTATTATTAGTTACAGAATTACTCCTCTAGGCTGCTTCTGGAAGGCCAGAGGAAACTGAATTGTTATGTTAAAAATTGCATCTGCCACAAAAAAGTTTACATTGACAGGAGAACTGTTCATCACACAGAAGAAAAGCACGCCCTATTGATACAATATTTCGGCTGTTTGGTATGAAGCAATTTCTTGTAGAAACTGTAGATAGCGAAGGAAATGGAATGGACATCCATGGTGGGGAATTTCCAGATGAATAAACGCACATTTATCTTCATGGCCATGGCTTAGTGACAGGCTTGGAATTCGCATTGTTACTATAGAACAACTCGTATATTTTTTCCTGTATGTGGAAAATAGGCCTGCCAAGCGAGAAGGAATTGCCATAGAAAAATCTATGGAATAAGAACATTTGTCATTTCGAAATAAAATGATCATCTTTGTTAACACAGCAAATAAAACAAATTACTACTAATAAGAGATAATAGCAAAATATGCAAGGTAACAAATTTGTTAAAGCGAAAAGATTCACTAATTTTACTTCCCCCCCACTCAATTTATCGTCTGAATGTAATTTTAAAAAAGATTTCATTCGTATTTTTAGATGGCGCTGTGATCGCCTGAAGTGGCACGCTGATCTAATAACGTTATTGTCTCTTATAATAGTCGAAGTCATATTTTAACCAAGCATATAAGCATGAGAACAAATCCATGAGAATATTTCCATCTGCTATTATTCTACAAGAAAAAAGTGCGGAATATATTTCTGATCGTAAAGTTGATAATCTATTTAAAGCTTTTGATTTTATACGCATATCACGGTAACAATAATTTCAAAATATTAAAAATAATATCGGTTTTTGCATATATGTATATTCGACAGTGTAAAAACTAAAAATGCAGTTCATATGATTTATTCTCACCGAATATATTTTTTCTATTGTTACCGCCTCGACATTAATTTTTTGTGACATTTAGATTTACAATATCAATCAATATTATTAATATTATTTTCGAAGTCTGTTTGGAGAACGTTAAAGTGCTTGCCTTGTTCGAAATCGCCATTCTTTCTTCCAAGAGTCTATTTTAAGATAGTGAAAGCGGTATAAATATCAATTTCAGTTCCGGATAAATCGAAATCTCGCTATTTGCTGCAAAAAATTTCGAAGATGATCCTTTCTTTTATCTATAACTGGTGCCATCTCAGAACCGGGGCATCAGTATACGCCACAGTTTTCAGGAAATTCGACTGAGTAACCTTCATATTTATCGCTCAAACGATGATGGATGAGAAAGTGATGGAATTTCATTACCCCCGTTTGATACGCTTTTGTAACACTGAAGATCATTATCTTTAGCATTATGCACCAGAGATTGCCTATAGAGAACACCTGATTCGGATGGCAGATTAAAGTGACGATAAACTACAAGTAGGGAAGAAAAGAGAGAGAGAGAGAGAGAGAGAAGAGAGAGAGAGAGAGAGAGAGAGAGAGAGAGAGTAATGTTTTCAAAAGAAAGACACTTCTTCTGGTGGGCAACAACACTTTCATAAACTAAGAACTATCAAAATCCTTTATTTTCGTATAAACAACTGTATTTGTTCCCTAAAAGAAAATCACTATCCAATATGCCTTAATTCATTCTTTCCAATCCACTCTCTTTTTCGATTTCTAAACGATAAATAATGCATTTTTGTTTTTGTAGTGTGAACCCCATTATAACAGCAAACGCATGTTTTAGGTGGTAAAAGTACACTTGATACCATTACTCTGTAAATATTCTCTTTACATTGAGACACATCCACAGACGTTTTTAGCTAATGGAACAATGTCCTTCTCTTACAGGTATCTATGGTAATATAAGATTGTTAAGTGTGCTAGGAATATTTGGAAAGTTGGACATTGTCTGCCTAAAACAGAATGTTAAAGTATCTCAACACGCTACAGTTAAACAAATCTTTGCGCAATCATCGTGTAAAAGATTTCTAAAGTAGGAAAACTCTTACTACAATAACCTAATAAAATGTTTTTGTAGTAAGAGTTTAAGGTGGAAATGTCAACTACACCTTCTTCTTGTATCAGCAGAGGAACAGGAAATTAAAAAAGAGATCAGAACTCAACTTCTGTTTTTGTTTTTCTTCAAAATATCCTGGTAGTGCACCACCGTGCTTTGTAAGAATTATAAGTATGGTATACAAACGCACTTTATCGCATCTTATATAATGAGACATTTCTTAAATTATATATATTTCACACTGTTTAAGCTCACCTATAATTAAGTTATACAGAAAGTGTTATCATTTAAGCAAGAGTCTAAGGAAAATTATTTTAATTGTCAGTAAGTTATATTTATCAGAAAGCAAACCACAGAATTTTTTGAAATACTCCAAACTCCTTAAATTAAATTGCATATAAAACAGTACTATTATCATTTATGGATAAAATGATCAGAATTAACTGGCTAGTATTTTTTGTTGGAACAAAGATATCCTTTGTTATAAAAAAATCCATCCAGGGGCTGAATCCCTCTGTAAGTTATGAGGAATATTTATAAGAGCTTTTCAAATTGAAATTGAGTGTTATTTGATCTCACACGAAGATGACTGGGTTGCATCGCTTTATAAATATCCATACTCTCCCCCCCCCCCCCCCCAACCACCACCTCAAAACCAGACAGGGAATACACATGCAGTGGCACACACATAGCAGAATTATAATATAGAAATAAACATATCAATAATAAAATCAGATTTAAAAGACGCCAGTTTACATGATAATAATGTCATTTTCCTTAATATTAATGGAATTAGCTGACCTCAAAGTAAATAAATATATGCATATTGTTAAAGAAAGAGACGCATCAGCGACAAGAAATACTAATCGAAGAATGGAAAAGTATAAAAAATGACGAAAACAGAATTGCTTTTATATAAAGTTCTAACATTTGAATTCTATCAAGTTCTAATATGTTCTGTTATTCGAATACATTTTAAAACATTTATCTAAAGTTCTAAAAAGAACTGGGCGATGGACGGAGTCCTTGACTCTTTATCCCGTCATCTGAATGAAGTAAATCTGTGTGGATGGAGTGTTATTGAGCTAAAAAGCTCTAGTCATGGCTGGGTAACGGCAATAGCCGAGCCTCAGTTAAAGCTTCATTGGCTACAGCATTACTATCCGCTACCCTGGAGGTCCTAAAAAGGACTGGGATGTTCAGTCTTCGAAACATTTTCCCGCAAAACATTTATCCTTATAAGGACTGGCTTAAAGAGGCGAAGCAAGAATGCTTTTCATCTTCCCCGTTATCTGTAGAGGACAGTGTAGGGATAATGTGTTATTGAGCAATGAAAGCTCTGATCATGGCAGGAGGGTAACAGCAATGCTGTAGCCAATGAAGCTTTAACCCAGCCATGACTAGAGCTTTTAGCTGAACAACACCCCATCCACACAGATTTTCTTCATTCAGATGACGGGATAAAGAGTCAAGGACTCAGTTAGAAGTTCATTGGCTACAGCATTGCCATCCATTACCCTCCAAGGGTACGGATTGAATGGAATGAATCAATCACCGCATCTCACAGTCGATTCAAAAACATTTATCATGCTGACTTACCAGTAAATAAATAAATATTAACATATATTCTAATAGGCGTATAAGAAATATTTCAAGTAAAAAAAGTTAAATAAGAGTTTTTGTCTTATTTTTTATTTAAATATAAAATAAATATAAATTTAATTTATTATATTATAAAATTAAACCAGTTTTAAACAAAGTGCCGAATTTGGGTCGATTTGAAATGGCACACCATATCTTCATTAAAATGCTAAATCATTCCTTCAAGATATATTAACCTGAATCATTTTGTTCAGACGATTGATTCTGCTAGTTCCCGAAAGCTAACTTATATTCCATTACATAAGCTAATGTCACTTTTAAAATTATGCATTGTGGAAAATCATTCACCTCCATTGGAGCATGGTACACTTCCTATTTCGGAGTCATTATTACCCTCACAATAGATCTCCTTTATTAAAGATTACGGGCTAGTAATCTACAACACTTAATCTCTCTTTTGCATCCATCCTTAATTTGTTTCAGATGAATGTACGAGTGTTATCTTAAAGTCGACCAATTAACAGGAGCACAAACTTGACAAAGCATTCCTCGAGTATTGAATAGATAGGTTAACGCAGTAATCTTTAGCTAGCTTGTGCTTTTATCAGATCTCTGACTGAGCGTTCCCGAACATTAAGTTCACTCCAGTTCTCTTCTGGCTGGAGAATAAGAATCTAAGTCATGCCGAACATTTACAATAGTCAGTAATAAGCCAAAACAGCAATTCTACTGCCATTTGCTGAGGAATTTATCATGAAACTTACTTCCATCAGACAAACAAATAAGTGTTATCAGTCTTTGAGATTACATTTGGTTACACCGGGTTTAGAATATTTCATGAGATGCTAATAAACATACTGACTTGGAAACTACCACGAATTACATAGTGGTATTATTATTTTACTTCAAATAAATTGATAAACTTAAAATATTTTTAATTTAATTATAAAACATTTATGGAAAAATTGTAATCAAGTTAATTATTTAGACAAATAGACATAATTTTTGATATTCTTATTATAATTATACAAAATTCCAACACCATTTAATATTTATGGATAAATAAATATTAATATAAACATAAATATTAATAAATATTAATAATTTGATGTGGGAGAAGTTTTGATTAATCAACCGTGAGATGCGGTGATTAATACGCTTGGAGGGTAATGGATGGCATTGCTGTAGCCAATGAAGTTCTAACTGAGGCTCGACTATTGCTGTTACCCTCCTGCCATGATCAGAGCTTTAATAGTTCAATAACACCTTTACCCCACACTGTCCTCTACAGATAACGGGGAAGATGAAAAGCATTCTCGCCCCTTTAAGCCAGTCCTTATAAGGAATAATTTGATGCTCCTTTAATAAATATTAATATAAACATATTAATATTAATATAAACATAAATATGAATATAAACATATTAATATAAACATAAATATTAATATTAATATAAACATAAATATTAATATAAATATAAACATAAATATTAATATAAACATATCAATATAAATATAAATATGAATATAAACATGTTAATATTAATATATATATAAACATAAATATTAATAATTTGACTCCTTTTATGCATTGTAATAATGTAAAAGAAGTTATTGGCTGCTTTAAAGAATATGACTGTTCCTAATAAACGTGTATGCGTATTTTAACTGATCAATCAGCTTAAGTATGCATACAAGATTTAATTATCTTGAATAAATTCTTGTCAATATACTTCTATGTTGAAAATTTGTATTTTCCATTTAAGTTTAATATATATATACAGGATAGCTGAATTAGTCTATTTCCTAAGTTTTACTTTTAAATGCTCATGAGGGCTGACTGTAAACAGTTGGGGTTTATCGAATCTTTGTGGATCGATTCAGGCACAAAGACTTTAGTTCCTAAAAGGAAACGAAATTGGGAAGTAATTAACGAACTCTGTAATACAAGTCCGTTGAGATCTTTCCAAACCTTTTGTGTATACTCGAATTGTTTCCAACGAGTTGTTTTCGACAGGGTGAAGAATAGTTTTTTTTTTTTTTTTTTTTATCGATCTCAATGTGCTTAATACACATTGAAAATCTACTAAAAGAGTTTGGTATATATTCATTAGCCCGTTATGATAGATCAAAATAATCTTTATTATTCTCCTAAAGTTTTATGAAAAACTCTCTATTTTATTTTTTATTAAAATCGGAAACGCCACAAAATCCAGACTTATTATCTTGGATGTTATGGTGAAATAACTAATTATCCAATGAAAACATTGAGCACAACTGAAGGTGAGGGACTTGTTAGTGTCTAAGTCATCTACGGTTATTATTTATCTTTGAAGCAACTTTGTTTCAAACCACTGGTTATTAGGTGAATTTAATCAGCTCTTCACTTTTTCTTGATTCATTAAAAGTAATATAGAGAAAGTTAGGATCTCGACAAATATTACTTCATAATTACCGCAGACAAAATAAATTAATCTGAATAAAGATGTTTCGACCTATTATTTTCTAGAAAGGGAAAAAAAACAGAGGAAGAAACTAATGATAACTTATCCAATTATTACAGAAGCAAAAGTTATATAAAAACAAGAGAGAAAGAGAGAGAGAGAGAGAGAGAGAGAGAGAGAGAGAGAGAGAGAGAGATTTATTGGATCTATTCACATGTTTGACTATTTTTTATGAAGCTAATTTGATGCTTTATTTTTCCTATAGACAACAATTCTGTTGTTCCAGTGTGAGACTTACTCAACTGTTGTTTAAACGGTCTACAGAATCTTCCCCATATTCTTAAGGGAAGTCGAATCCAAGTTTTCCCAACCACCTGGTTCCCATTGTTCTTTTGATAATACAAACATCATGAAGATAAAAAGAAAGTGGATATTTAAAGAAGAAAACATGGAATAAATTTCTAGATAGAATGATTACAGAAAATAGAGAGGGAGAGATAAGTGAAATAAATATGAGAGGGAGAGGAAGAGAGAGAGAGAGAGGAAAAATAAGTATGAGAGAGAGAGAGAAAGATAGAGATTTATTGTCTCTATTCTCCCTGCTGAACTATTTTTTGCAACGTGAGTTCCAAGTGTTTTTTCCTGTAGACATTCTCTGTTCTCTCACTCATGTTCTGTTTAAAACGTCTAGAAAATCGTTCTGCTATTATTTAGGAAATTCACATCCAAAGTTTGCAAAGCTATGCGGTTCGCCTTGTTCTTTTGATAATACGAAACATTGTGAAAGTAGAAAGAAACTGCAATTTAAATAAGCGAAAATGGAATACATTTCGAGATGGAGGATAAAAGAGAGAAAGAGAATATTAGAGAGAGAGAGAGAGAATATTGGAGAGATCTCGAGAAAGATAGAGAGAGAGAGAGAGAGAAGATTAAATAGAGATCGAGAAAGATAGAGAGGAAAGAGAGAAGATTGGAGAGAGAGAGAGATCGAGAAAGACAGAAAGAGAGAAGATTTGAGAGAGAGATCGAGAAAGACAGAAAGAGAGAAGATTGGAGAGAGACAGAGAGAGAGAAGATTGGAGAGAGAAAGAGGAGAGAGACAGAAGATTAGAGACCGATTAGATCGGAAAGAGAAGATTAGATACAGAGCGAGAGAGAGAGAGAGAGAGAGAGAGAGAGGGCATGAGGAAAGACAGACGACTAAAAACAAAACTGCGTAAAAAATAAGAACCATGTCAATAAAGAAATATGCGATGTGTAATAAAGGTAGAAATGGATAAACAAGAATCCTAAAGGAAATAACAAGAAAAACATTATGGACAGAAAACAAGTGATTGAAAAAACGTTGAACGAGAAATTAAATGAAGATTTTTCATAACATCATGGAAATACATTAACATTTATATGTTTTTTAAAATTTGCTGAACTTTCTATGGTTAGCATTTAAGAAACACTTTCATTAAAGGAGACTTCTTTTGAGGTTCTGTGATGAACTAGAAGGTCGCGGTGGCAGCACGTCGCCACTACAGAAACTCATGCAGCTTTCCCTATTCATTGAATATGCAGTCTCCTTATGGCACTAATGAAGAGATTGAATTATCCTGGCGCAGTTTTCTTTACTTTCTAAACACTTAGAAAGAAGGATCATCATTACCTGCTTTTAGCAGGGTAATGAATATTTTAATGAACGTTATTATAAATAACCTCACGAAAGGCGAAAATGGGGAGGGGCTAAGCACTAACACACCATAAATCCTACCACTCTGAAACAGCAAGATGAATCGAGACGCTGACGCAGACATACGAAACAATTGTAATTCTCACTCGAAGTCATTTGATTGTACGTGCTATTTAGCTTCCCAGTCCATACTTTCCATTACATTAAGCTCCACGTGAATAATATCTGTCACATCTCCTTCCGACGGGATGACTAATTTCTTTAAATTATCATACTCCGGGGAGATATCTGTTGGGGGGGGGGGAGAACTTCGTTACAAAAGGTAACAAACAAGGCCCGAGTTTTCTTTACGAGTAATGAAAAGATATACAGCGTTGTAAAGAATGTCGCCCATCTTGCCTTGTTCATAACAAATGCAAGCCCGGAGCTAAATGACTGGATATGTGACCACAGGACCATATGCTGTGCATATTGAAACAGTTAGTCTTTTGGAAAAGGCGCCTCGTTTTACATGCATGTAACTCACCCAGCGCCATTAAAGGCTCAACCTGGCAGCTTGCCAAGTTAGCTGCTAATGAAAATGCCATCTACAAGGAAGCTCACAAAATATATAATACTACCCTGTAAAATTGTCTGTTCGCATTCCCTGGAGGTAAGGCAGAATTCAAATCATGTGATAGCAAGGTCACTTACCATATGGGTTTCCATAACGATGATTACTGAGCAAAAATATTTTCCAGGTCTAATCGAGGTACGGGTCGGTCTAAGAGATCAATTTCATTGAGCATGCAATATTCATGACTTACCAATGTTCCACGGATGTGCTTCTATTTGTAAGTTGTCTCAGATCTTTCTTTTGCAGTTATCGAGATCGCATTAGGTAACATATTAAATAGAAATCTTTAATGATTTCTTAAGTTGCTGTTTTTTTTATGTAGATTCTATCTTTCATAATTCGGGTTATTTACATGTCAACAAATCAAGATCGTAATGTGTTCAAATCTAGTAGAACTTTGTATTTTGTTTTCACTTTTTCTTAATATGTCCAGTCTGTAGTTTGAAAATCAGCACCGTGCTATCATATGTGAAATGCATACAAAAAAGTGTTATAAGCGTATAGTAAATTACTAGGTAATCTGGAGACCGTTCTCGCTTCCAAATATATGGAATTTATTCCAACAACTTCTAATCTCTAATACCAACGATGAACCTACAACGCTATCACCTACATTCCCAATTGTAAGCATAGATGTCTCCTTATCCTTATAAGGACTGGCTTAAAGGGGCGAAGCAAGAATGCTTTTCATCTTCCCCGTTATCTGTAGAGGACAATGTAGGGATAAGGTGTTACTGAGCAATTAAAGCTCTGATCATGGAAGGAGGGTAACAGCAATAGCCGAGCCTCAGTTAGAACTTCATTTGCAGCATTGCCATCCATTACCCTCCAAGGGTATTGAATTGAATGAATCAATCCGCATAGATGTCTTATTCTTATAAGAACTGGGCGATGGACTGAGTCCTTGACTCTTTATCCCGTCATCTGAATGAAGTAAATCTGTGTGGATGGAGTGTTATTGAGCTAAAAAGCTCTAGTCATGGCTGGGTAACAGCAATAGCCGAGCCTCAGTTAAAACTTCATTGGCTACAGCATTGCCATTTGTTACCCTGGAAGTCCTAAAAAGGACTTTTTTTTTTCGAAATATCTCTTCCTACTTGCATAGATGTCTATTCGTTTATTCACTCTTTACAATTAAAGTTATATTTTTAAAATGTTGGTGTAAATATGCAAACTCATAAAATATAATAATTTACCAAAATTCTTTTTATTATTTAAGAAATAAAAACATTTATATTTATTGCATCTATATTTTATAATCAGTAATTCATAATGAAGAATATTATTTGTAGTATTTATTTATTTATTTGATAGCCATTTGTCCGCTTTTTTAAACCGACAACCGCAAAGCTTCTTGTATTTATACAGCACACTCTGAATATATATATCTAGAGTATTTCCTTAGTGGGTTTCGAACGTTTATTCTAAAAGCGGTTTTAAAGAACTTTCTAAAAGATAGACTGCATTTTAAAGATGAAGAAGAAATCCTTTGCTGAGTAACCAAAAAGCCGACATCTTTAATGCAGTTTGATGCGGTGAGAGCTCAAAGTAGGTTTTTAAAGAGAAAAAAGCAAAGCAAGCTTACCTTGCCCAAAATCCCTACAATAAATAAACAACACTCTCACTTGTGCCCGTTTAATAATAAAATCGTGTGCAGCTATATTCGTTTAAAGCTACATGCGGGAATAGGTACTAACGAAATATGTTTGTTCAAAACATTATATGTGAACGATTGTAGCTTGCAGCAGCTGTGCAAAGAGAGCAATTATAGTTTAATATCATAGTTATTTATGACAAGAAAGTCGTCTGTTGCTTTCAGTGCAGTAGGAAAGGTAAGAAATTGTAACAATAGAAAGATTAATCTGTCTATTATGTGTATAATAATCTGACAATCCCTACACGATTTCTAGTGAGTATTATTATATATAGATAAGTCACCATGATTACCGATTTTATCGCAAATATTTTCTCTAGTTATATGGTAGTAAAACATAAATATTAATAAGATTAGAAAGATTATATCCCGCCTGCTATGAAAGATTTGACGTTTTCCATGTTACTATCTTTTAGAAATGAAGGAGAACCAGACATTAGGAGTAGTAGGAATTACTCAGGAGATAACTAAGATCAATGAAGGCAGTACATTGTGTCTGCACATTGTGTGTGTGTGCTATCCATCCCTTTTGTCAGTTTTTACGTAAGAAAATACCGACATTTCAGAGAAAGAGGGAATCATCTAAAATCCTCGTGTTTTATCGGCTGATGTACATTATTTTCTGATGGTATTTTAAAACGATTTAGAAAATATCAATTTGTTTTCCGACTGCACTAGAAATGTTACCATGACAAAACGATTAGATACATAGAGAGAGAGAGAGAGAGAGAGAGAGAGAGAGAGAGAGAGAGAGAGAGAGGGGTATTATGACCCATAAAGAGCCACATCATCATCAAAAATTAGTAATTTCTGAATTGGTGGTAGGTGAGAGTGATGGTAGGCAAATCCGGAAAGTTCATAGAATATAACTGAGAAATTAAACAGTCTTCTTATTTCATGAATGATGTTGGTTTGCGACTATTTATTTGCGACTGTTGATGTATCATGCGGTCAGATCATTCTCGTTCCACTATTATACGGTATTAGCTAGATCCCTTGGTGTTCTGATTAGGAGGGAAAGTTTTTGCATGTATTCTAGATGTTCTTGAAATAATGGATAACTATTCCTCTATCACTGCACCAGCAAAATATTTTGTTTAGAAAGATGAAAATTTCAGCCCACGCTAATATTAATATACACCATGAAGAAAGATAAGGTGACAAGCTGTTAAAATCTGCTATTGTCTACCGATTATTTGTTTCTAATTGACGCATTTCTTAGTTTCTTCATATCTTGTTAAAGTAGGGCGATACAATTCACCTTAGTCGAAAATAAAAGAACGATGAATCTGTTTTGTCGTATAAAAAAGCTGAAGATTCGATGAAAAAAGAAGGATCACACTAGAAAGATTATACTGTAGTATCAATGCAAATCGTAAGTATATTCTTGCATTGTCCATTTATGTCAGAGGATTATTAATACTTTTGGAATCCCTTTTCAAATACATTCTTTGGTATCACTAAGAGTCTTTGTTCCAGTTTAATTGTACCAATATTATTATCAAATATATTCTGGTTCTCGAGTTTGTTAAGTTGATAGTATTATTAAATAATATTGGCACAATTGTTGAGGGGAATCAAAGTACCTACGCCGATTCATATGAATCTGTGTAGGTGCGTACGTATGGACGATATTGCGCAAATGGCATACTGGCCGGAAATGAACACAGTTTGGCTAAGTTCTTTAAATAGCTCATAAGAATAAGAACTGGGAATTAGATATAACGATCTTTATGGTTTCAAATGTGTAATCTCATCCCCAAATATTTAGTTTAAATGGTCCCATGTGCAAAATTATGATACTTCAAGGATAATAAACTGTTTTCCTATTAAATAATCAGCCCTCGAGCTCCTACATTTCGAAAACATCTGGGAATTCTCTATTTCAACAGCCGATCGTATATATTTTAAGCATATACGATCGGATGTTGAAATAGAGAATAAGCGTTTTGAATAAGCGAAGAAAGAGTAAATAGAAGATGAAATTTCAATGCTAACTAAAAAGAACGACTCAATGGAGTCAGATATAATCTTGATACATCTCGTCTGGCCACATTTGTAAACGCATTTTGCCATCGAACATTGTAGCTTACGATAAAAAAACAAAATTCAAACTGATCAGATCTCAGAGTCAGCAGAGATATGAATCATAATGGCTTTATTTGGGGATTTGGGAAGTTAATGGGATTTAACATGAACAGCGGAGCCTGTGTGATGTCATTTCTAATTAGATGTATATTCACTTCAATATAAGGTGAATCAATATAACGTTCGTCATAGTTCGTCATTTACTAGTCAATACTAGTAAATAGCTCTTTCAGTATAATTATCGATTAATATTCTCCGTGTTTCCTTTAAACATAAGGATGCCAATTTCCAGACGAGTCCTTTGCAGAAAAAAAATGCATATTTCAGGTAATTACGAAATAATGTTGAAATTATATTTTATGCTCAAATACATTAAAACTTATTTTGTTGACGACTTTGCACTTTAATTAATTGTCTAAGCGAAGAGCATTGATCTAAAATCGTTACTACACAGTCGCATATTTCTTAACGGCATTTGGATCGATCACAAAAATAATCCCTTCAATATTCTAATAAATAGTATTTTATATTAAAAATATTTATTATTCACTTTTATTATATTATCAGTTTATTATTTCATTTGATTAGAAGAATTAGGTCATAAATGGGAAAGTGGATTACTGTTGGCGATCGTTTGATTTTATCAATGGAATCAATTCACAGTTTCACTGTTAGTCTTCTATGCTATGCAGAGAAGCAACATGTAAAGGTGCACGCATGGGTTTACAATTAACATATTGCGTTACAACTCTTTTTATTGCTAAAATTTTACTTTTTCAATAGCAAGGCTGTGCACATCTCCAAAACCTTTCCGCTTTTATCCCCAAGATACTGACTACTGAAGATGTATTCTTGTAGTGATTCCAAGTAGCATAGACTAACCGATATAAAAATAGAAAGTGAGCTCACTTATCTCTTTTATGACCCCAAAAGAGTTTGGTTTTGTCGTAAGATTCGAAGAAAGAAAAGTAAAGATGCTATTTACAGTGTAGTAATTACTTCCTGGTCGCCAAAACAGGTTGATACTTCATTATCGTTAATTCTCATAAAAGAAGTGGAGTGGCACAAATGGCTTTCGAAAAACAGTTCTCTCCGTACTGTGAAAAGTTTTCACCTCCAAAAACTCTTTGCAGTGGTCAAGGTGTACATCGATAATGTACTAAGTAAAAAGGAGTGGTTTTCGCTTTTGTTTGTATTCAGGGAAGTACGTAAGCCATCTGTAGCTTACTGTTTCAATTTGAGAAAGTTATCCGATTTTGCAGTCGTTGTTTTAAACTATTTTTCCCTTCAAAATAAATAGCACTTGACGTTGTTTAAAATGTAACACAAGATGAATCCTAAATTGTATCTTGCGGTATTTGTGTTTTATCTAGCTATCTTGTTTAAAGAAGGCGTTGTGGTTTACTGCATATGGACTATACTTTCAGTAAATCCATCCCCCTCCTTTCATTGTCTTCCAAGGTGTGAACAGAGCAACAAATTCTCACAAAAACTGCAGGATGAGAATTCAAGATAAGGAAGCATATCACGAAATTTAGCCTCGTAATCTGTTATATAATGTAAAATACAGAAAAGAATGTTTTTTTTTGCATGCTTAAAATACACTTATAATTATATTCCGTGGATGATGGATGACGGATTTCGTCAAAGAATACAGCTTCGTCTAATCAATAATTAGTCGCGTACACTATCAAATCCCTTATTTCGATGTTTCATTTCCCATCTAGTCCACACATATTCAATTTAAAAATTTCGCTCTTCCTGTGATTTCTAAAGTTTCCGCGCACAATAAGAACTCATCTGCCTATCAAGGTAAACCTTCATTATTTGTGTGCTCTACAAATCAAAATAAATGAATCAAGTAGATTAATCAAACTTCGTTTCAGCGCCAGTTACGATTATACATAAATTACTTACAAATCTTAAATCTTAAATGGCTAGAGTAATTTTAGTCAAGATTCTCCAGTGCTAAATATCATCATTATTTGATATTTTCTAATTGTTAATGGTCATTTTGCTCATTAATAAAATAGTTACATTGTTTTTAATAATAAATGCATCATCGCAAAAATACAATCTTTTTCAAGGCATATATCCTTTCACGGTAGATTAGCAGATAAAAAAGGAAAGAAATTATAACTAGAATTAACTTCAGTCATGATTAAGAGTTTTGAACAAAATCTTCCTGAATAAGATTTCCACGATGAATGTTTGATAATGGACGGGACAAATATTTTGTTTATGTACATTATAAAAGAACTGAGAAATACAATTTTTTATGTCATTCTTTTAATTTTAATGCACTAACACTTATTATGACACAGGCTCATATTACATGCACATTATTTACAAATAATTAAATTTCATGACACCATTAATAAGACTGTTATTATTGTTAAACATCGTATCACAATTAGGTGTTGACATATCGTTTTGCTATGAAAGGGAGTAAGCATCCACATGGGAAAGAAACCAAGAATTAATTTATTCGTACAACGCATATAATTATTGTCAATATGCTCATTTCTCTCTCTCTCTCTCTCTCTGAAGCTTTCTGAAGTTTTCTTTTTCTTATTTAATTTTACGTCTTCATTACTAGATTATTGGAAGTCTTCAAAGAAAAAATTAACAGAAACTGATCTCTTGTCTAAAGTATATTAGATTAGATTTATCTGAATGTCGCTGTCTTATCGATTCAGCAATTAATTCCAACTATCTTTATTTATGAACTCAACTAATGATAAAAATTACACCGATGGATGCTTAATTTCTTAATGAAATATCCAAATCTAATTTCGGATAACATGAAGAAACTTTTATCAGAATTCTCTTTCTTTATGCATTTTCCCTTTTATGTGTCATGTCCGAGAACGCCGTAATTCACTGTAACAGATTTTCTTCGTGACATGCAAGCTTGTAAAAATTTTGCAGGGGTAAGCTACTCTCCACTAATTGCACTAAAAGTACCTTTTTATGGATTTGTGTGCCCCGCACGTTTCCTTCCCAAAAAAAGGATTAAAACTTCCAATTATAGAAGTGGAGGAGAGAAAGAATGAAAGAGAGAGAGAGAGAGAGAGAGAGAGAGAGAGAGAGAGAGAGAGAGAGAGAGAGAGAGAGAGAGAGAGAGAGAGAGAGAAAGACTGAGTTTTATTTGTATCTCACTTTGTTTTTCCTAGTTTTCTAGGTTAAGTATTAATTTTTTTTTTAAATAGAAAGCTTTGATTTCAATATAAACATCCGATTTGAACCAAACGAATCATTATAAAGCTTAATAAACCTAATTTAAATTTCATCCGAGAAGAATTTTAAATTAAATTTAAAGTAAGAGAACTTCTATAAAATGTAATACAATGTTTTAACTGATATAATAATATTGTGATAGATTAAAATTTTAAATTTTATCGTACCGTAGTATTTGCTTTTAATATAATACACCAGTTAAATTCTACTATAACTTAAAAATAGTACGAAATGACAAACCAATTACAGTTAATGTTTCTTTGGACTATGTTGGGCTTTTGAGGTTTCAAAGTGAAAGATTAATGCATAGTAACCAACGGTCATCCATCTTTTCTTTATCGTGATATTAAAATAAGTTACCGAAAATAAAAAGAAATGCAAATATTTGCATTCTCTACACATAAACTTAATGAACTCATTTTGTGTTAGGTTCTCTTAAAATAGGTTAGCAAGGAAATCGTGGATCAAATGTTTCAAGGGAGTAATTTTATATACTCACAAGAGGATGTATAGACCACGTACCAAACAGAAAAGACCCGATGCCTATCCATTCTAGACAAGGGAATATATGCATACGAAGGGCGTTGAAGGAGTGCAGCTATTTTTCAGGCGACGTTAACACGCGAGCGAAATTAGATGGAAAGATCCATTCATATGTTATATGCTCACGCAGTAAAATATTAAGGCTCATTGTAGTTTGTATTAACACATTCTAATCGCATCGCATAGCTATAACGGGTTCTATCACCGCTTTAGCGAAACGAACTAAATTGAAATTAATGATCATGTGAACATAGGGTTGACTTATTAAAAAAACGAGAATGAGTAGTTAATAATTGATCAAGAAGAATATCAGCAAATAACGAAATCCGATTATCGAATTAAAAAGCTAACAAATAACTAAACATTCATAATAGTCAAATAATCGCTTGATAATTGATTGTGTCTGATAAGAACCAGATAACTTGATATATCAAAATGATGAATTTATTAGGTGTGTTTTTAATTCAGTAAGTAGATATTCTAACAAATGATTACTAAAAATTTATAAATATAAATTTTATATAATAGATAACCTGTTAGATACTAATATAATTACTTATTTGGTAGAATAATTATTTATTACATTTTTATTCCAGGTGAAATCAAAATATAATTTTATTTATTAATTTTTGAGAGTATTTCTTGTTACAAAATATTCCCAGAATTCTAAACCTCTAATAAAACTGTATAAATTTCGCTTCTTGCTTAAAAAAGACATCTTTTATTACCAAAATTATACAAATCTAAGTATTATTATACGAAATCAATGTAGATGTTATTTTGTCCTTATTCTCACGGATATATATTTCCATGGCAACACATTATGACCATCAAGGTAACTGCGCAATGAATATTTTTCTTTTCATGTTTCCTTTTCAATTAATAATAATCAAAGGCAATACGATTTAGCAACAAAATTTAAATGCTGAAGATTAATAATACTATTCTTTCTGTCACAACGAGAGGAATGTCAGTATAAAAGACATAAATGTGTACTATACACGTAATTTAGGACTTTGTCATCAGGTCCTTGTCTGTTATCTAGGCCCCTTGTTTGTGATTTTGAATAGTAAAATTAAAATTATCCTTTATCATAGGTAAACTCTGTTATTGTTAGAAAGTGTTGGGTTATTCAATCGCACTTGAAAGAAAAAAGTGTGTGTGTGTGTGTGTGTGGAGGGGGGATTTTTTCAATTCTTCTTTTCATACCTGCTAAATCTTAACTAATGCGTAACTTCAATCAATCTAAACATTTAAACGTTGTGAATGTTATTTATTTCGATAATGCGAACTTCATATGAAACTTATTTTGTTAATATCGATACTTAAGGCTAGTTTGTCTATTTTCATAAGGAGTATCCCTTATTATAAGAGGCACTCCTTATGAAAACAGGCAAACTAGCCTTAAGTATCAACATCAATTTTAGAGGGGTGAGATGGAAATTTTCCAGAAATAATATTTATTCTGTTAATTTTTAAATGAAGATCTTTAACCTTTTTACTTTTCTTTATGTGAGAAGATTTGCACTTTTTTTTATAGATTGGTTGCACGAGTATTGCTACGTTACTTAAATTTAGCCATTTCTGAAGTTGAAACGCCTCAAATGGAACTATTCGTATATTTCTAATGGCAAATAATAAAAAACCTTTAACTAATTCCGTAGTTTTGGTATTTAGTTTATTTTTTATTATCTAAAAAAAAACACAGTTCCAATCCTGATCATTTGAGTGCTGTCTATGACGTTCTTCGCCAGCTCTATTGCGGATAATACTGTAATAGAAGATACGACCCTCTCTGCCGATGTTTTTGCTCTGAATTATGCCTCTGTTGGCCCCAATGACACGTGTAGGCTGTGCAGTTACTTCGCAATGGCTGGCCATTTGGCTGGTTATCGCAGCTAAGTGCAGCTGCTGTTCTTACCGTCAAATATCGTTCCTAATTGGGTAGTTTAAAATCTCTCCCTCGTGACATCGGAAACAACTAGCGTTCATGTAGCTTATCTCTACTTCCAGCTTGCTCAGGTCACGCTAAAGGTCACGAAGAACGAAACCCAACTGGACGTGAAAGAATGATTTCGCTTTTCTTTTGTAGGGAGTGCGTACTTGTAGAAATGTTTACCCGCCGAGATTACGGCAAGACTTGTAATAAGAACGGGCTTGCTGAGTATGAGTGGAGAGTATGGTCATGTGCTCATTGTGGGGAAAATAATTGATGGGGTAGTTTAACGTACGTGGATTATAACTTCGATAGTCTTTTGACTATCGAACTTATTTAGAAAAAACTTAAGTCAACGATCATATTTATTGCAGTCGGACTTTATATATATATAAAGCAAAGGGGACATTCATCATAGGCCTAAAGGAGTTGAGAGAGAGCACGAGGGGATGGGAGGAAGCAAGTGAACTCAATAAATCATGAGATAATTAGAGCATTTGTCTTTCAGAATGTAATTTCTTGCACACTGTAATGAGTAAAATACTTTGGCTGAAATACTGGGCTTTAATCTCTCTTGCAATTTCGGATATCACCATTAAAATATTTCATAAAATAAAACCTGATACAGTTATAATTAAATTACTCCTATGCATATATATATATCCTATCCTTCATGCTGAGACGGTGATCAGAATACATTAAGAAAATTATGAAACAAACTACCGTGTTAGAGTAAAACTTAGTTTAATATAAACCAAAATAAACACTCGTCGGTTCGACCTTCACATCAAGGTCATCATCTGGAGTATACACATATATACAAAGAAACAAGCTACACAACAATCTAAATGGTATGCTATTGGCCTGACCTCTGGCTTAAAAAATCCTTACTACATCAAAGCTAGAGTCTTGTAATTATCATTAGTAGGTTAAAAGTAAATTAAGATGGAGAGCAACATGTTCATACCTAAGAAATTACAAATTCACACCAAAGAAAAACACATATAAATTACAATGTGGGTTTGTCAGGGTTTGCTAGAAAACTAAAAGGGCTGAATGTGTGTCATCCAAATTCTTGGGATTTTATGATTGGGGTTGTTAATAGAAATTTCATATGCTTCTTTAAGCTTCCATTCATACCAGGTTTTTGTATGATGTAAAGAACAAGTACTTTTCCAATCAATTTGGTGTAGGGTGTTAAGAGCGTGATCTGAGAGGCCTGCTTCTCCAAAATTGTTAACTTTAATGTGCTGCTTGTGTTCCGTTTTTTACGGATAAGGATTGTACGTCCAGTTTCTCCAATATAGGTAAGTTACAGGTGCAATAAACTCCAGTGGGTGCCAATGGGAGACAGGATCCTTAGAGAGATGAACATATTTTTTTAATTTTAAAAGTGGCATTAAGATTATAATGGTGTAGAATTCTATTTTTTTTCCCTTATGACCCTTTAACATATGGAATAGCTATGGGTTTACTGTAATATATATTATTTTTGATGAAGTTTTATGAAGAATTTTATTAATAGTATTTTTTTATAGCCATTATTTATAAATCTATTGCTAACAATTTTTAATTCTTGTTTAAGAGCTTGTTCATTAAAGCAAATTGTTATAGATCTTTTTTGAGAGTGCTAATGATTCCAAGAATTATACACCATTATAATCTTAATGTCACTTTTAAACCACTTTTAAAATTAAAAAAACATATTCAACTGTTCTAAGGATCCTGTCTCCCCATTGGCACACACTGGAGTTTATTGCACCTGTAACTTACCTTATATTAGAGAAACTGGACGTACAATCCTTATCCGTAAAAAACGGAACACAAGCGGCACATTAAATTTAACAATTTTGGAGAAGCAGGCCTCTCAGATCACGCTGTTAACACCCTACACCAAACTGATTGGAAAAGTACTTGTTCTTAACATCATACAAAAACCTGGTATGAATGGAAGTTTAAAGAAGCATGTGAAATTTCGATTAACCACCCCAATCTTAACAATAATGGTGACATAAAAATCCCAAGAATTTGGATGGCACACATTCAGCCGACAGAGGTTTCGAATAAACCCTGACTTTAGGACTCTAAGCAATTTTTAGCTTTTATTGGCTACTATCCATACCAGTTTGTTGTAATTTATATGTATACTTATATGAGAAAATTTTTTTGGTGTGAACATGTTGCTCTCCGGCTTAATTTAATTTTAACTTAATAATAATAATAATAATAACAGGACTCTAGCTTTGATGGAGTAAGGGTGTTTTTGTTACACCAGAGGTCAGGCCAATAGTTATAACGGTTGACCAGTAAGCTAGAGTCCTGTTTTTTGTGGTTCAAAAAACAGGACTCTAGTTTGTAAGTGGAATTTTGAACCACACAGAGGGTGGTTCAAAATTCCACTTACAAACTTTGAGGGGAGATAGCGAACATCAAAATCATCCATATTCACATAGGAAAGCATGACCAGGAGGTACTAACAGGGACACAAAAATACAGAAGTAGCGTAAAAAACCTTATTTGGCGTAACTGAACAGTTCAATAGTAGTTGGATACATAATATGGTTTCACATGAGGTGCTCAAAGTTACGACTATTAACAGTGATGCATGCCTGACACCCACGACGCATTGATTGCTGTACATTTTCGAAAATACTTGGAGTTTCCCAGATATTATCAGCGGCGATGGTGATTCTTGCCACGAGGTCCATATGTCAGAAGCCTGTTGCCTCTAACATATGGACCATCCACCACGCTCAATCCATCGAGCGCCAAAGGACCTGTACGAATACTGGCGCACAGAAATGCCAAAATGGGCTGAAGCCACGTCGTGTTGGAACCACATCTGCCGACGCACAGTCACTGGAACATTGTTCAGTAAATCCGGCAGAACTTCTTCCAGAAAGGTCCGATACTTCTGGGAGTCCAGTCGGGGTGGTAACAGGTATGGGCCGACTAAACAGTCAGCGATGATTCCTGCCCATACATTAATGGCAAAGCGTTGTCGTGAAGCATGTGATCGCACAGGGTGTGGGTTCTCATGGGCCCACACATGAGCATTGTGGTGATTGAAGACACCTTAGCGGGTAAATGAAGCTTCATCCGTGAACAAAACACAAGTTGGTAAATTCGGGTCTACGGCACTTTTCTGCAGAAACCGCTGCGCGAATTCCACACGTCGCGGATAATATTCGGCCATCAGTAACTAGACGCGTTGCAGATGAAATTGATGTAAGGACTCAGAGTGCAAAACGTGCAATACATTGTCTCTGGATTATTGTCCATCGCATGCAACACCTCCTCTTCTATAGCGGGATTTCGCTTCGATCCTGGCCACCTACTATCATGCCTGCGATCCCTGAATGATCCATACTCACACAAATTCTGATGTAAACGCGCAAACATATGGTGATGCGGTACACGTCTGTTTGGGTACTCTTTCGCGATACATTCGTATAGCGGCTCGTCCATTACGGTCAGCTAACCCGTAAACGAGGTGCATGTTTGCCATCTCAGCGTTCGTAAAACGACATGTTCTTCGTACGACGTCGAAAGTTTGAATAAAGAAGCCCAATTACTCACCTGGAGCGCTGGCAAACAGTGCTAGTTTATTTGTTCCCTTATAAGGACTGGCTTAAAGGGGCGAAGCAAGAATCTTTTCATCTTTCCCGTTATCTGTAGAGGACAATGTAGGGATAAGGTGTTATTGAGCTATTAAAGCTCTGATCATGGCAGGTGGGTAACAGCAATAGCCGAACCTCAGTTAGAACTTCATTGGCTACAACATTGCCATCCATTAGACCTCAAGAGTATTAATTATATACCATCCGAGTATTCCCCTTACGTTCTTAAAAGAATTGGGCGATGGACTGAGTCCTTGGCTCTTTATCCCGTCATCTGAATGAAGAAAATCTGTATGGATGGAGTGTTGTTGAGCTAAAAAGCTCTAGTCATGGCTGGGTGACGGCAATAGCCGAGCCTCAGTTAAAACTTCATTGGCCACAGCATTGCCATTTGTTACCCTGGAACTGTTTAGGTAAAGGGTAAAATCTCAACAGACGATCTTTAGGCCACTCATTCGTGGGCGAAAGACCGTCTAAATCTCCGCGTTTGTTCCATTCAGTGAAACTCGACCACCGAGTAGTATCACTCATTCCGAAGAAAATAATTCACCGACAAGAACCCCTCAGCGGGCCGTGCCGGAGAACACTTTCCTCGGAGACTCAATTTGCTCCCTTAAGGCAAAAACCTTAAGAGAGCGAACTCAAAAACTCATCACCCAGGATAACAGCAACAGCCGAACCTCAGTTAACTTCCTTGGTTCAGCATTGCTAATTGTTACCCTGATTAGTAAGTAAAGGGTAAAATCTCAAAAAAATCGGACGATCTCTAGGCCACTCCATAGTGGGCGAAAGACCGTCCCTATCTCAGCGTTGGTTCCACTCAGTGACGCGCTCCCCGACCACTGAGCAGAACCGCTCAAATTCCGAGGAAAATAATTCACCGGCAAGAACCCCTCAGCTGGCCGTGCCGGAGAACACCTTCCCCGGAGACTCAAAGTGCTCCCTTAAGGCAAAAACCCTAAGAGAGCGAACTCAAAAACTCATTGCCCAGGATAACAGCAACAGTCTAACTTCAGTTAACTTCCTTGGTTCAGCATTGCTAATTGTTACCCTGGATGTCTTAAAAAGGACTTTTTCATAATTTCTCCCCGGGTATTCCCCTTATAGTCCTTATAAGGACTGGCTTAAAGGGGCGAAGCAAGAATGCTTTTCATCTTCCCCGTTATCTGTAGAGGACAGTGTATGGATAAGGTGTTATTGAGCAATTAAAGCTCTGATCATGGCAGGAGAGTAACAGCAATAGCTGAGCCTCAGTTAGAACTTCATTGGCTACAGAATTGCCATCCATTACCCTCCAAGGATATTGGATTGAATGAATCAATCACCGCATCTCACGGTCGATTGATTCCATTCTCAACCTACCTTTGGGTATTCCCCTTATAGTCCTTATAAGGACTGGCTTAAAGGGGCGAAGCAAGAATGCTTTTCATATTCCCCGTTATCTGTAGAGGACAGTGTATGGATAAGATGTTATTGAGCAATGAAAGCTCTGATCATGGCAGGAAGGTAACAGCAATAGCCGAGCCTCAGTTAGAACTTCACTGGCTACAGCATTGCCATCCATTACCCTCCCCTCCAAATAATACAACTTAATATAACTGAATCATTTACGATTATGAATGGTGTATTATAATTTATTCATTTATTTTTACTTAAAATATACTTTTAAATTAAAAAATGTGTATATTCAGACTCCGAATTTTGTATCTACGTTACATAGATTTCTTTGTAATACGAATTTTATGTCATATTTAAACCATCTCACATGCTAATCACATCTTACTTCTTAAATATTTACAGTACTTGTATACTACTTTAACATGTTTATAAGTTATTTCTGTTAAGTTTGATTCTGACACAGAATGAACAAAGAAATGAAATTTCAATAGTACTTATTAATATAACATGCAAAGTAATATAACACAGCATGAAAAGCACGAGAATATAGAGAAATATTTTAAGAAAGTTTATTTGGCTATTCGACTATCCCTATGAAAGAGATGACTAAACAGTGACTTCTGTCTTCCATTCATAAATATCTTGATAATAGGTTCAAGCATCATCTATTTCTCTTTTTGACTTTTAAGAACTTGCCATTCATGCTTAAATCACACGGAAATTATTGTGATTTTTTTTCTCTTGACGAAACGTCTCTGTTCATAGATTTTGTTTCAATGATTCCGCTCTCTGAACTTAAGTTATTTTACCGCCTCTAATTCAATGATTTTTATTTGGTAATTCATCTCCATATGAGTGAATCACTTCTTCTATATAATCAGTTGCATAACAAGTTTCACTATTTTTTTAGTCATGTCTTTAAAAGTTTCGGTTTTACCGAAATAGGCTTCCAAAAATCTCGGACTATTAAACACCTATGGATCCCCATTCGTAGGTGCCAATGCCTGCGGAATAACCTTACGTAAATAATAAACTTGAAAGTGGCAATCGCCCGAGTTGGCAAACAGCCCACGAATACACTGAATTAGCTGTCTGCCTTGCAGGAGACAGCTGTTTGGTAGCGTCCGGGTAACGTAGGCGCGTTTAGCAAAATTCTCATAACTCGAAATTTTTTTTTGTCGTGGGCCTTTGAGGATAATTTGGTTAAGTCATAATTTACATAAGCCGAATTTGAGTAGGTCGGAGAGAGAGAAAAAAACCCATTAGTGACAACGATGTTTTTTGGTTGGAAAGAACTGAGTTCGAACCACTTCTAGGAGGTGGAAAATCTTTATAACGTTTCAAATGAAAGTGATTTAACTTTTCTCACAAACGGAAGGAATTTTCGTTCCAGGAAACTCGGATTTTTTTCATCTCACAGGACAGACAAATCGACCATAGAATACATGCAACTGATTAGGATTAACCGCCGTGTACATCACATTAATTAAGATTCTATAATGTTGAGTTATTTGGATAACAAACCATTAACTCTCCATTAAATTCCTTTTATGTTGGATTTAGAGTTAGATAATCCAGAAATATCCCTCTAAAACCTAAATGGAATTTCTCCATATCGCTTCACACCACTGACAATCTTGTTAGTGGTCTCACACAGGCTAATGAAAACATGTACATCATCTTAAAGACGATCAAAAACCGTTTTTTCATAGTGTGGCTTAATCCCGCGACATGTTTGGAGAAAGCAGACACTACTCAGTTGTCTAACACGAGAATCGTATATTCAGCAATTATTCCCCAAATGAAAGGCTTATATTTTAATGAGGAAACAATCTCATTTTGATTTCGGATAAATGAATAATAAAATCATTAAAAAACTCCAAAAGTGTCTTTTTTTTTAAATGTCATTTTTCTGTTTTGACATTCATAAAGCTAAGAGATGTCTCCCCCCCAATTATTTCCCCCTCTCATTATTGTGTATCTTAAGCCGTAGCCAAACATTTAGAAAACTACGATAGATTATTCGGTTTGACACAGCAGTGGTGAAGTACTAAGTGACATTGGATTAATTAGTTCTATGTTTAATCCACGCCTCCTTAGCCGAATTAGTTTAGACGCGCCTTTTGGTTGGAAGGTTCCCCCAGAGTTCGAATCCTGTCCATGACGTAATGAACGTTTATGTTTTCAACTAAATGGTAAATTAGAGTCTCATATGGAGGTACAGTTTTTTATTATTTTTTTTTTCTTAGGAAACTCAGGTTTTTGGTCTAAGATAACAGGCATGAACCCTGAGTAAGGTTTCTTATATTTGCTTTCTCTAACCCTTATGTTAAAATCCACCTTTCTTTCTAACCCATAGATTAAGCTAATTTCGCACTCTACGTTTTCCCAACCTTCATTCTCTTTCCCTTCTAATAACTTACCAAGGACTGCAAGAAGGTAATCCATTTTTCTCCCAGAAAATATCATTTATTTTACAATCACTTTTAGATGGATTAATCCTCCATCTGTCGCGGGCATTTTGTCATTTATCAACAAAATCTTCGTCATTCTCTGCATACATTCGCCATTTCCGAGTGAGATATTATCCAAGTCTTTACTCCGACGTCAGAATTCTTCGCGAACAGCTCCTTTCATCTGCTCGTCGTCTGCAATATGGCGTTCCCGAAGTGTATCATTTAGGGACCAAATACGTAGTAATCATAGAGTGCTTGATCCTGGCTATAGATGGGAGGGAGAAGATCTTTCCAACCACATGTTGCAGCACATCCCTTGTGCAAACTGACGTAAGGCAGTGCATTGTCACAGAGAAGGAGAACACCCTTCATTTCTTTAATTTTTGGAGAGAGAAATCACAAATTTTGAATTGTGGTGTCAGTATGTAAAACGTTTAAAGGGAAATCTCTCCTCTCACTGTTCCGTTACACGGATCCCATATCGCCATCGAAAGGCTGTCTTTTGATTATTGAGACGATGCTATTCCATCGAATATCTCTTCGTTTCAGGGTCGTAATGGAGAAGGCATTTTGACTCATTTGTGACAGGAAGGTATTCCTTTCATTCTAGTAACGCTGAAGAAGTTCCGTACATATTACTTTCAAGGCTTCTTTCCATTCATCACTCAGAATTTTGGGACCTACTGTGCGACAAACCTGTTGTAGTCCAAGTCCTTAATGATGGTCAATCCCTATTGATTTTCCGATATCGACTGTGTTGCTAAATTCGCGAGTTTGTGATGTCACGATCATCCCTGATCAGTGATTATTGTTGTCCGTACTTCAATATCGTCGCTGGAAGGCCGCTTTAAGGCTTATCCCTTACCTCGGTGTCTTTTAGTGCTTATGTCAACAGCATCGCCTACATACATATTTTCCAGACTGATCTGAATTTCCAACAGACCCGCGTCTTCTGCAGTAAGCAATTCAATTACTATTCCCGGTTTCCTATATGTTTCTATACCAGTAGCCGTTTTAAACGACTTGGGCTACGCTCACGTGACCAATCTCAGCTCTCATCATTGTCGTGAAACTACAGATACTGTTGTCCACTTAGTGATGAATAAAGCTGATGAATAATTGAATCAAAAGCAAGAAAAAATCGGGGTGGCATTAATTTCGTTCCGCCGATCGTATTAGTTTAATAATAATTAATAATTTATTAACTGATATTTATTTTAATCTGATGTTTTTCCTAATTACTAGTTAATAGAATCCATAAATAACCGTTCCTTATCAGTCTTCTTTTTCAATCGGAATGTTTCGTTTTCTCGCTTTCCGTTTTGATAAGACTAAGGATCAAATTCAAGATCAAATCCAGATTTGATTAAAAAATATGGTAATTTTTCTTCTAATTCAAGTTCATCAGATAAATAGAACTTGTCTGATATTCAGGTCCAAGCTGCCACCCGATCGAAACCTGAGTTGTAAAGCTGTCAAACAATAAATATGTAAAATATCAAATAGAACTATAAATCCAGCTCGATTTCACATTTTAAAGGTGTTCGATATGGGTGATCGCAGTCAGAAGATAAATCTCGTAAACTATAAAAACCTCTCTAAGAAACTGGTGATATTAGATGATAAAAAATAACAATAATATAAATACTAATGAAAAATAAAAAAAAGGCTACAAAAGGGACCCATGAAATGTATCACATAAGCTCTTTTCGTTTTATTTTGATAAAATGTCTCTACATTTTATTGGGCTTCCGATCTTATTATGAATTCTGAAAAGGTCTGCAGAGACATGATGCGCAATTTTCGAAGTACAGTTATAGAAACGTACTGAACTCGTAAATAAGCTTAAAATTCGTGGGCTACGGTATATAAGTGGATAGAATTTTCTACAATGTGTATCAATTCTACAGATGGGAAATATAAAAATAAAGGGTAAAACAGGTTTGAGAGATTCATTACGTGCGTTATGATATCTTCTGGTTCCAAACATGAAATCGGTCAGCGATGTGTCTTTATAAAATATTCAAAGTGCTTTGATATTCCTTCCAGCTAGTGAGCTTTCTAAATCGCTGGCGCATGTTTCGATAAAGATTTTTTGTTGTTGTTCTATCTGAAATTGCTTCGAATACATACATACATGGCCACCAGAGTAAATGTCATTTTGATATTGCACTGAATGGGAGGAGATGTTTTCTGAGAATATTTGTTGCAACATAGAGATGTGAAGAAAATGTCTGTAATTGGTAGATATGCGCTGTTTTTATTTCTATCCAGTTTCTGAACACATTTGAAAAAAGGAAGTCAAGAGAATTACTAGTAAACTCCCTCACAGGCGACTGTCTTATGCTAGACGAAGAAATGTCTCATTTCTTAAAATATGCAATGATAACGGGAAAAAAATAAAGTAAACAGTAAATATAAGTGGGCATGTGAGTGATAGAGAGGAACGGGAATGAGTGAAAGAGAGAGAGAATTTAATAGAATGAAAGAGTGAGAGAGAGAGAGAGAATGAATTAATAATTAGAGGATATAGTTGTTTGTGTGTGTGTGAGAGAGAGAGAGAGAGAGAGAGAGAGAGAGAGAGAGAGACAGCGAGAGAGAGAAGAATGAGTGAAAAAGAGAATGTAGTAGAATAAGAGCGAGATAGAATGGAATAGGAATGAAAGAGTCAGAGAGAGAGAGAGAGACAGAGAAGGATAATTATTCTGAAAAAAAGATGAGAGAAGAAAGGAAGACAAGAATAATTGGAAAGAAAGAAAGGGGAATATTCAGAAGGAAGCAAAAAGAATTACGAATATTTAGAGAGATGAATATTATGAAAGAGAGTGACGCATATTTAGAGAGAGAGAGAAAGAGAAAGTAAACTTCTTGTATAGTCTTTGTCTTGTGCATGTATTTTAATAAACTACTACGCAACATGACATATTTGAAATGTGTTCAGAAACCTAATTTTGTCTGAGTTGTTTGTACAAGCAGACCAAGTTAATCTGCAGTGATTTCTTGAATGCCAAGATGAATAATAACTCGAGATATAAGTCATATGCAAATTAGATCGATTAGCAGAGCACCCAACTCCAGCAAAGCAAGTTTAAGAACACGGTTTGGAAAATGAATTCTCTCAGAATAATCACAACCGACAACAACTGGATTAATTTTATAGGAATGGGGCTATTCCCTCACGAATGGTTTGTCATTTTAATAATGGAATTACATGTTCGCTTGTTTTACTGAAGAGAAGCAATACCACAACTCGTTTCGCTTCTGTTCAAGGAAAACAAGAATAATTTTAATCAAAGTGATTAGAAATTTATCTGTTTGAAGTTTCATGAAAAGTTTAACTTGGCTTCTTTATGAATTTTATTACATTCCACTCTAACATTGTTTTTAACTTTCAAAAGACAATGAAATTATAACCCAGAAATTTACAGTGTAATCGTTAAAATATTTTATCATCTATAATAATTATATACTTTACATTTCGGTGCTATTAAGCATGCGCAACATTTTTTTTATTTTGACTTTTTTAAAGAATGCAAAAAAAAATTAGTATTTGCACCAGATACTATTTCATAACTACTCAATATTCATTTATATTTTAAGGTAGACATCGCGCCAATTTTATCCACGATTACATTTAAATATACATTTTATCTCTGAAATTTGTTCATAACTTGAAGATAATAATAATAATACCCACATTTTTTTTAATAGTCCTTATAAGGGCTGGCTTAAAAGGACGAAGCAAGTATCCTTTTCATATTCCCCGTTATCTATGGAGGACAGTGTAAGGATAAGGTGTTATTGAGCTATATAAATAAATAAAGCTCTGATCATGGCAAGAGGGTAACAGCAATAGCCGAGCCTCAGTTAGAATTTCATTGGCTACAGCATTGCCATCCATTACCCTACCTGGGTACCCATTTTAGTCGCCTCGTATGACATGCATGGGCTACATTGGGGCTTTTGTTAAAGTAAAGCTAAACTCTAAAAATTAGGACGATTCCTAGACCACTCTATGGTAGCCGAAAGACCCTCCAACTCAGCGTTGGTTCCACTGGGTGACGTCCCCCCCCCCACACACACACTGAGCAGAACCGCTCATATCCCAGGGCAAATCCCCCGGAATCTAATCCCCCTCCTCACCGGGAGTAAAATTCCGGAAGAAACCTGAGAGAGAGCGAAACTTTTATTATAATAAATTTAATATGTTTTAACGAAATTCATTTTTGTAAAATAAACCACAATTCATATTTAAAAGAAACATTCCAAATATTGACGAATCGATTTGGAAGAATACTTTTAATTCTAGTATCAAATGTTTGTTCCTCAATCGGATACTGAATTTCTAAAACAAAACCTTTTTTCCCCCTTTAAAATTAGCAATTAAAGATAATCATCTACTTGGTTATATAAAAGTGTATTCGATCATATTCAAAAAAATATTCCATTAAGGCTTTCAAGATTCATCCAGATAATTTTCTTTAGAGAAACGATTGAAAAACAAAGGTTCGAGTTTTTCGAACATGCTTAATCGCTAAAGGAAAAAGCCTAAACGACAAAATAATTTAGGTGCATCGAGAGAAAAAACTACAACCATGAGATGGGCTTCCATCAATGCTGTGCTGCCTAAAGACGTGTTATTAGAAAAATGCAACATAAAATTCAATAAAATTGCGTAAGCTGTACGAGAAAGTTATAAAACAAAAGCGCATTGATTTTTGCGAACTCTTGTGGAATACAAATGCAGTATTCAAGTAAAGAAAAGAACCTTTCTTTCTTGCGCACCAGTTATATAGAAAGAGGTATGATGCGGCCGTTCGACGATTTCCGTGCTTCGATATCAAAGATCAGCTTGTTCCACAACAGTCGTTGGGTTGGCATTAGTGATTACGGCCATGTCACATGACACACTCTTATATGGTATTCGGTCGTTCTCTTGGAATCTTCTTAAATCCAAGATAATGGATGCCTAAGAGATTATCTGCTGATCTCCGTTCTTTGGACTCAATACGCCATCACTTCGTTAGGCGCAACAGAATTTCTTAGTGACATCTTAGTGTTCTAGATATTATCGCGCCTTGATCCGCAAAACAATATAGTGAGGTTAAAGCTATCGATTGATAAGTCTTGAAAAAGTGAAGTAAAATAAGAAAGGAAAAATAATTTAGCCGGTTACATTTAGAAAGAACACGAAAAAGATTTTGAGGAGAGAGAGAGAGAGAGAGAGAGAGAGAGAGAGAGAGAGAGAGAGAGAAAGACGGGATACGGAAATAAAGAAAAGGACCAAGAGATTCAGATGAGAAAAAAAGGAAGCGATTCAGAAAGACAGAGAGAAGAAACAAAAAGAGGAAGAGATTCAGAAATAAGGAAGAGATTAAAAGAGAGACAGAGAAAGTGGAAAAGATGCAGTAAGAGGATGAAATGAGGAGAAAGAGGTTCAAACAGAGAAACAAAGAGAGAGCGAGAGAGAGAGAGAGAGAGAGAGAGAGAGGTAATAAGATATTCAGAGAGAGAGAGAGAGAAGGAATAAGAGATTCAGAGAGAGAAAGAGAGAGAGAGCGAGAGAGAGAGAGAGAGCGAGAGCGAGAGAGAGAGAGAGAGAGAGAGAAGGAATAAGAGATTCAGAGAGAGAAAGAGAGAGAGAGAGAAGGAATAAGAGATTCAGAGAGAGAAAGAGAGAGAGAGAGAGAAGGAATAAGAGATTCAGAGAGAGAAAGAATAAGTGATTCAGAGAGAGAAAGAATAAGTGATTCAGAGAGAATAAATAATTCAGAGAGAAAAAGAATAAGTGATTGAGAGAGAGAATAAATGATTCAGAGAAAGAGAAAGAGAATAAACGATTCAGAGAGAAAGAATAAGTGATTCGGAGAGAGAGAGAGAGAGAGAGAGAGTGATAAACTCAGGGAGAGAGAGAATAAATGATTTAGAGAGAGAAAGAATAAATGATTCAGAGAGAGAGAAAGAATAAATGGTTCAGAGAGAGAGGGAATGATAAATTTAGAGAGAGAATGAATAAGAGATTCAGAGAGAGAGAGAGGAGAGAGAGGGAATAATAGATTCAGAGAGAGAAGGAATAAGAGTTTCAGAGAGATTAAAAGAGAGACAGAGAGAGAATAAGTGATTCAGAGAGAGAAGGAATAAGAGTTTCAGAGAGATTAAAAGAGAGACAGAGAGAGAATAAGTGATTCAGAGAGAGAGAGAGAGAAGGAATAAGAGTTTCAGAGAGATTAAAAGAGAGACAGAGAGAGAATAAGTGATTCAGAGAGGGAAGGAATAAGAGTTTCAGAGAGAGAAGGAATAAGAGTTTCAGAGAGATTAAAAGAGAGACAGAGAGAGAATAAGTGATTCAGAGAGAGAAGGAATAAGAGTTTCAGAGAGATTAAAAGAGAGACAGAGAGAGAATAAGTGATTCAGAGAGAGAGAGAGAAGGAATAAGAGATTCAGAGAGAGAGAGAATAAATATCAGATTCAGACAGAGAGATGACATAATAGATACAGAGAGAGAGAGAGAGAGAGAGAGAGAAAGGGTACAAAGAGAGGAAATAGGACGAGATTTATTGAGAGGAAATAAAGAAATAAAGTAGGAAAAGATTCAGTGATAGGGGAAAAGGACGAAGGATTTAGAGAGAGACAGAAGAGATAACAGATTCAGAGAGAGGGATAGAGAGAGAGAGAGAAGTCCATTAACTGTTTTTCTAGATGTGGGCAGTGACTTTTATAACAGGTCCGTTAAATGTTGCTAGCCGAAGTGGTCATTCGAAGTGTTTAATGATACAATGAAAAGAAATTAGAAAAGATGTTAATGGGAATCTCATTTAATCATCTAAGGAGAAGATGGCCTTTTTAAATTATTAACACTTCCTTCTTAGTACGTTTCATGTGTGTGTGAATCGGCGCTCATCCTCCTTCGCACGAGACTGGAATCTGATAAAATAATTGAATATAGAAAGGGAAATGTAATTAAATATGATGGGTTCAGCTATAGCTTGAAACATCATTGTTAATCAAGTCACGCTTTTATTTGCAAGAAGAAATACTCAAGAAGCTGTTACAGCAGTCTTTGATTAACGTCCACGAAAGATTGTTTGACACGCAAACAGCATTTAAGAGAAGCTCCGCATCAACAGTGACACATTAATTTAATTTTCTCGCTTGTCGGATGCTTACCTAGATTGAACGAGACACTCAGATCATCTGGGCAAAGCACAAGTACTTAAAGAAAGATGTAATGAAGCCTATCTGATAAATTTAATTCTAAAATTAAACTCATCGAGCGAAGCACCCCCTTTTTGCGGAGGACCAAAATATTATCTAGTTTACCTAGCGGTTGTTACGAGTTTATTAGTCAGCCAGGACCATCTGCCGAATATGTAGAAAAGTCATTGTGTTTGGGCGAGGAAGAAAATTGATTTTATTTGGAAAAGGATTACAAGCGGAAGTTATTTAGGGCGATTCATTATGTCTGATGAACAATGAATAAAGATATTAGCCAACCACAATTCCATTAAATGGTTTTCAGCTATGAAAATTACTTAAAATTAATGGATAATGAAAAACTACTTGAGCAATACATTTCAAGTATCATCCACTTACAACTCGACACAAAAGGGAAGCTGTTAAAGCAAAAACAAGACAGAAATAGACGTCAAACATAAAATTTAAATTTTATCTTAACATTAAGATTTCAAATAATAATTTGCAAGTGTTAAAATTATATATTAAACTCTTATAGTTCAAAATTATTAGATCTGGAAATGAAAAAGATGAACCTAGAGTGCATGAACAAGTCCGTCATCCCTAAAGAATAATTATATTATTATTAAACGATATGCCAGCTAATCCCTCTCAGTTAATAATAATAATAATAATAATAATAATAATAATAATAATAATAATAATAATAATAATAATAATAATAATACAGTAATTCTTCAGGGATGACGGTCTAACTATGTATAAATAACAATGCCGCTGTAGCTTGAAGGGTTAGAGTTTCACTATAATTTTAATTTCGCGGTATTTCAACACTGATTCAACTGGCTAGATTTAATGCATACGCCCATACAAATTTATCTGAAATTAAAATCGAATCTTTATGTATTACAGTATTATTGCCGAAATCATTTCGTAATCTGTTGCGATGGTAACATCCTATCATTTGCTCTGGAAACCAGTCATGGAAATGTTGACTTTGAATATTGTTACCAAGGTGTAACTACATTCAATATTAAGCGATATTGTTGACTTATTAAGGAATATAAACACCGAAATGCATTAAAATGGATTAAGTACAGAACCATTTCAAAAGACAGAACTGAAAAGGCGTGTTGTGCATAACTTCAAGTGTGTTTTATGTTCGGGAATAATGGCCTACGAAAAAAAAAAAAATATAAATGAACATAAACTGTTTCTTTGTGTGGATTCTCGTATGATTTGCATACTTGTTAATGTTTCCTTTGATTGATAGCACAGATTTTGCGCCGTACAGAAAAGTCATTCTAAAGATTGAAATAATGACAATTTTGTAATAGTAAAACAAACTCCAGTAAATCCTCTGCGTTGCTGTCTGTCAAAAGAAATCCCGTGTCAGACAGCACCGTTTCATCTTATAATAACATCTCACGCTGTTTTTTTTTTTCATGACATCTCATTATTTTTCGATTCTGTTGTACGGCTCTGTACTAGTATTTCTTGTTCTTTCTATCTCTTTCTTTGTGTGTTTCCAAATATTTCAGTTTTAAATTTTTCTTCCATGAAAATATTCGAATAAAAAAAAAGGGAAAAAATGAATTGTCCGATCTCCAGCTGTGATATGTACCTCATGAATAAATCTGTATGATCAAATGTTCATAACCCAGTTCGCTAGTCAAATATTCTTCCATGACACATACGCACACACAGACAGACACGAGCAACTATAAACTGTGAATCGAAGTCGATGGCTGTATCAGATACTCGCGTGCTTCTAGAACATTATTTAGTACAGCAGTTTCGCGAAATATAATTCTGTGATCTTATGGAGACATGAAAAAAAAATATTTCAACGATTTGTCACTTTTTTTCCTTCTTTTTTTCCCCATCTCATACAAAGTCGATTTAATGGTACATACAGTTGCTTTGCATGTGACAAGCTCAGTTAGGCAAATTTATCCCAAAGAAATATTCCGAATGAAAAGAGTGGAAATATCCGCTGAATTAAGCATATCCAAACTGTAATGTTGAAGTTGTTTGCATAAACCAATCAAAAAGCTTGCGGAAAGAGATTCGCATGAAAGGCGTCGAAAGATATTGTGAAATATGATAATACCGATATATTGCATTTATTACATAAATGTTTACAAATATTCTTTATATATACACTCCGTCTGTAAATACGTATGAAGCATTTCTCTCTTATCAACCATCTTTATTAAAACGCGGATGTCTGTAAATTTTAATAATTTAAAATGCATATGTATTTCCAAAAATATCGATACCTTACCCACCCTTTCTACTAGGAAATTCTAAATGGCAGTGCTGTTTCAGATTTCAGAGTACATAAACTAGAATGCCAGCAGGCAATAAGAATAACACTCATCGATTAACAGTGTCGTCTTTCCTTATAGCCCAAGTAGTAGGTTGACTGGTCACTCACTTAAGTATCTACCATCCTTAAATCGTTAACAGGATACTTGTAGCCGCATTACATGCTAGTGGCTGTGATGAACAGAACACTGGATAGCTCAGCAAACTTGTATCTTCACCAAGACATATATTTGTACATTTCTAAACTTTCTTAGGAAGTAATGATTTAAAATATTACGCCAGTGGTCCAAAAATCTTGTCTTAGTAGACCTTGTTCTTTCTTTGTTCGCAAATACATAAAATATGATATTAGAAAAACTATTTAAAGTTCTTGAAGCATTTCAAATGAGTTGACAGTGAATACTGCTAAAACACTTCACAAAGGTATTTTTTTTAATTTCATTAATCTGAAATCGCTGTTTCTTTTCAAAGGAGAGTTAAAAAACCTAAAACATTGCTAGCAAACTTCGGGTGGAGCTAAAGACGTATGTTGACGTAAGGATCATTGAGTCTTAGATGTACTATATTACACTTAATTATTTGAATTATTTGACACGTGACTTTCTGAATAAACTATACGTTAGTGAGCACAACTGATACATTACTTTCACTTTATGAGATTAATTATACAGAATTTAACGCTATTCAAATATGCTGTATATCAATAATTTTGTCTCCATATTCTAGTTACTGCTGTGATGAACATGCAAATAATCTCGAAAACCTTGCAGCATCATGTTAAAAATACCTCTGCTCATGAGAACGATTGTTAGGCGAAATCATTTTCACCTAATATGTTATAATGTAAGTGTAGAATCTGATGTGACTGCTTGTAACTATCTACAGTTTCTATTTAAATACAATTTAATGTTATTTATGTTGCTTTAGTTGATGATTATTGTTAGTCCAATATCTTAAGAGACTACACTAAGTACATTAGGTGCTTTTTTATGTTATTTTTTAAATAGAAAACAATGAAAACCAATGCCGTCTATTAAAATGCAATTATCATAAAATTATCATAATCAAAGAATAGAATAGCTATATTTCTTTGCAAACAACAAAAAATCAATTTTGGCTGACTGCCAAGAAATATATCTCATTAGGAAAGAAACTCGAACTGAAAATTTCGAAAAGTATTATTTTAAATGTATTCAATTAAGCTAATTACATATGAGATTTAAGAGTTGAGGAAAAAGCAAATCATGAGAAGCGAAAGGGAAAATTGCATTTTATTGAACTAGATCTGTAAACCAAATCTTTCGACATATATAAGTTCAGTAAATAGTCAGAAGCGTTTACAATAAGTGTGTTTCAATCTTTATCGAATCTGGAAAAATATACTTTCTTATGTTTGCCCAGTGATGATTATATTAGTAACACAGATATCGCAATAATTATCTTTAGTACGTGAACATTTCAGCGATGAACGGAGAATAATTAGATTCTATTACCAATTATGTTCGATATAATTTTCTAAATTTCTGGTTTTAGTTCATAATTATCTTCGAAATTACAGTAGAGAGTTCATGATTTTCACAAAGCAGAAACACGCCACATTATAAAAACGTAGTGCAGTGGGATAATGCTTACTCAACAAACGCTTTAAATATTTATAAATGTATGTATAAACCAACTGCAGCAGATTTCGCAAGCTATTTCACGCTTCAATTAAACTCGAAGTCCCACATGTATTGCATAATATGCTAAACACAAGTGAGAATTTATTGTTATGGTTCGTAAAACAGAAAGAGAAACAATGTAATCACCAGAATCTGTTACGAAAATTATTATTTTATTATATTAAATTTACACTGTCATTTAGAGCCTTACAGTTTCTCCTTTTTGCTTCATTCTAATGGAAAAGATAGGGATGTAACATCCTTCATTTGTAAGCTGCAATTATAATTAATACCTAATGATAAATGAACTAAAGGAAATACACCACTTCCTGTCAAATTATTAAACAAATATGCCACATGCCGACCTACGTTCATTTGGTACAATTGTCAAATTTTGAGTTCTAAAAAGAACTGGGCGATAGACTGAGTCCTTGACTCTTTATCCCGTCATCTGAATGAAGAAAATCTATGTGGATGGGGTGTTATTGAGCTAAAAGCTCTAGTCATGGCTAGGTAACGGCAATAGCCGAGCCTCAGTTAAAACTTCATTGGTTACAGCATTGCCATTTGTTACCCTGGAAGTCCTAAAAAGGACTTTTTCTTCTCCCCAATTGTCAATTTTAGTTCTTAAAAGAACTGGGCAATGGACTGAGTCCTTGACCTCTTTATCCCGTCATCTGAATGAAGAAAATCTGTATGGATCAGATGTTGTTGAGCTAAAAAGCTCTAGTCATGGCTGGGTAACGGCAATAGCCGAGCTTCAGTTAAAACTTCATTGGCTACAGCATTGCCATTTGTTACCTGAAAGTCCTAAAAAGGACTATTGAACTTCTTGTCAATTTTAGCTTTCAAATCCATTATATTAAATTAAAATATTATAAATCCAAACTGGTGTATTTATTTCATTGTAATAAATTTCTGTATTTATTGAATAATAACAAATTTGTTATATTTTTTCTAGCACTATATTATATTTTCCATTTAATTTGATAAGATAAATACGAATAAAAACAGTATCAATTAAAACCCAACTGATTTATGACCCCTTTGTGGATTAGGAATGGTGAGAAATAACACCATTATATTCTTTTAAGCACTTATGCCGTAAATGTTTAGACGACGAGTTCGCACTTCAGCAGTATACTAAAACAGTTAAAGATCCTGATATTTAAGTTGTGTTATTATTGTAGAGAGATATATCTCAGGTAATATTTGCACTTTATATAAACGTGATAAAATCTTTAAAAGAATAAAGCATTTGGTAGTTTCACCTTACTGCATGCTTTTATATTATTCATTAATTTTTTTTCTCTTTCATTTTTTCTGTTTTATATGTAAACAGCGATCAAGGTTCTCTATAGACAGCTTCAATCAGAATTTTGAAAACGTTTTTTATAATTGTTAAAAATATCGAGAAATTTCGAAAATTTTTTTGCGATTTGAATTTTTGAGTCCATTCTAGGATTAAGAAAGTTGAATCTACTGATATAGTTCGGCTTCTTTCAGTAGTATTAATATGACATAATATTTTATAAACGGCTTAAGATATTTCAAATTCTTAATGCATATATATATTAGATTTTCCATTAGCTGCACGAAACTGCACAAGGCCTACCAGTACATACTTAAAATTCATCTGCTTCTCATTATTAGTAACACGAAGTCAGTTGGTTATCCCAAGAGGATAAAAAACACCTACCTTGAATGGTGGAACTCGCCACTTGCCCGATGTAAGCCAGCAGAAGTAGCACGGAGGAAATACGAACTCTCTTTTTCCAACACTGTCCCACCAGAGCTAGTAACCCCTGCACTTCACTTCCGTCAACATTCATGTTCAACATCAGGCTTTTCTCTCATTGTTTCCTCGATGTCTTCATATCGCTTTAAACCTACAACACCACTAGAAAGGCTTAAACACATTCGTAAAATCAATAGTAGTCCAAAAGTATTCCGGTCTGTAACAAAACGAGAGACAGCAAAACTCACTTGCCTCTCCACTCTTTGCAGGAAAAAGTGAATAGTCAGAGAGAGAGAGAGAGAGAGAGAGAGAAGGGAAAAGGAAATGAAAAAATAAAGAAGTACAGGAAGAAAGGGGCTGAGAGAGTTAGAGACCGTGATAGAGAGAGAGAGAGAGAGAGAGAGAGAGAGAGAGAGAGAGAGAGAGAGAGAGAGAGAGAGAGAAATAGGCAAGAGCAAAGAGAGAGAGAAAGAGAGACAGATAGAGGGAGAAAGAGAGAGAGAGAGAGAGAGAGAGAAAGAGCGTGGAGAGAAAGATAGTGCTTCCGCGAGCTTGGAAAACAGCTCACCCTGCTACCGACGTGCAGAGCGCTATAACTGTCCTTGGGAGAAGGCCGTGAGCCTCCGATCAGACGTCAGATGCTAGTAATCACGTGACTTTTCTGTGTGTGACGTTCTCGGCACATTCAGCGACACTGCTTTGAAGCGTACAGCCAAGCGAATCGGTTCCTTCATGAGAAAAACGTAATTTCTAGTGCATTGTCAACGGCTAATGACAACGTGTGGCTTTTCGGGGTGGGAGATATTTTACAATTGAAATAACAAATGATGATTTAATTGCAAAGAATTCTTCCGTTATGAAGAAATTCTAAAAACGTGGAAAGAATAGCCAAATGAAGCAGAATTATTACTAGTCGAAGTGCATCGAAAGGATAAGGATAATTTATTTTATATTTATGCGAAAACGATACAGAAGAAAAGAGAAATGGCGAGAGTTCATAAGATGAACGAAGAAAAAAAAATAGAAAAAGAAAAAAAAGATACAATGGGATGTATGTTCTGTACTATCCCATTCTATAGAGCATGCTGATAAAAAGACTGGTTAGATTATGCATCCCCCCCTCCTCCACACACATCCAAGATATCGCAAGCTCTGAACATTCCAGATGAGGGGGGGGAAGAGTATAAAGACTTAAAATTTGAGACTGACTGATTTTTCCTTTCAGTGGTTTCCGACCGTCGGTGATTTTGTAGGCTTTTCCAGCAAAGTATAACTGGTGAGAATTTTACAGGGTACTTCACCATCGCTTTCCCCAACTCCCCAATTTTATCCGGGCTCGGGACCGATATATGGCTGGGACGTATTCATGACTGTAATCATGTTTGTTCACGAGGCTAGTTAGCCTATTCTAGGGGACGAAAAATCCAAGCTTCCGGGTGAAAAAATCCTTTACCTCCGTATGAGACCGACTAACTCACCTTTAGTCGAAAGAGACCAGATAAAGGTTTCTGACGTCACTGACGGGAATCGAACGCAGGTCTTTCCAACCAAAGGGCTTCGTTAATACTGACCCAGCTATGAAGGCTCTTAAAATGTATTATTAATATAAATTTTGACAAGTTCTCGTCGACTTTATTAGACTTATGATTATTGTTTCAAATTGTTTAAAGATGTGGGTCAAACCTGTCGTCACAGAGGATGATATTTTCCAGGTATTTGCAGCTAATTAGAACGGATTCTCTTCAAAACAAATAAATATTAAACCCTCCAGCGAACAACCCCAACTGACAAACATGATATAATCTTTTATAGCATTAGTTTCCTATGCTTTAATTATTAATAACTTATCCCAAAAGTGTTACAAACTATACATGAATGAAAACGTCATAAATAAGTAATAAATATTATGCGAAACTTACGGCTGCTTTCTCATTCATTCAAACATGCCCTATTAGTGTTACGAGAATGATATAAAATTCTTCTCTCTCTCTCTCTCTCTCTCTCTCTCTCTCATCCACTCAGGTATCGAAACACTGTAGATTCCGACGTGTTGTTTTTCTACTCTAGCGCCTAAAAAGTGCTTCAGTTCGTAAATAATTCACTATTTACCGGTTTTTTTTTCTTAAAGCTTTGATTTGCATATGAAATAGTCATAAACGTAATACTGAGCTAAAACAAACAAGAATAACTCGGGAAAGAAGAATGTTTCGCATGAAATATGTGCGGTGTTTGCAAAAGATGTAAAGAAGACAGTCATTTCACATTCTATAATCATTAAATTATATTCTGCATCCAGACATTTCAGTTCAATTGTATTGTATCTATATAAATGAACCATAGCTATATATCATACGCCAAGTATATCATTAAAACATTTGAGTTAGAAAGCCCTCATTAACCGGAGTGAAGAGAGACTGCGACGTTTGGTTGGAAACGTTCGCTTCAAGGATGCAAGCAATTTTCATAAGGAACTTTGAACACAAAATGAGTTAGCCAGCCTCATTCATAAATAAAGCAGCTTTTCTATTTAGAGTGGGAGGTGTCATTTTAATTTCAGTATCGCCTTTAAACGTCAAACAAAGTTTATACTTTTAATTATACTAAATATATATTATGATTCAGATAATATAAATGTGAACTATTTTGGCTAATTTGCAGTGATGTTCCATCCTTATTTTGTCGGAAGATTTCAACACATTCATTAAATAATTATCATTATTATTTCAAACCATTTTTTATAAATAAATGAACTAATTATAGCAAAAAGAAGAAAACTAATTATTACTACAAATAATTTGGTAACAAATGTATTATAATCAGACTTGAACCCAGGAGTAGTTTAACAATAAAAATCAACGCATGATACCTACTCATTCAACTAGATAAACATCACACAAGTTAACAATACTTATAATTATTTACATACCATCCATCCTTCCTTTCTGTTTTATGCTTCTGCGTACTCATGTCTCTAAATTGAGTGTGATCTTCTGACCAGTTTGACTGTTTTGCGCTATGAAAAACAAAACGAATTTCCAGAAGGAAAAACCTTGTCACGACGATAGGAGACCGGAACCCACCTTCAATTGAACCCTGATGAAAGTTCTTTGTGTCCTAGACGGGGTTCGAACCTAGTCTTTCGAGCTAACGGGTATAGTTGAAACTGACTGTTTTATGGAGGCTCACTGTATATTATTGCGTTGGTGTAGATGATGGTATTGGCGGTTCGCTGTATTTAGTGGATTACGTGGTGGAGACGGAGAGTTATAGAGTAGGTTCCCTCCCTTGGTAGTCTTTGAACTCCTTGGAGGGGTCACGTAATAATAATAATAATAATATATCATACGGTTTGAAAGCGTTCAGAGCTGAAGTTGTTTTATAGACATTTTATTTTGACTTTTTTACGCTAAAATGATCCCACTGAAATTAACACTGAAAGAATTCGATACATTTTAATTAGAGGTCCAAAATACCAAATTTTATTACATTTCTTCAAGGTGAATTATTAATATTAGTTAAAATCATTTAGCTAATAAAATTAATCAGTTCAAACCAAAACTGGTCAATATGGATATCTTCACGTAAACATTTGACTGGAACGGATTTATTCCAATATTTAATTTGGACTTCTTTTCTCCCATTACAATTTGTCCTATTGTAACAAAAAAATTGAATGCATTGAGAATTTTTTTGAGGATTACCAAGACAACTTGTTAATAAAAAGTCTTCGCTTCCGATTCCTGGAGTACATAAGGACTTGCATACAAAAGGACTTATACAAATGAATCTAATATAGGCGCTTAGGCGAAACATACCTAACAATGGATAAGAAATACGAGCTTGGATAACAGTATCTTATTGTTGCTATAGAGATCCCATGATGCTTGCTATTCTCGTATGGTTTAGATCCATACGATCAGGCCTTATGGGTTGCATGATAAATGCAAAGATGAGGCAAAACCAATATTTGTTGAACATCTAAAATAAACTATCGTTGATGTGGAAATTGATCACTGTTATTGATCTAAAGCTTTTGGATAATGAAAAGAAAACATACTATTAACGTGACTAATAAATGCCCAGAAGGGTTCTACTGAAGGGACACTATGTATCACGAATTCCAGTTCATTTCTATTGAGTGAGGAAGACGGGCTGTGTTATTGATTTTCATCGAATTTCTGTTTATTCTTTAGGATTTGTATACTTCTCCAAGTTACACTCACGCTCCTGTAACTTGTTATACGGTATTGTTTCAATACATCTCAATGCAGATACTTAATAATAAGTTATGAAGAAAAACCCAGTAAATATCAGGATCGACAAATTCAACGAGATGGGAAAGAAGATATTAAAATCAAATTACTATATAAGGTGTTGTGTGTGTTATTGTCGCCATTGGTATAGATGCAGTTTGTAGACTATTCTTTTTCCCCGAAAAGATATATTAATAACTATTCTTTTATTTATCCTTTGGCCCCTGCCATTGAATAAAGTTAAGAATAGGCGCTATTTTAGACTTTTTTGTCATTTCTTTCTGTATCATGTGACCCTATATGACTTTTCTGACCAAAAAATGATGACTTGTCATCTATGCCATCAAGAGGTTGAAAATATAATTAAAAGACCAACAGAAATGAATTAAAATATAAGTTTAAACAAAGTTTAAACTAATAAAAGTCTTATCACCGACGCCTTCAAAATAATAAAAATGAATGAACAAAATTACAAAGTTATAAATGATGCTTCGTCACCGATGCTTTCGGAAGGTTGCAAAATAATTAAAACTAACCTAAAAATTAAATATAGTTAAATTAATTAATAAATAAAAAGTGGTGTCCGAAACTTTTTAAAAGTATTTATGAAAATCTAATTTTTTTCTCATTTTTCTCAAATATTCTAATTTTTAATAAATCTTCCAATAAAGTATTTAACTAACAAATGCAATAAATTTAGCATAATTTAATCAGTTTAGATGAGTTACTGCGCAGTCAGTATTTATTATCGTAAATATACAGTATATATGAACGTAAACAAATTAAATAAATACAACAGCATTATCTTTCTTTTGGGAAAGGGTGAAGTTCATACTACAATTTAGGAAACTTTGTTTTAACTCATTTATAAGAGAGCTATTGTTCTGTAATAGTGCAGTGTTTGCTCATGAAGAAAAACAAATCTTGACGAACTTCTCCTATTAGGACCACGAACATTAAAACCAAGGATATTACCATGGAAATGAGCAATGAAAAATGAGCAAAAAGGAAAAGAGTTTATGATAGGTTATTGTGGTATTGGTAACTTTCATGATCCTATATTTTTGAAACTTGTTATACGGTATATGGTTTGACTTAATCAAAGAAAGAAAAAAAAATCAAACAAAACAAAACAAACGTAGAAATTCAATGACGATATATTTTTAAATCAAATATTGATCAGTATTACACTTTATCAGGATTGAATTCAATTTTTGTCAGTAGAACTTTCCTGCACATGGCAATGATGCGTAAGATAGAACTTTCGCATGAGTACGACGTGGAAGTGAAGGTGAATTTAAATTTAATCTCATAAAAAAAACTTAAACATTGTAACGTCGTATAAGACAGCCTAAAATTATGCGTTGGGAATACAATAAGGAAAATACATTATCGAATTACTGCTGAAGAATAAGGAATCTTTACTGAAGAACTTTAATAAAAAAATGTTATTTTCTTCCTATAAGTATTTTATATTTAATACTGTATGCATGTATCAGAGAGAGAGAGAGAGAGAGGGAGAGAGAGGGAGAGGACATTAAAAATGGCTGTTGTTGCGAGTAATCTCTCTTTTTTTTTTCTCTGCTCTCTTCTTCCTCCTCCTCCTCCTCCTTTGAAACAAAAGTTGTTTTGTTTTTAAATTTTCCTAAAATCCAATTTAATACATAGATTATTCAAAATCCATTACGTACTGTTTCGTCTCATTTATTATTCTTTATGGAGTTCAGCGGAGAAAGAACGTTTTTTGCTATTAATTTAGTTACTGATTGTAATTTAAACATTTCTGTGTTAGTAACGTACTTGTGTTGTTGAACAATTCAATTAAAACGCTATTGATACGATCATTAAGAGCCCTGATAGCACGCACTACTATCACAGAGATCTGTTAATATAATGATCAAATGAGAAAACCCCGTTTCATTCACTTTTATTCAGTTAGTTTTCAAATAAAGTTCTAAACAATGTCTACTTTTTGTTTTTCTAGTAACGAGTTTGTAAAGACTATTAATATAAGATGTTGGCATATTTAAGTTGAGTATAGTGCTGTTAAGCTTGAAGAACATTAAAAAAACTTTTAATTGAGGAAGTGTGCTAGATTATTTACTAACTAGAAATATAAATTAGCGGTCGTATACAATGGGGGTAATTAGCACCAAAAACATCCCATGTGAGAATTGTCTCAATTCCCCGATTACTAATATAAACGCGAGATGTTTTGTAGCTAATTAAAATCACAAATTCTCAACATTCTTGCGCAGATAACTACGCGTTTAATATTTGCAGAGAGAAAACAGAACAGTATTGCGCATGTACGAAAAGCAAATCCAGCAAGATATTTTATTTAAATAAATAAATCGTTATGGCTCATATTGCCATTTATTTATAATTTATTTTAATTGCAAGAGGTTCGGATCAAAAAAGTATTGAGAACCATAGCTGTGAAAATTAAAACGACTACTTATGCTTAGCAAGAGTGGCAATTAGTTATATTTACTGAGGCAACCACCATACATCATATATGTACTGTACACTGCATCTGTTCAACGGATGTTTTTGGCTTAAAGCGAAAAAAAAAGTATCTTGACAGATAGAATTTGAACCGGTCTTTTTGTTTATCAAACGGAAGGTAGACACCACTTTTGTTTGGAAAAACCTAGACACAAATCTCGCCTATGTTGTAAGATACATAGCTGATTGATCACAGTTTCCCCTAACTCAAAGCAGACATTCACAATGGAGATTCACTCGTTTATGAATGTCGGTTCTAATTAGGCCTCCTCCTTGCATGCATCTGTCCGTCACCCTTCACCTAAGATGAACAGAATATAAGTAATAATTGGATGATTGCTTTGAAATAAGTCGAGATAGACAAGACTATTTACTTAAGTGTGTTATGTCGTCAATTATGTTTGTACGATACCGATTTGTCTCATTTGCGGGAGGGAGGATGGTTTGGTCGGTCATTACGAACTAGCTGGAAAAACCACTGAGCCAGACTAATTCATCTCTAATTGAAAACATCTTGCAAACGTTCCTCTGGTTCTTCAAGATGACAACCGAACTTAGGTCATTTCTATTGAAGGACAAGTATGTGTCTCTCTAGTGATTGCATTGCTGGAACATTTCTGCGCAGAGTGAAATGTGAGTTTAGTGAAAAATTCTTGCCACTTCCGTCTGAGACTAGACAATTTTCGAAATAATCGGAAAACCTGGATCTGAATTCAATAAGGGATTCAGTGCCAGTTTTTCCGCTCAAATAATAATTTTCATCATACTCTGCAAGGGGATTTCAGATATTGGAAGCATTTGAAATTATTTTGAAAGAAAATAGTGCTGACGTCTTTAATTAATTTTTGAAGAGTGACTTCCTTAAAGGATCGTAATAAAATGTGAAATAGTTCCTCCATCCAACTCCTCTCCAAATGTCTTTTCAAATTCAATAAGAATATTGCGAAAAGTCTGTTAAAGTCCAACGAGAAGAACGTATGTCGTTGGCTGTGGGATATTCTGAAGCCATTTCTCCTTAATCACGATTATTAGGGCTAGCCATAAAGCGAATCTTTTGTTTCTCTTCAATAGTTGAACGAGTAGTTACTAAAGCAAGACTACTTGAAAATAACCCAGCACACACTCGACTACATTGAGGAAAAGCACTTCCACAGCCAATAAAACAGAAGGCTAATAGCTCATTAAACTGGAAACAACCCTTTGCTATTGCTGCTAACAAGAATATTGGATCTAAGCATCGAGGTACCATCTTTCTATGATTGTTAAGCTGCCTTTGGTTGAACAAGAGTGCACATGAACGAACGAATAATTCATGAAATCAGCAGGCACTAACACACAGACAAGAGAAAGTAAAAGTACTCCATGGTTTCTAAAATATCTTCTGATGAATTATAAGTTAATTAAAATCATTCCAAATGAAAATATTTCATTTACTAAAATGGTTGGATATAAGAAAGGAAACAGAATGCTTTTGGAGGTTAGGAAACTTCTTGGGTGGAAATTCCCAAATATCACCTACTCTGAACAACGTTCAGGTCATAAGGTTACCTATAATGTTGATATTTACAGAAAAATCAAAAGAATCCTATTTGAAAATGTAGTTAGAAATGGAAAGAGAAATCCTAACATGTAGATTTTAAAAAATCGTTAATTTGAAAACTAATTTAATATTTAAACCAATTTTAATTAAGTAAATAAATAAACGAATTTAAAAATTAAAGAAAACAAAGCAAAATAGTCTGAAGAAAAGAAAACGATAAAGAAAAAAAAAGCTTTAACTGAGAATTATAATTTAATTCTCAGTTAAAGCATATATAATTTTAAAGCTCTTTTTTAAAAAAAAATAAATAATGATTTGGATTCTGGTTCTGATTAGTGAGATCAACACGCACGCACGCACGCACGCACGCGCGCACACACAAAAAAACACCCTTTACGGTCCGCATACATTTTACAAACGTGACCGAGTCTAATACTTCAAGAGAAAGATGTGCTGAATTACGTGATACATAACGTTAAGGCAGAATGGGTGAAAGCTAAAAAGGAGATGACGTGTTTTGTTCCATAATATAGAGTTGACCGAACAGTAATCTTCAAGACTGCTATTTCTTTCTCTTGCAAAAGTGGCCGGAATTTTGAAGACAACAGAAATTATAAAAGAGGGCAAACGGAATATATATATATATATATATATATATATATATATATATATAATCGTGCTTCACTGCCCGAAGAAGAGGTTGCTGTCCTTGGTGATGGCAATTGTTAATTAATATTGCTCCTTATTGGATCTCTTAATAAATGTCTTGAAATAAGTACATTCATATAATTTATGTATTAACTTCATTTTTCTTGTTTGTCATACATAATTTAGTAGCTTATAAAAGATCAACAAACTATATTATATTTCTTATTTGGATATATAATCCTAATGATTTTCAAAATTATGATTTTTTTTTTATCATTTATTTAGAGACACCTTTTTGTTTTTTTAATACACAACAATGGAAATAATGGTGGAAATAGAACCATTATAAGATTTTCCCCGTGTGGTGGCCGGGATAAGAATAGTGCCAATGTAGCCTATGCATGTCGTACGAGGCGACTGAAATAGGACGCAGAGTTTCAAGAGTTTCGCTCTCTCTCTTAGGTTTCTTCCGGAATCTTGCTGCTGGTGAGGGGGGGAGGCTTAGATTTCGGGGGGGGGTTTGCCTTGAGAGAGCATTTTGAGTCTCTTGGGGAGAGAGGGTGTTCTCCAGCGTGGCCCGTGAGGGGCCTTGATGGTGGATGCCTTTCACTGGAATATGAGCAGCTCTGCTCAGTGGTGAGGGGGGGGGTCCCCGTCACTGAGTGGAACCAACGCTGAGTTGGACGGTCTTTCGGCCACTCGTAGGAAGTGGTCTGGGGGATCGTTTTAATTTCTAGAAAGGACTTTACTTAAAAATCGTTTAAAAAACCGAGTACTAAAATGGATCTCCAAGGAAGGTAATGGATGGCAATGCTGTAGCCAATGAAGTTTTAACTGAGGCTCGGATATACGTCATTTTTGTACTCGGAATATCTGGTGATAATAATATGAAGTCCTTGAATGTGTGTAAAGGATTACATAATCTAGACTCACTCTCTTAACAACAAGTATTGATGCATTTCAAGCGACTTCAGGTCTGCGGTAAGCATTGTAACGTTTTCGAAGATGAAACTTGTCTCCTGTTTAACGAAACGTTTCACAAACACATATGCCAATGGGATTCGTTACCCAACCTATTGGTTAGAGGGTAGTAGTGTTATTTGACTTAGTCAACCAGCCCTCAGTTATAGAAACAGTAAAAATTAATTGACTAATTAATAATCATCAGAACAAAAATTAAAATAAATTATATTAAAAATAAACACGATAATTAATATTAGCAGAATAAATTAATAAACAATTTATTAAGGTAATAAATATTTGAATTCATTCCAATGTTTAAATTAATTATTAGAAGGTCATCAAAATTTAGTTATCTATTTTTGTTTAATTTTAATTTTCAAATTTACTTAAAAATTATTCTTCCGTTTGTTTGGTCATGACATTGAGGTGAACAGACTCCAACACGAGATCTTACCAGAATTCTCTGACTCGTGGGGGGGAGCGTGCATATATATATATATATATTAAGATCGAAATATTCAGAAGAAACAAGGTTCTACATACCTCCTAAATATGTTTTAAATATTAATGCACGTAATAAAAGTTATTTTTATTACTATTATGAGAAGTTAATAATATGATGATTATTTAAACAAAGGCTTAGATCGAATGTTGTTTCGATCTAAGCCTTTGCGTTTGTTCATCCTGCACTATATAATGACTATTCGATAGCCATGTCTATAATAGATTTTTTTCATCTATTACTGTTATTAGATTCTTATTACATCTATTATTTTTAGATTCCGTTCTTGTTTCGATCTTAGTCTTTGCGTTTATTCATCCTACACTATATAATGAATATTCGATAGTCATCTCTGGAATAGATTTTTTTTCATCTACTCTTAATGTGATATGCTTTGTTAAACAACTTTGCTTCATTATATAAACGTGTCAGAACAAATAAAAAATTATTGTTCCGATGACTGTTTTAATGTTCAACGATATAGGAACTTATACGTATGATGATGTCTTTGTTTAGGAGATCGTTTGAATATTCACAATAATATTGTCGATAGTAAACTTCAAATTGTAGCTTGTCAATGAGTTGTCTTCTTATGGGCTCAGTGAATGAAAAGGACATTCAGTCTTCAGCCAATAGTTATGAATTTGACTCCACTGTAGGAATGTGGGAATTGATGTCTATGAAAGTTTTTACGTGATAGAGGATTTTCGTCACCCGGCGAGAAAAAGTTCCATATTAGACTTCTGGTACAGGCATTCCGGATTATTTAATCCTTAGTTTAGTCACTTTAATGAAATATTCAATCATGGGTGGAATTCACATCATATATAGACAGAGTCGCCTCCTTCTCAAGAGTAGGAATTAAGATTCACATAATAAACTATCTGAATTTTCTGGAAGATACAAAATTACGATGCAGCAAAGTGCAGTTGTTCTAGTTTCAGTGGTCGTACACATTTTCTTGGTTTGTGATTCGATGAAGAAATATTTAATCAATTTCTTTTTGCGGAATAAGCAGTACCCAATTTTCACTTTTACTTCAGCGATTATGCAAATTTCAAATAACGTGAAATCCGTTTTTAAAAGACACAAACATCCATATTAGTAGGCTGTATTGTCAAATATACAGCAATGAAATAAAGTAATTAACTAACTTACTTATTCCCTGCAATGTTTATTTTGGCGAGCTATAAATATTAATTAGATTCCCAAACGAAGGGACAAAGAAAAAGGAAAGAAGAAAGAAAGAAAAAACGTTCGCTTTGGCCAACGTTTTAATTAAGTTTATTCATTGTTCTATAAAAATGTCTTCAATCAAGAGAAGCGCAGTTTATTGTATACAACGTGAGATGAACCATCGGCTAGCGAGAAAAAAAATAATGAACTTTTTTATGCACGTTGTAATAAATATGCAAATTAAGAAATGTAAATATGATGAAATTAAAGATAGGGAATGTGATTCAAACTAATCTCATAATTAACCGTTCATGTCAACATGTACGCCTAGGGTAATGAGCCAAATGTATTCTAAATGCTAGATTTATGTTTAGTTTATCGTACTTAAAGGTTGAGCTTAAAAGCAAGACTTTGATGATAACTGATGTCCAACTCATTAATCTTGCAATGACTTAACTGTGTTGCGCAAGGCATAGGTCGTTCTAGAAATAGGTCGTTCTAGAAACTCAATTAAAGAACCTGTAACTAAGCACCCTATCCCGGCCTGGTTGGCCGAGTGGTTAACGTAATCGCTCTTCAGCCAAAAGGCTACGGGTTCGGATCCCACCTTGGAAATGGATGTTCGTGATCTGTGAAAATACTAATTGGTGGTGGTGGGCGGTAGGGTAGATGGCATTGATGTAGATGATGATGGCGTTGGTAGTTACGATTCGTTGTAGTTGGTGGAGACAGAGTTGTAGAGTTGGCACCCTTCCTCGATGAGTCTTTGGACTTCCTGGAGGTGTCACGTAATAATAATAATAATAATGACCAGCGCATAGAAATATACCATATGATAACTAACTTCATATATATAAATCTTATACTGTTCTAGATTTTTGGAAATTGCATTTTCCTACCTGTTTGGCCCAGTTGGTTAGTGTGTCTCCTCTCCAACCAACAGACTGTAGGTTCAAATCTCGATCCATCCTCCTCATAGATGCTTATGATTGTCTTTAAGTAGGAAGATGAATTTCATTGCCAGATGTGAGGCTACTAACCCGCTTATTGAGGGACTGAAGTAGCTTGAAAAAAATTGCATGTGTGGTCTTTAAAGCAAGGTTTTCGAGAATTTAAAATTAAATACAAATACTGTACAAATAACTATATTAAATTAAAAAATAATCAGCATAGCATTGAAATATTGTAAAATACGAACCTAACATCCACCCAGGGGAAGTTTTTGGTATTTTTGAATGTCATGAGAAGAATTTCAAAAACCTGGCGGAGGAGGATATAATTTTCATATATAATTTCTTTTATTATGACGATCTCATCCACGAACAGTTGTGTATTTTAAAACTAGATTAGAACCATGAGATGATAATGGATTTCATAGTTCATTTCTCCTGTCCTGGTCTAAACATGCTTTTTTTTGCAAGTTACTTCAGCCTTCTGAAGGTGATCGTCTCAAGATGCGATGAAAAATCATCTATCACCTCAAGTTCAGAAAAATTCATGTCCGTAGTGGAATTTGATCTACACCTTATAGTTCGAAAGCAGACAACTATTCCCACTACCAAACGTCTAACATAACATTTGTCAAGTTTCCAAACTGTCTAAATTGCATAACGTATGCAATTAAAATTTGGCTCAGCGCTTAGGTTAAAACTGAAATTTTGGTATGAAGGTATGCGAATCACTTTTGCAGAAAATTAAACACAATATAGCAAGCATGACAATGAAAAATTGGCTATTTCAGAATCCTCAACTCTGTGCTGTAATGACTTCGGAAGCGGAGACATCTTTTGTTTGGAAATATCTTGATTCGAATTTAACCTAGTATGGAAACATATTTTTAAGAGCTTCTCAAGAGATGGTGGGTTAGTCAGCCTTAGACACAGGTGGGTAAGATTTTTTTAATTATTTTTTTTGTCTGGATTACATTTTAATTTCTCCGTACTGACTAGAGAAAACACATATGAGACATCACAGACTGTGTAAATATACAGTAATTAATTGTTCCATCATTCTAAAATGTATAGCTCATAAGAGGCGTCTTGTTCTTATTTTATACGTCAAGGCAGATTAATTGGAATAACAAAAAATAATAAAGTAATATAAAAACAACATATCGCCGCAATTTGGCAAAAGTCTGGCTTTCAGATTCGGAAAAGTATGAAAATAATTATCATCCATCATCATCATCATACGGTTTTAGAGATGCCCCCACCCCCCCTACCGAAGAGGCTTACAGCTAATTAATGCTACCGGGTCGCTCCTTGCTGCATCCCATAAGGACAGTATTTATGACTGTAGCCGTGTGTGTTCACGTGGCCGGTTTGCCTGTTCTTGGGAACGAAAATCTCGAGTTTCCGGATAAAAAAAAAAACAAACAAACTGCCCAACGTTGTATGAGACCGGTTAATTCACGTTTAATCGAAAGCAGATAAAGGTTCCTTTCGTTACTGACGCGAATCGAACCCAGGTCTTTCTGATCAAAGGACTTCGTCTACACTGACTCAGCAAAGCGATGCTTTTTATATTTATAAAATATAAACTATTTATATTTATATTTATTCAATTGATATTTATTATATAAAATATAAAATATTATATATTTATTCAATTGATATTTATTATATAAAATATAAAGTATTATATATTTATTATTATATATTATATATTTATATTTATTCAATTGATATTTATTATTATATATTATATATTTATATTTATTCAATTGATATTTATTATTATATATTATATATTTATATTTATTCAATTGATATTTATTATATTATATTTACTAATAAAATATATAGGAAATAGGAAACAACATGGAAGTAATCGTATTTTGATCATATTCATGGTCCTTATCCTTATAAGGACTGGCTTAAAGGGGCGAAGCAAGAATACTTTTCATCTTCCCCGTTATCTGTAGAGGACAGTGTAGGGATAAGGTGTTATTGAGCAATTAAAGCTCTGATCATCGGCAGGAGGGTAACAGCAATAGCCGAGCCTCAGTTAGAACTTCGTTGGCTACAGCATTGCCATCCATTACCCTCCAAGGGTATTGAATTGAATGAATCAATCCATTATATTATCTTCATATTCATGACATATTATAGAGTAAATTTCAGTAAATAAGATGGATTTCATTATCCGGTGTGAGAACATTGTCCTGCTTATTGAAGACTTAAAGTAGCTTAAAAACATTTTAATTTGATTTTTAGAGCAAAATTTTAAAATCAGTTAAATATTAGTAAAAAAATAGAAAAATTCTTTAAAATTAAAAAAAAAAAAACAGAAAAAATCTTCACATCACCCAGGCTTAGAATTATAAGTTTGCAAAACCTTTCGTTGGTGACAGTTACAAAAAATATCCTCATTATGCTTTGCATATTGGTCAAATGGCCACTCCAAGTAACTTGTAAGACGGTATGAAAACTATTCCTGCTCCTCTTAATAGAGGTCTAAAGGGGCTTGAAAATAGTCCATGTTTGGTCTGTAAAGGAAGATTTTTGGACTAATGAAAAAATAAATGAACATACATAAAAAATATATAAAATTAATAATCATAATAAAAAACTTAAATATGTAGAAATGATGAGAAAGAATATCTTTTAAGAGAGCTCTCAACGTTTACCCATCATTGAGAAAAACTCCTACCAAGTTAACGAAATTAACTTGCTGGTGGCAGTTGGCAAGATTACAGGAGACTAAATAATATTCAGCATTACGCGAATGTCCTATATAATTGATAGAATTCTAGAGTGCCACAATACCGCTGACTACATATGTGACATACTGGTGAATCATCACAGCTGTCTTCACTTCTAATAATTAGTGAGATTGCCAATAATTATCGTTCCTGATAAATCCACATTACACCCACAGTGGACAAGAGATGACTACAGTAAACAAACAGTCCAGTGTATTGGAGAAGACTGCAAGTTGCATAATTATCTGACATGGCTTGTTGGGAGATATTGCAACAATGTAATTGTTCATTGCTAAATGCATTTGATTTGAAAATTTATTTGGCCTGATGACGAGTGGCGCCACCTGTAATAAAATTTCTTTCTGTTTTAATATATATATACTGTATATTAAAATAATATTTTATTTTGGTACATTTATTTCGCTATCAGTTGATCGGAAGTGATGACACAGACATTTTTTTCTTTAGATCAGTAAGCAAGCTTCTGTAATCTAATTTATTTTTAATTTCATATAATTTAATTTCCTAATTGCCAGATAAGCTTTAAGTTATATATAAACTATAATATAGTTATTAAATATCATATGAAAAACGAAATGGAATCCTTAAAGATAATTTGCTTGAATAACTTGAGTTTCGTTTATCTTTGAAATGTGGCGATTGTGAACATACGAAGAACAAAAACAAAAGGATTATAGATTACTGAAGACAGCTTTTGTTAAGGAGCTCATTATTTAAGCATGTTATAGCATAGCTTGTTGCCATCAGTAGTCTCACATAAATTGTTCGCATTCCTACCAGAATAGCAGAGATTCATGACCACAATGCGCATACTTCTCTTGATCTCTTCCTTACCAATAACTTGTATGAATAGATATTATAGATAATGCTTTTATAGTAGGCAGTTGAGATCACAACTTAGGGCTGATTGCTTCTTCCACTGAACAATAGACACACCTCTATACTGTGCGTTATAAAAAGGTCTAGTGGGATGATTTCTTTACTTTCTATCATTAATGTCCGTCTTTCGATTATTGCATCTAGCATTCTGATCCAAACATCAACATCGAGTTGTTCAGTGAAACCGTTATATAGAGAAACGTGCGCATTATTTCACTTTAAATTTTCATCAGTTATCGAAGCTTTGGAGCCTTCCTGGTTCAGTTGGTTTCGACAGACCCATCTGGTTGGAAAGACCATCTATGTTCGAATCTGGTCTAGGATGCGAACAACCTTTACCGGAATTTTTAAATGCTAGCTGAGGGAGCCGGTCTCATATGGAGGTGGAGGACGTTTCTACCAAAAACTCGAGTTTTTCTTCCCTCAAAACAATACTAAAGTAGTATCTCAGCTCCACCAACACATCAAAGACTTAGTTTTCCAAGAAAAGTATCAAGAAAAATCAAGAATGTCATAATATCTCTAAGTAAAATGTTCAGATTCCTTTCCTGAATCTACTAAAGGGCTAACTTCATAAATCGTTTCAGGTACAAGAAAGTCGTGCTTTCTTGTTCCTTAAACAGGATATTATCTGAGAAACATCTATTCTCCCCTTCTTTCTACTTATTTTACATCTAAATGCTTCTACTACTACTGCATCAAGATTGGAAACGAATATTTTGGCTTTTTATAAACTCTTCAAATAGTCGTCTCTTTAATGTATTCCTAACATTCTAAAAATTACCTTTCAATGGCTTCTCCCTTGCATTTTTGACGGAGGGAAATCAGACAATTCTCAAGAAGTATTGTCCGAAATGAATAATTAAGAATATTATTAGAATAAGAGTAATATTTGTGAGAGTGATTAAGAGTAAGAGTAATATTAGTGAGTGTAATTAAGAGTAAGAGTAATTAAGAGTAATATAGAGTAAGAGTAAGAGTATGATTCAATATTCAACCTACACCATCAAATTATATTGTTTGATTTCAAGTGAGTGTTTTGTGATGGCAGCACATTGATCGCCCTCTGTAGCACAACGTAATTGAATGAAACATGCACAGTATCTACTTATGCAATCTTGTCCAAACCATTGTTCAATGAGGTTTTAATGATCGCATATTTGTCCTTCTCTATCTCGTTTGAGAGTACAAGCATGTTTGGGCTCAAATGAACCAATCAACTAGAATATCACCTTATGAATTTTCTCCAAGTCATTCTTCAGTTGGGTCTTCATAGCCTCAATGCTCGCAAAAGCTCAATCGTGTCTTACTTTTTCTTTATTTTTTTTTTTTTTTGGAAAAAAGGAAGAAAAATTAAGGACAATAATCTCTGGTACGTACGAACGCTTAAGATCCATGACCAGTCGTGATTTCATTTCATTTTCACAATTTGAGGATAAGATGAGGATAACCCTATGCCTAAATATACATTCCTTTCCTTGTCAGGTCGCAGGACGAAAAACTTTACCACCTCCGCATGAGAACGGTCAACGTTCCATTTGAAAATCCCTGATAAAAGTTCTTTGCGTCCTGGAAGGGACATTCGACGAAGCCATTTTCAGTCAAAGGGAGTGGTCGAAACTGACTGAGCTACGGATGTTTCTTTTTCTATTTGTACTGGGGATAACTTTAATCTCCATTATTTTGCTCAAGACTTTAATTTGTTTTTACACAGATATTGTATTAATCCCGACACAACATGTATATCCATTCAAACAAATACTATATCTTCATATGTAGCATGGTAAAAGCGCCTTAAAAGTTCTTGACCCGCTACAGAAGAGAACAATTAAGTTGATTAATGATCAATACTGCCATTTTCTATTCCACACAGATGTTCCGTTTCTGAGGCGTGTATTTTCATGTTCATTAATATGCATCATATTCCGCATCAGTAAATCCCCATCCTTTTGTAAATCTGTACACATAAAAGTGCAACGACCGGCCAATATCCATTTGCATTCGAATTTCATGCAGTTTCTCTTCGAATCGCACATTTCTCCTCCTGTTCCTTCATCCACTTGACTCTTGCCATTCAAAGCAACCTCCATTCGCATGTGAATTTCTAAAATGTAGGATGTTTCAGTCTAATATCAAAAAATTACTTTTTTCCCTTTAACTATCCGCATATTCATTGTAAAATACTTTGACAGTACGTAAACGGTTCACAGTCATCAACAGCTTATAACTCAGTTATATTTCTTTTTCCTATATATATATATATATATATATATATATATATATATAACTCGCTGTTGCTGCATACTGTTATCTTATCGTGTCCCGTGCCAGCTCTTCGCAAGTAATGTAAACATCTTAAAGAAGACCAGAAAAGATCGAAGATGACAGCACATCTTTACACATTTGAAAACCAAATCAGCATATCAAGATGTGTAGAAAGGAGCTATGGTGAGCGGAACGTGACTGGCTGATACAACACGATAGCGGTCCAGCACCTACCGATGACATGCATCATTGCACCGAGCTAGATACAATATTACATACTTGTAACTACTTCTGTGTCTTCAACAGCTTAGTTTAGTTGGAAAACGACGATGCCCTTTGTTTGGAAACAACTGCGTTCCAATCCTATTTAAGATGCAAGGAATCTCTTATAAGATCTTCAACAGAAAGTGGTTCCACAGGGCTCATTGCAAAGGTAATTGGGTTTTCTCCTAGAAACAAGATTTTTCGTCCAGAAAAACAGCCACACCAGCTGGATAACACAGCAACCAAGATATATAATAAACCACAGTCATAGCTTTAGTTGATTCGGCTGCCATTCCGTACAATGCAACCAATTTTTCAACTTTTCGTCCTTGCATTTTTATTCCAGGAATGAGAACTCAACGAGGAATGAAAATTTTCTTTAGTGGATGCCACGGTCGCGATAAGGAATTAAACGAGAAATTATATAAAAACAGGTTCTTCCCCAATTCTTTGAAATACTCTACACAGTCTTAAAAACTTTCAATGCAAGAAGACTATTTCATGCATCACGCAAAGGACAAAGACTAATTGTTGAAAAAGAAATTAAATTACTTTTTTAACTTTTCTGGCCATCTTTTGTATAAGAAAATATACAAGACAAACGGCAAACTACCTTTAGCATAAAACTTGTCATGCGGGACCACCCCCATGCTTTATAAATGCAAACACTTTTGTAAAAAAATGTTTGTGTTTTCCATTTGGAGCTAGCAGAAATACGTTGCATGGTTATTTCAGTTTCCGTACATTCGTACTCAAAAGTTTACAAAGTATTTGAAAGTGAAAGTTCTCTTTTGCTGCATTAGACTGCGCACTCACACAAGAATAAAGGCAGGATTAGTATTGGCTGGATTGACATGACAATTAGAATGTTGCAAGCAGTGGGGAAGCTGCTGTGTGTGTGTGTGTGTGTGTGTGCAGAGTGAATATTAGGTTGCGCAATCCGATAGAAAGGTGGTCAAACGTTTTTAGAACACAATATTGCATGTGATTCCCATTTGTTGTTCTCCTCTGAGAGAAACTAAATCAAAAGAAGGTCATTTGATATCGCCGTCAAGATGTTCTTAATTTCGGCTTCTTTTTCAAGACAGCACATGGAATTCCTTACATTTGCTTCCTAAATCTTTTCCACTCACGTCTTGATGCTGGTGCAGCCTTCTCACCCATCTTGTACCTAATGTATACGTTGCTCCCTAGTCACGAAGAAGCCCAGGAGAAATCACTTCTCTTGTTTTACTTTTTTCTTCAACTCCTGGAAGTTTTCTCTTTCTTCAACGAATGCTGATGGAATAAGGAATGGCTGACATTCAAAGCTTGTCAGAGAATATTCGCTTACATTCATATTTGGAGAGTTGTTTCGGAAATTTGATTTCTGTACAATTTTAATTTTATGTTCGGCTGTAGCAAGAAAGCATTAATAATTTATCACAGACAAGGAAACACGTTTCAGTGGATTCGAAGATGAAAGAAGAAATGATTTACTTTTTTTGTCAACCAAATCGATATTTTCAATATTTTCGTATACGATAGCTAAATTCACTGACATCAAAAAGTGAATAAATAAATGTCATAAATCAGCTAACCAATATGTCTAAATATTTTTCTAGAAATTTATATGATTTATATTATATTTATATTATATTTTTAAAGAAAAAATATTTAAAAAATTAAAGAATATAAGAAAAGTATTTCCACATTTCGTTTAAATACTTTATTAAAAATGATAAAAATAATAGAATAAATATATTTAATAAAGTGGCATTTTCAATAATTAAATAAAACTTCTAGTATATAACAAAGAGTGAAAAATACTTTTACTTTTATATAAGACAATATTTATTCAAATAATTAATTTAGAGGAAATGTACACAACTATTTATCAAGAAAATGGTAAAATAGTACGCTTTGGGATTTTTTTAGTATCGGTTGAGCTAAATTGTTTTGTTGTTCTCAATTTATTATGAGCAGGGTGTTAATCTTCACTGAATACATTCAATTTTCGTTCCATATTGAATAGTTTGATACGTCATGTTATTTATATGAAAAACTTCTTCACCTTTTAAATACGTAAGTTGACGATGGACTGTTCAAGAAATGTTATTAACTAAAAATTATCTGCAGCTACCTACAAACAGCATATTTGCATTGAAGTAGCTGGTTTGCTATAATCAGTACTTAATGCATTATGTAGAAAAAAAATAAAAAGATACCTGAGTCCGATTAGCACACATAGCTTCAATTTCCCTTGATTTCACTTTACGTTTGGATTTACGTTGCTTTTACTTTGCATTGTTCAGATTTACGCTGTTTTCACTGCAAGTTGTTCCGATTTATCTATTTCCACTTAACAACCTTAGCAAACAAGCAAACCGGGAAGATATATATATATATATATATATCTTCCGGTGACTCCACAGTAGTGCAAGTCAAGGCAACTCGTGGTAAAGGTGAAATAAGCTCTGATCACTATTCTTAATATTTACCCTTAATGCAAAGCACATCTTCTTGGGGAGATGTATGATGCTATGCATTAAAGGCAAGGGGCCACTACCCCGACCTGTTTCGACCTTTATTGAGGTCTCATCAGTGGGAGCCAGGCTTAGAAATACCAAGGTTATGTAATACAGAGCTTATAAGTATTTTACAAAAACAAGTTACCATAAGGTGCATTGACCTTATTAAATAAAAATCTCAGGATGAGAGATAGATGTAGAAAGTTTTTTACCTTGGGTATAATAAATGTTAAAGATACCAAACTATTTTAAACCTGGTTTTATCTCTGATCCAGAGATTTTTATTTAATAAGGTTAAAAAACCTTATGGTAACTTGTTCTGGTAAAATACTTATAAGCTCTGTATTACTATAATCTTGGTATTTCTAGCCTGGCTCCCACTGATGAGACCTTAATAATGGTCGAAACCGGTCTGGGTGGTGGTCCCTTGCCTTTAATGCATAGCATCATACATCTCCTTCAGCAGATGTGCTTTGCATTAAGAGTAAATATTAAGAATAAATATTAAGAAATATATATATATATATATCAGTTCATTCAGGGAGGTCACAGGGGGGTCTGGTAAACAATGCCCTTCATGTATTCCCATAGAAAGAAATCAAGAAACGTAATATCAGGTGAGCGCGGAGGCCATGGAATCAGTCCAGCACAGTCAACCCTGAGCCCAAGAAAATGTATGTCAAGAAATTCTCGGATAATAAGAGCCCAATGTGGTGGTTCTCCATCTTGCTGGAATTTGGCTGATGATCATCCAACTGGGGCAATCGATACAGCTATAGCATCTGCGAAGATAATTTCCATCAGCTTCGACTTTTGACAAAATGTCTTGGCCAAAATGGAAATGGCAGGGGTTTATCATCCCGCTGCAAAGCCTGCACAATCTGCAGTTGGTAGGCATGGAGTTGAAGGCAGTTAGGAACAACCCCAAAACAGTCGTTTGTAGTATACCTAACTGACTGCAAAGAAGCTCGTCTAGTTGATTTTTGTGGGCTTCGATAAAATGCATCCTGGATTTAATCAACATCTTCCTGCGAAGTGCTCAGTGTTCCCTTTCCTTTTTGGTGTTGAACACTGCCAGTCTCTTGAAATTGCTTTAAGCAATGTCGGATAGCATTATCTGAAAGTGGATGTTTTCCATACTGACTTCTGTCATGACGTTGTGTTGTGATAACGGACTTTCTTTCGAAAAACCAATAACGCACATTGCTTTCTGTTGAACAGTCGCCATTTTGAAGTATGATGTCATATCTCCCAGACATCAATACGGTGAGTACAGCATTGCCAAATAAACCTTTTTGAATGGTTTGGGTATTATAGGCGACGGAAACCCCCGACAATAATTTAGAATCACCCTTTATTATACTGTCTATGTACTGTGGAAGCGTTTTAATTGTTTAAAATTATTTTATTGAAAAAACCTTAAGTAAACAACTGATTTCACATTCCAGAGGGCGCTGCTGTTGAATCATAATATACCAGCACACTGATGCGTGTGCACAACTTACTAATGTCAGCTACTCCAGCATAATCAAAAACAGATGTTCTCTTTATGTTCTTTTTTATATAAAGTGTCCATTTTATTGCTTTCTTACTTTTAATAGTGATTTATTTCTTTGATTTTTGTATCGAATAAATAGCAAATGAGGTTGAGTTTCGTAAGCTATTCAAGTTTGAACCTTGGAACGTATTGGAACATATTGACCGCGCATAACATCTAAATATACATTGAAAAATATCCGATTTACGTTATTTTAGATACACTTTAGATGTATCTAAACTGAAGGAGGTAACTTTAGATACACTCCTTTTTCTGTCACTATTCTTCTTTGATCAACGTATTGCTTTAACTTTAATTAATGAACAATTTTAAGATGTTTTAACTTCCCGTCAGCTTGAGTAAAGTGGAGGTGCAAGAATATCATTTTGAATTCAAGATTCCTTGCGAAAAGATATCTTCATATATATATACGAGCATAACAATAATGAAAATTACAAGAAACGAACTAATACTACAATCACTCACTCTGAAGTCTGTTTCATATTTACTATATTAGGAAACAAACTCTCAAGTGTTCAGATTAATGTTTACCTTGCATTAACCTTGCAACTCAGATGGGTACCAAAGCAGGTTTGTGTCATCTATATTATTAGGCTCATGGCCTATTTGGAATAAACGTAGGTTGGTTCGATCCCAGAACTTTGGTGGGTAAATATCCTGGTTCAAATATTATGAAAGAATATTTTCTGCTTTAAAATGAATATAATTCAGCTAGTCTGAAATGAAAGTGATAAAACGTTTTCAAAGAGTAGCTTTGAAGAAGAAAATTAGACAAAGAGTAGCCCAAGAACACATAATTCTCCTCAAGTCTTACTTGCTTAGTATCTTGGTATAAATTAGAAATACATCCCAACCGTCTCAGTCCCATTATACTGCAGTACTGAATCAGTGATAAAGTATTTATAAATGCACGGAATTGCCCAACACCACATTCATTGTTTGTCTTTTTACTTACGATAGTGATGATCGGTGCATTTTAGGAAACTTAAAATAAACAGTTGCGAGAAATATAAGAAACTCTGCTGCATCAGAGACAGTCAAGAACTGAATAAAAACGATGAAAACTTTAAACGAATTGATGTAATCATATTGAACTTTCTCTTAGGTTCTACACAATATCCTATTAACTTTCTATTTGACTTCAACTATGATGAATTTCTGGCAATACTTTTTTCTTCCACTTAAGTAGCGTCATTCCCAAATCTCCAAAGTCAATTATGGGTCTTCACTTGAACCAATTTTCCTTCATTTCCGTCTTCTCTAGAATGAATAAATGTTTGCACCGGGCACTCAACGAAAATCCTCGTACTAAGCGAGCAATCCACTCTATCAGTCTCCTCCAGGGATGAGTTTAGACTGCTGCTAAACAGGACCAGGTTGTGATTTGTTACATTAGATTTTTTTTTTTTTGCGTTAGGTAATATCGAATGCCATTTAGACAGATCGTGGCCATCTTGTTATTTATTTCTTTCATCCACAGCTGACTGAGTTCTTTTTTTTTCCGTTTCTAACACGATCAGTCATGCAAAGGATGAAAAACAATTTAAATGCAGCTTGATGAACTGCGGTACGCAGAAGCTTCGGTACACACGCAAGCTCGGAATATAAATATTGTCCTGACATTCTTCTGGGCTGCTTACTTCTCAAGAGAATCAAGTACGCCTTCTCTTTCAATTTAAGACGAGCTTCACAAATAGTGAGAGAGAGAGAGAGAGAGAAAACACGAAAGAATTTTAATATACTAATGCGAAAGGGTCTCGCTTGTTTTTGGAAACTCAATAAACTCCAGCCAGGCCCTTTAAAGAAATATTCGTTGCCTTAAATGAGAAAACACATCCCTGAATGGACACAATGCTTCGTTTAGCTCATCCTTGAATTGGAGGAGGTAACATAGCACGAGCTATCTACGTGACTTTGGCTCTATTTATTTTGCAAATGCAAAGGGAATTCCTTTGCTGAGGACATTCAATCTTGGCGGGTTAAAAAGAAGTGTGATTTTCATATTATTAAAAGGGGTCACGCCAGGGAGTTGTACGGTAAAAATTCCTTCTAGGCGGCAAAGTTTAACAATCGATAGAGATTCATTTTTGTCTGTTTTTAGGATGGCGAGAATCTAAATATTAGTTAAGCAAATGGTTCAGTCTTGCTTAATTCATTGAGAATATTTATAGGCTAATTAAAGAAGTTCTTTCACGTAAAAGTGAAAGGGCTCCTTTAACTTTCACGTCTACTGCACGGTTCATCGGGTGAGTTTTTTTTTATAACTGTATGATAATTTATGTGGAGTATTGTGGGTAATTTTCTCAAAGGGCATTTACTTATACATAGACATTATATATTAATGCTTGAATACGCCCGCTCTGTACAGACATTCTGGGAAACGAGTGCATTATCAGAGCACCGTATCTTTATTCTAAGTTTAAGCATTTGACTACTTTGCGAATAAGTTACTGAGATTAAAAAAGGTAACATGCAGCAAGTGCATGAAATATTCTGTAATGAATGTCGCGAGAAATTTTGGGAAACATTAACTTCAAATATTATATAATTTCCAAACTGGGAATTAAAAAAAATTTTCTTCTTTGGTTCTGCAGAATAACTTCTTCTTCTTTCTCTTCTTCTTCTTTTGTTCTGAACGAGCCCTTAAGGCCCGTATTCTAGGGTAAGGTGGTTAGCACTATGTATACTTGAATATAATTTACGTGTATTCTTCTGTCGGATAGCCTGTATGAGGGATGAAAGCACCATGTTACCAGAAGGAAAAACACTGCTACCTCCATATGATACTGACTAATTCACCTTCAGTTGGAAAGAGAACCATAAGAAAGTATTTTTTATTATTATTGTTGATAACTGGTAACGATCATGCCTTTTATTTGGAATGGAGTCGAGCAGAGATTCAGTTTGCGAAGCGAATGATTTATTTATTTCTGTAGGAAATTGAGTTGTTGTTTTTTTTTCTTCTTCTCTTTCTCCCTGAGCAGACTGACCAGAGAACCACGAAATTAACAGGAAAAAAATGCATTGCGAAATGAAATAGTGTGAAGCCGCCGCACGAGGTAGATTAGTGTGGAACTTCTGTGGAAGGTACAGTAAATAAGTCTAGTGGGAGTGCTTCTCGCGATGAGTCCTGAGACTTACATTGAGATGCTATGTTATCGTCATCACGTATTTCAAGGATTTATGATCTGTTCCAGCCTCAGAAACCATTGGTGAGTCTCTTCACTAGACAATCTGGTCTCCTTTTCTGGATGGTTTATACTGAAGCACTTGTTTGGGTAATTGTTCCATTCTTTGTTTAATTACCGTATGTTATTTCTTCACTTGTTTTATGATCGAATAGGATATATTTTACTACTTTTCTCTTAAATTCAGTTTCAACTGTTATTGATATTTCATCCTGTATAACTCACTCGGTTTCTACAATGCCCTTTGGTTGAAAAGACCTAGGTTCGAATTTTGTTTAGAACCTCAAGAACGTTTATCAGGGCTTTTCAAAATAAACGTGAATTAGCCTGTCTCATACGGCGGTGGAAGGGGCCCCTTCTATCTTCCGGAAACTTGAATTATTAATCCCGCAAAATAGCCAAACTAGCGCACATGCAATTTATAGACATAGAATAAATACGTACTGCTGGATTAAGGAATATGGTGATTAACTGTCCTCTTCCGTCGGAACGGATTTTAAAATGCATGGTAAAAATTTCATTTCCATTTTGTGCTGGTATAGCTATTGTATTATAAACTTTTAATCCAGTCTGTCTTTGTACGAGATAGGTTTTAGTATATAGAATTATTTATATCTTTCTTATCTTCATATGAAATCATGTATCCTAAATAAGAAAAATAATTATCTTGTTCGAAAATTTGTCTTTTTCTTGCTATTTTACTTCAAGTTTGATTTCGACCTTTAAAACCCACTAATTTCGATTTTTCTATTGAGACAAAATATTCGGGTTTTTCTTTTAGGATTGGAACAGCTTTCTGAAGTGTCTTAATAGCCACGTGATCATTAACGAGAAAATGTGTTTAAATTCACCATACAGGACAGTATGGTGGTTGATGGTTTTCTATTCAATTTTATTATTATTTTATTTAAATGTATATTAAATAGGGCCGCCTATAAGGACAATTCCTAACTCCTTGGTTTATTCTTCTACGCAGAGTTTAAACGTATCTGTATTTCATTATTCTTATATATGCGTATGACTACTATTTCGTACTTGTCTTTCTTATAATATGTTAAATAATATTTTCTTCTTACGTCTTACTCTTTAAAGACCTTTTCAAAATCATATCAGTAAATTTAATTGTTTCTAGATTGCGTTCTCTTCTTTTTTTTTCTCTAATATTTTTTGACAATAACAATATGATTATAATAGCGTTGTTATATCGAAAATGGACCTGATAAGATGTTAAAATTATTTATAAATAAATATAAAATGTATATATAAAACCAACTCTTATAAAATGACTTATATAAAACACGAATACAAATTATTAGTTCATTCTGAAGGCCTTAAATTTTTATTTATTTATCAAAAGAGTTCTGTGTCTAAAGAATTTTCCTAGTACACCTCTGCTGTAAGCTAAGAAAATGTTCATAAAGAGTTTTTCTTGTGTTTAATAATATAGTTTAAGACTGATTCATTCAATCCAATACCCTTGGAGGGTAATGGATGGCAATGCTGTAGCCAGTGAAGCTCTAACTGAGGCTCGGCTATTGCTGTTACCCTCCTGCCATGATCAGAGCTTTCATAGCTCAATAACACCTTATCCCTACACTGTCCTCTACAGATAACGGGGAAGATGAAAAGCATTCTTGCTTCGCCCCTTTAAGCCAGTCCTTATAAGGACTATAAGGAATATAGTTTAAGATTTGGGGAAGATCCCAAAGTCCTTTATAGGACTTACAAGGTAACAAATGACAATGCTGTAGCCAGTGAAGTTTTAACTGAGGCTCGGCTATTGCCGTTACCCAACCATAACTAGAGCTTTTTTTAGCTCAATAACACTCCATCCACACAGATTTTCTTCATTCATATGACGGGATAAAGAGTCAAGGACTCAGTCCATCACCCAGTTCTTTTAAGAACTTTCAGAATATAGTTTAACAAATGGAGAGGAGAATCGACCATGAGATGCGGTGATTAATACCCTTGGAGGGTAATGGATGACAATGCTGTAGCCAATGAAGTTCTAACTGAAGCTCGGCTATTGCTGTCACCCTCTTGCCATGATCAGAGCTTTAATAGCTCAATAACACCCTATCCGTACACTGTCCTCTACAGATAACGGGGAAGATGAAAAGTATTTTTGCTTCCCCCCTTTAAGCGCCAGTCCTTATAAGGACTATAAGGAACATAGTTTAAGAGTACCTCATGTGGTGGCCGGAAAAAGAATAGCCCCACTGTAGCCCATGCATGTGTTGAGGCAACTAAAATGGGAACCCAGGAAGAGTAATGGATGGCAATGCGTAGCCAATGAAGTTTTAACTGAGACTCTGCTATTGCCTCTACTCCGCCATGATCAAAGCTCATAGCCCTATATTATCCCATCCATACATTTTCTTCTACAGATAACGGGGAATATAAAAATCATTCTTGCTTCGCCCATCTAGCAAAAAAATACACACATACATATATATATATATATATATATTTCAAAAAATAGATTTAATGACTCCAAGACCGAGATAACATATAAAGATTTTAATGATAAATACTACTAGTTTCGGCATATAGCAGCCTTCTTCAGGTATTTATAAAGGAAAGGAATACTAATAAACATTGAATTATTTAAATAAACAAACTGGAAATTACAGGTATAAATTGCCTCACATAATCGATACATAAAAACGTATAACAACCGAGTAAAAACTAATCGCCACATATATATATATATATATATATATCGTTTAATTGAATTTTAATTATGAACACCGACAGGTTTTTGACCATCTCGTTTTTAAAAACTTGTTTTTATAACTCTTGTTGTATACAATTCTTATTTCATGGAAAGCAATTTCGTATTATATATATATATCATCATTCTCAGCCAGTTTCGATGCACTGCTTGATGAAGGCTTTCCAAGATTACTCGAAAACTGTGTGTCCATGGCTCTCCTTTTTCATATCGTTCCTGCAAATCTAATGATATCATCAATCCACCGCGATTCGGCGTCGTGGTCGTTTTTCCGCTATATATAAGTTAAGGGGATAATAAATCCCTATATTATTTTAAAGCTGGATACGAAACTCGGAGATCGAAATCTAAGAGTTTCATGCCGAAGAATAATCCGCGAGTCAAGCGCAAGTCAACTCTGGTAGTACAACTGGGTAGTACAACTCCGAGTTTCGTATCTGGCTTTAAAATAATATAGGGATTTATTATCCCCTTAACTTAATTTACGCTTAACTTAATGTAATCATCATTGTGATTATACAATTTCACCATTTAGTCCTATCATGATCTGTTGCACCAGAGGTCATTGGAATGTCTCTTCAGTGACGAGACATCCCCCCCCCCCTCGGATGATTTATATTGACGTACTTATTTGGATAATCTTTATTTAATATATTCCTTCTAGTTCCGTTTGCATTTCATTATTTTCTCTATTTGGTTCCTGGTTTAAATTCTTCCATTATTTTTTCGTACCTTAGAGTAGAGCTGATGTACTTTGTACTATAAACATATAATCTAGTTCTTCTTTGTACCAAGTTAGTTTAAGCGCAGAATTCATATTGCTTTTTTATCTTCATATGAATTCTTACATCCTTGTTTCAAAATTTTACTACTTTAATAGTTCTGATTAGATCTTGACATATAAAAGTAACCGAGTTTGATTTTTCTGCTAATACATTATCATTCCAAAATATTCAGATATTTCTTTTATGGTTAAACAGCTTTCTGAAGTTAAACAGCTTTCTTATTACAGAAATTAGAATGGATGCTAGAATATGTTTTGAGAATAAGTTAAATACAGTGGTCGTCTGATTAGGGTTAAGTCGAAGAAGTATTCATATTACGCCAAAAATAAATATTTGACACATATCAATATTTCAGTTCCTCAGGATTATTTATTTATTTATATTTGTGTGTGTGTGTGTGTGTGTGCGTGAGCTCCTGAAAGAAAAAAATTACAGGATGAAAGAGAATTCGCAAGGATGAAGAATGAAACGAGTAGAGAAGACAGTAAATTCGAAGTAAGATTGAGAATGTATGGTGAAGGACTGCCAATATTTTAATGAATTAAATGTTTATATGCATTAAAGTCTCTGTATTCGAGGTGCAGAAGTTGTCTAATCCTACAACAGAAGTGGAAGGAGTTAATAATATCATGCTTTCTCTTGAGCATTTCAGAATTTTTTAAGAAAAATTGTCCAGTATCTGAATAGATAAAGGATGTCTAAAGGATGAGAAGTAATTAGAAGTCTCTTATATATTGTTTTGCTATTTGATTGGCTGTGGTCTTTTTATAACTCTTCAGTCGCTTTTTTACAACAAAAAAAGCTGCTGCTGATCAGCAGCGCTGTAGGAATGCTTTCTTATTGCTGGTATAGTCTCAGTTCAGTCTAAAAATATACCGCAACAAGAAAGCATTGCTGTATATATATTCGCAGTTCGGTCTAAATACTGGTGTATATGAACACTGACAGGATAACGGTTTTGAATGGATATATTTGCACCGCTATAATCTAGCTCTATCCATCATAATCAAAGTTAAATTCGCTCTATTGGCTGATTATCGTGTAGTGTATCCTTTCTCCAACACCCATACACTCAAACAAACACACGTATCTGCCGATCTCTTTTATTTAGCCTCGAACATATACCTGATACTGATGATACACTTTATCTCATCGGGTTATCTCAACAGACACACATACGTAGGAGAAAGAATAAAATTCCAAGTAATGACATAGCTTCTGATAAACGTTCTGCAATGTGAATTTTATAATAATAATAATAAGTACAATGATTGTTGCTTAATATGACATAACATACTCTTTGATATAAAATATTATTTAATATTGTTGCCTAAAATGAAATTAGTTTAGTCATTTTCTAGCTTTTGTAGAATTAGTGGATCGCAATGGGAAAGTTAGCTTAATTGCTAATTATATGAAGAGCCAAAGGCTTCAATTCAGCGACATGAACTTATTTAAGTAAAGGGATATTTTCCCATATTGTTTCTTAGCCGAATAAGAAACTCAAAAGAGTTTCATGCCGAATATAGAAACTATATAAAGTTCGGCGATTCCAAGCGTAAGCAAATACCTGGATAATGCAGCACCTGACCCTTGAAGGTAGTGCAAGCTGAGGCAACTCATGAAAGGGTGGAGCAAGCTCCGATCACTATTCTTGATATTCACCTATAATGTGAACTTAACTCCTAGGAGCTGTATTATTGTTCGACATTATGAGAGAAGGTCACTACCCAGACCGGTTTCGACCTTTTTAGAGGTCTCATGAGTGAGTAGGTAGAATGGGAGTTCATGTCTTTCATCATCGGCCTTTGGAGTATAAAGATTACTGAGGATCAGCAGGTAGTAATAAGGGAAGTTACGAAAGGTAGAGTGGGACAGTAGGAGCTAAAAAGAGGCCTCAGTCAATCTGTTTAGCTGTATAACCCAGAGGTTGTGGCTAAAAGGTCTGTAAAACATAATCTCCTTACACCTGTTCTAAAAAAAAAAACTTAAAATTTACACTTCACTTTATACGAAAAGATAACTTTAGGTTACATTAATTCAGGTATCCGGAGACGTCATCTCGTAACCCCTAAAAAAAAGAAAAACGTTTGTTAAAATTTGGAACTTAGATTATTCTTAAACTATGCCTTACAACTAAAAAAAAAAAAAACTGCGATAGCGGGATCCGTATTGAGGTGGACTTTATCAGCCAGAGAGCCGAGAGGTGGGGGAAGAACCCTGCCTGAGTGATGCAGCCCACAAGGTGCTGCACCGCCTCGACGTAAGCCTTCGCAGCGCGGGTTCTCAGGTCTACCCCCTCCTTAGTGAGCTAGAGAAACCAATAAGTTGTACAATAGAATTAAGTATTTAGTTGATCCTGAAAGGAAGACAAGTTTTTAGTTTGCCCTTAACTCTTTTTTTGTTGTATGTTTCTGTAAGATTTGAGAAGCTACTGTTTATTCCCGGCCATTTATTATTTGGTGAAGAGCTTCATACAGCCTCCTTTCCGTTTCTTCGTTTAGTTCAGGGATTCCTTTTATCTGTGCTGGGTTTAGTTCACTTAATCTTTCTATATAGAGGTCTCCCCATTCGAAGCTTATGGTCTCAGGACCTGTGAGGAGGAGCATCGGTGACCTTTTTTATCTATTGCCCTTTGGAGGATCACCTCGGTGTCTTCTGGGATTAAGCGCATTAGAACCCTTTGCGCGTCCACGGCGGGGATGGATTCTTCCTCCGATTCCTCGGCTGGGGTAATATTGCCTTTTCTTGATTCTTCAGTCTCTTCTTGGTTTTTCTATTCTGATCTCCCTTTCTTCCTCTTTCTCAGAGTCGGATACTTCTTCTGGGCATCTGTTATCTGGTTTTATTCTCTTCGTTTCTCTTTCTTCAGGGCTGATTGGTCTTTTTTTTCTGTGTTGTTGCTTGCTTCCATTTCTTCTACTTCTGTGTTTTCATTCGTGGTCTCTTCCGTCTCGATGCGAGTTTTCCTTGCGTTACGTTTCTTTTTGTTTCTTTATTTTCCATTCTGAGTTTTTCGTGGTGGCGGCTTGATTTCCTTTTGTTACTGTCACGATAGCTGGGGGTTGGATGACTGGAGAGTCTTGTCTTCCGGCTCCGTTGTTTTAGGCTCCTCTGTGTTTCACTTATAGCTGGAATGTTGTCCTGTTTTGTAGGTTCAGGTTTATTTACTGGAGTGTGTTGCTGGGGTTGGCGATATAGCACCTCCTATTCGTTCTGCTTGTGTCCTGTTGGGACAACCTTGTGGGTTGTATTTCCACATTTCAGGCAAGGTGCCTCACACTGAGCTAGAGAATGTCTTGCTGCCATGCAGTTCCTGCATTTGTTCTTGGGGCAGTCTGCGCCTAGGTGTTCGAGTGATCCGCACCGAAGACATTGCTTTCTTACACCAGGGTGGTTGACTACTACACTGGCAGAGCCTAGAAATACAAAGTTGGGGACCTCGGCCTTCATCTCCATAAGTAAGGTCACTGCGCCAGTCTTCCAGTCGGCATTGTTGGTGATTTTGACGTCCCGTACGTCTCCCCATTTTGAGAAAACCTTTTTTATTATCTCACTGCCTTCCTCGAGATATTCTGCAGGGAACCTTTCTATTCGTAGTGTCTTCAGTAGACTTCCTACTACGAAGGGATTGATCTTTTTCCCTTGACATTCTACACCTGCCATTAACTTATTCCTGGTTTCTATATCTTTCACAACTACCTGCTCCATAAGGGGTAAAACCAAATATCTTTTGTGCCCCTACTATGTCGGCAAGAGCTCTTGCTAATGTCCTGTTCGGTACGTTGACGCCCGCCTCTATACCGAGGGTCTTCACTCGCGGCAGAAATGAAGTCATTTGGAAGAGAGAAAAATATCTCACTAGGAATTAAGTTCTAGAAAAATGGATAGACCTTTAAACCAAGCGTTCCCCGTTGGCAGAAATCTCCGGCTACACTAGGTAGAGGCGGAAGACTACAAGCAGGCACAAGGCAAAAAGAAAAGGACAAAAATAACTAATAAAAAAGGTCTCACCAAGGCTGGAACCTGCAGCTCTCTTTCATCAGGTTCGCTGGATCGGGCACTCTTCACAAACTGGATCATGAACATGTACTGAAATCTTGATTAGCACTGGAACTCATTAGAGGTAGACCTCGCATATCTTAATACCAAAGGGTATAGCGAAAAGAACGATGTTTAAGTAAACGAAAAAAAACTTATAACAGAAGAAGTAGTTAATAGACCTAGTTAAGACCAAGTTCTTAAAAGAACAGGGCGATGGACTGAGTCCTTGACTCATTATCGCGTCATCTGAATGAAGAAAATCTGTGTGGATGGAATGTTATCGAGCTAAAAAGCTCTAGTCATGGCTGGGTAACGGCAATAGTCGAGCCTCAGTTAAAACTTCATTGGCTACAGCATTACCATTTGTTTCCCTGGAAGTCCTGATTAGTAAGTAAAGGGTAAAATCTCAAAAAATCGGACGATCTCTAGGCCACTCCATAGTGGGCGAAAGACCGTCCATGTCTCAGAGTTGGTTCCACTCATTGACGGCCGCCCCGTCCTAGCACCCCGACGGGCTCCCCGTTTAAGCAGAACCGCTCAGCGTTGGTTCCACTCAGTGTGGGCCGCCCTGTCCTAGCACCCCGACGGGCTCCCCCACTACTGAGCAGAACCGCTCAAATTCCGAGGAAAATAATTCACCGACAAGAACCGCTCAGCGGGCCGTGCCGGAGAACACCTTCCCCGGAGACTCAATGTGCTCCCTTAAGGCAAAAACCCTAAGGGAGCGAACTCAAAAACTCACACCCAGGATAACAGCAACAGCCGAACCTCAGTTTACTTCCTCGGTTCAGCATTGCTAATTGTTACCCTGGAAGCCCTGATTAGTAAGTAAAGGGTAAAATCTCAAAAAATCGGACGATCTCTAGGCCACTCCATAGTGGGCGAAAGACCGTCCATGTCTCAGCGTTGGTTCCACTCATTGACGGCCGCCCCGTCCTAGCACCCCGACGGGCTCCCCGTTTAAGCAGAACCGCTCAGCGTTGGTTCCACTCAGTGTGGGCCGCCCTGTCCTAGCACCCCGACGGGCTCCCCCACTACTGAGCAGAACCGCTCAAATTCCGAGGAAAATAATTCACCGACAAGAACCGCTCAGCGGGCCGTGCCGGAGAACACCTTCCCCGGAGACTCAATGTGCTCCCTTAAGGCAAAAACCCTAAGGGAGCGAACTCAAAAACTCACACCCAGGATAACAGCAACAGCCGAACCTCAGTTTACTTCCTCGGTTCAGCATTGCTAATTGTTACCCTGGAAGCCCTGATTAGTAAGTAAAGGGTAAAATCTCAAAAAATCGGACGATCTCTAGGCCACTCCATAGTGGGCGAAAGACCGTCCATGTCTCAGCGTTGGTTCCACTCATTGACGGCCGCCCCGTCCAAGCACCCCGACGGGCTCCCCGTTTAAGCAGAACCGCTCAGCGTTTGTTCCACTCAGTGTCGGCCGCCCCATCCTAGCACCCCGATGGGCTCCCCGACTCCTGAGCAGAACCGCTCAAATTCCGAGGAAAATAATTCACCGACAAGAACCCCTCAGCGGGCCCTGCCGGAGACTCAAGGTGCTCCCTTAAGGCAAAAACCCTAAGGGAGCGAACTCAAAAACTCACACCCAGGATAACAGCAACTGCCGAACCTCAGTTTACTTCCTCGGTTCAGCATTGCTAATTGTTACCCTGGAAGCCCTAAAAAGGACTTTGGGATCTTCAAACCTACCAGTTAAGACCAATAGTCCTTATAAGGACTGGCTTAAAGGGGCGAAGCAAGAATGCTTTTCATATTCCCCGTTATCTGTAGCGGACAGTGTAGGGATAAGGTTATTGAGCTATTATCAAAGCTCTGATCATGGCAGGAGGGTAACAGCAATAGCCGAGCCTCAGTTAGAGCTTCATTAGCTACAGCATTGCTATCCATTACCCTCCAAGGGTATTGGATTGAATGAATCAATCACCGCATCTCACGGTCGATTTTGTAGGGAACAGAACTTATATCCCTTTTATGAAAATTGCTAAGAGGTGTTCTAATAAATTACTAATTATATGAAGAGCCAAAGGTTTCAATTCGGCGATATTCGGCGATACAAAGTCATTTATGTTAAGGGATATTATATCCCATATTGTTTCTTAGCCGAATAAGAAAATCAAAGAGAGTCATGGCACCTGACCCTTGAAGGTAGTGCAAGCGAGGCAACTCACAGAAAAGGTGGTGCAAGCTCCGATCACTATTCTTGATATTCACCCATAATGTGAACTTAACTCCTAGGAGTGAAGCTCACATTATGGGTGAATATCTTCACCCATAATGCGAATATCTTTTATGAGAATAACTTCTCGTACAAGGGATGCAAGTTCTGTTCCTTACAAACTTGGTATTAACTAGGTCTACCTACTCACTGATGAGATCTCAAAAAAAAAGGTCGAAACCTGTCTGGGTAGTGACCTTCTCTCATAATGTTGAACAATAATACAGCTCCTAGGAGTTAAGTTCACATTATGGGTGAATATCAAGAATAGTGATCGGAGCTTGCTCCACCCTTTCTGTGAGTTACCTCAGCTTGCACTACCTTCAAGGGTCAGGTGCTGCACTATCCAGGTATTTGCTTACGCTTGGAATCGCCGAACTTTATATAGTTTCTATATTCCGCATGAAACTCTTTGAGTTTCTTATTCGGCTAAGAAACAATATGGGAAATAATATCCCTTAACTTAAATAAAGTTAGCTTAATTGTTTCACAGGGAAAAATGAAATGTTTGCAGAACGCATCGTATTTGACGACCAACACAGCTTCAATATGAAATCTTAGAAACTGTTCCTGTTCTTGACAGATTTGTTATACAGATTCTTGATATGGAGATTATCCCATAAATGATACAGTTCTGAAACTTAATAATGAAGATTTGGTTACCACCAGCAGTTCTGTAACTTTGGTAATATCGTCACATTCCGAGTTTCTCAACATTCCTGCTTTTAAAAATATTCCTGTGATTATCACTGTTATACTTATATATGTATTTTAATCAGATAATCTTGCTTAACAATATCCGCATAATTGCCTTTACTATTCGCATAAATCAGAATTTCAAGCTCTGAAAGAGATTCCTTGCAGACAAAAAAAAAATGCTATTGCGATAAAGCTCTTACTCCTTGTCGCGGAGAAAGGTAATGTAATGTCGGGAGTGCGACACTTTCTCACACTTTCCAATTAACTGTGTAAACAGAAGCGTAGGAAATATGTTTCCTAATTATCTATTATTCCTAAACGCGTGTACTGGGAATTTATTCCCAGAACAGGACACTCGTGTTGCACTATGGTAAATGTGGTAAATTAGATACTGGATGTAAAAAAAAAAGCAAAAGAGATCTCTGGAGGCTTATTAGCAGTAGAGGTTATAATAAAGGCAACTTCTGTGGCGCGACTGCATTCAAGTATTCTCTAGACACCCTTTACAGTATCCAAGATGAACTCTTCAGGCTCACTTAATACAAAATAAAACACAAGGTTGTACTGTCACTGAGATAACTGAAGCACTGCTAATTGTATTTGTCGCCTACATTGTATGTGCACCTTCTTCAACAGGAAAGATAGACCAAGAAAATGAGATAAAAAGACGTAAAATAGGCAACATGCTATTAGCAAACAACACATTTAACACTACATTTTAAATATGAATTACATTGTAGTTATTTAATGGTGTTTCAGTAATTTTTTAAAATAAAAATAAAATCCTAAATAATTTAAAAAATATTAGTTAATTTTATAATATAATTAAATTTTCTATATAAATTTAGAATTATATTAAATATTTTTTCACTTTTAATATTATTAAAATTTTATTTACGATCTTTCTAATCGTACACACTAATTAATGAAATATTCTGAAATTAAATTCTATTTTGAAACGTATTTTATATTATACTTTTTAATATTACATTTTAATAATATTACTCAATCAATAACTAAATTAACTAAATTAACTAAATTACCTAACTGTATATATTTTGCTTATAACATTTCCATAACAGTCTACTTTCGTGAAAAGTGTGGATTTTTGTATAGGGTTTAATGATTCGCTTTGGTTGTCATCTAATGTGAATAAATATTCATACACTTTGTAAACCTATTTAAGTACTATTCAGGCTTTTCGTTTTTATTTACAGGTCTTGGAAAAAAATTCCTTCAGTAAACAAAAGTGTAAAAATAAGTGCTAGACGTCTAAATTACTTTAATAAAAATGCATCAGATTACCAGTTAGAAATCGTCGTTTATTGATGTACAAAGAGCCCACGGCCAAATCAGAGAGTAACAAGTCACAAAATGGTAATTGTCCTCTTGGTATCTTGTTTGCATGTTACATTTTGTGAACACAAAAAGAGATGTCTGAAGAATTAAAAGATTCCTCCTAGGGCAAAAAAAAAATTTTTTTTTTTCGTGAATGACAAGAACAATTCTCTTCAATTCGAGCTACACCAAAGCTAGAATAGGAAGTTTCTTAAATAAATAAAATTCTGTATTTATATGTAATATAATAATTTAATTTTAAAGAAATTTTAATATAAAATATTTATACATTTTTTAAAAAAAATTATACTAATTTATATAGAGAACCTCCGTAGCTCAGTCGGTATAGACGAGGCCCTGTGGTCGGAAAGACCTGGGTTCGATTCTTTTCTATGATATATGGAACCTTTATCTGGTCTCTTTTGACGAAAGGTGAGTTAGCTGGTCTCATACAGTGGAGTTTTCTCACCCGGAAACTCGGCTTTTCGTTCCCCAGAACAGACAAACCGGCCCCGTACAGATTCAAGGAATGAGGAGTAACTAACCTATTCCGTAGGATTTCGGTTCCAAATACCTACATGGTAAAAACGTGTTGGTCTACGCGTGAGCATAAATTAGGATAGGATAGAATAGGACCAACTTATGCATATATAAAGATAACTCGAAATTTGAAACGTTTTTATGTCACGTTTTTTGTCTCTTCATTGTTTTGAAACATCCAACAATGTGTTTGCCTTCATGAGACAAACACATTGTTGTCTCGCGCTTCGAGTCATGAGAATTGAAGGAAAACCGGCTTACCAGCCCGGAACTCGGGGGGTTGGGCGCCGTAGTCGCCAGGGGGGGGAGATCCCCCTAGTATATATATATATATGTACACACACACACACACACACACACACACACACACACACACACACACACACACACACACACACACACACGCGCGCGCGCGCGCGCACGCACTGCTTGGAAAGAAGTTAAAGGACACCCCCTATGGGCAAGGGGGAATGGACGTAATGAGTTACTTGTATGTAGCCGGTATAAACTGGAAGAATATGATGCTTCCAAGTCAGTGGAACTGTGTCCGGGTAAAATGGCTGCGAGAAAGGAACTGACGGAGTTTGAAAGAGGCGTTGTGTTAAGATGCCATGTTGTAGGCCTATTTGTTCGGCAAATTGTTGACAAAAAATTGGGCCAACAGATTAACGATCAGTGATGCCATACTGAGATGAAACGGCAGGGAATTAACTGCAAGTGCTACTCGCAGCGTAGCACTTGCCGAACGTAACCGTAGATTGTTACCAAAGATGAAATGTAAAAACCGTCATTTGTCGGATGGACACGTTGAATGCCGAGTTCCATCAACTGGAACACGAATCTGCACCAGAATATCCAGAACCGAGACTCACAACATGGCTTTATAATAGTATGATCGCAATACGCAAGCCCCTCATCACATGAACCAACGTGCCTCGTCATCGCGCAAAGAGCGTGTACAGTGGGACGTGGAAGCTTGGAAAGTTGTATTATGGAGCGAAGAAGCACTCTACACTTTATCGAGCGGATAGACAGGTGTGGGGGTGGTGGATGACCGGTGAACGTCTCTTACCAGAGTGCGTAAACCCTACTATGAAATTCGGAGATGGTGGTGTGATTGTATAATCCTGTTTTTCCTGGTTTTCCTGGGACCTCTGTTTGTGGTGCCACGAATATTCAACTTTGAAAGTTATCAGACGTTTGTGGAAAATATGCCCAAAGGATTGCTGCAGTGCAGCAGAAAGAGGTTCAACATCTTATTAAGGTGGGCGCAATAGATGTTTGTTCCTCACACTCGACAATGCAATGCTCTTACATTATCATGTTTCTACGGAATTGATCATTGTTTCTTTCAGCAAGACCGTGTTATATCAGCAACCGTGTCGTAAGGTTGATGATGTAACACGGTGCCATAAGGCTGTGGATATGAACGCACTTGACTGGCCTCCACATATCCCCTGATCTCAGCCCTATTACACATCAATGGGATGAACTGGAGCGTCGGGTGAGGACAAAGGACGTCCTCCCCACGAGTCCAAGACCTCATTACATGACCTCAAGAAGAATGGACCAAAATTTCTATTGATCGCCATCGTACATTTGTGGAAAGTATGCCAAAGGATTGCTACAATCCTTGCAGCAAAAAGAGGTTCTACATCTTATTAAAGTGAGGTGGGCGCAATGGTGTCTGTTGATTTCTTTCCAAGCAGTGCATTTTTGTCCCTTTTCTACCATGGGTTTAGATCATGTGGCTTGTTTCAATCGCTTCCAATCTTTCAATTCTTCTTTCATTATTTATTTTTTTATTTATATATTATTTAGGGTAATTCAGTTTAGTGCTTGTATTTATTTTCTTTACATTTAATCATATAGTACTTTTAAGGGATTGTAGAGTAGATTATCATTTTTTGGTCCTGCACGATATATCTAGTGTTTTTCTAAGTAATTTTATTTCTCAACGTTTTGGCCCATGTGAGTTTTTAAAATATTTTAAAATAAATTTTTGCTAACTGTGTTCTTTTCATTGTTATAATAATGATCACTTGTTATAATATTTTATTACTGCTGTTGCTATTATTATTATTATTATTATTATTATTATTATTATTATACATTTTTACGATTTCATATAGTGGATTCATATAATATGTCCATCTTTATTGGAATACAAGTAATATGTCCAAATGCATTTTGTTATTTTGAAATTGATAACAATCAACTTTTAGACATTCTGACTTCTGTTCAGTGAGCTGTAAAATCAGCTGAAGTTTTAAATGATTTGTGTTTCTTAATTCTGCATTTTTTTATAATATATGACTAAAACTTACACATCTCTCTGGAATTTTCTTTTATTTTTAACAATTTATTTTACATTAAAACTAGAATCTCAACAAGAAGTAATGTAGTTGTCATTTTGAATGCATGGTTGAAGAGATATAAGCTAATAAGGAAAAACGACATTCACAATATTCTTTCCATTGATGGAATAATGATTGGATTCTTAGAGCTTGACTATGTCATTCAGCCTAACTCAAATTTACTAATTATGCTGTCCTGTTCGTTACGTTTCATTCTATTTTTTCCCCTAACTTCTAACATATCTAACTTTGGGATAGTTCATCTACGTATGCTTACGTTGGAACACAACTTGCGGTAGTATTTAAGCCATACACCGGCCTAGATCGACTCAGCGGAAAGAACGCGATAGGAAACCTCTGTCTGTAAATCTGCATAAGGACAATGCATAATTTGTGTCCAATTTACAAATAAAATAAGAGAAGAAAGCTAATTCACGTTCAAATAACATAAAAGTCAAATTAATTCAGATAAAAGTAGGCCGCACCAGACACGGGCACTGGTGATGCAGTCACGGAAGAGACGTGAGCAACGGCTAATCAACATCCATAATATGTACAGCCCGATGTCGGATAATTTAAAGTTTCATTCCTTTCAACGCGGTGATTTTTTTAAAAATTCAAAACAGTCTTTTGGTAGTCAGTGAATCGTTTGAAATGAGGATTGCACACATTGCAGTTCGAAAATATGTTACATTTTCTGCTTCCTCTAATGATTTTTTTAGTATACAAAGGCAATATTATTATTCCCTTGTAACTTGATACTAACTCACTGGCAACAATAATAGAGATTACTCCGTGCTGGATAAAATACTGAGAGTCAGTAGTGTTAGTGAGTGGCTATAAATAAATCGAAAATTACGTCCCTATTAGAATTCAGTCGATGTTATAAGGAAAACAAAGTTGTGGATTCCAGTGACTCCGGATGAGCAATGATATAGCATCGGTTAAACAAGAATTCTATGACCAGTTAACCTTCTAATATGTGATGCACTTTCGGGCATACGAAGAATAATAATAATAAACAGAAAAAAAAAACTTTTATCATGTGACTGGAAGTCTACTACGTAGACAAGCAAATAATGAACAACTGTATGAAGTCCTATAGTACAATGACTTTAACGTACAACTAGCGAATGCGAGAAAGTACCAGGATGTGCTGAAAAGTTGTGATAATCACCATGAAGGAATTGAGATTTATTCTACATATTCCCCAGGAAGTGTTATACACTTGTTACAACCCTGTTGCATCAATTGCAATCCTCTGAGAAAAAAGTATTTTCCTCATTGCACAAACCAGTCCTCAGCTGCAGATATGACTTCATCAACTGTGGTAAATTTTGTTCCTTTCAAGTGTTTCTTTAACTTTGGGAATAGGAAATGGTCAGAGGGGGCCAGGTGTGGCGAACAGGGTGGGTGAGGCCGACATTGAAAGCCCAAGTTGTGTATTGTCTGGTTTGGGGTTTCATGAGCAATGTGAGCTGTTGTGTTGTCTTGCAAAAGCAACACATCTCTGCTAAGTTTCCCGGTGCATATTTCCTTCAGTACCGCCTTCAACGCCTTGATAGTTGTTGAATAAACTGCTTCTTTAATAGTTTTTCACCTTTTTCTGGTACTTGGTAAAGATTACACCATCCATATTTCAAAAGGCAATGGCAAGAACCGTTCCTGCTGACTTTTGGGTTCGGAACTTCTTCGGGCGTGGAGAATCTTTGTGTTTCCACTCCACTGACTGTTGTTTGGTTTATGGGTCATAGTCATGAAGACATGTTTCATCAACAGTTACAACACGAGCATACAATCACGTCCAAAATTTGCACGTGATTTCTTAAAATGATCCAAATTTCTTTGAGATGACGGCACACATTCTCTCTTTTGGTCGACATTCAAACATATGGGGGGCGCACTTTGCTGAGAGCTTCTGTGTCCAGGTGTTGGCTAATGACCCAAACTCGTCTCCTGTATATCCCCAGAGTCTTTGCAATGTTTTGGATGGTATTCGTCTATCATCAAAAATCATGGCATGTACTGCGTCGATGTTTTCTGGTGTGAACGCAATGGAAGGTCTCCCTGTCCTAGTATATTCAATAATTATCAGATGGGTGGCCAAGTTTAAAACTGGACATCCTGAGACAACAGATGACCCCAGTTTCCCCGCTTTTAAACTTGGCCGTCCATATAGCAACTGTTGTATATACTGGTACACAGTCCCCAAAATCTCACACAAAATTCGATGAATCTCAGTTGTACACTTTTCTTGCAGCACGAAAAACTTCATGACGGCCGGCACCTCTATGCGTTCGAATTTCTTCAAAATTTCTAACATGTATTCTCATATATCCCCAAAAGAAAAAGAAGAAATCTATTACAATTTGCCTGAAACATGGGGTGGTTAAAGGATTTTAAAATCTGTTCTTTTTTGCAGTTATATCAGTTACTTTAATAGCATTTTTGTTCTAATTTTTTTAAGAACTTTTCAGTCCAACCCCCTCTTATATACGAACATGCTATGCATCGAACACTCTTTCAAATAAGATTTAATAGCAAATGTTTTTGAGGGTACCATGGAAGTTCAACAAAATTAAGCAGCTATGGCTTAGTTACCAAAGAAACACAACATTCAATACTAAATGTCTAGAGATGAAGATAACATGGAGTAATGAATCCAGGTTGTCATTTCTTGCGGGCAAAAGAAAAATGAGAGCATAGTAATAACACCAAACCAAAGATCGACCATACTTGTTCATAATGACGAAAGATGACAGAGTGATGAGAACATGTTCTGACTGTAATATCGTAGGCCCTTAAGTAATAGCAAGGGCTGAATAATGTGCGATGCCTGAACATTGTTGCTATGGTCCCTCACTCATTCATGTTGACCATTTATCTTGCATGTAATGAGGAACTTAAAAGTGACTTCGTCTGATGATTGAGGAGCAAAATCTATTAAGTGAAATATCAATAATTTTCTTTTTCATTTACTGGATCCCAATAGCAGGGAGCGTGTTTAGGATTTGGTAGAAAATGTTGGAACTATAGGGATTCACCATGGCAGCCAGCTAAATTGTGTCTGGAACCAACGGAGTCGATTTATTTATTTATTTATTCTTATGGCAAAAGGAATACAGAACAACTACAGGTCAATGTCCAGTCTGGAAAGCCAATCCAAGGCCTAATCCGTCATCTTGTGGATCTCCTGTAGGCCACCACCGTGAAAATGGCGCCTTGGGCACTCGTTTACAATATGAGTAATCATCTGAGCCACGGGAGAACACTCACAATAAGGACGGTCTAAAAGCCCCCATTTATGTAGTAGGAAGCCACATCTGCCCTGGTTAGTTCTGATCCTGTTGATTGATGACCAAATCTTCCTAGGAAGAGCAAAACCAGGCTGCAGAGCACAGGGATCTTCTACCAGGAAGCCGTTTGTTGAGAGATTTTTGGACCACTATTCTCTCCACATGTCAGGTGTTGATGGTAGGGCAGCTGAAGAGAGTTTGTCCATGGATCAGAGAGGCTTTCTAGCTTTTAGGCGAAGACGAGTCTGGTGCAGGGGGGGGGACTGGGTTGCTCATTGCTTTATTAAATTCTTTAATCGAGGATTGTTTTCTCCGTATGTTTGGTGGAGCAATGTTAGATAGGCAAGGCATCCAGGAGAGGGGGGGGGTTCTCACTGTTCCACTAATTGTGCGCATGGCAGAGTTTTTCTGGGTGTTTATAATGTTAGTGTGTGCACTTATTTCCCAGAAAGAGGCGCAATATTCTTCTGCAGAGAATGCGAGGGCTAGTGTAGACGACCTTAGGACTTTTGCACCACAACCCCAGGTTTTTCCAGCAAGCCTTGAAATGATATTGTTTCTCGTTTTAATTTTGGCGGACAGGTTGGTGATGTGCATTTTATAGGTTAGGCCTCTGTCCAGGCTCACTCAAAGGTATTTAGGGTGAGGCTCGTGTTCTACCATTTTTTCACAGAAAGGAGAGGTGTCGATTCGCCTCTGCATTGTTAGGTGAAATACTTTGAACATAGTTTTTGTTGGATTTTGCTTCAAGTACCACTGCTTGAAGTTCTCTTCCAGGATGTTCAGGTCTGTGTTCAAGGTTGATTCCAAGTTGGCAAAGGAGGTGAATTGATGTAGGATCGCTAGGTCATCAGTGTACATATACCTGCTTGAGCTGGTATGTGGTAAGTCGTAAACGTAGATATTAAAATGCAAATGTAAAGAGGATAACACCGAGCCCTGAAGGAGACCGTTGTGAAGGAAACTGGGCCTGCTCTTTTTTCCGCCAATATGGACCCGGATCTTTCTGTTGGACAGAATGGATTCAAAAAGCCGGAAAGTTTTTTGCACCTTATAATATTTCCTAGCTTTAGGAGGAGACGTCTGATCCAGACTGTGCCATAAGCTGATGTTGGGTCAATGAAAGTGGCTCCAGATTTAAGTTTCTTCTGGAAGCCTGCTTCAATCTTTGTTGTCAGGGCCAGGACCTGGTCACAGCAACTTCCTCCTGGCCTGAAGCCAGCTTGTTCAATCCAAAGTGCTCTTTCGATGAGTGGTGAAATTCTTTTAAGGAGAATTCTTTCAAAGAGCTTAAAGGTAGAGCAAAGCAAGGAGATCGATCGTAGATTTTTCACATCATTTGGATCTTTCCCTGGTTTGGGCATGGCAATTATTTTGGCTTCCCGCCACAGATACTGTAACTTTTATTTAAAGAAGGAAAAAAATATTTATTTCTCTATTTTAAAATAAAATCAAAAATAAAACATGAGAGGAATTCTCCAACTATTTATTTTTCGAAATCGCTATTTTTATTAATAAACCAAGTGATTATAATTTATGAGAAAAGGGGGGAAAACAATACATACCATACTGAAGTTGAGAAAGTGAGGACCTTTTAGCCAAATATGAGGGAACTGAAGACCCAACTATTTCTAAGGAGCTCATAGCAACCCTGGATAAAAACAGAAAGGAAAGATGGATCTCAACTATCCATGAACTCGATTTCACCACATCTAGCCGGAAAAGCTGGTCACTTCTGAGAAAATTAGGTGGAGCAAAATCAACAACACACAAAACAACGGAGATAACTCCTGATCAAATGGCTAATCACTTATTGAAAACCTCCAAGATACGTCCCAGCTCTATCAGGCACATTACTGTGCAATCTTCCATCAGACAAATCCTGAAGACGGGACTCGTGGTTCCTGAACTTGTACACCCAGTATCTCGGGAAGAGGTACAGGTAGCCTTAAAACTCACCAAGAATGGCAAGGCTGCAGGAGTGGATGGTATCCTCCCTGAGTTTCTAAAACATCTAGGTCAACAAGACCAAACATGACTGGCCGCCCTTTTCTCAATGGAGTCGATGAGCCAGTGCATCGAGGTGAATATGAAAAGCCATGGCTACTCAGTATACACTGAAAAAATTTATATTTCAGTGAAATTGCAATACATTGACATGGAGTTGTGTGTATGTGTATGGGAGAGAAAGATTGAAATCTCTCTCTCTCTCTCTCTCTCTCTCACACACATACACTTAAAATGATTAGGGTACTATAGTCTCTCGGGGGACCCTGTAACCCCTAGAGAGTGCGTTCCCTGGGTGGCGGATAAGGGAGCCCACCATGTGGGTGGGTGTGTGGTGGGGTGGTCCGAATATAACTGAATAAGGACTCGTGGACCAACAGGGCCATAAGGGGCAATCATCTTGATTGTAAGGGAAACGGCAGTCCCATGGAACCCTAGCTGGATCTATCCTCTCCTTCTTTTACTTTGAGGAAGATCCACTTATTTTAATCTTTCCTATAAGGCCTTATCAGAAATGAAAGGCCAGAATATAAGGCCTTATCAGTTGTAAGGCCAGAAATGAAAAGACCCCATGGCCCTCGAGTACTCTAATAGCATAAGGGTCCTCGAGGGCCATGGGGTCTTTTCATTTCTGGCCTTCCAATTATGCCCTCTCTATAAACCTTATTATAATTCTTGTATAATCTACTCTTTCCCCCTTCAATATACCCTATTCCTCCTATGGGTTTAAATTCGGAAGAAGGCAAGTTCAGAAGCCTTAAGGTAGCAGCACTACCACTGAACCATTCCATCGTCAGGCTAGTCCCCTGACATGGAGAACATAATCCTACTTATAAGCTGACAGAAAAAGATAATCGGATTGAATCTATGGGAAACGACCCCGGAAAAAAAGGTAAAACAAAAATGGAAACGACAAAATATAATACACATAGCAAACTGGAATGTAAGAGGAATAGCATATAAAGAAATAGAATTAGACCAATGATAAATGAAAGAAATTTAAAATAGCAGTAATCACTGAAACAAAAAAGAAATTAAAAGGAACTATGAGAACCGAAAATTTTAATGTGATATACTGTACAGTGGAGTCGACAGAGACCAAAAAGCACAAGCAGGAGTCATGATTTGGATTCATAACTCCTTTCAAAACAGTTAAAACATTATAAATTATGGAATGAAAGAATAATAGAAGCTAGAATAAAAATAGATAGAGGCTATTTAACAATAATTGGTTTATATGACCCAGAAGAAGGAAGACAACAGGATAATATTGATTTTTATAATCAGCTACAAAACATATATAGTAAAATAAATAAAAAAGATTACGTAATGTTAGCAGGAGATTTAAATGCAAGAATTGGAAACACGAAAATTAATAATAATATAGGAATACATGGAGAACATACTCTAAACAGGAATGGTAAAAAATTGATTGACTCTGTAGTTTATAATAACGTAAAGATAATGAATTCCTTCTATAAACATAAAGACATAGATAAATATACTTGGGCATCAAGAGGATGGAAATCAATATTAGATTACTTTATATTAAATGAAAAGACATCAAAATTTTCACTAGATGTTAGAGTTCACAGAGGATATGAAATAAGCAGTGAACAGAAAGAGAAACAAGAACAGGAACAGAAAGAAAAATTGAAACATTTGTTTATAAAACTAGACTATTGAATAACACACATGTACAATGGCTATATGAACAAATAATTAACCAATATCTAGATAAAATAAAACAAAATGAAGAAATAGAAATAGAATGGCTTAATATAAAAACGATACTAAATGCAGCAGCTAATGAAAGCTTATGAAACACCAAAAAATTCAATAAAAGGAAAAAACTGAAGATCTGGGATGATACAATCAAACAAATAATCAAAAAGAAAAAAGAAGCCTATCACAAATGGTTAAGCAGTAAAAGATTAGAATATGAAATAGAATATAAAAAAATAAGAGCCATAACTAAAAGAGAAGTCAGAAAAAGACATAGCGAATAATGGAACAAATTCGTTTCTAATTTAAAACATGATTTATATAAAATAAGATCCAATGTATATAAGATTTTGAAACACTTAAATGCAGATACCAAAGAAAACATAAAATTAAACACCGAATTGAAATTTGAAGAATTTCGAAATGACTACACAGAATTGTGGACGGACAAATATTTTAAAAAAGACAATTGCCAAACAATTAACGAAAATGAAAAGGAAATAATTAAGAAGAATTAGAAATCAGCGTGAAAGAAACTAGAAACAGAAAATCAACTGGAGAAGATAAGCTAGGTTCAGAACTATATAAATACGCAGTAAGAAAATTCAAAGCAAGACTCTTATTATTTTTAAATAAAATTGATTCAACTGGTATCCCCCCAATAGAATGGAAAAAAGCAATTGTGATTCCTATCTTTAAAAAAGGTAATAGAGATGACCCTAAAAACTATAGAGGTATCAGTATACTAAATTCCTGTTACAAAATATATAGCAGAATCTTAAATAGCAAACTAATGAAATATTCCGAAAACTTTATTTTGGAAGTACAGAATGGATTTAGAAAAGGACGATCATGTATAGACCCGGCCTTTTGCCTAAAATTAATAATAGAAAAAAGAAGAGAATACAATTTAGAAACACATATTGCATTTACTGACTTTGAAAAAGCATTTTACAAAGTTAAAAGAAATATATTATTTAACATATTAAAAGAAAGGCAAATACCAAATATCATAAAAGTTCTCACAAATATATATGAAAATAATCAAATACAAATAAGATTAAATCACGAGCTATCATATACGAGAGAGATAAACCAAGTGGTCCGGCAGGGATGTCCCCTCTCATCAACTCTTTTTAATATCTACTTAAATGAAATAATAATAAAATGGAATAAAAATTTACATCAAGGAATTAAACTTTCTCCTACAGTAAACTTAAACACTCTCCTCTTTGCCGACGACCAAATAATAATTACAAATTCTGAAGATAACTTACAGAAAGCTATTTTAGATCTACATAAGATAGCCAAAGATTATGGTATGATAATATCAACGGAAAAATCAAAAACTATGGCCTTTAAAGGACAAGATCCAGCAAGAACTAAAATAGTAATAGATAACAAGATCTTAGAACAGGTGAATTCATTCAACTACCTAGGATGCATGATCACATATGAAAATGAAAAAGATATAAACGTAAAAATTGCGAAATATTTAAAAATAAGAAGTGTAATTAACTCGATATTTAAACCAAACCTAGTTCAAAAACAAACCAGGCTAAAAGTATACAATACATTAGCCTACCGGTCTTAATATATGGAAGCGAAATCTGGACAATAAAACAAAAAGACAAACAAAGATTAACAACAGCAGAAATGAAGTTTATGAAAAAAAACTGCAAAGTATACCCTATTTGATCACAAAAGAAATGAAGAAATTATGAAAGAATTAAACCAAGAACCAGTAATAGAAAAAATTAAAAAATATAAACATAAATGGATAGAACACGTTCAAAGAATGAAAACAGAAAGATTACCAAAACTAGCCTTAAAGTACAAGCCATTAGGAAAAAGAAAACCAGGACGTCCTCTTAAAAGATTCAACGATGACTTCTAAGGCCTAAGTCCTTAGAAGTCATCATTCAACGATGCTAGGCCTAAATCCTTGATACGCATGACGATGATGATGATGATTATAGTACTCCTCGTGAGCAATTATATGCATTGATTATTTACTGAATTAAACTTTTGAGAGAACAGCAAAATCGTTTTATATTTTAGTAATTTGAACAGATTATATTGTAGAAATGGATAAAGCAAACGCTGAAGAAACTAGTCTACAATGGGTGTAAACGTAGCATTTAAAATTATTTTAAATTATGTTAAACAGGAATTATAATGGAGGTTCCAACGAACTGCCAATCCAGTGAAACCCTTAGTTAACAGAACTAATTTAAAAAGGCGAAGATATGAGTTGTGAAACAGATGTGTCGTCAAGTAATGTAATACCAAGGTAACTCATATCTAAGCAAACCCTGTGGTAAGTCGTACACTTAGATGTTAAAAAGTAAAGGGGATAACACAGAGCCCTGAGGGATAATGCTGTGAAGGAATCTGGGCCTGCTGATTTATTCCGCCAATATGGACTCGGATCTTTCTGTTGGAAAGAATGGATTCAAAAAGCTGGAAAGTTTTTTTGTACCTTATAATATTTCCTAGCTTTAGGAAGAGGCCCCTGATCCAGACTGTGTCATACTAAGTTTAGTATTAAGAATGAATACATAAAGTATTTCTCTCTCTCTCTCTCTCTCTCTCTCACTCACTCGTTCTTAACAGATAAGAAAATATTAAAGTTTTATAAATGCTTTTAAGAGTTCTATTTTACACAATTTGATATTCAGTGCAAGAATAATGTAACAAGTACCGTAGCTGAGAATAGTCAAAACATTAAGAATATTTAGAAAACTTGAGGGTAGAAAACCAAAAGCTCCTGTTGGAGAATTTCCTTTTTTTTTTTTTTTAAGCAGAATACCATTTTTATTAGCTTAAAAACAATAGAAAACCAGGAACATACATTTAATCTCAAGTTAAGTTTATTTAAAAGATTTTCAATTTAACATTTTCGGAGTACATTTTGAGATCAATGCAAAAGTTTCAGGATAAGAGCAAAACTGTAAAGTAAGAAAATTCACAAAATTCACATTTAATTCTTTAATAACCTGAGAAACAACTTCAACAGTTTCTATAAGAAGCAAAACAACCTAGAATAACTAACCTAGACAGTATAAGAAGAATATAACCTGCCAGTTGAAGTCGGCAGACATCTCTATGTCATCAAAGGATCTTTATCTTACGATAAAAATCAATGTTCTTGAAAGATAGAGAAAACTGTTAATTATCTGTCAGTCTTGAGGATTTTTACAGCTGGCTGCGTGCCACAGCATCATTGCACACGAAATTCTTAATGCTATACTTTGCTCGCTATTGATCAGGAATTCTTATTGCGTGATGAGAGGTAGTTAAGATTTCTCTTTCACCTTCAGCACACTAGCTAAGTTATAGCGGTGTGTTAAGCATTTTCAAGTATTATACTCGTCGTGTGGCCCTGTATTCAGTCAATGGGTTCGGTTTACCCCTCTTAGCCTCCATTTAGATGCGTTTCACTTTGAATATGTACGAAGGCGAGGCCTTTCTCCCAGTCAGGTGCGACTAATGATGCCCTGTTAGTTACATCTCTCCAAGCAGTGCGCAAGAGGCGACATAATTTGCATTATTACCGAAAATTCCTATTCGATCCGCTTCAATACTGACAGAGATAGATAGCAAGATCGATACATATATACAGTGTGAGTTCAAAAGAATGATAGAAAGACGGAGAAGAGTTAAAGATTTAAGTTGAAATATATAGAAAGAGAGAATACGTCGGAGCAAGCAAGCCCGACAGACAGACAGACAGAAAGAGAGAGAGAGAGAGAGAGAGAGAGAAAGAGAGAGAGAGAGAGAGAGAGAGAGAGAAAGAGAGAGAGGGTCAATAGTACAGAGGCTCACAATACAAGCCCACTAGATGCAGAGAAATATGCAGGGTTTTACGTACGAACTAATAAAATGTACTCTCTTTTTATTAAATACGTTGTTTTGTTTTAATTTTGGTTATTAGTATTAGACAAGTCAGTTCAAAAAACGGTAATAATTTATATTATTTTCGGTATTATACTAAATATATAAGACATCTAAGCGAGCATCTGAAAAAAAAAACATTGCTTATCACTGATATCTCATAACTAGGTATTTGAATCTCGTCTACGTTGCGAAGAACTTGATCAGTGCTCTTCCATTGAAGGTGAGTTCGCCTGTCTCATACCCAGGTGGAAGGATTTTTCTGCCCGGAAACTCATATTTGCATCCCGATACAAAGCAAACTAGCCAGGAGAATACGTAGAAATTTACACAAAATACATGTTTAGGCATAAGACTAACCATCTAAAATTTTGTTTAATTTTAAATGTTAATTTCATTATGTTTAAAGCTAAAGGTTTAGCTTTAAACATAATATTAGAAATGTGTAAAGTTCATTATTTTTAAACCTAAGCTTCACAAAAAATCAAGGTGAAAAAGTGTTGAATACTTTATAACTGTCCATTTATAAAAAAAGGAATTATGTATCTTAGAACAAACATCTTAGCTTTTATTTGATTAAACCGAAATGATTGTTCTAAGATTCATATCTAATGAATAAGAAGCTTTCAAGACTTTTAATTCCATCACTCTTAAAGAATTCAAGGCAGATTTTCACACTAATGACTAATTTATATCAGCTAAAATACAACAACCAAACTACATCCGTGCATTAATTTTCCGATGTATACGTGAATTTTACACGTACACATACACACCAAAGTGGAAAACACGTGTATCGTTTGTAGCTATGGCAATCATTAGGCTGTTTTGTTTACTGCAAAAGTAGAGCCTACAGAATAATAACAGCCGATTATCAGTGTGATAGGTACAGAACTGCTTGTGTTGAGTGATTCGATGGAATCACTCAACAGATACAGAAATATTCATGCTTCATTCCAAATCTAGGAATAAAATATTGCTTGGTAAATACAAAAACTTTATCAGGAGATCCTACACTATTATATTTTAAATAAACGTTAAATTATTTTTCTAATGAACTTAATGTGTAAAAATCACTCGCTGATCACGTGCCTAAATGGTTGTTTTCATTCGATAAACTCTTAGTATGTTTCGAAGGGCTGCTGTAACATGTTTTTTTTTTTAAATTGAACCTCAAAAGCATTAACAGATGCGTGTACTGATAGATAAATTTGGTGTTTACAGCTGCAAGCATTTCCTTCGAGAAAGTTCATCCACGTCGTTCATCGAACATTACGAACTTCCGAATTCCTGTAAATATCGCTTTCAGTGACGCATCTCATTATATATTAAGCATTTGCGACATACAGAAACTGGATTAGTGTAAGTTGCTATCTTCCAGAAAGTAATTATCTCTCTTGTAAGTACAGTGAGAATATAAATAATAAATAAACGAAAAGTATCCCATACAACGGGATCTGCAAAACGAAATAAGACGATGTTTTAATAAATTATTCAGTAGTTGCAAAAGTCGCTCTGACATTTAATTGCAGCCAGGAATTTAACTCATTTTACTAAGTTATACAAATAATTAGTACGTACAAGCAGGCAGCATATACGTCATTGGATAATTGTCGAGACTAGGTTAAAAAAAAAAAACGTGCTTAAGCTTCTATCATTCAGTATTAGTTGTCATTTTCGCCACAACGCGGCGTTGCATCACATTTTTGGGCTAATGTGGTGAAAATATTCATGTACCCAAATAAGGAGAGCGAAATGAGTGAACTAAAACTTTTATTTGACTTTTATTGATAAAACAGATATATATAATTTCGTATAGAATAATATCCTATCATTTCAATACTTATTTAATAAACAATCTTTCGAAAAACACTTTGTGAATTAAAAAAAAATTAAAATGGACTGCTTATAAAGAGATAATGATAGTTAAGCAATACTTTCTATTTTAATAATTTTGTTTTATTTTTTTTTTAATTTTTATAATAATAAATTGTTTAATTATTTTAGTATTTAAAATTTACTTATCTATTTTTTTTTAAAAAATCGAATGATTACATGAGTACCGACATTATTAAATTTCCTATTTGAAACTGCAACATTTGCGATGTCCAGAAATATACCGGAAGTGTGTACGAAGAGACTCTACAGACTTTATCTCGATGTGGATCGCAAAAGGAAAGATTGTGTCCTTAGTGCTCTGATACCGAAAGGATTACCTTGAGGAAAGATGATCAACATAAGGATAAAGTGCATTTATTCCAACAAATAATAAGAAAAATGCCTAATGGTATTTCATTACCCCTGATAAAACTATCAGGGATATGGTGTTATGTACCAGATCTTAAAAAAATTTCTTACTAATGAGGATAGATGGTCAGGAGATATTAATACCGGTGCTTCACTGACAAACAGAATTGCTGACAGAAGCAAAAATACAGTCTAAGATGTGGAAATAAATTAATATATCATATTTATCAACATATACATATAGAATCATTCCTAAAAGATGGCCAAAAATGGTGAACAGTCTGCGATCTCGCAATTTATTTGAAGTATGATTGAAAAGTATTCTCAGTCTTTACCGACCTTACAAAGATCGGAATCTGAGGTAAAACTAGTGAGTGCTCTAGAGTAAGATGAAGTAAGCAGAGATTCTTCTAAATCAAGAACAAAATCCAAAATCGAGTCAAGAAAAATCTCTAGCTTCGACAAAAACATTAAGCAAGGGCTATGAATAAAGTCTACATCCATGGGCTTGTTTTCCATGGATCCGAGATAAAATCGCCTTTTGGATCTGAAAAGTGTCGTTTAGTTCATGCGAGGATTCATTGGTTTGAATTTCAGGGAGTCTAAAATGAGGATCTCGGAGTAACTTAGGGAAATGAGTGGGATGATTGGAATAAAATAGGATCTTTAAGATCATAACGCCCTCATTAAAAGTGACCAATGGAGACCAAAAGGTATGCTTGATAAAGAAATAGGCTAGTTTTGGTCTGAGCAGAATAACTAGGTGATATAGAGAAGTTTAAATTATATCGACACATTGACATGATTCAGAGGTTAGGTTCATCCACAGGATCGTGATCTCTGGATTTGAGGTCAGGTTCCATTCATAAGGATAGTAAATCAAGTGGACTATGTTAGGTTGGTTGAAATTATCCAAAGTGCCTAAGATTATGATGCTAGCATACTTATCTATTAACTGCGCATATTCTCTACCGATTCACCTGCTTTGTGGGAGGCAGAATCCTTACTATTACTTTTCATGAAACCAAGTAATCACCGTCATTTGTAAAACTGTTGTCAATTTTTGGCGCCACAGACAAGATTCAAATTCGGATATTTCAGCTGAAGGTAAATATAGAAACATCCACGCGATTGCTCAGAATAGAAAATGAGGCAATATCGATTTCCATAGTGTTAAATAAACGACTTGTTCTTTGTGATGTGCCAGTTTGAAACGAACTCAATCATTTAAAGTAAAGGTCACAAGCAAACGCAGAGATGGAAATAGGTTATTGTCTAAATACACATCAGGGGATTCTTAATTGTAGTTATTTAACGAAAGATTCATTAATAATATAATATGATAAAAAAATAAATAATAAAAATAGAAAGTAGCATCTAAGAGGTGGTCACATTCTTTAAATCGTAAATAAATAAGCTAATATTAGAAGAAAGAGTAATCCTAGAAAATAGTTAATAGAAATAAAGTACAATCGGTTTTTGGTGCTGTTGTCAAAATGCATCGATGACTATTCGTTATATAAGATCATCAAATTGTTCGCAGAATTTTTTAATTTAGTTATTTGTAATAAAAATGAATCCTCTTTGAAGGCAATATGAATATCATCGAAATGCTTTCCTTGGGTATTTTACAAGAATATTTCGCCAAAGAAAACCCGCAGTCTCATTTTAAAGAAACTCCTGATTAAAAGCGTGTCCCAGTTAAAGATCCAGAAATCTTTTTCAGGTATTCTCATGCCTTAAAATGGCATGCCTTCTGAATCACTTCAAAACAAGTTTAGCAATTATAGTAAAAGCAGTTTTCGATGAAGTTTCCTCCTTAAATTATAAAGGAAAATGATATGTAAAGATTACTGAACACGAAACCACTGCAAAATATTCAAATAATTTTCAAAAATAAGTTATGGTGAATAAAAAAAAAAAAGACTGTCTAATCTTTACGATAGACAACCTTATGCCTGAGTAGACACTACAGACATTCCTAAAGTATTCTCTAGGGCTAATAAATTGCATTGATATTTCAAGCTTAACTGCCATATATGATTAATATCAGTAAATCGTGCCATATATATGATTGTTATTAGTACATCGTGCTGCTGGGCCTTAAGCGATTAATACAACAAAGGGCCTCTGGCACGTACAAAGAAGAGCAAACGACTAAGACGTCTGCTGACCGTTTAAATTTCTTCAGTTACCGCAGAGATATGTAATATAGTTCGCTGTCACGTATAATATAGTTCACTGTCAACCACTCTACCGCCTCAAGATAAGAATGGCTTCAATGGGAACAGATATCAACATTTGCAGCCAGTGAGTAACTGTCTTACTTTTCTGTACTGTCCCTCTATATTTCTCTCCCTTACAAAAACGAGAGCGCTTGATTTAGTGCGAGTACCAGCCAACACGATGCCCAATAAATCATTTCACCTAAATGTTGGTGGTCTTTCACGCTCCTATTTCATTCTAGTGAAACACTGTGGGAAACAAATCAGAATGTACAACGTCGAGATCCTTTTAAACAGAACTTGGGGTTAATTTCGTTCCCAATTAATTCACTAATTACAAAACTAAAGGCAGAGTAATCAATAAAAGTGCTTTGGTAACAATTTGGACTGTTTCCTTTATATTAAAAACTCCTTTGGTGCCCATTAAAAAGAAGACAAAAAAGATATGGTGGTAGCCTGAAGAGATGTTTTCTTTTTTTCTGATTTCGTTCCAGCCGACATCGATTGTTAACTTATTCTAAAGCCTGGAAGTTCGTGGTTGTTATACATTGGCCTTTAGATATCATTAAAACTGTACCTAACTGCGAAAAATTGAAAAAAGAAAAAAAAATCAAAAGCATCTTGTAGTGACGCTGATATTATCTACCCAGTACATTATTTTTCTTCGGCAGTCGTCTTTGAAAAATATTCTTTCGTCTAACTCTCAATTATTCTTCTTAATTTTCCTACTTATATTTCTATGCAGTCCTTTATTAGATGTTGAAAATAACAAATATGGAAGATCAATACTATTACAAATAGCTTTTTTATGCAAAATGCTCTATATGTTATTTCTTTTTAAATTTGGATTTTCAAACGCATGAAGAAATTGAATTCATAGCATATCGAAAACTAATTTTTTAATAATAATAAAATATGGAGCCTAAAAGTCTCTTCTTCAAGGCTATTGAGTATATAATTGCTCTTTTATATATTGTAAATAAAGGCTATTTTACAAAGGCTAAAGTATATAAAATACTCTTTTATATATTGTAAATAAATAATATTTTGTAAAGCTCTTTTATATATTGTAAATAAAGGCTATTTACAAAGGCTAATTATATAAAGGCTCTTTTATATATTGTGAAATAAGGCTGTTTTGTAAAGGCTCTTTTATACATTGTAAATAAAGGCTATTTTGTAAGGGCTCTTTTATATATTGTAAATTAAGGCTATTTTATATAAAGGCTATTTTGTAAAGGCTCTTTTATATATTGTAAATAAAGGCTATTTTATAAAGGCTAACTATATAAAGGCTCTTTTATATATTGTAAATAAAGGCTATTTTATAAAGGCTAAGTATATTAAGGCTCTCTTATATATTGTATTTTCATATTTTTTGCAAGAAATACTTCCAGATAGAAATTATTTCTTCGAGAATAATTTCATATTGAATGCTGATCTTTTTGTATGTGAGTTTTCAATTATCTTTAAACGTTTTGCAAGAGAAACGATTATTTGCGGACGTAGTTTGCAGTTGCGTAATTGTGCCTCGTCATACTGATTTAACTGTAGGTTTATCAATCGCATCATTTCAAATAAGGTTTTTAAATCGTGGAAATGATTTTGGTAAAAGACAATCACTTTGGATATAAAGTTATTATTCTGTTGTTTAGCGACGATTAGCTTATGGAAATAAAGCTTTTTTTTTCTCAGACTTGATTTTGACTGCATCTGATTATTTATGGAGATGTTACATTTTTTTTTAAATCATGTAATGCCTTTTTATTTTCCTAAATGTTGGTGCCCATTCAAAAATGCAAAGTTCGTAATGTTATCTAATATTTATTTGTATATATACAAATAGTCTTACGGAAGCCAAACATCGACACACTTTGGGATTTGTTGAAACTCACAAGAAAGATCTTTTGGCAGTTCCATTATATAGATTGGATATTATTGAAGAAACAGATAAAGAAATGCTGTACTATTCTTATGGCGGGTTTGTTTATTTATGAGTTGAAAAATCTTAGTTCCAAGAAATAAATAACGAAGGGAAAGCGAATATCACAATAATCGCTGCTATAAATCAATTAATAATTAAAAGTAGTGCCCTTTCATAAGCACTGCTCCACTGAAGTAGTCATCAACACCAGCATTCCTCCAACTCACTCTCTGATGGTTAAAATCAAAATAGAAGTTGGCGTGTAATTTATCGAAGCAACATTTCGTCCTCCTGTGTTGATTCCATCTACTTCTGTTTTTTCGAACAATCCGACTCATGCTATTTTACCCCAGAACTACAATATTGGACTGTTCAAGAATTACAATAGCATCAATATATATATACTGTTCATTAAATATTCATAGGCATGGTAAGTTTTATATATTAACCACGCACAGTTTGCTGAAAAAATTATAATATTACCTTGTTTCTAATTCTCCTATAACCGTTTTACAATATACCTAATGATTCCAGTTTCTTCTTGTTTAAAATAAGCTAGAGCTTTCCTTTCCATTAGCGTATCTCTTCTGTGTATGCCTTCATATTCTGGATATCATTCGCTTTATACTACACTTTTGATCAGTTAGTTATCCTGTACAAATCTGAAAATTCATTCTATTATGAAATACTGTTTCCACAGTATTTCAAATGAAATAGCCCTGCAACTCCTTTAGATATTCTCTACCACATTCAAAACAAAGTAACTCTATTGCCGACTTCGATCTCCCACTCTCTCTCTCTCTCTCTCTTTATCTTTCTTTGTCTTTACCTGATCGCATACGTGCTAACTTTTCGCTGTATGCAAGAGCAATCTGAGTTTAATAGCATCCCGAACTTGATAACATATTCTAGGTGCTTATCTGAGTTTAAAGTAGCTTCATTTGAAAATGAAAAGGTTATAGTAAACAGAAATGATAGAACTAATAATATTCTCCGCTGCCTTTGGTAGCTCATCGTTAACTCCAAATAATTACTCATATTTATGCTTCTTCTATTGATACATTGTAGTCATCATTAGGCTAAGATGGCAACTACAATTTATGAACTCGGTTTAAGGGTATAGAGCATTCAAACAACACAGATCGTTAACAACATCAATCGCATTAGTCTTATTACAGTTCGACTTCGAACTGCCAAAGTAACTATTGCCACTTGAGCCTTTCTATAAGTTAAAATGTGCAGTTGTCCAACTCGAATGTGAATAAATATGTATTTTTTGCCTCGTCTTTCTGTTGAACTAGCATACCAAGTTTCACTCATTTGGATGGGACTGATATAATTGTTGTCATTCTTTTTGAAACAAACTCTAACGAAGCACTGGATTTCCGAATTTTTCCAAATGCATATTAGTAATTATATTTTCGATTAAATAACTTATTTAATTATGAAACAAAACGAGTGACTCTCTCTCTCTCTCTCTCTCTCTTTATGGCAGCAAAAAAATTTGATAACCAAACAAACATTAGTTTGTGCTTTGTTTTATTGCATTAACAGTTCTCTTCAATCCATTCAAAAAGAATACGGTATGAGTGCAATATTGCGAAGATCGACAAACGTCTGCAATCGTATTTTCGGCCTTGTCACTTCAGTATTATGTATTTCGCTTTCCTATAGTTATTGTTGAGAGCTCTTCAGTAAGCACTTGGCTGATGGATGGCCTTCATTTTTTCTACAGATTACTACAAAATCCTTTGGGATTTAGACCTTCCGTTTCCAGATCTCCCACCCGCGGCTTCGAATGCAATTATTTACCTTGCTTCTCTTCAGCTATCCGTCTGACAGAGAGAAGGACTTTCCAGATGATATTCTATTAAAGCACTTAGTAAGCAATGAAGTCTCTTATAGAGAGCCGGTTGTTATAAAAATACCTATTAACATGTTTGGTCATTAAGATTATGTGTAAATGCGAAAATAAAATCAAAAAGTGGAATAATGTATGCAGTAAAGGTGCATGTATTACTAATTGTCTTGTCTGGAATGCGTGCTGTTATCATTATTATTGGTGTTTATACATCCACTATTACATTAAGGTCCATAATTCATAACTTAATGTCTTAATTTCTACATCGTTAGCTTGGTGGGGAAAACTAGATGCATTATTTTCTTTCTTCAGCTTTTTTCCAGTCTTATCTCGAGTTCCATTATTCGGAAAATGTATTCTTATAACTGAATAATCCATTAAAATTTACAGTGCTTTGCAATACTTGGGTAGATATAACATTGGACAATGGAGTAGAGAAAGGCCATCAAACGCAAAAACGGACTTTTATTATTAGCCATTCTTTTTTGTCCTCTTTTCAAAACGCGCATATTACAGAACACACACACACACACACACGCACGCACGCACGCACGGTGTACGGTGTCTAGCATTTTGCATTTTTTTTTTTTTTTTTGAACTCGCTCGTATGTGTAGAGAAATGAGTTGGAATTATTTGAGCCATTACTGACAGCCCGTGAAAAAAAAAAAAAAAAAAATATATATATATATATATATATATATACACCCACACACACACATACACACAGGCACCGTACCTTACATAGCGAGAAAAGTTTTGGAAAAGGCGATAAGCAGTGATGAATAACCACGCGTAAATGATGTAGAAATAACATCATATTTCTTTGCAATTATGAACATTGGTTAAACGTTACCTCTTTTATTTTTAAATATTAATGTCATATTATTGTAGTATTTTTCAGTCAGAGAATTAATGTTTTGAAATGTAAGATAAAACAAAAGCTTGAAAGAATAACTTATGTTTAATATAATTAAAATGAAAAATATATCAACTTAAAAAATTAAAATTACCCTATAAACCATTTATTTAACAAGATATTTCATATATATAATTCACTTGCTAAAAAATTTTCAGGCAACTAATTCTCGTTTGTCCTTTGACAGAATGAGTTTCGTAACTCAATTTTGCTATACGCTAGTAGTAGTCCGGTCACTTCTGATCAGATCAAGATAAGATAAGGAATCGTGACGTGATTGGTTGTTTATTTGATGACGTCATTGTCGGTATGACGTCTTGAGATTGGAATGTTAGGAATTTCCCTGGGGGCATATGTGTCAGTGACGTGTGTTCTTGTGTTTTGGTTCGCGTATGGAATTATGGGTGATGGTAGAGATAAGGATTCGTGTTGCGATTGATGGTGCACTTCTGATCAGATCAAGATAAGATAAGGAATCGTGACGTGAATGTTTGTTGTTATCAGATGAAGATAAGTGACGTTATTCTTGTTTTGAATGGAAAAGGGAGATATATTAGTGTATAAGGCATCGTGTCGTGATTGGTGGGACACTTTTCACCTGATCAAGCTCAAGATAAGATAAGGAATCGTGACGTGGATGTGTGTTGTTATAGAGTTTGGAATGTTTGAAATTTCGCTGAGGCCTTCGTCTGTCAGGGACATCACGTGGTGTTTTTGGTTCGCTTAAAAGATTGTGGGTGATAGTTAGAGATAAGAATCGTGATCTTTTGTGTTTGGAAATTTCTGGGGAACATATGTCTCTCTCTGTGATATCACATGGTGTTTTGGTGGGCGATGTTTTTGAGATAAGATATCTTGGAATTTTTCCAAGGTGATACACTTCCGTCATTGTCGTCGTGTTTTGTGCTTCGTTGTCTATAGATGGCTGTACTAATTTCCAATACATTTTGGAGTATTTCTTTCCTGTTAAAGGGTGGGAATTCTTAGAGTAGAGTAGAGTGGTGATGGCGGCAGTGTTTCGAGGTTTTCTGAATAATTTAATTATATCCTAATGTCACTCAAACATACATTTTTTTTTCTTCTATAGACGGCTGTACTAATTTTCCAATACATTTTGGGGTATTTCTTTCCTGTTAAAGGGTGGGAATTCTTAGAGAAAGTCATGATGGCGGCAGTTTTTGGAGCTTTTCTGAATAATTTAATTATATACTGGTGTTCGTTAAATGCACACTTTTGTTTTTCCATAGCTCATCCGCATTTTCTTTTATATTCATATTCTAATTCAAGTTCATATTTCATTCATAATTCATCCGTTTAAATTAAGATCTTAAAGTTCAATAAATAAATAAATGAACAAATCTTGTGTGAATTCACGGTGATTTCAAAAGTGATCTTACATAAACATACATAACACATAAAGGACACTGTTTGTTCTTTTAAGTTTACACGGTGACAGTATTTTTCGAACTTTTCTGAATAATTTAATTATATGCCGGTGTCTCTATGGCATTTTAAAATAAATAAATTAAAATAAACGGACAGTTAAATGTATTACAAAACCTTTTATATGTATTCTAGAAATTCTAAAGATAATTTAAATTACTTACACTTTTCCAGAATGGCTCTTCTAAATACGAATATTCCAAAATATTTGAATTTTATATCCACACCACAACACAAACACAAAAACCACAAAGAATGAAATTTCTGTAAATACTGTAACCTGAAATAGTTGAGTACGTCTTCCTTTAGATTTCAGCCCGTGGGATCATGCTATATTTATTTCCCACGTTTGTGAACGTTGTGTGCTTTTCATGAGTAATACCGGCAGTGAGCGGTTACTTCAAATAGCGGAATACTTCAAAGATGAGTGAGTCATACCCGCTAATTCGATCCTCTTTCAGATTTTGAACATTACTTAGACATTTTTGTAAACCATTAATCACATCCCTTTCAGAGATGTATTATGCCGGGTTCTGATGGGATTATATGTTTTTTAGCATTCACATGATTCATTCATTGTGACACACATATCCTAAGTCGTCCTATTTCTGAAACTGAAATTTATTTATTTTTTTCTTTAGCATTAGTAATTTTTAGTAACGGATATGCGACAAACAAGGTTTTGAACCCACCATAGCGTTTTCTTTTAAAAATTTCTTTTGTTTGCCAGCAGAACAAATAAAAGGTTATTTCTTATTATTTCAAATGAATATTAGCTCTGTAATATATACGTTGTTAATTTCTATTTTACCTTTTATTTGAATGTAATATTATTAACAAATTGTATTTACTGAATCTAACATACAGAAATTAAATAAAGTGAAAAAGACTGGTATCTATATATATAATAAATAAATTGTCACTTTTCAGGTGAAATCTTCTCCACTAAAATTCTGCCTATTAATCTAATACCCATTTCCTTTTGCTTCCAAGAGTTGACACAGTTTCATTGAGCGGATTTTAAAGAAAAAGTCTCTAGTTAGTTTGTGGCATGAAATTTTACAAGGAGAAAAACAAAATGTTATGGTCCTACTTAAATTGTATAACACAACAATGACACCCAATTTGTTCATTTAAATTTACACATTTTATTTGAATGAAATATTATTTACAAATTGTATTTACCGAATCTAACATACAAAAATAAATAAGGTGAAAAATAAAATCTATTTTTTTTTGTTCCTTAATCTTCTTATTGTTAAATTTGCACTGTTGTTCAAAGCTTCTTCCCATGCATGTGGAATTGCCATAATGTGGTTTTTGACAATGTGACTCTCATCGGAAAGTTAATTTTCATCTGGTGATCATTGGGAATTTATTACTGTAGTAAAATTAAGGGTTGCATATTTATTTTTTTGAAACCAATACATATACTTCTGAGAATTATTAAAAGCACAGTATCTTTCGTTATGTTTCCAAAAGCATTTAAAAGTATACATTATGTTTTCACGTTTTGGGCATCCAATTTCATTTAAATCAAAAACAGGCCTCCCTATTAGCCCTGGTTAATGTTTTTAATTTTTCTCTTTCTTTGGCGAGTAATATTTGATATTTGCATGTTGATTCTATCATCCAATTTCTGTTTGTCCAGAGATAGAGAACCAATTTCCCACTTCAGCTGATGGTTATATTTTATTAACCAAGAATTCTGTTTTTTAACTCTTTCAGGTAATTCTTTTCAACTACAAGGTGATTTTGTCAATGCATATCTTACAATAATTCCATCAGAAATACAAATTTATTTAGGAAATAAATTTGAAGTTTCATTCAAAAGTAATTGGTAATCAATTATCCCAATGATAACTGAAAATTCGTATTTTTCACCAAACGATTTTTCATAATCGTTTTCCTTCATTCTTCTTATATTGCTTCATATGGCACCACAAATAAATAGTTATTTATTATTATTATTATTATTATTATTATTATTATTATTACTATTATTATTATTTCACTGATTATTAGCTCTGATCGTATATTTTATGTTAACTTTCTGTTACAAAATTCTAAACAATTAGAACTTTTCACAAAGAAACTTTCAAAGAATTTTGTGGCTCACCAATTATTTTTACATTACCAAACACAAAACACCACAAAACAAAACAGCAGCGGCAGTGGATGAACGATTACATTAAGTCCAAAGTCACTCGACTCTATGGTATTTTCTTATAGTACTGTTTACACTTATCATGCCCTACCCTGACCACTCCTTCCAAAATGAACCTTTTGCACAGATGACTCAACGACATGTTTTCACATGCTGCTGGATATACTGTTGGTGTGTTTTTATCTTACTTTGTGTGGGGAAAGGTAAAATTTGTATATGTGTTATCTGGAGAGTACAAACATTTTTTCTATACCAAACTTTAAGAGTTTAAGTCACGTTTTTGGGTTAATTATCTACTATATCTCTGTAAAACAACCAATTTCTAACAGTTCGGATTTTCGATTATGTGAACGAATTGTTTTCAGATAACCCAAACAATGTCAATAGGTAGTATTAGACAATTTCTAAAATAACCAATACATGCATATCAGTTTTCAACACTTTTCCCCCCATTCCTGCCATTAATTTCACAGTAGTGATATTTTTTAAAAATTACTAAACAGAATTGCATTAAGGTATAAAGTTGTGGATTTAAATATCAAGTTCTAATCAGAATAACTGAGTAAAAAATTCACTGTGGAAAAACACAACAACAAAAGCACACATCTTTGTTCATTTAAGTTTACAAATGCAAATTTTATTTTGCTGAAAAATACTATTTACAAGTATATTCACTGAGAAAAATTCGAAACAAGTAATTACCTAAAAATATTTAACAATATTTAGTTTAGACTCGTAACATTTTCCAAAGAGTTCAATGAATAAAATTTTTGTTACTCACTGTTTCTTGGTTACATCAAAATAGCTGGTCATGCAAAAGAGTTTTTAAATCAGATACCATGGTAACCACACTTCCATACATTTGATATTGTGTCAGTCTGGAAATGACACCATGCCTCCCTAAAATTCTGTGTATTCTTTTGTCAGCAAATATACACAAACAGTTTTCGTAAAATGTTCGTAAATATCACAAAATAAAGAATCTTTATCGAATTGGATAAAATCTTGAAAGTCTAATTTTACCATTGATGAATTTAAATGATTAGCAATAATTTTCCCCATGATACGAATAGATGGTAATTCAGTTTCCAAAAATAGTAAATGATTATCAATGTCATACATTTTTGGTGAAATTCTCTTAGCTTTTTCACAACTAATAGAAAAAACTTTACTTCCATCAGCTCCTGTATCATGGGGAACTAATACATACATCCTGTATTTATTAGTTCCCCATCTTGGCATTTCAGAATATAACACTCACCGAGGTCCATTTTGTAGTCAACTCTTCTTTACAAGTAGCCGAGGATATCAGACCACTTCCTGCATACCTTTTCCCAAGTGGTCCTGGATAAATACATCACAAGGTATGTGTCTTCTAAAACAATAATCGGTTTCCATCCTTTTAGAGCTATGTGAAGAGTTTTGTCTTATGCAATTTTCCTGAAGAAAGAAATTTTCAATGACTTTTGTGGCTCACCCATTATTTTACTTTACTTTCCTGGATACCAATCACCACAACACAATACGATAGCTGCACGGGGTGAACGAATTGCCGTAACTGCGAAGACACTTGACTTGTTTGTTTTTCCTTATAGTACTGTTTTCCTGATCCTTAACCCTGACCGTTCCTTCCAAAATGAAACTTTCGCATAGATGATTCACAGACATGTTTCTACATGCTGTTGGATATGATGTTTCCCAGAAATGCAGAAATTTCCAAACACATAACGTCATGATTCTTATCTCTAAATATCACCCAGAATGCTTTAAGCAAACCAAAAACACCACGTGATGTCCCTGACAGACGAGGGCCCCAGCGAAATTCCAAACATTCCAAACTCTATAACAACACACATCCACATCACGATTCCTTATCTTATCTTGATCTTGATCTGGTTGAAAGTGTCCCACCAATCACGACACGATTCCTTATACACTAATATATCTCCCTTTTCCATTCAAAACAACGTCACTTATTTACAAATAACAAATGACATTACTTATCTTCATCTGATAACAACAAACATTCACGTCACGATTACTTATCTTATCTTGATCTGGTCAGAAGTGCACCACCAATCACAACACGAATCCTTATCTCTACCATCACCCATAATTCCATACGCGAAACAAAACACAAGAACCTATGCCACTGACACATATGCCCCCAGGGAATTCCTAACATTCCAATCTCAGGACGTCACACCCAGAATGACGTCATCAAATAAACAACCGATCCCATTACGATTCCTTATCTTATCTTGATCTGGTCAGAAGTGACTGGATACTACTTATGCTAAAGGCAATTGAATGCAGCAGGCATTCCTCTGCTGGCTGGATTGAAACATAAATTAGACTTGCGGGACAGATAAGGACAATTATTTCTAAAATCCCTTCTTCTTCCCGCTTCCTATGCAGGGTCTGCGTGTTACTTAAATGCGATTAGTTTTACAATTTATTTTATGTATATTTATATATCTAGACCTGTCGCCTTATCTGCCACTGTGGAGGGGATATGTTTTTGACTATAGAAGCGTATGTTCACTTGGCCGGTTTGCGGGATGTAAAGCGCCAGATAAACTGGCGGAAAAAACCCTACTGCCTGCCCCGAAGACCGGCTAGCTTGGCTATGCCTGAGGAAGATCCTCAAATTCCTCACGTCTTCGACAGAAATCGAACCTGGGACACTCCTTTCCCCAGGCATATGGTTACGAAGCGCAAAGCCACTAGGCTAACCACGCAGACTATTTCTGAAACCCCTACTCGTATATAATAATTTGACAAAAAAAACTTAGATATTTTTTATGTAGACAAAAAGAAATAAAATAATTTTTTTACCTAAATTTTTGCTGCAACCTCCTGAAACTTGGCTACTCTTCTTTTCTAACAGAAAATCGAACTTTGAAGAGGACTTGGTGGTTGAGACTTTCAGTATCGAGTTTAAATGGTCATTAGTTATTCTCGAAGGACATTTTAATTTGTTTAAGTGCATTCGAGAGAATAACTACTCGCAAATATGGACATTAAAAGTTTTACATAAAATAAATTGTAAAACTAAATTTATTTTTAGTGAAAACTATTTTATGAAATAATTTTATTAACAATTTAATGGGAAAAAAATTGTTTTTCATAAAATTGAGCCGCCCGGATTCGGGCCTCGGGCCGTATTTTTGGCATCCTCTGCTCTAAAGGATACGCATTTTATGTATGTGTCTGTTTTAAGAAAATAATGAAAATCCCGAGTTTCTCTGAGAAAAACCCTTTCCCACTGCATGAGACTGGCTATATACTTAAAGCTTGTAATTAATTCATATACCCATTTTTTAGAATAGATACACACGTGAATTTATTGAAGAGGTCAAATATTTTAAAAAATTCAAAATTTGTTAAATTATATTTGGCAGTTAATTCATTTAATCGCCACCTGCGCCCTGGCCAATGACACACTGTCACACAAGAAATGAGGTTACAAATCACTCATCTACAATTGCACCTTAGTCATCGACTAACGATCGCCTTAGTGTCTGAAAAAAGCGGCGGGCTTAAAAAAACTAACAGATCATTGTTAATTAATGATTCACTAGTGAAAGACGTTTAAAATTACCAGCTTGGCTTTCACCCGCGCTGTCTAATGACCTGGTATAATTTTCATAATATTAGTCTAAGAAAAGTAAGATAGGATAGTTTGGATATAAATATAGATTCAGGATAATATTTATTGGACTCCGAAACTGGTCTTAGTTTAATAACCTTTACGCTTCCCACCCACCTTAACATACAATGTAATCTTTAGTCAATCATGTTTTGATTATGTACTAAATTTATATAAAAATTAAATTGGGTTCTATTTGAATATCAAATAAAATTATACTAAATAATAGCATTTATTCTTTAAAACATCTTAATTAGGCTAATAGAATATAAATGTTTATGAAAATATAAGAAAAGTAAAGATATTTTCTTCCAAAGTTCATATTTCATGTCAAAGAAAATGTTTCTCTTATTGCTTTCCTCCAAGGTGTATGTAATATTTCTTTTGCAAGAAACAAACTATAAGAAGAACGTTCGGTAGGTATTGTTTCTGGAGGACAAACAAGGAAATATTATGTCTGAGTGAAGCAATACGACTCCCTAAACATACATTATTCAACTACGATCACATAAATATATATGAAAAGTTTCAAGACTGTGGCTTCGGAATGCAAAAAGTTTCGGGAATTTTTTAGTATTTATCTTAAACTTTTCACTATTCGCATCTTTTTACGAAAATACGATTTTTAGTAGGAAAATATTCTGACTATTCGTAAGCATTGAGTAGACAGCACCTATATTGTACTTTTGTATATTGCATATGAATCTGGTTTATACAATATTTGATAACGGTAGATTTGGGAACAGTAGACCAATATAATATCAAAGTGTTTACAATGAAAGCATTTTATTTACTGCTATCCAAAGGCATATATATTTGGCTAGATGTAGAAACATTCTCTTACCTAAAAAAGAATGGTTATTTTGTCCACCCTCTCAGAGGGCGCCATCTAGAAATATTTTAGATAGATGTATCAAACATGCGGGTTGATTATTGAAAATCTGAGGCCGCGTTGACGTTTTACTATTTGTAGTACATAGTGTTCTTCCGTGTTATGATTAATTTATTTGTCTATATAGTTATTTAGCATTCATTTCATTCTATAGTGCGCTGACAATGACAATAGTCTTTCAACAGCAGGACATCATTGTTGTTATCGACCTGCGTATAAATCCAGTCTAGAACAAGAAGAATATTTTCAGTTGGCAGTGAGTTAGTTCGCTAGTTTCATATGGAGGTGAATGGATTTTTTTCGAGGAAATATAGCAGGAGAATTAAACAATATAATATGATGGCCTTATAACTTTAGTTGCAAGCTAAAGCGCTACAGAGCAGTCCAAACCCGTTCCGATTCCGTGTATTACAGTTGAAAACTTAAGTCATTGAGTATCCTGGAGATTCTGGGCAACTATCACAATTCAAATTACTTGACCGTTGATAGTTTCACAGTTGCAAGCGATTCATTCTGTTCCTTTTCTTATGTTCAGTAAATTACGGAAATATTATAATATTATAAATTACGGAAATATATATATCATTTGCAAATAAGTATACGGTCCTTGTCTGTTACACTAATTTAATCCAATAATATACTTTTCTGCTAGATAAAATTAATTCAACAATAACTAATATAATATATTTTTTAAAACAATAATATACTATTTATTAGAAAGAGTTCATCTTTATTAAATGTAGAATTAAATTACAATTGATTTATTCAATATATATATATAAGATCGCTTGGTTTAAATTAAGGTAAGACAGAGGGAAAATGCTATGTCATATACTGGATCAATATTAACGATAACGGAAGAGATGTGTACTTTATCGGTGACTAAATAGAAGTCATGATTTTGATCTACATATAAATGGGTATACGTTTACAATATCTTCGTTGATTGGTTTGGAATTACACTGATTGTCCATTGGACTAACACTTGCTTCCTCCGCTCGTATACAGACTACAACATACAGCAAAATAATTTTGTTGCATACATATTTATGATTGATTACGAAACAGTATGTTTTGGTATTTGGAATTCTGATAGTATCTGATAATAATAATCTTGTTGCTATCTTTGAAATGCGAAATGGAAACATAATCAATACAGGAAATAATAGTGACTTTTTTTTTTGCATTTAATTTCCAGTTATTGTAGAACACACCCTTTCCTAAAAGTAATTTAAAAAATCTACTCGACCTATTACCATGCTGGTTTACCATTCACTTCTATATAATATTTGAAATCGGTTTATCACGCGATGCAGCTATTAAATCACAATGATCACTAGTTGTGTACAGAATAAAAATGAAGCTATGTTTTCCTTTCCTTAAGTTAGTTTATATCACGAAGCAGGGTATACAGGAATCATCTAGAATGAAGAATATATTTCTATTTCCTCTCAAGTATTAGAATTTTCTCTAAGTATTAAAATTTTGCGTATTTTTTATTATTTATAAATATATAATAATCAAAAGAAAAATTGGTAAAATAATTAAATGTTCGATTAATTTCTTTTTATAGTATTTCTGATAAGCGTTTACTTGAATTTTCCTCTATGTTTATATATGCAAATATATTTTATATATTAACTTTGTTAATATTTTATATACATACGTGAAATCATTTTTTAAGACTATTGTTATATTCATTTATGATTGAGTGCCGCAAGAGGTCACTTTGCAGTGTATGAAGGGAATAGAACACAATACCATGGGAGCAATTTTTGAGATGAAAATATCCGAAATTAATTTTAAATATAATTTAACAATTTTCATTTTCTATACAACGGGTCAATAAGGACATCCTGTGGTTACCGGGTTTTTCTTTTTTTTTTTTTTTAGTTTTTTAAGAAGACCTTGGTAAAGCCACTGGAACACGCCTATTTCAGGAGCTCCAATCTGTTAAGTTAGCGGCCCGTGAAAGGTCCATGTCCGCTGCAGTCAACGGGCACAAAAGACGTAAACGTGTTCTCTTCTAGGCTTGGAGCCACACGGAAATCGATATTGCAGCAATGCAGGCTTAGCCTGTTTTTGTTGAAGAACTGTTCCAGTGTGTCGTATGGATCGAAAGTCATATCACAATATTTCGTTCCAAACAACCATCTAGCGTAGTGTTAGCATCGGGAATCGGACGGGGGAGTTAAGGGATCGTCAAATAGAATTCTAAAAGAAATGTCAGTTTATGAACGTCTAAGAATATATCTTTCTTTCAGCACATAAACATAAACACCTTAAAACATTCTCAGTCAACATAAGGTAGCTGCGTATTTAATAGTTCCTAAAAATTAATTTATTAAAAAAAAAAGAAACGGACAATCTTCTTGCAAGTGTTAACCGAAGAGATTACATGATTCGTCATTGATAATTATGAAAAATTATCACAACTAATAGTTATTAATTACCACTACAAGCAAAACGAAATGAAAAATGTCTTACTCCATCATGCTGATAATTAAATGGTGTCTGTAATTTTTAATACACAACTAATTTCTTTTTCAGTATATCTTCATTAATAAATGAATTTAGCTATTGTAATATGTTTGCATTCTTTAAGATATGTATTACTTTTATTATGTTTATTAATATTTGACTTCTTTAATGAAGCGTGCTGTTTTTCACAATAGGTCAAAGCTAGTAATGACGATATTAACAACATGAACTGTTATGTAATATTAAGTCTACTAGAGTGTTTATTGGAGGCGTGAAGTGGATTGAAAAATAAGTTCCATCTCTCGTCTCTAAATCAGGGTTTCTGGGCTGTTTAAATTATATTAAAATACCAAAATATATAAATTTAATAAACATAGTCAAAAAATTCTTAGCTCACTCACGATGCAATATCTGAATGTGTACCTAGAGTTCGAAGAACTAATAGAATGAGAGTGAAATGGATCTTATGGATCTCTTTATTTAAAAAAAAGTTACATAAGAAGATGGCGTGGAAGGAATATCGTGAGAATAAGAGTAAGAGGAATTATGAAATATATAAATCTCAGGCTAGAAAAGTTACGAGTGTTGTATGAAAAGCTAAATTGGTGTATGAAAAGAAATTTGCTGCACAGGCCAAAGGCTACCCAAAAGAATTTAATTGTTATACTGCAAGTAAAAGAAAGAATAACTGTATTGAATGCAGACGATACTCAAGTATCAGAAACAGATGCAATAGTTCGAATAATGAGTGTTCACATCGCCAAAGTCTATTAACCTCGTGCATGTAACATAGCGCACAGTACTACTACATCGGATGAAGAGTAGAGGTGCATGAGAAGGAAATTCTAGAGCTCTTGCATAACTTTGATAAGAAATCGGTAACTAGAACAGATCTGATATCAGCACGTGTGCTAAAGAAATGTTCGGCGAATTGGCCAGGTCTTTAACATATTTGTATAATCTGAGTCTTAGCTCAGGAAAGATCCCACAGGAATGGAAAGAATTGTATGATAATCCACAAGGGTGGTGCAAAGCGTGATGTGTCTAAGTATTGAACTGTTAATACTTAGACAGTTCAATAACTTTAAAGCTTTTAGAAAAGTTGGTAAGAACTTGCATACAGAAATGGGTGAACAAACAATATACAGTATATGAAAAAAAAATCATAGGTTTATTAAAGGGAGGTCATGTCCGAGCAATTTTTGTCTGAGTATACCTTTATCCGACTCAGCCCTAACTATGTTAGGGCTGAGTCGGATAAAGGGAATGGATACACTATGATAGTACTGGACTTTGCTTGCTCAACTGCTCGAATTACAGATGATAGAGAGAAAGCCATCATCATATCAATTTATGTGTACACAAAAATTAAATAATCGTAGCATTGACTTCCTCATTGTAGTACCTGCCAGTAACGCGAGTAAAAGGTTTAAGAAACTGTCGAAGATTAATTAGTGAAGGAGTTGTTTGGAATTATTTCGTTTAGATATCAAAGTTATAATGACATAGATAAGAAACTCTGGGTTAAAACTTTTAATTTGATATCATATTGATATGACTATGTGAATTCTATGCCATCGGAACTGGCATCTGCCTCCATAGTTCTAGACTGCCTGAAGAAAATCGGCATAGGTTTGAGTGTAGCCTCCTACTAAAGCAACATTTTATTGGTTTAATAAAAAAGAACCTTTGTCCTTTTTTATTAAACCTTTGTTCTTAAATGCAACAAGCTGCATTTAAGCCAAACAGGGATTACAGAGACTCATATTTTTACCTTAATACAAATTGTCCGGAAATCAAGTAGATGATACAAGTATCTTTGTTTAAAGCTTCGCTGATCTCGGAAAAGCACATAATGAGGTAACAAGAAAAAATATTCCAAACACGTAAATGATACCTTACATTCAGTAACATAACTTATTAAAATTGAATAACTGAATATGTCAATGAACTCCAGTAATAAACATGCTAAAACTTTGCAAATAATACTATTTAAAAACTATTTTGGTAGACTTTAGCTGAAGATGACAAATTAAATATGAAAAGAAATACCAGCTGGGTTCAACAGTCTCTTTAAATTGTATAGTATAATTTCTTTGTAATTATCATGAATTGCCAATAAAAAATCTTAAGCATTTTTTCTGGTTTTAGAAAAGTAATCCCAAAAGAAGTTTTTCTTCCAAATAGTGCTTCTTTCTTACCAAGAATTGGTCTCTTCTTTACGACAAATACGGAAAATGATCATAAAATAAAACATTATATATATATATATATATATATATATATATATATATATTATACACACAATAATTTATTATTATCGTCTAGATGCGTATTGTTTTCAAGAGAGCGGGGGCAACTAAAAGAATATATCCAGATATTATCTGCGAAATATTTCTGTAGAAGGAAATATATTACCCCCCCCATGTTTCGTGGAAAAATTTAATCCAGACGTTATTGACGCCACATTTTCAATAAAAATGCGACCACTCATCCTTTCATACGTTCATAGAAGTCTGACAATCCAAAAAGATCTAAGACTATATCTGAAATATCTACATTTTTCTCCAGTATTGCTACAAAAAAGGTATATCAGCTGTATATCTTTAACTGCCAGTCAATAAAAAAAGTCTAGGAAACTGATAACATGAAACATCAGGAATATAGTAAATCATAAACGTAGAAACTTAAACTACAGTTGTTCTAAAGCATTCAACGAAGGCTACACTTGGTATCTACCAAAGTGAAACGATCAGCCATGAAACCAACATAAAAATAAAAATCTAAAAACGATGTAAATAGCTACAGACCTAAATCAATATGATCCATTACAAAAAAAGATTGTGGAAAGAATAACATATACGAGAATCAAAGTATAGTAAAACAAATTTCGAGTTATTTTTTTAGAATCAACAATTCAAAGAAGATAAAAGTGCGGTTAGACAACATTTTTTTAATTTTTTTATGTTAGGTGAACTTGTTGTTTTATTTTTTTGAAAACTCATTTCTGAAGAAAAATCAGTCGATGAATGTTATAATTCTGTTGCATGAACAGGATTCAGTCAACTTAGGTAACATATCTGATTGAATTACAAAATACTTAGCATCGAGAAATTTCCATTTTAAAACAATATTTTAATTACTACAAATGATATGTTCGGAATATTTTTTTTAATCTCCAGACATCCTGAAGATAAAGTGCTATGTTTGTATCAACGGAGCATATTCGGATTAGCATGGCAACAATGATGGTAATTTGCTTTTGCAGAAGCTTCAGGTTTTGTATTTTTATTGAATAAACTATTATTAATTTATTAATAATTATGAATTATTAAGTAAAAACTGTAAATAACATTTTGTTTAAAAAATAATTTTCCCCCATATTTCCCGATTTTTCTGACAACCTATATTTGGGTTTTTCAACCAGCGTTTTCCTTTGCATTTGTTGTTGAATAGTTATGAAAGTTCATATTTTCAAATATATTTACTATTTAGTTTAAAAAAGCATGGAACTAAATGAAAATAACATCTCATGAATATTATTTTAAAAAATCAAACATTTTTTATGTGCTAAGTTAAAATATTGAGAAACACCTACTAAATTAATATTTAATTATTTTACATATAAAACAGGCAAGAAACGAGAATTTTTTTAGAGTATTTATTCTCACTTAGATAACAGAGAAAGGATCACGGCTAGGGCGTCTCCCGTAAGCGACGCGTAGTTCTGTCGCCCGAGGACTGTGAGAAGTGGGCTAGGGCTACTGAACCAAGGACGGGTTCAGCTAAAGAAGCGAGTCCAACAGAAAGAGAGTGTGTGTGTAAAGTAAGAATTGGGTCGCTGAATGTGGGTACGATGAATGGAAAGAGTAGGGAGATAGTGGACATGATGAGAAGAAGGAAGCTGAAGATCTTGTGCGTGCAGGAGACAAGGTGGAAAGACAATAAAGCAAAGGAGCTGGCGGAGGGATATAAACTGTTTTATAGCGGTGTGGATGAGAAGGGAAGAAACGGAGTTGGAATTATCATCGATAAGGAGCTAAAGAGTGGAGTCTACGAGGTGTGCCGGAAGAATGATCGGATTATGAGCGTTAAGCTTGAGATGGGAGGAAGTGTGACTACTATAGTGTGTGGCTATGCCCCGCAAGTAGGTTGTGATGATGAGGAGAAAGAGACATTCTGGAGAGAACTTGACCAAGTAGTAATGGGAATCCCTGATAGTGAGAGAGTGATCGTCGGAGCAGATCTGAACGAGCATGTAGGAAGGCGACGAAGTGGTGAAGAAAGGGTACATGGAGGTTGGAGTAGTGGTGAAAGAAATGAAGAAGGTAAAAAAAAATCATAGAATATGCTGTGGCCTTCGATCTGGCTATAGCTAACACGTGGTTCAAGAAGAGAGTTGGGCATCTGATAACCTATAAGAGCGGGGATAGAATGAGTCAGATTGACTATTATGTGCTGTAAGAAACATCTGAAGGAGGTGAAAAACTGTAAAGTGATTAATGGAGAAAGTGTAGCAGCACAGCACAGGTTGGTTGTGGTAGACTGTGATATAAAAGGGAAGAAGAATAGACGGAAGTGGTGGGTACAGAGGAGAATAAAGTGGTGGAAATTGGAAGAGGAAGGACCAAGGAATAAGTTTAAAGAAGAGGTATTGAAAGAAATGAAGTTACCAGAGGATGTGGAAGAATGGTGGGACGTTAATAGTCGGAATATTAGAAAAATTGGAGAAAATGTGCTTGGTATAACATCAGGAAAGGGACCACCTGAGGATAAGGAGGCATGGTGGTGGAGTGAGGAGGTGCAGTTGGAGATCAAGGAAAAGAAAGAGGCAAAGAAAAAATGGAACATGACTGGAACTAGAGCCGACAAGGAGGCATATAGATTAGAAAAGAAAAATGCAGAGAGAGCTGTGGCAAGGGCGAAAGCGAGGGCAGTTGATGAGGTTTATGAAGAACTGGAGAGAAACGGTGGCGAAGCTCAGTTGTTGAGAATAGCGAAAGCCAGAGATAAGGCCTCGAAAGACATAACATCAGTCAAGCAGATAAAGGATGCCTCAGGAGTAGTATTACAAGACTAGGACAAAATCAGAGGAAGATGGAAAGAATATTTCCGAAAACTACTAAATGAGGAGAATCCAAGAGAGAGGTGCGAGGATGGAGAGGTAAATGAGAGACCGGCGCAAGACATAAGTAGAGAGGAAGTGGTTTGGGTACTGAGAAAAATGAAGAATGGAAAGGCTGTGGGAGCAGACCAGATACCTGGGGAAGTATGGAAAAGTTTGGGCAGTGAGGGCGTGGATATGTTATGGGATCTGATGTGTAAAATAGCCCAACAGGAAAAGATACCAGCGGAATGGAGGAAAAGTATTCCATCCCAATCTACAAAGGAAGAGGAGATGTTCAAGACTGTGGCAACTATAGAGGAATCAAGCTGATGTCACGCACATTAAAAATATGGGAAAGAGTAATTGAAGCAAGGTTACGGCAGGAAACGAAAATTGGTGAGGAGCAGTTTGGATTTATGCCAGGAAGAGGGACAACGGATGCAATATTTGCGCTAAGGCCATTGATGGAGAAATATAGAGAGATGCAAGTGGATCTGCACATGGTGTTTATAGATCTGGAAAAGGCATACGACAGAGTGGACAGGCAGGAGGTATGGAGGTGTATGAGGAAGAAGGGGTTGTCGGAGAAGTACGTGAGGTTGGTGAAGGATATGTATGAGGGAACAGAAACTCAGGTCAGGTCTAGTGTCGGCATGACAGAAGGGTTCCCTATTGTCATAGGGCTACACCAAGGGTCAGCTCTGATCCCCTACCTCTTTGACCTGATCATGGATGTACTAGTGGAGGATGTCAAGAAGGAGGCGCCATAGAGCATGCTGTTTGCCGATGACATTGTTCTATGCGAATCATCTCGAGAGAAGCTTGAAAATACCCTGGAAGAGTGGAGAAAGGCATTGGAGGAGAGCAGCATGAGAATTAACGGGGTGAAGACTGAATATATGTCAACGGGGAGTGACGAGGATATCGTCATACGACTCCAGGGTGAAAGGCTAATTTCAGGGAAGAAATTCAAGTACCTTGGGTCGGTTGTCGAGAGGAATGGTGACCTGGATGAGGAAATACAGCACCGAATAACATGCGGTTGGATGAATTGGAGGAAGATGAGCGGGGTCCTGTGCGACAAGAGAGTGAGTTGTAAGAGGAAAAGAAAGCGCTATAAGATGGTGGTGAGGCCGGCAATGCTCCATGGTGCGGAGACGTGGCCTATAACCAAGGCACAGGAGAGGAAGATGGAGGTAGCGGAGATGCGGTTGTTGAGATGGATGAGTGGTGTGACAAAGAAGGACAGGATAAGGAATGACTACATCAGAGGGACGGTTAAGGTGGGACCAATTGGCAAGAAGATACAAGAAAGTAGGCTGAGGTGGTTTGGACATGTTGAGAGGAAGGGTGAGGAGTATGCTGGTAAACGAGTGGAGTATATGGAGTTGGAGGGAAGGAGGAAAAGAGGCAGGCCCAAGCTCAGGTGGAGGGATAAGATGACAGAGGATCTTAGGGAGAAAGGATGGAGTCTGAAGGATGCCCTGGACCGGAGAACTTGGAAGAGGAAGATTAAAGATTGGTGCGCCGACCCCGTTTAACATGAGATAAGGCACAGTGAAAGAAGAAGAAGAATTTATTCTCACTTAGAAGATTATGCACTGTTCAACATTGAATATCAAACAGTGAATTTTCAGATGGTGATTGTTTCGAATGATGATGAAAATCAGTAAAAGGCTAGATTTCAGAGTTATTATGAGTTAATTTCATACTTCGAAACGTTTGCAATAAAGGCAGACAGCTTATAAAACGAAATTTATAGCATTCAAAACTACAGTTGCACGTACGTATTCAAAGTGAATATTGTTTTGTAAACATGCCCTTTTCTTACAAGTGTTTTTGCCTTTCTATAAGCAGTATTTCTCAACTGGTTATACCTGAAATAAAACAGAGGATCTGGAAAATTGTTCTGTACTGAACTCTCTTCGAAGCCATCTGTAAAGAGTAATCATTTTTCTGGATTCACCAAGAATCAACACACATTTTTTTACTGCTAAAATCACCTTGTACTCCAAGGTAAGACGTACACCCGGTGGCCAAATTCGAAGTGACATCTCTCGCTTTAGAAACTACAAAAGTGTTCTTCTTAATTGTGTAAATAAAATGGACCTTGCAGAAAAGGACGAGTGTGTGTGTGTGTGGGGGGGTCATCGTCCTTTTTGATGTCACTAAAAGGTTTATCCAGATGGTACCAAAAAAATTACTGCTATTAAAGGTTGAGTGATAAGTTTCCGCCAGGTGCATTTCATTAACTTTTGAGTGCTTCAATATTTTGAGGCTTTTAACGTTTTACGTTTGTCTCAAAATAATTTGCTGAATATCAATATCCTGACAACTGAAATCTTCTTAACAAACTGAATTGATAGTATGCAGATTCACTTTGCTCTTTGTTTATACTTCTGATACTTATGACTGACGAATTGCTTTCCAGAAAATGTAATTTGAATGCTATCAAAAACGTGCATAGTTTTGTATGCACGTTTTTGATACATACATCTCAAATATTCTGTGACAGCCGTGTTTTGCTTTTAATGAACAAAAAGTCATGGCTTTAATAACAAAGAATCGGAAGATAAAGATTTTGGGAAAGGTGTCGTAGTTGCTGAGTTAACGATATAGCGGATACAAAGCGATTTATAAACATATTATCCTCTAATAATATAAATAACACACACGAATAGTGACATCAATAATCGTCATGAACAATCACAAATATCTAAAAGAATATTTGGAATCAAATAGAATTTTTCATATGACCAAATGAGAATTAGGTAACTGATATTTTTTTTGCGATGTCTAGAGAGTTGCTTTGGCTCCAACCATGAGTGGTGGGGTAGGAAACCTCAGTGACTCTTGTTTGGAACAACTCGGGTTCGAGCCTAATCTATAACGCAAGGAACATTTTTGTATAAGGGTTTTCGTCTGAATGGGAATTAGCCGGCATCATCTGGAGCCGATAGATACTTTCTTTCAGAGAATTAAACGTTTGGCCTTACAAAAATAGACAAAACAGCTAGAATATATGCATAATTCTCAGCCTATACTTTCGGTGCTTCATATTCTCGCCTTTGTATTCATAAATACAAAACACGAGTTGTTTGTTCAATTTTTGTAAATGGGAAATCATAACAAAAGTTTATACAACTCGTATAAATGAAGGTCTATTAAACTATATATAGATTATTTAAATATAATATTACGAATGTAAATGATCTAACTATTACATATGGATAAATATAATACAAATATGAACTGGAATGGTATTTGAATAGCATAATATTAGGAATACTTGTTTAAATAACAAAATAAAAAAATACTGCTACTATAATATTTATAGCTACGCATTATGCAACTAAATGTTTCTATAAATTATTTATATTGCTATTCGCTCTTATCATCGCATTATTTATATCACAGATGTTGCACAAATTTGCATACAACCATGCGTGATATATTTGGTTAAACATCGCTAACCGTTTGACTTTCAGATCATAACATTCTGGATACGTTTTCGTTATCATTACATGTTATTCATTAAATTACATCTTTAAACCCCGTAGTTATTGCTACAGGCTTGTCAAACATAATTAACTTACAGCAACGTACTTATTTGTTTGTATAATTTACAAAAGTTACTTTTGTATAAATTACTTTCGGGGACCCTGTAACCTCTAGAGAGCCCGTCCCCTAGGTGGCGGATGGGGGAGCCCACCAGATATGGTTGGATGGTCCGAATATATTGAATAAGGACTCGTGGACAAACAGGGCTAATCATCTTGATTGTAAGGAAGTGGGCACTCCAGTGGTTCGTTAGCTGAGTTTATTCTCTTCTTGCTCTACTTTGAGGAAGATCCTCACTTTAATCTTTCCTATAACCTTATCAGCCAACTCTTATTTTATGATCCTTATGTTAGAGTACTCGAAGGCTATAGGATCTTTCTATTTCTGGTCTATATTTATCTCCCCTCTAAAATTTACTCTTTCCTCTTCAGTATATTATATTCCTCCTGCGGGTTTACATTTGGAAGAAGACAAGTTCAGAAGCATTAAGTAACATCCCTACAACTGGATTATCCATTGCCAGGCTAGTAACCTGACTTGGAGAACACTAATGTACCTCTAAGCTAATAGAGAAAGGTATTCAAAATGAATCTAGGGAAAATGATCCTGGAATGGAAAAGGTAAAACGAAAATGGAAAATATAATACATATAGCAAACTCGAACGTAAGGGGGAATAGCATATAAAGAAATTAAATTAAATCAAATATTAAATGAAAGAAATTTTCAAATAGCAGTAATCACTGAAGAAAAAAAAAGAAATTAAATTTGAAAATTGAGAATTGAAAATATTAATGTGATGAACAGTGGAGTCAACAGAGATCAAAGAGCACAAACAGGAGTCATGATTTGGAGTCATAACTCCCTTTCAAAACAGTTAAAACATTATAAATTATGGAATGAAATAATAATAGAAGCTAGAATAAAAATAGATAGAGGCTATTTAACAATAATTGGTTTATATGACCCAGAAGAAGGAAGATAACAGGATAATATTGATTTTTATAATCAGCTACAAAACATATATAATAAAATAAATAAAAACAATTATGTAATATTAGCAGGAGACTTAAATGCAAGAATTGGAAACACGAAAATTAATAATAATATAGGAATATATGGAGAACATACTCTAAACAGAAATGGTAAAAAATTGATCGACTTTGTAGTTTATAATAACCTTAAAATAATGAATACTTTCTATAAACATAAAGACATACATAAATATATTTGGGCAGCAAGAGGATGGAAATCAATATTATATTACTTTACCTTAAGTGAAAAGACATTAAACTTTTCTTTAGATGTTAGAGTCCGCAGAGGATATGAAATAAGTAGTAATCACTTTCTCATTAAAATAAAATTAAGAATACTACCTAAACGGCTACAAATAACAAGAACAGAAAGAAAATTTAAAACATTTCTTATAAATCTGGATTATTACATGATACAAATATATAATGGCTATATGAACAAATAATTAACCAATATTTAGATGAAATAAAACAAAATGAAGAAATAGAAATAGAATGGCTTCATATAAAAACGATAGTAAATGCAGCAGCAAATGAAAGCTTAGGAAAGACCAAAGAATTCAATAAAAGAAAAACTGTAGATCTGGGATGATACAATCAAAGAAATAATCAAAAAGAAAAAAGAATCCTATCACAAATGGTTAAGCAGTAAAAGATTAGAATATGAAATAGAATATAAAAGAATAAGAGCTAAAAGAGAAGTCAGAAAAAGACATAGAGAAGCATGGAACAAATTCGTTTCTAATTTAGAACATGATTTATATAAAATAAGCCTCAATGTATATAAGATTTGTAAACTTTTAAGTACACTAAAAAAACTAAATGAAGCGTAAAATTAAACACCGAATTGAAATTAGAGGAATTTCTAAATTTCTATACAGAATTGTGATAGATAAATATTTTACAAAAGATAATTGGCAAACATTTAATGAAAATGAAAAGGAAATAACTAAAAAAAGAATTAGAGATCACCATGAAAGAATGAAAGAAAGAAATGAAAATTTACCCGAAGAAGATAAGTTAGGTTAAGAATGATATAAATATGCAGGAATAAGGTTTAAAGAAAGAGTCTTATTATATTTAAATAAAATCTATTCAACAAGTAAGTAACCCACCAATAGAATGTAAAAAAAGCAATAGAGATCCCTATATTTAAAAAAATGGTAGTAGAGATGACCCTAAATATTATAAAGGTATAAGTATTCGAAATTTCTATTACAAAATATATAGCAGAATTTTACATAACAAACTAATAAAATATTCTGAAAACTTTATTTTAGAAGTACGAAATTGGTTCAGAAAAGGTTGAAATAATGAAAACAGAAAGATTGCCAAAACAAATTGCCATCATGTATAGACCGGCCTTTTGTCTAAAATTAATAATAGAGAAAAGAAGAGAAAAAGAAAATCTATCATATCCGAGAGAGATAAACTAAAGAGTCCGAGAGGGATATCCCCCTTTCAGTTACGCTTTTTAATATTTATCTAAATGAAATAATAAAGTGGAATAAAAATTTCCACCAATGTATTAAAATTTCTCCTACTGTGAACACCTAAGCACTCTTCTTTTTGCTGATGATCAATTAATAATTACAAATTCTGAAGATAAATTTAAAATATCTTTCTGTAAGTTAAATCAAATAAACAAAGATTGCGGAATGATAACATCAACAGAAAAATCAAAAACGATGGCCTTTAAAGGACAAGTTCCAGTAAGAACTAAAATAGTAATAGATAACAAAATTTTAGAATGAATTCATTTAACTACCTAGGATGTAAGATTACATATGAAAATGAAAAAGATATAAACCTAAAAATTGCAAAATATTTAAAAATAACAGGTGTAATTAACTCTATACGAGTATTTAAACTAACCTAGATCAAAAACAAACTAGACTAAAAGTATATAATACATTCGCCTTACTAGTCTTTGCAGTTTTCGAGACAAACTGCAAAATACTTTCTATTCGAAAGCACAAAAAATAAAGAAATTATGAAAGAATTAAACCAGGAATCAGTCGTATGTATGAAAGTGAAATCTGGACAATAATCAAGAAGAGAAAGATTATTAGCAGCTGAAATGAAGTCAATGATAAAAACTGCAAAGTAACTCTATTTGATCACAAAAGAAACTATGAAAGAATTAAACCAGGAATCAGTTATAGAAAAACAAAATAAACATAAATATATGGAACACATTGAAATAATGAAAACAGAAAGATTGCCAAAACAAATTTTAAATTACAAACCATTAGTGAAAAGAAAACCAGGACGTCCTTTAAAGAGATTTAACGATTAATTCTAAAGCCGGACCAGGTCACTCTAGGCCTAAATCAATAAAATTAAAAAGCGTGAGGATGATAACGAGGTAACAAATAAACTACAAAAAAAAGCATCAAGTATACCCTTTCTATCATAATAGTCCTTATAAGGACTGGCTTAAAGGGGCGAAGCAAGAATGCTTTTCATCTTCCCCGTTATCTGTAGAGGACAGTGTAGCGATAAGGTGTTATTGAGCTATTAAAGCTCTGATCATGGCAGGAGAGTAAAAGCAATAGCCGAGCCTCAGTTAGAACTTCATTAGCTACAGCATTGCCATCCATTACCCTCCCAGGGTGGACAGCGACGTCTTTTTATCATAATCTTAAAGTTCTTAAAAGAACTGAGCGATGGACTGAGTCCTTAACTCTTTATCCCGTCATCTGAATGAAGAAATTCTGTGTGGATGGAGTGTTATTGAGCTAAAAAGCTCTAGTCATGGCTGGGTAACGGCAATAGCCGAGCCTCAGTTAAAACTTCATTGGCTACAGCATTGCCATTTGTTACCCTGGAAGTCCTAAAAAGGACTTTTTTTCCCCCTCTATCATAATCAACCTACAAATTAATTTTTATAAATCTTTCATTTAAAAATCAAAATGGTATATTAACTTATTTTCTGTACACTCTGTGTTTTTTATTATGTAAGAAATTTTATCAATTTAAAGAAAACATATATATAGAAAACATATATATAAAATCTGCCATAAAATATATTACATTTTAGAGCAGATTTTATTATTATATTTATTATTGATTATTAATGTGGTTAAAAAGTTCAGATTTTCACAAATTTTCTTTGGGTTTTAAGTTAGCTGAGAATGGCAGATTTACGAGGTAAACACCATATTCTTTCTGGGTTCATTGCCTTTTAATTTTATTCTTGAGATTTTGTGTCATCCATGCATATTTTAAGACCTTCCATATATAACAATTGATTTATTGCTAGTTCGAAGTTAGCGAACGTAAATCCATTCGGAAGCCTTTGTTTTCAGTTGAGTAATTTGTATACAAGATTTATTACAGCATGAGGCTATTGGGAAGCGATTTCCTTGAAAAATGTTTTTTTCTTTTCTCTACCTCAATATAAGCCCGTAACGGTTTTGGTCTACAAATCTTGGTCAGCCAGATGTGGCAAGGATGATTTACATTTTTGTCTACCATAGATAACACTAGACGGCACTACTCTCGCATGACGCCAAAAGAAAATTTTGCATTAGTCATTCGATAATGTTGAGATAACCAATGGGAGGTCGTTAGTAAATGTAAGGTAGGACTAGTTGGCACCGATTCATTGATACCAATTGTTATATACTGAAATTAGTTAAAATCAATTATTAAATTATAAGATTATATAGATCATCTTGTTTCAAATGAAAACGCAGTTAATAAAAAATAGGACTAAACACGAGCTGAGAATATGATGATACGTGCAACTCGGCCTTTATTTTTTTACATAAAGTGACTGGTGCTAAGCAGACTAGTAAGATAAGTGCTAAGCATATAATAAATATATTGCAATGGAAAATCAGCTCAACAATACATTGATCTGAAGACATACGAGTCAATTATATCTTTAGGTATAGCATAATAAGTAAATTATTTTACGAAGTAATGTTTGAATTTAGGAAAAATTAACCTTGTCACTTGGAGGGTGTCAGATATCAAAGGCTTTACTAAGATTTCTCCTTTTTTTTGGCATCAAATAAATAATGTGGTTGCTTATAGTAAATCATGATGCATTCCTGGTCTTGGAAATTCATCTTATCATGTAGGTATTTAATACAAATACAGTGTTGTCTTGCTTTAAGATTTTCTCTATGTGTGAACTTCACAACCGCGACCTTCTCGAGGATAACGTGGTTGTCCCTATGCCTCCCGGTGTCCTATGTTTGTCAATGCGTGTGTTCACGGGGCCAGTTTGCCTGTTCTGGGAGGAAGACCCAAGTTTTCGGGTTAGAAAAAACCCTACCTCAGTATGAGACCGGCTAACTCACCTTCAGGCGAAAGAAACCAGATAAAGATTCCTCACATCATGTGAAATCGAAACCAGGTCTTTCAAGCCAAAGGGCTTCGTCTATACCAACTGAGCTACGGAGACTTACACAAATGCAGTGCTTTAAATTATATATTTAGTTTAATCGTTTATTCAAGTGCAAGCAAACAAAGTTTTGCGCCTGAAGTATCTTCAAGACTGGGGCAACTCGTGGCAAAGATGGATTAAGTTCTCATCACCTTCCTTAATATCCTTAGTATCCCTATTGCAAAGCACATCTCCTTGCGGACATGTATGCGCGCATCTCCTTGCAGACCGGTTTCGACCACTATTGAGGTCTCTTCAGTGGGAGCCAGACCCAGAGGTGATACCAAGGTTGAAGCAATGCAGAAGTCATGTTTACCTATACGAGTAGACAAAAGGTGTCACACCTTATTATTAAATTACTCTGGATTAGAGAAAGATGTTGGAAGTTTTTTTCACTTGGTTAAACTATAAATTATATATTTAGTTTAATCCTTTATCCAAGTGTAAGCAAACAAAGTTTGCGCCTGATGTGACACCTTTTGGCAACTGGCATATGGAAATATGAGTTCTACATTGTTTCAACATTGGTATCACTTCTGAGTCTGGCTCCCACCGAAGAGACCTCAATAAAGATCGAAACCGGTCTGGGTAGTGACTTCTCATAATGCATAACATTATACATGTCCTCAAGGAGATGTGCTTTGCATTATGGGATACTAAGGAAAGTGATCAAAACTCAGTCCACCGTTGCCACGAGTTGCCCTAGTCCTGAAGATACTTCAGGCGCAAACTTTGTTTGCTTACACTTGGATAAAGGATTAAACTAAATATATAATTTATAGTCTAACCAAGTGGAAAAAAAAAATCCAAATACAGTACTTAGCAAATACCTCTTAAAATTAGTCTAAATCTTCTTATATATTATTGAAACATAAAACATTAGCAGAAATTCAATATTATGATTTTTTCCAGAAATAATAATACTTATGTTTGCTATTTTAAAGAGGGCACCTTATTATCGAATTCTACTCTGATGTAACTAACGAATGAAACGATAAAATAAAATATCATTGACACTCAACTTGTATTTTGTTTTCCATTCTAATCCTTATGTATTAGACAAAGAGGATTTTCTAAATTTATTTCTAAAACGCCTTAAGAAAAAAATAAAATACTTACATACAAAAGTGCATTCTCAGCAAGTATATCTTATTCCAATTGGGTGTTGTCTTGAGAAACCTAGAAATCGCTAAGGAAATTTCAGAAGACGATCACGGATTCTCAAAATCATCCTCAGAACCTGTAAGGAATAGCAACCACACAAAACAATGAATACACAAAAGACTCGACAACCTTATTGAGACCAATAAAAGCAATGAATGGGAGAGAAGAAGATCTGTGAAAATTCTAAAAGGAACTTGTTTAAATCTCACAGGAATACACACTAAAAGTTTGCTTGTTTTCTGAATTATCTGAATATAAAAGAGATGCAGCTCAAATGAATTACTTAAAAGCAACCGAGGCATCGTACTAACTACTAAGTATTGTACATTTACCGATCAAGAAACAAAATACTTCTTTGAATTAAACAGACAACATTTGTTTAATTCTATCTATACCAATTATTTAATGCTTGTTGTAATCGTTTTATGTCTTACTGGTTATTTTTATAACAAGCAGATGATTTATAAACATGAAATTTAGTGTACCTAGTGTAAAAATCATCATAAAATGACAATGGTTATACTATAAATAATAATAAATGGTTAGAACAACACCGCGCTTATCTCATAACAAGAGACGCTGAGTCAGTTACTGGTAATGCCACAAATTAAATATTGACAAAATCAGTTGCATTGATTCATCCGGTTCTGCACTACGGCATTCTTCCATCACTCGTCGGTAATGATATTCTCCAGAGCGCTGAATGAAGTACTTGATTTCTAATACCTTACATAACAAACATAAAAAATGATTAAGTTACCTGTAATCTTATTCAGGCTAAGTGATGTTTTCAGTCTGTTTGCATACTATTAAGTTATTACAGGAGATATAAGGCTTTCCCTAAATAACTCAAAAGAGATATTTAGGGGAAGTACCCAGACAGGTATTTTTATTCTCCCAATTCAAGATGAACTACAGACTACGCAATAAACTCGAACTACTGATCAATGGTATATCACATTAGTCTCAGATTATTGCTTCTTAGTCGAGTCGCACACACACACAACTTATCTCGAAACCATAATCAGCATTTTCAGTTCCATGGTACAGTATTAAATACCATACTGTATAGATGTTTGGTATCTCTTAACAACATAAGGAGTAATAAGACTTACCTAACTATTAATTCATTTTTTTGCAAGATCTATACGGTAGCATACAAGCGCTATCCATAGGGTTTCATACACCCCTACTTCGAACATATCAGTGGCACTGACCTCCGATTTGTTGTTCTGAATTTTTAATATTCTTTAAAAAATATAACAACCCATGGAATGAAAAAAAAACAAACAATTTTAATTAAGTTATCTGATATATATTGACATCCCTACCTTAATATTTATATCTCTGTACGATTTTGGCAGGAAAGAGAGTGATAAATTATGTGTTCAAACACCATCATCTAGTTCATCATTTATGTATGAAACTGGGCGTAGTTCACTTAGAAATCAGATAGGATCATGCAGTTGGTCTGGCTAGTGGTGGGGGGAAGGAAATTTTGAAAAGATGATGAAGAAATGAAATATTAAACAGATCAAAGACAACGGGGTTTCGCAACAGAATTTAAGAAATCGTTCGATTTTAGTGCCACGTAGAATAAAGATGACAAGATAAAAAATAAAATCTTAATCAATTATTTAAGAATTATTACAAACCTTAAGAAACCCATTCACGCGGTTGGTTTAAATAACAGGTTAAACGTAACTATCGGATATGGAAGTGAACGATTATTATAAAACATTGAACTGACAGGAAAATCAGTCGATAAAGTAAAATGAACCATAATGCGCATGCGTACAAATCTTGCAAGAGTTGTGTTAACAGCTTGATGGAAAACTTATATTAGGGTTATTTGCTTTTTCAAAAAAAAAAAAAAAAAAAAAAATTCCCATCCCTCACAGTTTAGCTGTTTTTACCAGGAAGGAGAAAACTTTTACAGCTACACTACACCGGTCTGTCTTGTGCACGCAAAAAGTATCACAGTTCCTCTCTTAAAGCATTGAATTAAGGAAGATGTTTAAGAGGGCAAAGAAAAATACAGATTTAAATTAATAAGCACATGGAACAATTATATATGAATAGGAGTAGGGACATTAAAGTTTCATCCTTATTTCATAGCTGAATAAATTTAGATAGATCAAAGGAAGTTACGAAAATTATTTAAATTATTGTACGAACATACGTACGAATTAAAAATCTATGGTCAGTTTAACAATAAGTCATATTTTGAAGTTACGAAAAATTGATCAGAGAGTTTATGAGAATATAAACTCGAGAATTGTGTACCACGTGATCTGCAGATGCAGCCTCGTCAGTCATATTGAGATTGTGGTTCTTGAGACTGCTATAAGAGTCGCACAACGACTCTTATAGCAGTCGAACCACCCACAACTTGCAGCAAAAGGTGTCGGTTACTTTTCATCTTTCGTGAGATCTTCCTACAAATTTTTCGCTTCTCTCGTATGACCGCCTCAGACAATGATATGTTCTGCTGGTTCTGATGCTCGATCCATATAGCCAGAATTCTTCCCATTATCTCAACTGAATGACATCCAAATTTCGTTACTAATCGTAGACGATTGAGCGCTCCTTATGTCTCCTCATCTTTAAAAAGATCTGAACTGTTTTCAACCCATCTTTTCTTAACTTCTGTTTCAAATTACGTTTTGCCAACATTCTCTTGACTGAAAAGTTCTTTGATTATGAACTGCAATAATAAATTTATGTAGCGAAAACGTATAACGAAATCGCGTGTAACGAGTTATCTGTATATATATAGAACCGTTTTATATGTATATTACTATATATTTTAGTTAGCAAATGTACACAGAATGTTGGTGACAGTTCAAGCCTGTATTTGCATTCTTTACTCTAACACGAAATGGAAACTGACAATAAAAATGGAAATCTGAAGATAGAAAGAATGGAAACGTTTCAAGAAGACTGTTAAGGATTCTGACTGTGATTATATTTCCAAGATAATAGAAAACTGGCAAAAAATAAACCAGAATATAAATCTCTGAATATTATAATAAGGAATGCGTGCAAAAGCTGCCAAAGAAGAATGGCTTAATAATAATTGCAAGTAAATAAACAACCTAGAAATAAAACAATAATAAGCTCCAATGGTATACCAAATAAATAAAAGAAATGACAAATAAAAATAATCCACAGAACTTTTCAGTGAAGAGAATGTTGGCAAGATGTTATTAGAAACAACAGTTAAGAAAAGATGAGTTGAAAACAGTTCACATCTTTTTAAAGATGAGGAGAAAGAAATAATACCAATAATAACAATCGTGAATACGGTGCTCCAATACTAAAAGAAGAAATATTAAAAAGTATAGAGTAAATGAAGATAGGAAAGGTACCAGGACAAGATGAAATTCATACAGAAATGCTAAAGGCACTGGAAGAAATAGGAATAGAATAGTAAGGAAATTTAAAGATACATAATGGCAGTGAATATGCTCCTAATGAACTTAGGAATTCTATTTTTTATAAACATCCCGACAAAAGGCTGGGACAGTTGTATACAAAGACTACAGACCGTTAAGCCGATTGAGCCATGTAATAAAATTCTATTAAGAACTGTATTGGAAGGAATAAAATCAAAAGCGGAAAATGAAATAATAAAGAGTGAACAAAGTGGGTTTATGAGAAACTGAAGAAATTCTCTCTTTTCTTCTGTAGCTTCGAGAAGGAATGACTCGAAGAAACTTGGAAATGCAGAAAGCTGTTTATCTTTGTTTTGTATATTATATATAAAAATTGATAGTGTTTAACTTAACACTATCATTTTTTTATAATAGACAAGAATAATATAAGACTGATGTCCTACATATAATTCAAACTTAAAAATCAACAATGCACTGTCCGAAATCCTCCAAATACGAAATGGTATTAGACAGGGTTCTTTCTCCTCTGCTTTTTTGGTCTCTTAGTGAAGAGATTTTTGAGAGTATGGAGGAACTGGAGGGAATAAAAGTAGCGGGAAGAAATATCGATGATCTTCGTAATACAGATGACACTATATTGATTTACATTCAATTCCTGGAAAAGTTATAATACTGTAGTAATCACAGAAACTTAAATCCAAAGTTACAAAATAATGGGTGATAAAGTAGAAAGCCGAATTATAGAACGAGTTAAATGTCACACTTATTTAAGACATTAATTGCAGAGGATGGAAATTACAAAAAAGATATTAGGCGAAGAACAGTAACTGCAAAATCAATCTTTAACCGAATGAACAATATACTGTGATCAATAGAAATAAGCAAATATACTAGATTAAGAATGATTAAATTCTTTATTTAGTCTACTTATTCTATGAACCAGAAGCATGGATAATAAACAAGGAAGATACTAGAAGGATTGATGTTTTTGAGTTGTGGATGTACAGACGAGCATTGAAGATCATGGATTCAGAAGAGAAATAAAGCATTTTGGAGATAATATGTTATAAATGGGACTAATACATGACATAGAAAAGAGAGAAATATCTTATATGGGTTATAGTTTGACGCATGAAAGTATTTTAAAAGATTTATTAGAGGGAAGACACAAAAACAACGAAATAAAGAAAATCAGCGATATACATGGTTCAAAAACATAAAGATCTGGCTGGGACTGACCTACGCAGAGAGCAAGAAAGCAGTCCAAGACAAAAATAGATGGAGTTCCATAATAGCCAACCTCCTGAATGAAGATGACATTTGACAGGACAGGACTCTAACTAGGTGTAGGATAGATTTTTGCATGATGCGATATTGTGAATTATTCATTAACTTGTCCAGTTTATGTAGTGACTGTTCAACGTGAATGATTAACATGTAAAAAGTGATTTTTAATGATGACAGGAACTTATTTGTAAGTAGAATTTTGTGTTGATTCTTATCTTTAAAGATCAAACTTTGTTGTTTATTACACGTAGATGCTTAAACGAAAAAAAAAATGAAATAATAAATAAAGTAAACAGATTTATTTTATGTAAATTATGCTTTGATAGCAACGAATATATATATATATATATATATATATATATATATATATATATATATATATATATATATATATATATATATATTTTTTTTTTTTTTTAATTTTTTTTTTTTAATTCTTTGTGTATTAGTTTGAAATAGAAAACTGTTCTTTCCAGATTAATACAATGGTGCCATTGAATGCAAACAACAGACAATACGGCTGAAGGGGAAAAATTGGTGGAGAGAATGAATAAAAAATAACCAATTCCTGTTACGGTACTTAACATGATGAAGAATATTTGATTTACTTTTTATACAATTATGAACCACTAATTAACGTGGAGTTATAAAAAACTCACGACTATTCTTAATGGGGATAAGAGAATTTAGATATTTTAATTAGTAACTATCGCTTATTAATTAAACCTCAAAACGCATGCATGGATTCATGTTTTTTTTCGACGCTCAATCACAATAAATAAACAGAAATAAACACCAAGACCCTGACTAATATTCAATATATTTTTATCAAAAATGTGTTGATTTAAATCGGACTATTGAACAATACTTTTGATCTTTAAATTAAATAACATAATCAAAAAGATAAATAAAAATTGAAAAGTCAACCCAACAGATGTGGAAGTTTTTCGTTATCTTTTTGTATTGTTTGTTCTGTTGTTACTTAACATGAGGCTGGGATGACTGACGCTAATTGTCAGCAGTGTAGCATTCCGTGGGAGAAATCAGCATATCTGTGAAGAGTTAAGCTCTGTCTAGTGTGCGACCCGAAGTTTTTTTTCCCCTTTTGTTTTTCTTTTGATATGCGAGTTAGAGGAATTTTTTGTCAATCTGGCTATAATATCACCTATTTCCGACCAATACCCTTTAAATCCCCTCTGAGATATTTGAAAAGAATAGTAAGCATGCGTAAAGTTTTTTAAGAAGCATCGATATAATAGTTTTCTTAAATAATATAATAACAGTTGGAGAAGAAATATTTCTTAAAAATCATAAAAATATTTTTAAAAATTCAAAATATCACCAGAATCAAATTCTTGTTTTTTGATAAATTTTAAAGTTTCCATTAGATTCTTTTTGTCCTTTAGTATGTCCCAGGAAAGTTATTAGTATCAAGATTAATCAGGATTTTCTGATGTCCTTCTGGTGATAGATCAGAAGGGGCATATAATGGATTTTTTGTGGTAGTAGGAGGTGATTTCCCTTGGTCGTCTGAACAGGAGTTCAATAAAAAAGACTGATGCCAGCCTTATCCTGGGGTGATGTCACCGTGGTACCGTCAGGATGTGCGAGAGATAGAAATAAGGTAGGTTAAAAGTTAAGTTCAACGGCCTTAGCGAGAAAGGACTAGAAGGCTCGACTGCAGTTGAGCAGGAGGAAAGTTTATTTCTTCCTACCCAACTTTCTTCCTGCTAAAGAAAGTTTGTAAAAGTATGCTTTGGAAATGATGACAAATGCTTACATCTCTTTCGCAATGATGTGCAAGCTGAACGAGAAGCTGGAATGTTTGATTTAAGCTATAGAGCGTATGTTGTATTTATGTCATGAGCTTGCAGAGGCAAATTTTAGAGCTGTTGAAATAGAGTCCTTCATTCCACTAAGGATTATTTAGGTTATTATTGGTGTGCCGATGTTTGGATTCAGAGAGAAAAAACAGTAATATAGTCATAGATAATAAACGAAAATATTCCAGAGATCATCCCACTTGCCGCTAATGCAGTGGCACAGGGTAAGATTCGGCTGAAAGGAGAACGATCTATTCAAAGAAGTCTTGGCAAAGATTATGGGCAGAATTGCCAAGAGTACAGCTGACATTCACGGTGTATTTGTATTCTAGTTGGTATTAACTATTTGCTGATCGTGAATGATGGCAAATGATTCGGCTTCCTTTCCTGCTTGAACTCTGGTTACAGAAGAGGAGCCACTTTTTTGTGGACGTTAAAGTCTCTTAGGAAGGAGATTTGGATCATAATTTGGATAATTAGGTTGTATGGAATCGACCTTTAGTGATAAGTAGTCAGAGTTGTACAAGTTAGGGAAGCGGTAAAGCAACAAATTAAGTTTATAAGATGAGATAAGGAAATGTTGAGTCAGAGTAGATAGAGCGGGTACCTCAGGTTAAATGGATATTCGCAAGGGATAACTTATTTAACAAAAGCACACGTTCGTCCCTTTTTTGGGGAAATTTTTGTGTCTGTAGTAGGAATAGTTCTGGTGAGCTGTAATCGGAGAGGATGCCAATTGGCGTTTAATTAAGCAGCAGATCGGATTTTGATGTCTGTAGTTGTATTGTATATCCTTAATGTTTGTATTGATGTCTCAATGTTGGTGAAATTCATGTGAATTGCTGTTCATCGGAAGAACTTTTGCGCTATTTTGGGAATTCTTATTTTATATTTTTATATGTATCTTGTATTTTTTCACAATTTTTAATTCTATATATATGATAAAAAAAAATCAGTGGTTGAGTTTGGCTAATATGTGAAAGGAAATATAATCATGAGACACCACATTCCTTTTCGTGAGGGAAATAACAAAATGGAAAAAAAAACTAAGAGCCATATTTTTTAAGTATTCAGTAAAGGAAATAATCGATCGATGCATTTTGTGTTTCGCTACGAAATTACTCGGGAATTTTCACCCAAAGCGGTTTTGCCTTGAAGTGCCAATCACCCATCTAAATTACATAAGTGGAACGCCATTGAGGAAAAGCATTTTGAACTCACGTGAAATCCGTGCCCAGTCACATAATTGATGCTTATTTAGGCAAGTGGTTACTACAGACGTTCAAATGAAGCATGAACTTCATGAATAATTTTACTGTAATTTATTCTATCTGCGCGCAATTGTCACAGAACCGAATTATGCGGATGCACCACAGGGCACTTCTCACTGGACAGAATGGCTGATAGAAATGCCACAATAGCTTAATAGACTCGTGTGTTCGCATTTATTAATAGAATGCATGGTTAGGAAAAAGAAGAAATTGATAAAAATCCCCGTATTCTATATTTTTGAAAATTTGCTTCAAAAATTCTATACCCCCCTCTTATTAAAAGTTCAGTATAATGGCGACGCAAAACTCTTTGAGTGAAACTTTTTAGTCGTATAATAAATGAATAAATCTCCCTCATCACTAAGAAGCGGAGTATCATATTTAGAAAGTATTGTAGCAAACAGAAATTTAGACAAATGACTAAAATACACATTTTTAATATAGCGCACACCACAGTTGAGCTTACAGTGCATCATCACACAAAGTCGAATAGTTTCCAACAATTACTGAAATATAGGAATATTCTCCTGCTCATCACGGGGAAAATAATGCTAATGAAGGTAGCTTCCACAGGAAATTTCTCGCATACTTCTCAACACTTCCAAAACTGCTTACACTCATGATAGTATTGGCCGAGAAATTCGCTTGCACTCGTCTTGGCATTGATTCCGCCAGACCACGGAAGTCAAACTGAGGTATTCTCGACAAACTAGACAGAATAACCTGGAGGTCAGCCACCGAGCGAGAACTAGTGTCGATCTCTGATGATCGTTCCACATGATCCCAGAAATGTTCGATGGGGTTCATATGTAGCCAGGGGAGCATCCTTGTGAGAAGCTACCTTGTCTGGGTGATGTGACCCGATGCATCATGAGTCCCGATGCATCGAGCCGCGTTGTTATAATGTAGGGCAATGCTTGGTCCAGAACAATCACGAATGTAAGAATTAGCATTCAAGATATGTTCAATGATGATGATAAGAGCATCCAGTGATGTCCAAGAGAACAATCCCCATACCAGGTTTCTGCCTGCCTGTTTAGGCTCCAACCAGACTGCATGGTTGGCAGGAACAGGCTGGTTGATCATAATGCTCATAGGATGAGTTAAGTTGTGAATGAGGTTACGAGATCTGAGCTAGTCGTCCATTGATATAACGTTCTTTTATTTTTTTTTCGCACATTAAAGTTTGCGTATCCGGATATGTTCAATGCCTGGTTGACGTGCAGGGTCCTTTCCCATAGTGATACATCATATCAGGTAGTTCTGCGTTGTACTGAAAGTCAGAGAATGCAATCTTTTAAAAAATAAAAATAAATAAAAAACAGCAGTAAAATAGAATGCAATGCATAGACTGTTCTAACATTGTTTTATCCTCATGCTTCTTAGAGCACCTGGACCTTTGTGATTATCATCCCTTAAAACAAACAAACCGTCCTTACGAACGCATGTACGAGACTAACCATTCATTTCTGATCACCAATGAATTCGCTGCTAATTCAGTACAATACTTGGGATACAGTACGTATACTGATTCAGTTTTAGACGGTCGAGTGATCTCGCATCTGGCAATATTTCAAATGACATACAAAAAAGCAAAAATTAATGTTCGTAAATAAATTAAGTTCATTTAATATTTTAAAATAAATATTAAATATTTATAAAATAAATATTTTAAAATAAATATGGGGTTCCAAAAGTCATTACTACACATGCGCATCGATTGACGCATGAGTGACCTTGAGACATGTCTAATCTTGTGTTTGTTTATCTCCCTTATTTTGTTATCTGTCTTAAGGAATATCATGTTTAAAACGTCACAACATCAGGCCTCACAAGAATGCGTTCACTTCAGCGCGCTATCAATGAGATCTGATTTCAAGTTGTAGAGCATTTGCCCCTGCAGTCTAGAACCATCAGTTATTTCCTAAATTGACAATGTATATCAAAGATATGCATCTTTAAAAGGGCGAACAAATCAAACAAGAAACATGAAAATATTTCCTAAAATCGTCTTCAATTATTTCAAGGAATTTACAAAGACATATTTGAAAAAACCTCTTACAAAGTAGAGAAAATGTATTGAAGTGGAGGAGGGGAGAGATTATATCCAGAAACCGTGTTTGAAAATAAAGTAGAGAGAATTCAGAGGGTTTATTTTATTTTATTATTTTTTTGAGGGGAGGAGAATATTACAACAGAGCCATTAGTTTGGAATGCCTCTTTATTTGAATAATTCATATAAATAATCAATATAAATTCTCATTATAATAAAACTGTCAATCATTGTTTTGGATAATGTAGGATGTTACTCCACCTAACAGTGTTAGACGTGCAAGTCTCTTGCTTCATTTAATAGTCTTCATACCATAGTCCTTATCGGCGATACTCTCTGATTGGAAAGATCTGCGTTTGAATCCTATCTGGAACTCGAAGAACCTTCCTAAAGATTTTTTCTTTCATTTGAAGCTGAGTTAGTCGGTCTCATACACAGATAACAGAGTTTCTACTCTGGGAATCTCGTATTGCCATAGCACAAAAGAGAAAGAATTCTGAAAACACGTCATTTACAGACAGACGTCATAGCTTAGTTGGTTTGGCGAACAATAACAGCATCGTGCAGCTACCTGAAAGTATTAAATTTCATTGAAACACGATCACGATCTTTCCTCAATTCTATATTAATTTATTTTTTGCATTCTTAAAACCATTTCGACTTTCAAATTACATCATTTGATTTGTACAAGAAAAGTAAATATTTCCTATAGAATACAAAATAAAGTTAAAAACTATATTAAATATTTCTCATTTAGATTAATTTTAATTAATTTTTTCTAAATATTTAACATATAGTTATACACTTATTTTATTAATTAATAATACTTTTATAATTAATTTAAGTGAAAGATCGCTCACCTATTGATCGGATTGATTCATTTAATCCAATACCCTTGGAGGGTAATGGATGGCAATGCTGTAGCTAATGAAGTTCTAACTGAGGCTCAGCTATTGCTGTTACTCTCCTGCCATGATCAGAGCTTTAATTGCTTAATAACACCTTATCCATACACTGTACTCTACAGATAACGGGGAAGATGAAAAGCATTCTTGCTTCGCCCCTTTAAGCCAGTCCTTATAAGGATAAGGACGCTCACCTATTATTAATTAGAGTTACTATCGTATGATATAATATAATATAACATAATAGTGAAGTACAGTATATGAATCTGTTTTCAACGACCTGCTAATGCTGCAATCTTATAAGAATAAGACAAACAACCTGATAAAATGTTACTGAAGATGGAGAACCCGGTCATATCGAAATTATTACGTTAACTTTAACCTGCTAAGCAGTATTGCAAACCGAATTTTACAGCAGTCTTTATTCTATAGTTATTCGTAATCAGTTATAGAATGAGCTGATCAGCAAGCTTGGTTGACAAATTGCAGAAGCGAATTCTCGCTCATTTCACCAGGCAGTAAATTCCAATTCCAACTTCCACATGGACGTTTATGTACTGTATATATTTAGGTGGTTCACATATCAGCCACGCAGTGGATATGCAAATTACTTCGTCGGCGGATATGCACGTTGCTTAGAACACGTGCGTCATCACGCGTTCTGGGTAATTATTTAAAATGTTGCTGTCAGTAATTATCAATAGTGTTGATTTCAATGGGGAAAACAAATGATCCTTCGGAGCTCGATAAAATCGTGGTTCCTGGCTGGAGCCACGATTATGAAAACAGCAGAGCTGACTGGTTTCTCAAAAAAGTGAGATATCCGAGGGGTTTATTCAGTGGGAAAATAACCCACATTGCTTGCCTAAGAGGGATCACTGTAGTCTTCATATAGTCTGTAAGGACAAGATCGTTGTCGTCTGAGAAGGTATGTATGGACAAACAACTTCCTATGTGAAGCAATTGACAGAATCATTTAATTAAGGCTGTTCTCAATCCATATCTCATCGAACTATGCGCAGGGAATTGAAGAGAATCGGTATTGGAGGTCGCTAAAGGAGGTCCAATATGGTATCAAATAAAAGTTTCTAATTCAAGTGGCCGGTATGTGCGTAGATGAATTCCATCGCTCATGATAGGCAACCACTAATTTTTAATGGAAGTCTGAAGAGGCTACAAATGGTTTCGTCTCTAGAGTAATAATTCAATATTATATAAATCCTTGATCGCTCAAGTATAATTTGTTGTTTCCGCACTAAATTAATGAACTGTCGGTTGCCAACTTTTGTGGATGAGATTCATATAAAAATATGGATTATTTGTCTTTCTTTCTTATAGATGCGGGTGAACCCTACCTAAGATTTTTAGTAATCATAACTCGTATGATTCCCCTTACACCGACTTTGTGTGTGTGTGTGTGTGTGTGTGTGTGTGTGTGTGTGTGTGTGTGTGTGTGTGTGTGTGTGTGTGTGTGTGTGTGATTTTTGCCAATTGTAATCTTAAAAAGACCATATTTCACAACCAATCAACTTAATTTATCTAATAATTTCTTTTGTTTCAAGTCTAATCGTCTGTTATTCTAGCTTCGTATCTCAGTCTGTTATCGACGATGCTCTTTGATCGGAAGGACCTGACTTGGAATACGATTTATAATGAGAATAACCCTTATGAGGACTTCTCAACTAAAGCTGAGTTAGCAGCCAACCTTATTCAAAGCATTGTTTGCTTCAGTCGTCATTTAAAACAAAGCAGTCAACACACACATCGCAACCTCGAGGAAGCTAATAGAAGACTCCTAAGGGGAACTGAGCCAAAAGAATACCTTCAGCCGCTCAAAACAGCGTAGAAAAACAAATCACTGTAGAAAAGCTAAACAAAATGGGGCCATATTACCGTAAAACAAATGCAGTGCATGGATTCACATATTTTTTTAAAAAATCTTCTCGGATCAACTCAGACAACTTCCTTCTTCGAACTCCGATGGAAGATACCGTCTCTAATAGACTTTCACAATCAGTGTTGTTAACTTCAGTAACAACACACAATTTCCAGAGTGAAAGATCAGTCAGCCCTTCGAATTCAAAACTAATTTCTCTAATCAACTCTGCCTGCAAAATTATTTTGGGGCCATAGAAAACTGACGAAACACCTCTATGTTATGTCAATAATCACTACCAAGCCTACTTATGTCATGTATACATGATACCCTTACATGATACACTTACCCTTCAACTAATAAGAAATCTTATCCACTTTGCCAAATGCTTTTAATAGAGAAGCGTATCTTTTTCAAGTCTTAAGATTCTGTAGATACGTCTCTAACATCACGCGTACAAGACACATAACATGTCTCTCTCTCTCTCTTACATGAAAATTATATACGTGTTTATAATTGTAAATTAATTTTTAGAAATAATAATTCATAGATATTTATTTTGTTTATTTTGAATAATCTTTTTCAGAAAAGTTTCCTGTTTAAATTGTGATAGTCTGTTTTATCATATAGACCGTATATTTTAAACAAAATAATTAAAAAAATTATTATTTTTAAATTATTTAATAAAATAATTAATTTTATTAAATAATTAAACATAATAAAATAAAAATATTTTAAAATATAAACATAATTAAAATTGCAAATAAAAATCGTTTAAATATTAAATTTTTGAAGAAATCTTAACTCTGTCGCATATAAGGGTGAATTTCTTTCATTTACTGTTTTCTCCCATACTCTAATGGCTGTGAAAGCCGGATTTTCCTTTGTTTTTCTTTATATATATATATATATAATTTTTTCTAACACTAGAAAACCTGTTTCTGATGTAAGATGGCGCCACCATCGGTTTGTAAATATTCATGGTAAAATAAAACACATTTTATTGAAATTAAACATATTTCATGAAGAATAACAAAAAATAAACCACTCTTAAATTAAGTTTTCTAAACTTATTAAACTTATTTTAACTGCATTATAACACCAACCAAAGTAAATTATAAAATGATGTTTATTAATAACTTTTTATAATTTAGATTATATTTCGCTAGATTTCAAACCAGCATATTCAGAGGAAACAACGAGTTAATTTAGTTTACGCGCAACAATCAGTAAACGAAGCAATTCGCGATGTAACGAACAAAAGATAAACTATAACAGTATTATGGATATTATTTCCGGGAAAACTCCCATGTTACTCCTCTTAACAAATTATTACATTTACGGCTATTTGCCTGCTTCTGTTTAGGAGTGCCCCTGTTTAAATGTCATTAGCTTTTTTACTCACGGATTCTTAGGGCATTGTAGATGTATATTTACCAATAAATACATGTAGCATAAAGGAAGAAAAATTTACACATACCTTTTTATGGGTGTTGTGGCTTTTCTTCTTTTTGCGATGTCCAAACTACTGTGTGTGTGTGTGGGGGGGGTAGGCAATGTGGGAGAATTAAATAGAAATGGAAAAAACCCGTTTTTTTTAAATAATATATGTATACATATATATTATATTATTAGGGATGAGCGGAGGGTGGGAAAGGGTGAATGGGTTAAAAATAGCAACTGATTTTTAGAGGGAGGAAGGGGGTTGACGAGGTGCGGTCCGTTTCGACTATGCTTGGTCGTCGTCTGAACACATGGAGGAAGTGGATGGTATGTCAGGTCGGGTAGGTGTTTCTGCTTTTGAAGTGTTTGTGTTACTGCCTATTGGTCGGGGTTGTGACCTCAATTTTATGATGTGAAGCTTCCAAACCTCGGAGATTATGTAGGGCCTGTGGACATTTATAGAGTTCACATCACATTTTATGGCTATTATTTCCGATATTCTTAGCATTGTTTCATTGTCTTGTCTGTCTATTATGATGGCCTTGTCGATCTGCGGGGTATGTTTTCGTTCAAGGGCGTGAACAGCTATTTCCGTATTTCCTGTGTTGTGTGTTCGATTTTTCTTTTTGATGTTGCGTTTTTTAGCGTTTAAATGTTCTGGAATAGGAATGTTACAATCGCAGAAGTGTTCTTGTAGTCTTGCCCATAAAGACCTGTGGTGGAACCCGTGTAGGTGATACAGGGAAATTTATAGACTACGTTGTGGTGTTCAAATATTTCTTTTTGTGTGTGAGATTTAGTGGGTTTTATCATCAGCGGACAACTAGCTGAATTATTCCTAGCACACATAGAATCACTCCTACTCCCCCTTCCCCCCCCGGCATCACATTTTATGGCAGATACGTGGACGATATTCTGTGTAATGGGACGACATTGGAAATCCTACACACATAACCACCCTAAAAGCGTCCCTAAACAGTTACAGCAACAGATTAAAATTCACCATAGAAACCGAACAGAAGAAATTCATCAATTTCTTAAACTTGACTTTAATCAGAAGATACAACAAAATCGCCATGAAAGTATACCACAAACCCTCGCATATCGGTAACTATCTCCATTTCCACTCATACCATCCATATTCCGTTAAAAAATCGGTCATCTTATCACAATTCATAAATGCGTACAAATTTTCAACCAATCAGAGTAATCTAAATGCAGAAATAGAAAAACTAACACAGATCTTCAAAAATCGCAGCTATCCTACATAACTAATAAATTACACAAACAAGATGGCCAAAAACCGCCAAAACAACCCAAGTACCAAAACAAACTTCCTAACACAAAAGATTATCAAACTACCATACACCCACAACACACACAAAGCCTATAAATACATTTCCAAACATACTGACTACAAACAAGTATTCACCACAAACCAAAATTTGGCAAATCTCCTAAAACCCACTGAATTTCACACACAAAAAGAAATATTTGAACACCACAACGTAGTCTATATCACTTACACGGGTTCCACCATCAAGTCTTTATGGGCAAGATTACAAGAACACTTCCGCGATTGTAACATCCCTATTCCAGAACATTTAAACACTAAAAAACGCAATATCAAAAAGAAAAATCGAACACACAACACAGGAAAAACGGAAATAGCTGTTCACGCCCTTGAACAAAAACATACCCCGCAGATCAACAAGGCCATCATAATAGACAGACAAGACAATGAAACAATGCTTAGAATATCGGAAACAATAGCCATAAAATGTGATGCGAACTCTATAAATGTCCACAGGTCCTACATAATCTCCGAGGTTTGGAAACTTCACAACATAAAATTGAGGTCACAACGCCGACCCAACAGGCGGTAACACAAACACTTCAAAAGCAGAAACACCTACCCGACCTGACATACCATCTACTTCCTTCGTGTGTTCAGACGACGACCAAACATAGTCGAAACGGACCGCACCCCGTCAACTCCCCCCTGTAAAAATCAGTTGCTATTTTTAACCCATTCACCCTTTCCCACCCTATATAAATATAAAAAAACGCTCCACCCATCCCTAATAATATCATATATATGTATACATATATTATTTAAAAAACCCGGTTTTTTTCCATTTCTATTTAATTCTCCCACATTGCCTACCCCCCCCCCCCCCCACACAGTAGTTTGGACATCGCAGAAAGAAGAAAAGCCACAACACCCATAAAAAGGTATGTGTAAATGTTTCTTCCTTTATGCTACATGTATTTATTGGTAAATATACATCTACAATGCCCTAAGAATCCGTGAGTAAAAAAGCCAATGACATTTAAACAGGAGCACTCCTAAACAGAAGCAGGCAAAATAGCCGTTAATATAATATGACAGTATTGTTTCAGTTACCAAAGTGTAAAATGTTATTTGCACTGATGATGCTGGAAATCCAGCGAAAATGTAAGCCACTTAATCAATTTTATAAATATCTTAAGTATAAATAAATATCTTTATTAATTTTAAATATTAAACAATTTAATTAATTAAAGTAAATTTATTGTTCAGTAAACGGGATAATGAATGATGTCACATTCTTATTTGCATTCTGATGTGCAATTTGATTCCCATCGAATATTCGTGGGATCATGTGGACGACATCTACCCGGTGCCACCTCTGGAAGGACTTCCGGGACAATATTCTGTGTAGTTGGTTTAGAATACCTCAAAACATCTTCTGTGGTCTAATGGAGTGAATGCCAAACCAATTGTCTTGGGAAAAGGAGTCCAAACATGTTACTTAGTAGGTAGTTTTACTCTCATTAATTAATGTAGATTTGTTTCTGAAAAAAAAAAAAAAAGACAGTTTACGTATGTTTATTTGCTTATTTTACTTCTTCTATTTTCATATGATAATTTTGCTATGAAAAAAAAAATTCATTGAATAAATGAATACAGTAGGGAACAAATACCGTAGGTGAATATTGTTCTCTCTGAATATACGCTTTACTATATTTGGTAATGTTTTAAAATATTTTTTCTAACAATAACTAGAAAAAATTTCATAATAATGAAGAGATTTTCTAAAGAAGTATCACTCCTTGAACTTTCCATCTATCCTATGCAATTTGTCTCTTATTAGGAAGTTGATATCCGAGCCACCCGACCTTAAGAAATAAAGCACCTCAACATTCAGAAGCTCTACTTTTATCCACTGACTATCAAAGCCACCATGGATGTTTGGTTGTTGGGGATTACGCCTGAAGAGACTGCTCTCATTTATAAAAAAAAATAATAATATATCTACGTGGTTTTAATACTTTCCTACCAGGTAATCCACCATTCCTAGCCTGAAGGTTTAATCTCTCCCCCCTCCTCTTGACTTATACTGCAACAATTGTGCGAATAGTCATCTTTCACTGTGAAAAATAAAAGCCTAAAATAACTACTCGATTTAGTCAACTGACTGATTCGCGGTTGCTCGGGTCGACATTTGGTGTTTTTCCCGACGTAAGCAGCGCTAGTAAGATTAACAGCCTGTACTCTGTCTTCGAAATTCTATATATTCGAGTTATATGTAATCGAGATGATTGCACATTATTATACCTTCTCTGTCAACACTATGGTTGGCTGTGTTTGACATCACCATAGTAACAAAGCCACGTGGATTGTCGATTCAACTACAAGCATATATTTCGTCTATGGTATTTGTGCACTAATCGTATTATATCGAAGATTAGCCAGTTCACAATTAATTAAAATCAATACTAGTTTACGGAGATGTTATTATTATTATTATTTTTTTTTTTTGAGCAAATGATACCAAATCCCAGGGTATTTTCTTAAGTGAATGAAACGAATATTTTAAATTATAAATACATCTTTACACATTAAAAGTCATTAAAATTGAAAACGTTTAAATAAACGACATATATTTACTGAAATATCTTCAAAATGGTAATATCCTTCATTCTAACAATATATCAACATTTCTTTCAACTATTTAATACAAAACTGATCTATTTATATAATTTTATTATTATTATTATTATTAATATGACATTTGGGAATGTAGAGAGGATTCAGAAAATTCCCCAAAACTCAGATACCATGCTTTCTTAATAGAATATTGCTTTATTCAATAGTACACGTCCTAACTTTGATAGTGTCACAAGCTAGTAAATATCTATTCAATGATACGTCATCAATCAGTACATTGTTTATGAACACAAAAATACACACAAGCGGGAAATTTTCGGACCAATTACAGCATTGTGTTTGTTGAATGAGAAACTAGTCGACAATACTACTTAATTCTGCCTCCATTCTGAAAGGAAAATAATGAACAACGTTGTTGCTAAACAGAAATTAATTATTTCTACATGTTGGCATTATTGTCATAAAAGCATCTGCAAAATAGCAGTTTGTTCCATCTTCGCTCAACAATGCGACACGAATATTTGGCAACGTCACAATCATTAATCATTTATTTAATTGTTAAGACTCCATGCGGTGGAAATAATATTAAATTCTGTTGCATATTACTTTGTTGTCTGTTTCTTTAGTGCATCGCTTTCATAAGGGGGAAAAAATGTGCAGATGGTGCATGAATTTAAAAGTTAGGTGTGGCAAATGTCGTAATGGCCAACCTAATCATGCTTGCAGCCTCTCGTATGACAGTATTATAAGAGGTTTGATTGATTAAGCTCAAGAAATGAGTCATCTTTCTCTAATTACTTTGAAAGGAATAACTTTTTTTAAAGAACTGTATCTCGTCCGTTTTCATTAAACATTCTCAGTTAACGACTGCAGTTAATGCTTCGCCTTGCACTGAAACGAACGCTTCTGGCACTATCGACGACTACACTTTGTAAATTTTGTAAACAAAGCAAATTGGGTTAATGTTGAAAGTACTGTCAACAGTCGAAAGCTTTGCCAATCAGAAATGACAAAGTAATGACTACTTAAGTTTAGTAAACTTAAAAAGAATTGCTGACAATGCACAGAAACAAAGTCACACACACATTTCACTTTGTTTCTATTCATTGCCAGTATTCGATCTCATGAATAAATATATAAATAGCTCGTATTTATATATTCGAGCTTTTAAATAAATAAATAGGCATTGTGTATTCGAATGTGAATTTCCTACTGTTTAATCAATGTGCAGACGCTGACTTTGATGACGGCACAAATTCCTCTTTGAATTAGACTGAACACGTTTATAAAAATTGCTGCAAGTTGCAATGAAATTACAATGTTTTATTTTCCTCTCTCTCTCTCTTCCTTTTCAGAAAGTGTTATGGTAGAATTCCAAGTTCTCCTCTACTAAACAAAGGACAATTTTCTTTCCCTTCTTTACGATATAGAGAAATATCACACTTTTCTTTATTCTTTTCTTCTTCTTCTTTTTCAAGCATAACATTATTTAACAATAATTACAATTTTTGGAATCGTAAAGTAAAAGGTCCAGTTTAATTCAAATGTGCGTTGTCCAATCGAGAATTTACTACCCTCGATCAATTTACCATAGTAATGAATATACTCAACAATTATTACAATAATTACTTCTCCTTAATTACAAAAACGTGCTTGAAACGTGATGACAATTAATTGTTACATGCTACTTATGTTGCAAAAATGAAATTCAGTCTATGAGTCGAGTATGTAGCACTATAATGTGTGTGTTCGAAGGCTGGTTTGTCTGTCTTGCAGAAGTAAAAATCAGAGATTCTGGGATTAAAAGCTTTAACATCGTTGCATACGAAGGAGTAACTCTCTTATTAAAAAAACCGTTTATCTTACTATGATATAAATCGAGAACTAAAGGACGACTATTTTTTTTTTTTTTGTTACTGACTGCAGTAAATCAAATACGTGGTGCGTATATTCGGTTCATCCATTTCCTGTGTACTCTAACAAAGTTTATTTGCTTACTTTGTTGTAAAGTGTAAAAAAAAATTGAAACAAAATTTGACATCTTCGGGTGATACTGGTTAGGTGGACGAATTGTCTTTATTCTGGTTTCTTGCGTCTTAGATGCCATTCGAAATTATACGAATACAGAGTTAGCTTTGCATTAGGAACAACACCAAATTTAGATATTCGGCGCGATAACGAAGTACCACGTGATATCAACTTCACCTGCGGATACTATAAACGGATATATCCTCTGTACGTAATCAGTAAACGTTTACTGTAATGAGGAAACGTGGCGACTTAAGCCAATTTGACCGTGGACCCGAAGGGCAGGTAGCGGTATTTCAGAATCAGCTGCACTTGCTGGTTGTTCCCGTATACTAGTGTATCGAGGATGTACCAGGACTGAATTAACCATGAACAGACATCCAGCAGAAGGGCTCACATTGGTCAGCCACGTGTCGTTGATCCTAGAGGTGAGAGTCGGGTGTCGCCACAGGTATCTCAGCAACGACGTGCAACACTCATGCAGCTCACCCACCAGTACAACAGCAGGCAGTTCGACTCATTTCCATATGCATCAAGCGAAGCAAGGTGCGACGCACCTTGGTTCGCCTGGGGTTTCACAGCAGGAGACCAACAAGGATACCCCTTATGATGTCGGCCAGGCATCGCAAACAACGCATGGGCCAACGAACATTGGCAATGGACCCTCAACAGATGGAAGAAGGTCGACTGGAGCAATGATTCCTTTCCTGCTTCACCATGCTAATGGCCGTGTCCGCATTTGCCGTAAACAGCATGAAGCCATATACCCTGGTTGCACACTTGGGATTCAACAGGCTGGTGGAGATGGTGGTGTTATGGTCCAGAGAGAATTTTTCTGGAACGCCCTAGATCTGCTTATCATGCCACAAACACTGAATGGTGAGCTCTACAGGGACCTGTTAGCTGACCATCTCCATCCTTATCTGCAGGAGGTCTACCTCGACCACAGTACCATCTTTCAATAGGACAACGCACCCTGTCATCGAGCTCGTACTACTGAGTGGTTGGAGGAACATAACAATGTTCCTCCAGTGAATTCTCCTCTGACTGGAACCCAATTGAGCACATGTGAGAATGTTAGAAAGGGGTGTGATGCTTATTCACGGAATTAGATTGAACTGACAGAGTTGCTGCAGCCAAATTACTCATGGAAGATGTTCGACACCTTGTGGAATCTTTTACTATGCATTTGCGAGCCATGATTGCACAGAGAGGCTGACCAACGCGCTATTAGGTGGGTGTTCGTAACTAACTTGTTACCAGATAGCAATTAAGGTAAGTGAGGGGGAAAATAGCGTTCCTTTGGTAAGTTAAACACCAGTTCTTATAAATGTCATTAGTTTTAAATAGAACAAGTAAAATAATTATTTGTTTGGTGATTCACAATCAATATTATGAAAATAAATAATAACAAATAAAGATGTACGGGACTAGGTCCTTTATTCCTTCTAATTCTCTTTATTTCGTTGCGATCTTCAATTAGCAGAGTTATGTCTGCAGGTGTTTGACTGGCATTCCAATCGCTGCAGAAATTGACTGTGGTAGGTCTTCGGATCTTTCTTCGGTATGCCGTGCGCTGGCAGTTCCAATTATTTCTGTTTTTTTGTGAGATGTGTTCTCTGAGATATTTAAGAGGGTTTGTTTTGGTTAATTTCTCGTCTTTTCTGGCATTACGTTTTTTTCGGAGATTCGATTACTTTTGTTATTTTCGGTTTTATATCGTACACTGTTCCTTGCCCTCCTTACATTGTCATTGTTGAAAACTGGACGGGTTATTCATAATCCCATGTTTTTTTTTAATCTATTCCCTTGAGAATTCGGCATTGTATTAGCTTGATGATATTCGTTTGCTTGTAATTCTTTCGCGACATTATGTAGACATTATTCTACGCATCTTATTACCAGTGGCAGCTCGTGGCTTGAAATCGTGGGGGTGCTGCAACTTTCGAAATATACATACACACTGTAAGTACAGTGTGCACGTGTTTGGATAAAATATCAAAATAATGGTAAAAAAATTTTTAAAAATTAAACATGAAAAAATATTGTTTATTATCGATAAAATTATACAGTTTAGAATAATTCAAAATTACTTAAAAATTACTATAACAAATATTATGTCTTTAATTGTAATGTCCAAATATTTAAAGAGACGGAGTAAACACGACAAGCACTACGAACACTCTACTACTAGCGCAAACTGCATATAAACAAAGTGGAACTGCGCGACAGACAGTGCAGCATTACGCTAATAGCTCGCATCTAACTATGACGTGCATATGCTTGCGCGCGTATCAATATGGCACTGTGGAAAAAACAGTGCCGCTAGTGCTCTTCCCCCTCCTAAGTGCTACAAGATGGATTTTTTATTATTTTTTATACAAAATAAGATAATTGTTTAGAATTGTTGATGATAAAATTAAATATTACAAGCAAATATAAATAAATATATTTATATATCGAGAAAAATTGGGGGTTTTGCCGCCGTTTCGTTGTGCCTATGCACGAGTCGTCCCTGCTTATTACTGCTATTGCTTTCCAAATTGCTTCGGAGATACCGGAGCACTAACAGTGTACTCCAGTTTCTCCGAAACAATCTGGAAATAATGGTAATAAGATGCACAAATGTAGAGTATTCTTGCAACTTTACCATTAACTGCTTTCATCTTCAGGAGAAATAGATTTTGTCCCAGCTATCAAAGAAACAGCAGGTCTCTTTGATAGCTCAGACACGCTAATGATAATAATAACTTTATTTCTATGTACTCAGTTGCATAAAACATGAAAATTACAGACTATATTAGTCATTTAAAAATCCTTAGCCCACCTGCTGCATTATAGATTTATAATCTTCTGTGTATGGGAGACAGAAAATAAAAAAATGTATAATTATTATGGAATTACATACGCCTATTTGTTAGTATTAATTGGTGTGGTGAGTGCTATATTGGAATAAAGTTGGAATAAAAAAAAAGTATTAGCAAACCTATTAGCTTTCAAATAATGCTTTATGGGAATCGGCATATGAACAGCATTACACAAATGAATAAAAAGTTAAACAAATTCAGTAAACAGTTATACAATTATTTTTGTGTGATTGCCGCTGCATGACTGATATTTAACTCCAACTTATCCTTCATATAAACATCGCATGAATAGCTTCCTCAGTCTGTACAACACTAGGCATACTTTTCCATTGAAGATGTTGCTTTTCGCCAGTACGGTTACTAGCTTCATACAAATATCAAATCTGCCCATCCTTAAGATATTGCTCAATTTTGGGATGGTGCACTTCCTTAACTTCCTTAAAAATTCCCGAAGCTCTCCAGAGGAGAGCAATACAGATGAGAGGTGATCCTTCTCTCAGTGACTCACTTTAATGTGGCACTGTCCCACAGATGCACTGTTTCAGCTCTGCGTCTTTCACGTACTGCCATGATGATTGTGCCATTGAATCGGCAACCATCATTTCTCCTCCTTTAGACTTATTGCAGCAGCTGCAACATCCCATGTTCAGTCAACTACAAACAAACAAAATCCACTTCTCCTTTTCTTCATTTATTCCATCTACCTCTGGATCATCCATTAAGAAATGTTCCATAATCATCCATTAAGCTTTTCTTTCCCAACTTTTTCCTCAAATATGATGCAATTCCGAAAACCTTTTTTTCAAACCACTTCATTTCTCCAATTAACACAGAGGTAGTCTCATAGGAGCATACAATTCATCTACCACATAAAGACACACATCCATATTTACGGAGGGATTCGAATCTGCAGCCCAGAGCGGATAAACATAACTACTCGGCCAACAATGGCAGCATATAGACGAGATATCTTCATATATCACCAATTCTTGGTAAAGACTTAATAAAGAAAAGGTGAAGTGTCGAAACATCCATAAAGGATATACTGGATAAGCATGGACATTGAGTTACTTTTCAAAAATATTAAAAATTTTAAAGAATGCTTGGCTATAATTAGGATTTTTTGTCACCTGACATCCCTGAATTCTGTTAGCATTCCCTCTACTTCTTACCTTTTTTTAAAAAAATGGAGATATAAGATAAACAGGCGTGGATATATCTACAACTGGGCCCCGTTGATTCTTCCATAAGTTGATTTGTATAGTAGAAATATAAAGAATTATTTCTCGAACACTTAAGTATTTGGTTCTAATATGAAATTCACAATACATTAAAGAGCGAAATGGAATTATTATTTATGAACATAATGATACCCAAATAGAAAGAAAAATAGATTAAAATTAAGAATATTTTTGAGACATCAGTCCACCCTGGTGACGGTATCTTTAAATTGGTGACTGATTAGCGAATTGGCGGATATTGTCTCCTCTCTTTCCAGACTGCAGTCGCCGTACGAGCGAATGAAACTCTCCTCTCAGTTTTTTTTTTCTTTTATCCATCCTGCCGAAAGGAAGCTGCCAAAGAAGATTCTACTTTAGGCTAAGAACTACATGGATGTTATGAATGGTTAAGACATTCTGGACAGACACTCAGGAGTTCGAGGCACTGTGAATGGCGTGGTAAGGAAACATGCAACGTGCTTATCTTCATAAGACGTGATCATTTCTTTGATATTAGAAATGATTTGAATATGAGTTCTTCATTGTGGTGAAATAAGTATTGGAGTAATAGTGTATTTTAGAGAAACCGAAATCTCACTAATGTGCATGCTGAAGGAAACAAGGCCATCATTCCAAATATTCTTTGGCCGGAAAGAACTACGAGGTGCGCCCATCTACAATACAAAGAAAGTTTATAAAGTTTCTTTATTTAGCCGGGCTTTTATAAAGGCAACAAGGTTTTTTTTTTTTTTTTTTTTTATTTATTTATTTTTTTTTAATATTCAGGAAACTAGGGTTTATCCATACAAATGAATTTAACTTAAAAACAAAAATTGGCTCAGAACTTGGAATAATGACTTAAAAATTAATCAAAAAGAAATAAACAGGCTTTTAAAATCTATCTGCAGGGTAGAAACACTGCTGACTATATGCAATATAAGAAACTACGGTCTGAAGTCAGAAAGAAGCTTTTCAGAAGTATACGCAGAGAAGATTGGAGTAAATATGTTAAATCATTACAGTAGGATATCACTGGACCGCGAAGCATAGGTTTTAAAATTTTCAGGCAACTACAAACAGCAGAAAATGACCAATTAAGAAATAATCTAACTTCCAAAGAGGATTGGATAGAACACTATAAAACATTATTGAATGAAAATCAAGAAATACAAAACAATGACAAAACTCACAAAATGGAAGATATTAATGCAGAGGAAAGTACAAAAGAAATAGTAATGGAAGAATTAGAAAAAAAGAATTTAAAACCTCAAGAAATAGAAAAAGCCCTGGCCGGGATGGAATATTCGTTGTGTGCTCTTTATATATGCCGACAATAGCTTAAAAGAAAACCTACTTAAACTCTTCAATAATATCTGGAAATATTAAAAGATCCCAAAAGTAGTAATAATTATTCACAAAAAAGGTCCCAAGGACAAATGTGGAAATTACAGAATCATTACTCTCTTAATTACAGCATCTAAACTATATGCAAACATCTTAAAGAACAGACTAATTAAATATGCAGAAAATTATTTAGAAGAAGAAGAAGAAAGTGTGATTTTCGAAGAGGGAGAGGATGCACAGATGCCTCTTTCACAATGCAACGGATCATAGAAAAAAGAAAAGAATTTAGCCTACACACTTTTCTTCTATTTATTGACTACGAAAAGGTGTATGATAACTTGCACAGAAATCTACTCTGTAAAATATTGCAAGATGATAAAATACCCCCTCAATTAATTGAAGCAATTAAAAGTCTATACAGAGAAACAAAAATAAATTTGCATCAAATTTGCAGACGGAACATTTTCAAAACCTATAAATAAAGGAGTAAGACAAGATTGTGGCTTATCCCCAATCCTATTCTACATTTATATAAACAAAATCCTAAAAGAATGGAAAACAAGTGTCAAAGCCAGAATTAAACTAACAATTAATATAGAGCGTAATACAATACTTTATGCAGATAATCAAGTACTAATTTCAAATTCAGAAGATAAACTCCAAATTGCAACTAACCATCTAAACGAATTAGCAAAAAAATTAAAAATTAAAATCTCTGAAACAAAACCAGAAACTATGGCAACGTGTGAAAACACCATTCAAAAAGTTAAAATTATACTTAACAATAAAATAACAGAACAAGTTACAGAATTCAAATACTTAAGAAATATAATCTCGCAATACAATACCCGCAACACAATTGGAAGAAAGACTACAGCTTTACAATAGAATGAATGGCATACTTAAAAGAAATTTTGGAAAATAAATAACTAAAGAAACTCAATTAAGATTACATAATATGACCTCTAAACCATTTCTGAAATTTGGAAGTGAAATTTGGATTCTAAAACAAAGAAATAGACAAAGATTGGAAGCAGCACAGATGAAGTTTCTAAAACCTCTCCTGGGACTCACTAGATTGGATAAAAAGAATAACATAGAAATAAGAGAACGATTAGGTACAAAAAACATCAGACAAGAAAAAGAAGAATATCAGCAAAATTGGCTACACCACATAGAAAGGATGAATAACAACAGGATTCTCAAACTAGCATATAAATATAAACCTGCAGAAAGAAGAGACTGCGGGCGTCCAGGCCATTGCTGGCCTGGTTGGACGAGTAGTTAGCATATCTGCTCTCTAGCCAATATTCATGCCGACATCGGGTTCGAATCCCGTCGTCGGCATGGATGTTGTGATTGTCTGTCAAAATACTAATGGTGGTGTTTGGCGTTGCTGTAGATGATGAAGGTGGTTGCGGTTGGTGGAGTGCTGTAGATGGAGAGTTGTGGAGTGGGTGGCCTCCCTCGATGAGTCTTTGGATTCCCTGGAGGTGTTACATAATAATAATAACCAAACTAATTGTAAAGGGTGGGATTCACATAAAATATAATTTTAAAAAATTCTTTAAAAAAGTTTGAACAACAGAAAAACAATTAGGAAATTGCATTCATAATTTTTACATTTTATATTTGCTGATCATCATGAAAAATGTTTTGTTTCATTATTTCCTAATGGAACTTAAACTGAATTCTAATAATAATTTTTTTTTTATTGGCTAGATGGGTGAAGTAAGAATGCTTTTCAATTTCCCCGTTATATGTAGAAGAAAATGTATGGATGGGGTGTTATTGAGCTATAAGCTCTGGTCATGGTGGGGTAACGACAATAGCCGAGCCTCAGTTAAAACTTCATTGGCTACAGCATTGTCATCTATTACCGTCTGGAATTCACTTTTTTTTTAAAATATTTTTTTAACAATTAACAATTTTTTAAAAAAAATCCACTAAATGTCAAGCTGATAACCAGTTTCAGACCGGCTTTACAGTAGTAGATATTGAGTTGCGTGCAACGGCTAACTGATGTGTTGACATATGAAAATAAGCCAAGGAAGTTTGAAAGAGGATGAAAACGATTAATGCCCCTCTATACACTTCAATGTTTCTCATCGGTTTCGGTGCTCTAAAAGCGGATGGAAAACCTTGAAAATGATATTCTGAAGAGCACGCTTATATTGGAGCTGTTTTTATTTTTTTTATTTCTCCCTTGATTCCAAGAAATTGCCCATCATGACTTTATCTTACTCCGAACTAAAAAAAAAAAAAAAAGAAACGCGATCGTGATCTTTCTAATGAATAATAAATATGGTGCTTCGCTGTTTGTACTCGTTAATTTTTGTAATCTGCGTATAAATTTTGGTCACATTTAATATTTCACGTTTGCAATGCTTCTTATACATACCAGGTCTTGCTTATATGACTTTTTTTTTTACTCCAGCCAAGCGGAACCTCAATCAGCCTTTTATGAATGTAAATGGTGACAGAGTTCAAAATCGCTATTGAATGTACTCGATATAACAAAATTCTATCGCATTTCTAAATGCAATGGCGAAAGGTAACCGTGATATTGGATCTCCAAATAAATAGTATATATGTAAATTGATCTTTGGAGTTTAAAACGGCTGCGATATTATACGCGATGTAGTTTATTTATCTTTAAAATATATTTTATTCTGAATGAAGTAAAAATGAAGTAACTTATGTTTTATATAAAATTTTTATATTAAAATTAAAATATTTCAAAATCCTTATTCAGCATTCTATTTAGAAACAACACACCTTTATGATTTTAATATAATAATATTACATGTTATAAAATAAGTATCGTGATCTAGTCGAGGGAATGGAGATACCTTTGGAGGGTAATGGATGGCAATGTTGTAGCCAATGAAGTTCTAACTGAGGCTTGGCTATTGCTGTTACCCTCCTGCCGTGATCAGAGCTTTAATAGCTCAATAACACCTTTAGTTGGCTATGCTCACACTGGTTTGTCTCTCTGACTGGAAGAAGGATGTTATTATATAGATTCATTTACGCCGACTAAAGGAATTCCTTTTGACTGTGTTGAGTATGCGAAACTGTGGGAAGTAATGAAAAGAATGGGTTTTCCATAACACACTATCAGCTTGATAGCCAACATGTACAGGGAGCAAGAAGCCACAGGTAAGAACAGGTGTTAAATTGACTGACTGGCTTCAAGTTGGAAAAGGAGTTAGGCAAGGATTTTTACTTTCTCCTCACATGTTTAGTATATATGCGGAGGACATCATGCGTGAAGCATGGAATGAGCTCAAGACAGGTATTAGGATAGGAGGTAGATTGATCAGTAATCTGAGGTATGCTGATGATAGTACTCCTTTGTAATGACATGGAAGAACTACGACTAATTCTTGACAAAGTTAACAAGATCAGTAATAACAGAAGACTTCAACTCAATCCCAGAAAGACAACGATTATGGTTCTCAAAGGAAATACAAACAGAGAAGCTCTTGAGAAACAAGTGTACCTTAATGGAGAATGAATTGAGGACGTCAACAAGTTTGAGTACCTGGGATCCATTATTAATGTGACCTATTGCTGGTCAAAAGACGTCAGAAAAAGGTTAGGAATGACTAAAACAAAGTCAAAGACCTGCCTAAAATCTGGAAGGATTGATCCATCTCCATGGAAAGAGAGTTGAGGAGTTTGGATGCAGTTGTTTTTTCAGCAGCGACTTATGGATGTGAAACTTGGAACCTAAAGAAGTCAGATAAGAAACGGATATCTGCTTTTGAGATGTGGTGTTACAGACGGCTGTTGAGGATATCATATACTGAAAGGCGTACAAATGAATGGGTGTTAGAAAAGATCAGTAGAACATTAGGCTCTTCAAGGATATTGACAAAAGAAAGTACAAATCTTTTGGACACATAGAAAGGATGGAAAGGGGACTTCTCAGAACAGTAATACAAGGTAAGGTTCCTGGAAAAAGAGGAAGGGATAGACTAGTGGTTCTTAACCTTTTAGTAGTCGCAGCCCCCTAAGTATCCTAAAATATTTTTGCGATCCCCTAGTTTGTAGTAACATAACAATAATAATAATAATAAATTGATATTTTTTTTAAATAGTGGTTTTACTTTCTGATTATAATTATAAAAAAAATCAGAAAACAGCAATCAACTTTACTTAAATATTATGTAAAAACTTTACTGAATTTATATGTAGGAAATCAAATGCTGTTCTTTACTTGCTCATTTCATTAGGGGGGGGGGTAAATTTTAAGAAATAACAAATCAGTATTACAGCATCGAAAGTTTCGATAATTGCACTCAAGTAGAACTTAGCAGCATTAAATTGTATGCATTCGCACTAATATTGTTTAAAACTTCAGAGAATCACTTCTATCACACGTCCAGTAGGCAAATGTCACGAGTTGCAGTGTTGCCAGCAGCGAAAAGTAAAGTCGACTTGTGGCGCCATCACAAAAGAAACTACTGCATTAAACTCATAATTCAGATTATTAATACAAAACGATACAACTTTGAAACAAAGTAAAATAAAGAGCAAAAAATAATTATTTTAAGAGATTTCGAAATTTTAAAAACTAGAAACGTTCTATAAATTTTCCACGGCCTCCTAGGGGGCCGCGACCCCACGGTTAAGAATCACTGGTGTAGACCATCAATGAGATGGATGGATAGATGGTGTGTGTGTGTGTGTGTGTGTGTGTGTGTGTGTGTGTGTGTGTGTGTGTGTGTGTGTGTGTGTGTGTGTGTGTGTGTGTGTGTGGAGTGACTGATCTTCAGAGAGTTGAAGCTGCCAGAAAAGCAAACAACAGGACCACATGGCGAGGCCTGGTGTGGCACATCACCGAGCACCGGAGTGACCCTACGGCATCTGTAGATGCCCAGTGAACATATAGATAGATAGATAGAAAAGGATTCCTAACTCTAGAAGATTCATGCTCGGAAAAAAAGCAAGTTTGGATTTCTTACAAAAATTCGGCAGGTTAATCTCGCAATTCAAGAAAATCGACCTTCGAATTAACGACTTGTCTGTTCTAGCTCTCACCTGAAAAGCTTGATTCATTGATAGATTTGAGGTCATCTGTTAGTGATGGGAGAAGACCTACTGCTGAGCGATGCAAAATAAAAGTTATTTATTGTTAAAAGAGGTCCACCGACTCCCTTTATGAATAAAATAGCATTAAAGAAAGGAAAACAATACCGTAGTATTACAATTAAAAGTTCGCTGTTTCTATTATTAACTTAAAATTAAACAAGTAAAAATATTATCTGATAGTTTAATTACGATAATAATAGTTATGGTAATACTCTTTAATGAGTTTTAGATTATGGCAAACATTTTTACATGGTTTAGTTTAAGTTAAATAGGAAGCAGTGCCTATTACGATGAAGACACCAGAGATAAAGGAAAAGAAATAATCTAGCGGATTGAGAATATCTAAAGAATGCTCATAAATGTAAAATCAGTTGTCGTATTGTGAACAGGAGAAAAATGGATAATAAAACCGGAAATAAAAGAAAAAGAAAACATGTAGCAAAGTGGGATAAAGAACGATATTTTGATATGAAACGGTAAGAACAAAAACACTTTGGTTTCCCAAAAAAGCAAAGCCAGCGCAGAAAAAAATAAAGGGGCCGTTTACAGAAAAAATACTGAAAGAAGAATAATAGAACTGTCAACATTTAACAAATAATGACATATTTATATCGCAAGCAATTATCTAGGTGTTACATAATAATAATTATTATATTTTGTACGAAGAAAAAGAGGAAGAAACATAGTGGTCATATTTGCTAAAAGCTATAGTTAAATTTTTTAAGGCTAGTAACCTTTCACTAGAAAAAAAAAGATCATAATATAAGCATCAGCAGCAAAGAGTATTTAATTTTAAAAAATATATTAATTATTGATGACTGGAGCAAAGTTTAATATAGCATAACAACAGCCATTTTACAATGACCACTTTAGTTTTTCTAAATATTTTCATCGCGCGAGCGCGTGTGTATGTGTGTGCGTGTATAAAGGTGTGTGAAAATGGCTTAGAAATCAGCTATGGATCAACAATAACAATTTTCCTATTGTTCGTTATTAATTAGTTAGTAGGCCTTTATGATGTGAAGTTTTATCCTATTATTGACCTTTTCCATAATGTTTGACAGAAGTAACTTAAGAGCAATTGAACGGTGCTCTGTTGTCTAACTTTTGTAACCTTTTAGAATGAGCTGACTGTAGGCTTGTTGCCATGCTACAGACAGATGCGAGTAGAGTAATTAGATTGATAAGGCGATACAAGATAGATGTTTATTCTGAATAACATCCTAGATAACTTGGCGTCAATATAATTCACAGTTCTGATCACTTTGTGACAAAGGATGAGGAGAGGTATACAATTTGCAGTTCTGTGGAGGAAGATACTTTACCTTCTTCATATTCAAAGTTTACCTTGTATACAAGAAAAGCCAATTTAAGGAAATTCTCCACAAGCAACTGATTTTCATTATTATGGGAACTTTTCTTGGAAATATTCCCCGAAACAGCATACATTTCGTGGATGGCTGTGTTCCCTCTTTTTTAGTATCTAAACTACTTTATAAGAAACTATTTAGTTATGAAAAGTATAACATATACTCGTGCGTAGCTGCTCTGTATTATAATAAACCAAGTCCCTTTCAACTCACAGGAGTTACTATTAAAATGTCTTTGACAAGAGTCTGTGCTCCCGGAAAGATAATTAGGATCAATAACCATCTAAGAAATTATATTTTCTTAATCATTATATTGGGCATCTAAATTTAGAAAGTAAATTTAGAACCCAATTTTCTGAAATAATAGCAAGTGAAACTTGCAACCTCCGGAGTGTTCACTTGCACAAAGAGAATTCATAAGTTTTTCCAGACAATAAAAATCAAATCTTGAAAGTAGCTATTTGAACTAAAAATAGCAAAGAGAAAATGTCAAAATGTTTGGAAGAGACAGAGATATTCACAAAATAACAGAAATGCCCATGATAATCATTCCAATCCCTTCAAATAGATGACGATCTCAATATACTTCCTCCTTAGGGTTCACGGAAAATGTAGCGTGACCATATGTTTAATGAAGATATGATTGTAATTAGTTCCATCACATTGGTTTACTATATCGGTTTAATCTTTAAAAAGAGTTGATAAATCAATGATGAGCTTGGTAAGATCATCTTTAATTGTCTTACTTATTCTTTAATATCTTAGACTTAATGGGTTGCTATGCCAATTAATGTGGGGTCATATAAAATTTATTAATTATATGTTAATTGTGTATGCTTTTCTGGCAATGTTTTGCACCCAGAAATTCTCCAGTTTCCAAAAGGAAAAAAATAAAACATACAAATGCGTATGAGGTCCCTCTAACTCACCTTCCAACAGTCCTTACGATGTTTCCTTGCCCGTCCTAGGCAGGAGTGGAACCCAACAGATTCCCTTCGGTCCAAACACCAATTCTCGTTTGCGCTCAGGTCGTTGACGTTGGAAATATCTATATTCGAATTTGTATATGACAAGAAAAACGCTTAAAAGTAAGACGAGTTAGGAAGACTTATATGGAGAATTGGAGGGGGTTCCATAAAATAGACAAACCAGCCAGCCAGCCAGCGACCTTATGTATTAAGATACAGCAGGGGATTAACTCTACCATCATTATAAGAAAATTATATTTATAAGCAGTCAAGGGACTTCGTAGCAATAGGCTATTGGACCAAACAGAGATTATGAGATGTTTATTAAATCGCATAACATTTCCTAACCAACGAAAAGAGAAAAATAAATTCAGAATTTTGCAATAAAATGAAATAAACACATAATATGACTAAAGCCGATTATTCAACATAATTCCCAACTAAATCTAATTAATAAATATTGCAGTGTAAATAAGATAATAAAGAACAATGCGGTTTTTAATGCAGATAATAAACCAACATAATACCCTTCGATATTTTTCTGCGCTGTTCCATCTTTGATCTCTTTATTTTGTAATATTAAAGAGATTACAATGCTTCATTTAAATGTATCTAAAATCCTATTTTCTGGGTCTTCGTATCTGGTTATTTAATAACAAAAATTCAAAGGAATCTTTTCTCTTATGTTTGCATTATTTGAAGGACTTGGTAATATATGAGTTAAGTCGATCGATAATGCTTATGTCCTGCGTGCAGTCGAAGCTTATAGAATGTTTGCTTCCTTTATATATAGGATTAAATATTCTTTTCCATTATTCTTTATTTTGCACACACACACACACACACACACACACACACACAAAATGTCGCATATATGATGAGAGAGATCACTTGTGAGTCTAATCTGAACATTTACCGCTAATTTGAATTTCAATTTAAAAAAAAACGTTTTTCAAAACGAATAATATACTTTAATTACCTTAATGAACATGAAATGGAAAATTTAAAAAGGCATTATTACAAATTGACTTAATTATTATTACAGTTAGATTATGGTTAGACAGTATTAGCGTTTATTGAGATTAAATTAAAAAAATAAACGAATAAATTAATATATTTCGAGAGAAAAATCAACTTAGAATGCAATAAATCATAAGAATGAGCTTCGATGAGCTTTATCTTTTAGATATATCTCGTCACTGTTTCTACGCATGCTCATGAGCACATTTGGCATCGAAGAATCTCTTTAGTTGGACCCACTTGAGTTCGAATCCATCTAGGAAACAAAGGAGATTTAAGAGATTTTTCATGGACAGTGTAAGTAACATTATTATTATTATTATTATTATTATTACATAACACCTCCAGGGAGTCCGAAGACTCATCGAGGGAGGCTACCTACTCTACACCTCTCTCTCCACTAACTACAACTACACCAACGCCATCTACCGCCCACCACCACCACCACTAGTATTTTCACAGACAAACATCCATACCCACGGCGGGATTCGAACCCGCAGAGAGGATACGCTAACCACTCGGCCAACCTGGCATTGTAATGGCTAATCTCGGCAATTTTATTCCTATCCTGCCGCTTAACTCTGAACTTTCGCTCATAAAAATACATTTACAAATCAGATACTTACGGGGAGTTGCATTGAAGACGGCTGCACAAATCCTAGCTATCGCGATATCCATCCTAATATCCATCCTAATTAGCGGAAACTTTAGTCGGATGTTTGAACAGTCGAGTTACATCTCCTCCACTTCAGTATCTAACCGGGAAAAAAAAATACATTTCGCTGAACAATTTTTATTCAAGTGAAGATACAGCAGGAGAAATTTCCCTGAATCCATTTGTGTTCCAACATCTTCAAGTATTTTGAAAAATAATTTCTTATACCTACTTGCAAATCGCGGTCTTGTGTTATAGTGGAGAAATTCTACCTGAAATTGTACTTGCATTAAACGATACGATTTTCTGAATCTGGTATTGACTTTTTAAATGAAACCAAGGAGGATAACCAGTCATGGTATCTAGGAAACTGTGGCTTGTTGAATCAATAGTTACATTAATCGAATTCAGTGTAAAATAAATTATAAACCTAGAGAATTATGTTTTCATGTTAAGGATTCATACAATATAACCCCCTCCCCTCCGCCCTAAACACACGCACAGAATAATATTGTTTTTTATAAGTGACGGATTGAGGAAATGCGAAGTCTTAGGCAAAAATAACTTGCGAAGACATTACGTAATTCATAAAATATATAATAACTAAATCCCAAAGAGCTATTAAATTCTTAATAATTTGTTTGAGAAATAATGTCAAAATTCTCTAAGTCCTTAATTTAAATATTTTTCTTTCTTTATTATCAGTTCCTTGTTTATATGGTTTTCAAACGATGTCTGAAACTTTAGTGTAATTCTTGAATAAAGTTTATACATTTTTTCCGTTTCAGATCTCTTTATTCAAACTTAATTGTGATCTCTAAGAATCACTATAATTTCTAGAAAAACAAATAAAAAGAAAATTGAAAGAAAATAAAGAGAAAATTGGCGAAAGGGATCGAAATGATGACTTTCACATTTTACAATAATAAAACAACTCATCATTTAGAACATGCAAGACATTTCGCAATGTCGATTCTAATCTAAATGATTTAAAGAACATTTCTGCCACATTTCACTGAATTCGCGGGACCATAACAATAATTTATGCATTCTGAAATGAACAAATTACAAATCGAATCACGAGTCTTGAAAATGATATCGCGTGTCATGAAAATTACACTTACAAACTTCTGCACGTGCAATACTAAAGCGAAAGCCAATGAATAATGTGATGTTGAATTATGCGTACTTTTTGTCTTCTAAATGCTGATTGTTTCCTAACAAATAAAACTACATATCACATTAGTTAGACAATAAACAGAACCAATCTTTCAACTGCTGCGTGTGATTTATTTTTTCGTTTGCCGTCGTAGCAGCTTACAGACATACACGCACACAACACATACACCAGTCGAACACTACGTTTCTCATTTATCTTCCTTTTTCCTTGGTGCAGAAAAATTCTCGTTACCGGAATGATCATGTCAAAAATGGATATCCTATGTAGAGTCCCTAAATTATGACGAATTGCTAAGATCTGAGACGCCCTCCAATTCAAGAAAGAGAGGCACAGACGTAAAAAAAAAATATATAAAGACCGGACATCTTCCAAAATGAAGAACATTTTGCTTGGTAATCGTTTCGAATCTAAAAGAGGAAAAATATAATACTCGAAAGAAAACTAATGTTCCATTTACTGTTACGATGTAGACGTTTCTAAGAATCATGATCGAGATTCGTTTTTATATCAGAAATATTTGAAAAAATGAAACCTTTTAAAGTTTCTATCTCGCTCACATTGTACGTTCAACAATAGAAAACGATATAAATTGCAATTCGTAGTAATTTTCTTCCCATTTTTCACGTTAAGATACCGCAAGGGATCGATAAATGTTTTTAAATACTTTATGTTCACAAATTACTAATAATTTAATAAGGAAACCTTCTCCTGTGACTAATGAATAATGTCTGGGAGAAAAAACGATGTAAAATTTTAATTTCACACGTTTGGTTCTTTCTTTTTTATTCTTTAAATAGAAATGTAACTTTTAAGTGTATTTCATTTTAGAATGTTTCTAAATATAAGGCTGCCATTATTTACTGTATGAAAATAAAATGCAGAATGCTCTCTCACACACCTGGAATTCAGTTATATGCAAGTTAGCGTTTTTGATTTAATGGTCACGAGCTGTATGCAAACATTTACTTTATTCAGTTTACCAGCTCTGTGGGTGAAAGAAAAAAAATATTAATTTTCACATTATTTCATTCAACATTCTCTTAAACTAATTTAATATTTAAATTTATTTTATATTTCATTTAATTTAATTTCAAGTGTAATATTTTATTTAATTTATGGTTTGATATTTTTAATTTCATTTACTGAATGCTTATTTTATGCTTAATTAAATGTCCAATTTAATATTATTTTATTTTGATTTAATTTAAATGCAGCTTATACACAGCACACAACGCATTTTATGTTTAATTAAAATTAAATTAAATTATTTTTGTCTAATGCCTAATGTAATTTACTTACTTTACTTAATGTAAGGTAACTTAATTTAATACTTAATGTGTTATATGTTTATTTATTTCTTTGATTGTTATGCTTATTTTATTTAATTCTTATATTCATTTATTTAATTTTGGTAATGAATAACTTTTAGTTTTCAAATTGAATTATATGCAGTAAAACGACTTTATTGACTTTTTATGTTAATTACGTCTATGTGAGGTTACAAACGTATTTTCCATGAATACATTTCGGTGGGCGAAAGATTATATAATCTGATTCTCCGCTGAGTAGACAAAACATGCCTCGAGTGGCTTCAGGTCCGGAAGAAGCAGAAGTTCATCGCCAAGTATTAGTTACTTGGCGATGAACTTATCTTCCACCTAAGAATTTTATAAATATCTTTGAAGTAGTGGAATTCGAACTTACTGTGTCAAAAACGTTATCTACTCAGCTGTCGAATGTATATCAATTAAAACAAATTGGGGTAGAAGAAATAAAAACATTACTAATGCCAAGATGTGGGATTATTGTGATAATGAATCAGCTCAAAATAAGGATAATGCACATTACTAAGATAACATTCCTTTTTTTTATGTATTCGTCAATAGAATTGCTATGATATAGAGTTGGATTACATTTCACAGTTATCTTAGATTCAATTTCGTCAGGTACTTAAGGCGAATGGTTCGTTCCACCTCATTCTGCAAGAAGGGATGAATTTGATCGACAACTACGTTCAGATAGGCTGTGGCATTCAGATTTAGTTCATTGATATCAGGAGTAACATACTGAATGCCAAGAAAATACTCATATTCTATTACACGACCACCATCGTGCTGTATTTTCTTCTGGGAAGGTGGATTCGTAAACTTATAGCTCAATCGTAATATCTTGGCATCGAATGAGCGTAGAACTATTGTAATTGGATTCGTTAACTTATGTGATCTTTCTCCATTAATAAAGTGTTAAGATTTCCGGGTCGATTGTACCTTTAATTTCTTGTTTTGAAGGGAGGCACTTGCTGAAGTTATCCTTGAAAGAATCTGATACATTATGTGTCTGTAATTTTTTTCACTGTTATTTTCACTACAATATGACCGCCTGTAGCTTGCCTTTTGGAATTCACGAATACTGAAACTATCCTTGAGCCTTATATAAATACGCTATCTCAAGCTGCGCGATGGAAGTTTGGTTGATGATTTCTGTACATATACCGGTCTCTGAATTTTAGGTATTACCGTGTTGGGCCTCCTTTAGTCCAAATTACAACATATACTCGGTTTGGTATAGATTCCACAAGGCACTGCATTGCATCTATGCCTACAACATACCAACACCAGACAGTCCTTTAATTGACCTAGATTTCACGGAAGATGATTTTGCTGCAGGATATGTTTTTCTAATATGTCTCATACATTCTCAATGGAGTTCAAACCCGGGCTTTGTGGTGGCCGTGGAAGATGGTATTGTGCTCGCTGAACCACTGCTGAACAATTCTTGCTCAATTGATAGTAGCATTGTCGTCCATGAAACATCCGTTACCTGCTGAAGAAAGAAATTAACATTCCAGGATTGACTTCGGCAACAATTCGACCTTCCAATATCAGAGGTCCCGTTCCATACCACCAGAACATGTACAATACCATGATACCACCTTCCAGAATCTTGAGTTGTGTTAACAAGGCAAGCTCGGTTCATGCTTCATGTAGCTCCCGCTAAATTCTCTGCCTATCGTCGGCACAGAACAAGGTGGATCGTGACTCGTCACACAACATGGCTTTTTTCCCAGTCTTCCAATATCCATTCACGGTTTTTTTTCCTGACAGCACTGTAGACGAACTTTACAGTTCTTCGCAGAAATCAGTGGTTTTCATATATAGGCATGGGACTGGCAATACCTTGTCTCTCCAGTTCCTTGTGCATAGTTCGGTGAGATAGGGGGTCAGGAACTACATTCGTTAAATGCTTCCGTCAAATTCTGTTTGTCTACAATCCATCACAGATCGACGCCGATCTTGTTCTTGACAGACTGCCTTAGGACAAAAGTTATGCTTCTTAGACAAACAATGTAGATTATTTTTTTGGCTGATTAAATACCAGGGATATCTCACTCTTTGAAAACCAGTCAACTCTGCTGTTTTCAAAATCGTGGCTTCAGCCAGACGGGCATCTACAAAGAGTCCTTTTATCCAACTCAGAAAGATGCTTTGTTTTTCCCATTGTAATGAGCTGTTGACAATTACAGCATTCTTAAATACTTGACTAGAACACGTGGTGATGCACGTGACCCAATATTTTGTACATGTGTTGCGTAAGTGGTGTTTACATACAAAGTTCTGCATAAAGGTTTCTAAATCAGTGGCCGCTATGTGTAGTTGGACCACCGCTATACGCTACAGCAATAGAAGTGGAATATCAGGTGACGGCTCTGATATACATTAAGCGTTTTAGCTTCGTGATGGTGTCTATGATTCGCGTTAACACATGCGCGCTCACACACACACACACACACACACACACACACACACACACACACACACACACACACACACACATACATTTACTCGATAACTGGTTAACCTGCTTTATATACGGTAGCATATAGCCTGTAACAAGTTCTACCTGTCTGTTATAAACTCATGAATTCTGTGGATTACCAGAATGTCACTAGCAAACTGGCTATTCAATGTATGTACATAAACACTGTTTCTAACAGATAATTACAGTTGGAAAGAATTACTGAATACCCACTAAGGATTTAAAGGTTTAATTATTAGACATTACTTAAAAATGTTCGTTTGCTAGTACTTTATATTTCATTCAATTTCTGCTTTATGCTTTAACCCGATATAATGTGCAACAATAATAATAAACTAATAACAGTAATAATAAAGAAATAAAAGAACAAAACTCTTTCTCTCTCTTTTCTCGATTCCTCTCTTTTGCCTTTCTATAAATTATTTCTATATATGTGTTATGAAATGTTAGAAACATGAGGACTCTCCAGAAAGTAATTAACTTTCAAAAGACATTTCTTGGAAATAACACTACTTATGAAATGTTGTTGTCGCTGCAAAATGCAGAAAAGTGAGCGGATTCTTTTGATGTCTACGTAGCAATCAAAACAGCGTGTCTTCCAGAGGAGTTGACCTACCATAACGAATTTACATTTCGTCAGTGTAGGGTGAGCACGTGAACAAGACAGATTGTCATCTCCTGTAGATGAACGTTAGTCATTCAGGTTAACATGCAGATAGTTTGGAATGCATTGTCTCGCCCTGAAGTTTGTTTCCTGCCCATGACATTCTGTGAATTTAGGCCAGTATTTTGCCTTAACCATGAATAAAATGAATCACACTACTCACTGGTTTGTTTGTTCAATTCTCAACAGTTGGCATCTATTTTATTTTAATTGGTATCACATGCGAATTAACAGTACATTCACAAGCCCTTTCATCTGCTTGTTTTAACTACTACCAACATTAAATAATATCATTTCTAACACTCATGTATCCAAAACATGTTCTTAAATCTTTCTTTTGTAGCAGTCCTCGTACTTTAATAAATACTGTGCATATAACCAGAGCACATGCCATAACTTAAAACATTCTGTATCATAAGAAGACTATAATATTTTATCACCACATTTGAACCACTTTCTCGTTCATTTTATGTTGCCCTGGGAGAAACATCTGCTTAATGACAAATTTGTTGTTCTCCTAAGTCAAAGGTTAAAGTGTAATACAATAAGGATGAATCTTCTTCTTCTTTCACTCTGCCTTATCCCATGTTAAACGGGGTCGGCGCACGAATCTTTAACCTTCCTCTTCCAAGTTCTCCGGTCCAGGGCATCCTTCAGACTCTATCCTTTCTCCCTAAGATCCTCTGTCATCTTATCCCTCCACCTGAGCTTGGGCCTGCCTCTTTTCCTCCTTCCCTCCAACTCCATATACTCCACTCGTTTACCAACATACTCCTCACCCTTCCTCTCAACATGTCCAAACCACCTCAGCCTACTTTCTTGTATCTTCTTGCCAATTGGTCCCATCTTAACCGTTCCTCTGATGTAGTCATTCCTTATCCTGTCCTTCTTTGTCACACCACTTATCCATCTCAACAACCGCATCTCCGCTACCTCCATCTTCCTCTCCTGTGCCTTGGTTATAGGCCACGTCTCCGCACCATGGAGCATCGCCGGCCTCACCACCATCTTATAGAGCTTTCCTTTCTTCTTACAACTCACTCTCTTGTCGCACAGGACCCCGCTCATAAGGATGAATAAATAACTTAAATGAATTAAATAACCGAGCATTAATATTAAACAAATTAACTTATACTGTCTTAATTAATTATTTTAATTCATAATTTTTATATGGCTTCCATTTACGAAAGTTTTTTGTAAACCTACAGTATATATTCGTAGTTAATGCGTTAAAGTTTTTTTCTCTATTTTTATTAATTTTATACATTTAAAAAACTTTTTTTAATATTTTTACGTATCCAAAAAACTGTGCTCCAGGACCCAAAATTGAAACTTTATCAAGCCACTTCAGGTCTCCAATAAGCAGGATTCCAATCTCACACCAGACGATGAAATGCATCTCCCACCATGTTGAAATGAATTCCCATCCAAAATCGAATTAGGATGGAGATAGGTATCAATCGACCGTGAAATGCGGTCGATTGATTCATTCAATCCAATACCCTTGGAGGGTGATGGATGCCAATGCTGTAGCTAATGAAGTTCTAACTGAGGCTCGGCTATTGCTGTTACCCTCCTGCCATGATCAGAGCCTTAATAGCTCAATAACACCTTATCCCTACACTGTCCTTTACAGATAACGGGGAATATGAAAAGCATTCTTGCTTCGCCCCTTTAAGCCAGTCCTTATATATAAAAAATCGAATTAATCGCGTGTGGTGACCGGGATAAGAACACCACCAATGTAGCTCATGCATGCCGGAGGAGCTGACTTAAATGGGTACCCTGGGAGGGTAATGGATGGTAATGCTGTAGCCAACGAAGTTCTAACTGAGGCTCGGCTATTGCTGTTACTTTCCTGCCATGATCAGAGCTTTATATAGCTCAATAACACCTTATCCCTACACGGTCCTCTACAGATAACGGGGAATATGAAAAGCATTCTTGCTTCGTCTTTTTAAGACAGTCGTTTTAAGGACTTTAAGGAAAATCGAACTCATCAATTTAATTATTAATAAAATAAATACTTTGATTAAGATAGAAGCGAAATAAAAAGATGCTGCAAGAACATTTAAAACAAAAAAAGTTTGGGACCATTATCTTTGCAATTATATCGTTAAAAAAGAACAGAATGACAAGTGAAAGGACATGTTACAAATAATTGCAACAGACAATTTAATTATTACTAATTACAACTGATCGGTTTTCTAGCATACATTTTTCTATTACTCTGCTGTTCTCTTTTTAAATATACAGATGCAATGATTAATGGTCGAGATGACCTAAACCTCTCATGATAATAAAATTTCAGTTACATTATTCCGTTTTACTTATTAAAATATTATTAAATTGTGCATTAAACAAATAGAGAAACTTAATTATTAATTAAATAAGTTAAAAAACAAGCAATATTTTAATAAATAACTTAAAATAGCAAAATATTAAATACACCATAAAAGAAATATAATGATATCCATTGAATTATAATGGTTTCAAAAGTTGCTCTTAAAAGAGTATAATTGAAGTTGAAATATTCAGGTTCAATTCTGTAATTATTTTGTGTGAAGATGAAAACATAGTAAGATAAAATTTTGAATTTTATGTAAGTAAATATGTTTAGCCACTCCAAAACTCATTAAGAAAGATGTAACATTCTAGTTGTGCCGATATACTAAAGAAGTAAATTCGGAATCTCTAAAAAAAATAAATAAATAAAATAAACATTCAGTGCTTTGAAATATTACTTATTCACAAACGATAATTATAAATATCTTCTACCACATGGTGCATATAAACAGAACCTATTAATGCTATGGAAACATAACTCACATCTGTCTTGTCTTACTGATAGAGAAAATATATGCAATTCCTCTACTATACACCAGCAGATATTTTTTGCATGTGAATATAGAAGCATGACATCACATCAACCTCACTTTAAGGCAACATTATTTTAATATATGCAGACAAAAGAATCAAAAATGAAATCCTTAAAAAGAAAAAAAGACTTGTAATTTACGAGGCTACAAAATAAATGAAGGTTCATAGAAAAAATAGGTGATAAATTATTAAAATAGAGACCCCTTTTTTGCACCGTTTCAGACGATCAGTAGAACTCACATTCATCTTTTCTGTTAATGAATTTAATTAACCTCATCTTTGTATTTACAAAGAGGAAGCGAAATAATCATGAATGACACCGAAAAAGTAGCAATGACCTGGAAACTTCCATGTAAAACATTCAGTCGAATTGAGGGATAATAAGAAGCTTCGTTAGCACTCAAGAATTCCTACTTTTGCATTGTCTGCAAAAACAGAAGTTTTGTTTTCTTTGAATATCATCTTCAATACTTTCTGGACCGCTTTAAAACCCTAACTTTATTTTGAAGTTATTTAAGTTTGAAGAAACGGGCCCCTTGGCTTAAATCCATGAATGTTTTAACAAGATATAAAAAATTAAAAATTCAGTAATGAATAGAAAAAGGGTGAGCGATTTATATAAGTTATGAATATTCTTACATGCTTTGCTTAGGATGAAATATGATTTACTATAAACTCACGGCATATGATAGCCTTCCTGATTCAGCCTTTCTCATTCTCTCTCTCTCTCTCCCTCTCTCTATCATTTATAATGAACATTTACAAAAAAAATATGCAGACAGCTAAGTTCATTTCTTAATGAAAAGTTGGTTCTCAGGATGTAGAAAAATAATTGGATTAAAGTTGTTGGTTGTAAAATAATCTCATGACAATATGACGTTGAAGCTTTTAGGTTATCTTTAATAAATGTTTCTTCTTTCTTTGTTCTTTTCGATGATATCAGCGAGTTATGATAGCTCATTCTTTTAAATAAACGAATAAAGGGTATGATCTGCTTGCTGTAGAAACATCTCTGTACCGTAACCGTATGGTCGATAAGCGACTGTGGAACAAAAATATATTACTTGGACGAGAGCCTGGCTGGCCAGACAATAATAAAGTGTATTTATTAAAACATCAGTAGATATGCATAAATCATTCTTCTTTGACAATAACTTTCGGCATAAAGGAGTGAAAATAATAGTCTGCGAGTAGAAAATTGATAAAAGTCTCTCAATAGGAAAGAAATCGAGCCCGGAAATGGCATGAAAATGCAGCAAATATTCCCAGAATAGAAAGTCGAAAGATCTCAATTGTTACGCCCTGATAGCTCACATCACAGTCTGCGTTTTGGCACAGAGAGAAATATTGAGGAAGGATACAAATAACTCACCATCTCGACCGAAAGCATATTAAGGAAAATAAAATGCATTATATATATCGAAAAGTATCATCTCTTCCAGAAATAAACTCATCGATTGATATGGTTCTTTTTTTTTATTGTTGTGGCTTTTATAGTAGATGCGTGACGTAACAATTAATGTTTTGAATATAATAGAATTTAATTATTTTAAAATGATTGATTTATTATAATTTTTTCTTCATTTTTGTTTGAGTTTAAAGAAATTTAGAATTATCAGAGAACACATTACAATGAAACTGATTTGCTGCATGATCTCCAAATATATTAGAAATACGGTAACATTAAAGTTGCTCATTTGACAAGTGTATTTTCTAAAATAATTTTTGAAAAAAAAAATGGGACGATGCCAATACTATCAGCCTGTGTCATGCATGGAAGTAATCAAAATATATTTTATTTACTAAAATAAATAGTCAAAAGGTTCATTTCGGCGATGCGAAAATTATAAAAATCAAGTGGATATTAAATCCAGCATTATTTCAAAACCGAATATGGAAATTATAAAAGTTCAAAATTATAAAAATCATGTGGATATTAAGTCTAGCATTATTTCAAAGCCGAATATAGAAACAAAAGGTTTTGACGAGTGTATTCCCGTAAGACCTCTGGTCAAATTTCATATACGAAACTTTTATATTTTCTATATTCTGATTTTTACATTTTATTTATTTATTTATTTTTGGAATACTGAATACATTCTAGAATTTTTTAGCGGAACGGATATATAGATTTTAGTGTTCTACTATTTAAGCCGCTTTCATCCTAAACTTGGATTATTAATCTCTCTCTCTCTCTCTCTCTCTCTCTCTCTCTGGAGGACTTTAACTAGTATATCTTTGTTAACATTTGTAGACTTATCTAATTTTTTTTTAAACTAAATAAAATTTGATCACAAAATTTAGCAAATGAATTTTAAAACATGAATAACTGTATATTGTAACGCTAAGTTAAATAAATTATCTACAGTATAGAAGCAAAAAACTAATTCTAAGTTCAATTCTTGTGATGATTAATGATGTCACTACAAAAGAATACTATTGACGAATGAGAGTTCTCCAGGCTAAGTTCTTCATTTTTGATACACAATGAAATCTCCATTTGTGTAATTCATGACTGGTGTTCCAAATGCATGAAAATAATTGCTTTCTTTGTTTTTTATTTGTCAAGAAAAAATATTTTTCTATATTCTCTATCGTATAAAGTTCTGGATAAGATTTAGGGAAATGAAAAAAAAATCAATACTATGTAGAGAAAAAAAGAAAGTAGAAGTATCAACATGTGGCTTTATACAATAAAGCATTGAGTCCAAATATATGCACACCAGATGTTTCTTGACGTTTGCATCTTACATACATTCATTCATTGACTAAGTGAGAATATTTTTCTGATTGTCCTCTATGGTTTCTAATTTGATGATATCCGTACATTATCTAACAATGCATTTAAAAAATAAAAGAAGAGAAAGATAGAAGAAATTTCTGTCCCAGATATATTCTGTTCAGCTCTCGTATCTTCATTATAAAAGGATAAATAAAATACTTTATCTAAACTAGATATACTCTTATAACGCAAACTTTTATCAATTACTGGAAATAAACTGAATAATAAAATATTTAATTTGTCTTTCTTTATTATTCTCTATTCTATTCCACCTACTTTTATTAGTATTGGAGCTCAGGGTCTGTTTAAAGCAGTTAATTTGATTTCTTGTATTATTTATTTTGATAATGATTGGATGGTTAATCATATAGCCATGGTCCATTATATCTGTCAACGTGTGTGTTGTTTTTAAACCGATTTGTCTCTTTTTCAGAAAAAAACAAAACAAAACAAAAATGCAGCGTGTCTTGTAGTAAAACTCTACGATTTTCTTTGTGAAATCGAAAATCCTTTATAGACAAAAAAGCTCATAAATTATTTCTAAATTCCTGATAATAGTATTCGAATTTAAACTTTTCGTCGAAAAAACTTTCTGTCTATTTCTTTTTGGTATTTGCATTCTATATATATACACAAGTAATATCCAATTTTGACAAATTAATTAAATACCATTTAATTAACTTTACTTAAATAAAGTTTACTTTTACTTATTTTTTTTAACAAAATCGATTTTGTGATCTGATTAAGACAGATATAACAATCGGGCCATTTTAAACTCTACAATACAGAGAAAACCATCCATGATTCCAAAAAGAATGAAGATCCTTTGAGCAGTGATTTCTAATCTCATGGTGTAATCCAATCGCAATGGGTTGAAGAACGGAATTAGTTCTGGATTCCATCAGCAGTAATCCATACAGGAAATAGTCAAGAGTAATCGAAATAGTTCGGAAACAGCGATGGATGGATTTATCTATTATAAATGAGAGAGAGAGAGAGAAAGAGAAAATTTGTATTTAACTCTATATGATAAAAAAGAGTAAACATGTTTTCGTTTTTCATGAGTAACATGAGCTTGAACATCATAGTTGTACGATGTACATGCCAATCCAATGTAGATCTAAATATACACAGAGAAAGTAATATTTAAGTTGCTTACATCACGAAGAATAAAAACAAAATAGTGACGGTGAGATATTCGTGAAACATCATGGTGCATTTTTTGTGAAAAAGCTACTTATTAGCCCGCTATTGTCAGAAACATACTAGCTTTTAATGTAATATAATATCCGACATAAAAATGATTAGACGTGACATATTACAGAAATAAAATAAAAATGCTAAAATACGAATATATAGATAAAACAAGAGAACAGGACCACAGAATAAGTAAGTGAATAATACAGAAGGGTAAAGTATTAAGAAATACGATAAACAGGAGAAAAAAAAGAACATTGAGAGTATCACGTTTCGAATAATAGTTTGTATTTTTTCTTTAATGATTCAAACAATACACGTGAAGTGCATAGTTAAGCCTAAAGCAAAAATCAATTATGTACAGAACGGTGTTGTTGTCTTTGGTGGGCATATGCATGTATATTTATTTAACGGTGTATTTTTATTGTCTGATGATCCATGCATCAATTATTCTCTATAAGTAGAGATTCCATAGAGAGAAGAAGTATCTATGCGCTCTTAAAATAAGGCGAATAAAATTATTTATGTATAGAATTCGTGTCTTGTCATAAAACTGGATGCGATGATGTATTTGTCTTGAAAGAAAATTACCCCTGAGGGAAACGAAATTTAGCTTGACTCTTTCAGTAATATTTTATATAACAGCTTTGGCTGACATTTTTATTTGACTCAATTATTTGATTCCATCATACTGAAAAATATGCAAACTAGAAATTTTATAGGTACATGGAATACTCATTTGGGCAATTCGGAGAATCTCTCTTGCTTTAATGCGATAAATATATATATATTTTTTTATTTTACAGGCGCGTTTTTGAAAGAAGATGATGGAATGAGGAGCTACAACTTCTTTCTTGCCTGAGGGGGAACTCACTAGCATAGATATTATGTCGGCATTTGAGAAACGATGGATGTCGTTTCATTTCAAGCTACTGGGGAATTTCTGTAGATGCCCTCGTTTAAACAAGCCGCATGAGTAGGAAGTAAACAGAATATTTCATTCAAATTGGGCATAATGTTGAAGAAGCTTTAAGCTATAAACAAGATTTGGTAGTCTCATGTACGTTATTGAACAACATATAATTCTTAGAAATAGAATTAGTGAAATCCCACCATGCCCTGGATTATATTAACATACATATTACATGATGTTTCGTCTATGCAAAAAAATACTTCGGGTAAATCTTTATTTACGGATTCTTCAGTAGGTTTCTTTGGGTTGTTGTTGAACGGTATTCAAGAGGAGTATTGTTCTAAAGAAGCAGTCCTCAGTGATTGCACTGATTGACCAAACTAATAGTATATACGTTCGTCATCTAATACTTACTGTGTTGGGAAATGTACGAATGTTTTAAGTGGTGGATGTTTTCGATCCTTGTATGAGACACTAGCTTGCTTACTCGAGCAAATGATGTGGCTTGAAAAGTTTATTTGTGGCGTCTAAGGGAAGGAAACTGGATTATATAATCCTTTATCACTCGCAGTGTTCAAAATGTGTGATAGATCCACAGCCTTTCTGGATTTTTATTTTTATTCACATAAAAATAATATTGGTTCACTGCTATGTGCGTTCCTTCTAAATCTGATATTTTGTGTTCGTTCAAATTTATTTTTACATTTCAATACTTAGATAAGGTTTCCACTACTTTCTCAACCTCCACATTGAGATCCAAAGATATTCATCTCCCTTATATGTAGATCCTATATTAGACCATCATCATGACATACTGGTCGTGTCTTAGACAATGTCACATATCCTGATCTTATGTTAGACCACCTTTCTTAGATTCACTTTCATATTCCTTGGGATATTTTTAAATGAGTACCTTGCACTCAGACCATTTTCTTTTGGGATAATTCAGTATTTCAAGTTGTTAACCACCATTGTATCCTCATTCAATACGTATAATATGGAATGCGTCAGTTTATGAGGATTCAACAACAAAGTCCATCAATTATATTTTATTTTCTGTTTAATCATAACAATAATAAATGCAGCCTACGTATCTCAGTCGACATAGACGAATCATTGTAGGACGCGAAGAATCTTTATCGAGACCTTTTGACTAAAGGTGAGTTAGTCAGTCTCATACCGGGTAAAAGCGTTTTATCAATGGAAACTAGGGAAACAGGTCCCTTGAGTACCCATATCTACAAACAAATACAATTAAAATTAAAAAAAAAAAAAACAGTAAACTGCTGACGGCGAAAGACAAAATTCGGTACAACATTCTCAATAAAAAAAAGAAAGTGCAACCATTATGCTTACGTCTAGATTTTTCTTAAGTCAACGGAGTATGCATGGATTAATAGGAAAATAATTTTTCTTTGAAAAAGAGAAAAAAAAAACTACTTTAGAAACACTCAATGGCTGTCATGGACAGTTTATGAAGGAGACTATAAAATCTTGATATTTTAGTATTACACAAGACTGGCGAATGCAACTGACAAATAGCCGATATTTTATTAGATGAAAGTCAAGGGTCAAGAAGTTCTGAGCAGTTTAACAGCGAAAATTAGTAGAAAATATCAGATAGTCAATTATTAAATTATGTGGAAGTTTGAAATTTAATTAAAGTATTGAACCATCATGTAAGCGTATCTGAAGCATGTCGTTATTGTTCTAAATGACAATGTTCTCTAGCTAAAAATTACTTTAAGGAAATTTAGTTGTTTCTACACCAACTTGTTTATGTAATGTATTACATAGTATTGGTTAGCTTAAGAGCAATAAAAGGATAGTTTTATAAAGAAAGACATTTTAAATGTATCTAAAAATGACATGAAATGAAGTATTACTACCTTCCGAACATAAGAAATATTAGCGCTAGAAATAGAGGATTTTATAAATCCGTCCGTATTTCATAAGTGAATGTATAGAAACTTAAATATAGACCAGAGCCCTTACAAGAATGCAATCTTCAGCGCAAGCTAAGGCAACGTCCATGCTAAGTTTTGTATTCTCATATGTTCTCTGATCTATTTATATATTATGGTATAAAATAACAAGAGATTTATAACATTATTTAAATTAAGGGGCTATTAAATCCCACATTGTTTTAACACCGAATAAGAAACTCGAAGATCGGAATCAAAGAGTATATTTGGCATGAAACTCTTTCATTCCGATCTTTGAGTTTCTTATTCGGTTTTAAAACAATGGGGGATTTAATATCCCCTTAATTTAAATAATGTTTTACATTGCCGAAATGAAGCCTATCAGCTATTTATTTTAAATAATTTATGGGTGCACCTTTTTGACAACTCGTATAGCAGAGTATATAAGTTCTTTTCAAAATAATACTACGGGCTATACCCTTAGTATTATTTTGGTCTAGCTACTCACTGATGAGATCTCAATAAAGATCGAAACCGGTCTGGGTAGTGACCTTCCACCATAATGTATAACATCATACATCTCCTTGGAGATGGGTTTTACATTATGGAAAATACTAAGAATAGCGATCAGAACTTTCTCCACCTTTGCTACGAGTTGCCCTAGTTTGTACTACGTACTTGGACTACGTGCTTTAGCTTACGCTAGTAGATGCCAATACTTTTATAGTGACTATATTTAGTTACTATATTCGGCATGAAACTTTTGATTCCGATCTTTGAGTTTCTTATTCGGTTTTAAAACAATGTGGGATTTAATATTCCCTTAATTTAAATAATATTTACATCGCCGAAATGAAGCCTATTGGCTCTTTATTTTAAATAAAAGAGATTTATAATATTCTTTAATAATGAATAAAAAAATGTTGTTTTAAGATTTTTTCATTAATTGTACTTAGACAACAACTAGAAGTTTACTTATCAAGAATATACTAAACAAAAAAGGGATAATAATGATATAGAAAGGACTTACGTTAACGAGGAAAAAAAAGTCATTTTTAGGACTTCCAGGGTAACAAATGGCAGTGCTGTAGCCAATGAAGTTTTAACTGAGGCTCGGATATTGCCGTTACCCAGCCATGACTAGAGCTTCTTAGCTCAACAACACTCCATCCACACAGATTTTCTTCATTCAGATGACGGGATAAAGAGTCAAGGACTCAGTCCATCGCCCAGTTCTTATAAGAACTATAAGAATAATGATATATATTTTGATATAGTGTGATATGATATATTGTGATATATTTTGATACGAATCGACCGTGAGATGCGGTGATTAATACTCTTGAAGGGTAATAGATGGCAATGCTGTAGTTAATGCTATTTTGATGAGAATCGACCGTGAGATGCGGTGATTAATACCCTTGGAGGGTAATGGATGGCAATGCTGTAGCCAATGAGATTTTAATTGAGGCTCGACTATTGCTGTTACCCTCCTGCCATGATCAGAGCTTTATATATATATATATATATATATATATATATATATATATATATATATATATATATATATATATATGTATATATATATATATATATATATATGTATATATATATATATATGTATATATATATATGTATATATATATATATATATATGTATATATATGTATATATATATATATATATATGTATATATATATATATGTATATATATATATATATATATATATATATATGTATATATATATATATATATATATGTATATATATATATATATATATATATATGTATGTATGTAGAAAGTATTTTACCTTGGGTATAATAAATGTTAAAAATACCAAGTAATTTTAAACCTGGTTTTACTCCATTTCCCAAGTAAGCAAACAGACAAACAAGTCAAGTTTGCGGATCAGCTAGACTTGCATCACTTGCAGGCGCAAACTTGACTTGTTTGTCTGTTTGCTTACTTGGGAAATGGAGTAAAACTAGGTTTAAAATTGTTTGGTATTTTTAACAAACATATATATATATATATATATATATATATATATATATACAGGGTGTCCCAAAATTCACGCAAGATTTAAATTTAGCGCCATTTGTGCGGTAAAGTGTTGCCAACGAGAAAAAAAGACAGCGTGACAGCTGACAGTTCAGGGTTATTAAAAATGACCACACACAGCGAAGAGAGTTCGTTGAATGGATTATGGAACAACAACAAGTGGATGCTTATTGTTCGAACAAAATCATCTTCAGCGATGAGGCTCATTTTCATCTTGATGGCTTCGTTAATCGACAAAATTGTTGCATTTGGGGTTCAGAAAATCCACGAGTGATTGTTGAGAAACAAATGCATCCAGAACATGTCACTGTTTGGTGCGGATTTTGGGCTGGAGGTATCATCGGTCCATTCTTCTTCGAAAATGCGGCTGGTAAGGCAATAACAGTTAATGGTGCTCGCTATCGCGACATGATAATCCAGTTTTTTGTGCCTAAATTGCAAGATATGGATGTAGACGACATGTGGTTTCAACAAGACGGTGCCACATGTCATACAGCCAGAGAAACAATTCAATTACTGCATGAGTCATTTCCTGGTCGTGTAATTTCCCGTTTTGGTGATCAGAATTGGCCGCCCAGATCATGTGACTTAACGCCGTTGGACTTTTTTGTTTGGGTTTTTTTCGAAGTCTAAGGTTTATGCCAACAAGCCTACGACCACCCTCGCTTTGAAGGAGGAAATTGAGCGCTGTATCAACGAAATTCAGCCACATTTATGCAAAACGGTCATGGAAAATTTCGACAAAAGAGTGCGTATGTGCCAGCAAAGCCGTGGAGGCCATTTACCCGATATGCTATTCCATGCATAACCCTATACTGTATACTTTATGAATCAATAAGAAATTACAATTTTTAATTAAAACCTGTGTTTTCTATCAAAATTACTGCTTGCGTGAATTTTGGGACACCCTGTATATATATATATATATATATATATATATATATATATAGCTCAATAACCCCTTATCCCTACACTGTCCTTTACAGATAACAGGGAATATGAAAAGAATTCTTGCGTCAGGACTTAATGATATATTTTTATACCTTAGTAAGCTCATTCACTCCTTTCTAAAAAAATCTTAAATTCCAAGTCAAGCTAGCCGACTCAAATCCACTACGAAAAGAATCACTGCCGGTGTATCCCAAGGCCCGCCACTATCCCCGCTGCTTTTCAACATCTACGTTGCAGATGCCCCAAGCACAGCATCAATCACAATGGCTTGCTATGCGGACGATATGGCAATTTTGTCCAGATCTCTCAGGCCGCACTTAGCTACGCAGAGATTACAAAATGCAGCAAGAATCCTGGAAAGATGGTTTGTTAAACCATCTTTCCGGCCATTATGGTTCAGATACGTATCATCATAAGCTTCGTATCCATCATATATTTCAATGTAATATCAATGGTATTACAATTTTAATGTGCACTTCGCATCCATGATAACCTTAACGTCTTGGCTGATAGCGTGGTTAAGAAATGGAGATTGATGTCAATGCTGACAAAAGCACAGCCATTCTTTTTACAAGACGGAAAACATCCCACTGCGGAGAAGTCAGACTGTTCAATGCAGCTATTTCACGGAAATCCAAAACCAAATATTTAGGCATACAACTAGATAACCACCTCAGTTTTAACCCTCACAATGTATATGCCTGCAATAAATCCATTTCCGCAATTGTCCAGCTTTACTCTCTTCTCAACTGGAGAAGCCAACTTAGCACCGAAAACAAGCTACGAATTTACAAATCAATCATCAGACCCACTTTAACATACGGATCACCGGCTTGGAGCCACATCCCCCCCCCCAGCAACATCAAAAAAACTACACGTGATTCAAAATAAGTGTCTCCGTGTGATTTGCGATGCTCCGTGGTTTGTTAGGAATGCTCTCCTCCATCGAGATGCTAACATCCCAGATATACCCACATTACTTCTCCTGATTGCCTCAACATACTTCTCCAAGGCGGCTCTCCACCCTAATCAACTCATTCAGAATCATCCAACTACGATGAGAACGACAGATGGAAACATAAGCGCCCGAAGGCAGTTCTGCTCACAATTGGGTGAGCCAGGTGCTCGATAATCTTTTCTTCATTTCTCAACTCTTTAACGATGAAGGGATAAAAATCCAAGCTGAATGATATATTTTATCATTCAGTTTGGTAATTTTTATGGCGAGCGTCATTTTTATGTGTTAACTTTTATGGCGAGATATCATCCATCTCGCCATAAAAGTTAACAGTAATGATATTTTTCAGTCGATTAATTTGTATGTGGCATGCATTAATGATGATTTTTTTATCCGTGATTTTGAGTTTGCGATAGTGTTTGATGAAAGCTCATTCGATGAATTGAGTGGTAGAATGATCACTGTAAGTATTTTTTTTTGTCTGTTGGTCATCTTTTTTTTATCTAATTTTGAATGAAAATCTTGACTTTGATTAAATTCTCACGCTATTCTGAAAAACAGACCAACTACTTCAGACAAAATGCCCGGGCAGTGTTAACCTTGTTAAGTCGCCATTTGCCTGTAACATGGACTATAGTCCTATTGATATCCATTTCAGTTAATCACAGTCCATTTCTCAAGCTCTTCCCAGATCCTGAAGAATTTCTGGTAGTTAGTAGGAAAAAATGAAGCAAAGTCAATGACACCCCTGAACCTTTTGCACTCATCGACGCATCTGACGATACAGGTACAGAGCGTATTCCACTAGTCGTTCTCCAAGCTAAGTAGCAGCGGTCCGAAATAGCTTGTGCTTTGAAAAGAAAGCAAATTAAATTCAAACTGCTAAAAATACAGAGTAGAATGTACGTATTTAGAGTGATAAAAATTTGAAAGTGGCTCTGAGAGGAATTTTGGAATCTGGGTCTACCAACAAAATAATGACTGATTTGAAGAATCAGGGTCTAGATCCTATAAATGTCTCACGAATTCGCAGAGACGAAAAGCGTCCTATGCCACTAGTCCTCCTCCTAGTTGAAATGAGCAAACCTTTGATGTCAGCTTGATGACATCAAAACGATAAGCGATCTGGTGGTTAAAACCGAATCGCTATGAGGAAAGCTTCATCAGGCCAATGTCCTCTTTACCAGAAATATGGGTATGCACAGAGTCGCTGCAAAGCAGAGTTCTAATGTGTCAAATGTGGTGAAAAGCATCTGAGACCCTCCTGTAAAAAGCCTCGTACAATACCAACAAAGTGTGACAATTGTTGAGGCCCTCACCCAGCAAATTATAATGGCAGTAAACAACATCTAGTTAACAAGAAGATAACAAAAACTCCTCCTACTTCAGATTCCATGACTAAATCTTACGCTGATGCAGCAACCTTGAAAACAGTTTCTTTTGATCATCATCTTTCATTTAAATTTCAACAAGCCTGCCATTATAACAACAGCCTTAGGGAAATACTAATAGAATTGAGTAAAGCAAACCCTACACAGGATTCTACAAACAGATTTGTGAAAAACACAAATTAATCTTTCTACGCTCAATGATGAATAATACATTCAGATCGTTATTGATTGCATACTGGAATGCTAATGGCATTCTCAACTAGATTTATGAGCTACAGGACTTTGCTATCCGTTTTGAAACTGACATTTTGCTAATCAATGAAACCCATCCCCTCCGACAAACTAAAACTTAGATATTACTACCTTTTTTCTATATAAGGTACGACCGTTTTTATTAAAAGAAATATACAATTCAATGAAATAAAAATTCTTACAACCACAAATTTAGAGGTTACTGTACTGGAAATATACACTGCCAATATAGGCAGACTTAAAATAGTTTTTGTATATAACTCACTAAATAAACATATTCTGATTTTAGATCTTTTTCAACTACTACACCATCGATGAAATACTATTGGCTGGTCATTTCAATTCCAAATACAATGCCTGGAATAGCAGAGTTACAAACAAAAACGCTAAAACATTAAATGAACTTGCTATCAATAGGAACATTGTAATTGTGGGTCAACTTGCGCCTGCGCATTATGGATCGATTGGACGTCCATATATTCCAGACAGTTATTCTTAGAAATGTTCCATATGAGTACCAAATAAAAGCGGTTGATATATTTAGTTCAGATCAAACCCAGTTTTACTCCATTTGGGTGTACACTCAGACGACACTCTTGTTAGTCCATCAATTATCAATTGAGCAAAGCTTCCTACAACCACTTAAGATTTTAATGGTGCTGTTAAATGTTACATCTACAAAGATGAAACTGACGCTGCTGTCAATGCACTTGGAAAGCAAATATTGTCTGGTTTGTCATCTTTCGTAACTTGTGCAAAACCCAATCAGATACCGGAGGACATTCTGAACCTTAATCATGCCAAAAATATAATCCGACGTTGCTACTATAATACTCTTGCTCTTTAAGAGTTTTATGCTGGTCAAGAACTCAATAGGGCTACTAATTTGGTTTGATACGCTCGCAACCAGCAATGGGAAAACAAGCTTCGATTCCTGAAACTAGATGAGAAATCTTTATGAGTCCCAAAATCACTTCCTGCTCATTTCGAAAGTGCATCGACAAGTACGCGTGCACCAAATTTTCGTAATCCACAAGTTGATATCTGCTCAACTTCTCCAGCTGAAGTCAGTGGAATAATCAAAAGAGGTAACAATAAAAAGGCTCTTGGTTCTGCTGGAATTACAAATATTAGATGTCTCCCGCACAAAGCTATTATGTACATCGTTGTCATCATAAATGAAATGCTGAGACTCGTTACTTTTCAGCACTACGGAAAATAGCCGATATAATTTTGACCTCCCAAGCCGGTAAAAGATATGGAATTCCCACAAAATTACCGCTCATCAGTCTTCTTTCCTATCTTGGAAAGATATCAAAGAAAATACTTCTGACAAGAGTGCAAGAAGTATCAAAAAATAAAAAATAAATAAAATAAAATAAAATAACATCATATTACACGAACAATTTCGTTTCCGACCAAGCCATTGTACAATTCAACAAGTCCAAAGAAGGTGGAATATTTCTCAATTGGATTCAATTGGAAACAAAAAATAGGTGCCACCTTTCCTCGATATAGCTAAAGAATTTAATAAAGTATGGCACAAAGGCCTTCTTTCTAAATTTATAGCAACTAAAGTCCAATTTATGTAATTCAACTTATCAGATATTATCTAAATGGCAGAAAATTCAACGTTAAAATACAGGGAATAAGATATTCTGAACGCAAAAACAATGGCAGGTGTTCTACAAGGTAGCTTGTTATCTCCTTTCTTATTTTCCATTTACATGGCCGATATTCCCTGTCTCGACCATATCTGCTTTTTATCCAGATGGCGCATTTCTTACCAAATCTTTCATTCTGAAACTAATAATCAAGCATCTACAAAATGCACCCACTGATCTTTAATTTTTGGTTTCGGAAATGGAAAATTGACGTACCTCCTGATAGAAGTGCTATGGTTTTATATACGAGAAGGAAAGTATCACCTCACGATTCAGTGCTTATGTTTCATACCCCATTCCATGGCAGCCAGGAGACAAATGGAAGCAATTGCCCAAATTTGACAACAGACATCATGAAAATATAGTTATGCGCCCACCTTAATAAGGTGTAGGATCTCTTTTCGCTGTGATGACTGCAGCAATCCTATGGGGCATAACCCTTCCTCATGCGTGCGGTAGCGATCAATGGAAATTTTGGATCATTCTTCCTGTAGGCATGTAATCAGGTGCTTGACTGTTGTGGGGAGGAGGTCCCTTGACCTTACCGGAAGATCCAGTCATCCCACAGATGTTCAATAGGATTGAGATCATGGTTCTGTGGAGGCCATTCAAGTGTGGTGAAGTTCATGTCCAAAACCCACGCAGCTACAGCATCAGCCTTGCTGAAAGAGACAATAGTCGGTTCCATAGAAAAGCCATAAAATAGGAAGCTTGAAGAATTGAAGGTGGTCCTCTGTGGGCAACACTGCAAGTGTTGCCCACAGTGGACCACCCACCACACTCACTGAACGCGACCGTAGGGTGCTACGAAGCATAATATCTAAAAACTGCCACAAAGTAGGAAGCTTGAAATATTAAAGGTGATCCTCTGTGCATAGCACTTGCAGTGCTACTCACAGTGGACCACTTCATTGTCCAGAATGTTTAGATACCTCACGGAGTTCAATGTTTGTGGCACAACAAACAGAGTTCTGAGGCCACGAGGAAAAACAGGACCATACCATGCCACCGCCACCTCTGAATTTCATAGACTGCCATATGCACTCTTGAAAAAGACGTTCACTGGGCATCCGCCACACCCGTCCATCTGCTCGCTAGAGGGTGTAGAGTGACTCCTCGTTCCATAACAAGCTTTCCAAGCTTACCACCTGTACACGTTCTTTGCACTCCTGAACTGAGGACGACGTTGCATATTTCAGGTGAAGCTTCCATATAGCGGTCCTACCATTGAAACTCCTGAAGTGAGCTTCACTTCTTAATGTTTGTTTATTCAGATTCGTGTTCCAGTCGATGGCCGGAAGTCTGCATTCATCGTGTCTTTCGACGAATGGCAGTTTTTGCATATTATTCTTCGTAGCATCCTACGGTCACGTTCAGTGAGTGTGATGAGTGGTTCACTGCGGGTACCACAGAGGACCACTTTCAATTGCATATTCGCATATTCATTTAATTTATACCGGCCACAAACCCGTAACTCGTTACATAGCACGATGCACCTTTTTCATTGGGATGTCCATTGATTTCTTTCCAAGCATATAGTTGATTAAGTCATCATCATCATCATCATCAAATTCCTGCCATGTACCCTCAAGGGATGTACAGGATATGATAGTACTACATGAAAAAGTTACATCATTACTAACTTCCTATCCACAATTTTTCTCCAATGTCAAGACTCCAATATTATCAGGTCATATATTTCTCTTTTCTAAGACACCTTTTACTATATCAATCTATCTATATCTTGGTCTTCCTCTTGGTCGTTTTCCTGCCAACCTGGCAGAGAACACTTGTTTTGCTAATCTTTCCTCACCCATTCTGTTTAAATGAGCATACCACCTGAAGATTAGCTCTGCTAATGCATTCCTGGATGGTGACAATTTCAAGTTCTTTCCTAATATCCTCGTTTTTTAATATGATATTGCCATTGATGCCATCTGTTCATGCCGCTAATCTTTCTCAGGACTATCATATCTGCGGTCTCTAGTCTTTGGTCAAGTGTTTTACTTCTGACCCAGCTCTCAGATCCATAAGTTAAAACTGGTTTGAACACTGTCTTGTACACAGCTAATTTAGTGTCCCGACTAATTTCTCTCTTATTCCATGTGAATTTATTCAATTGACTTCCCACTATACCAGCTTTGTTGATTCTGTTATCCATATTTAATTTACCATCTTCACTAAAAATCGTGCCTAAGTAGCTGGAATGTTTTACTTGGTCGACAGGTTCTCCGTTCACAACGCAGTTGACATTTTTCAACGATTCTGCCTATTTTCATTGTCTTTGTCTTTTTATTGCAGTTATTCAATTATTCAGGAAATCTTGTAGCGGATTTATTTAGAAGTATAACATCGTCCGTATAAAGCAAAGAGCTGACATTAGCATCTCCAATTTTGATGTCATGTTTAATACCACTTTCCTTCATAATGTGATCCATATAGATAATGAATAACAGAGGGGATAATGTACATCCTTGTCGTACACCAGATTTAATCTTCCTGTACTTCCTTCAATTCTAACTGCTGACTTACAACTCAAATAAAGATTAAGTATTACTTGATATAATGCCCTATTGACACCACATAACTGTAGCGTATTGAATAGCTTCTCTCTTGGCACCTTGTCATATGCCTTTTCCAGATCGACAAAACTTAAATACAGATCTTTGTTTTATTCCCATGCTTTCTGAACTATTTGTCATAAAGTCAAGATCTGATCCTGACAGCCTCTATTTGGCCTGAATCCAGCTTGCTCTTCACCAAGCTTTTCTTCCACCGTTCTTCTCAACTGTTTCTCAAGTATACTTGAGAAACAGTTTGAGAAGAATTACAAATACCTCTGTAATTCTCACATTCAGTTTTATTTCTCTTTTTATATATGAGTACTATGAGAGCTCTACTCCAAGCATCGGAATTTGTCCCTCTGTCCAGGCTTTCTGAACTATGCAGTGCAGCCATTGTAAGACTTTTATACCACCACACTTCAGCATTTTTGGTCGAATATCATATACTCCTGCTGCCTTTCCATATTTCATGGTGGCTTTTTTTCTACTTCAGGTATGGATATGCATTGCTGACTGTATGCCTGTTGAGAGTTTTTTATTACTGTGCTTTCATTACTGCTTGTTTCATTTAGCAGTTGTTCAAAGTAATTACTCCATACTTCAAGGATATCTTTTGCTCCCGTTTTCATGTCAGCTTTATCATCTCTAATTCCTTTTACAACAGTATTTCTTCCATTTCTAAGCTTCTTCAACAACCTCCAGAATATCTTACCCCCTTCTTGATATTTATTTTCCATGTTCTTGCCAAAGTCCTCCCATGACTTTTGTTTATCTAGTTTTACACAGTGTTTAGCTTTCTTACATTTGTCTCTATATTCTCTAAGAGCACAAGCTGACTTATTTGCCAGGGACGTTTGATATGCTTTCTTCTTTTCCTTCACTGCCTCTTTAACTTCCTGTGTCTATCATGGAATTCTGATTTTTCTATCCTTGCAGACAACCTCACCACTTTCCTCTCTGGCTGAATCAATCAGTGTTTTCTTCAATTCTTGCCACTGAATCTCTAAGGTATATTTTAGTCTACAGTTCACATCTGAGAGCTGATCAACTTTTATTCGCTTTAAAGAAAAGAATAACATTTAACATTGTTAAATGTTATTCTTTTCAATATGAAATTCAATTTTATTCTGCTCAATACTAAATAGTGATCACTTCCAATTTCAAATCCTCTGTACAGTCTAGTGTCCCGCACCAGGGAGAAAACATCACTGTCAACAATAACATACCAACGAGACTTTTCTTATTCCTTGCCTCTTCTCTCCATTTGAATTTGTGCTCATTTTTGTGTTGGAACATGGTGTTAGTAATAACCAGTCCATGTCCTGAGCAGAAATCCAGCAGGTATTTGCCATTATTATTAGCTTTGCTCTTTTCCCCAAAATATTTTTGTATGTCTGACAATCATTCCCTATTCTGCTATTTAGATCCCCAACAAGGACCAACTTTTCCTTTTTCATTGTGTCAGTGGCTTTCTCTAAAGCTTCAAAATATTCTTCCACTTCTACCTTAGTAGAACCTTCTGTGGGACCATAGGAACAAATAAGTCTCATTGTCCAGTTCTCCATTCTGTACTTGAGACTTGTCTGCCATTCAAAAAGATTAGCCTCGTATTTAGTGTTGAATACTATGGCAACTCATTTTTCTTGATTGTGATTGCCTGAATATAACATTTTGTATTTATTGCTCAGAAAGATCTCACCAGTTTTTGTCTTTTTTGTTTCAGTCACCCCTATTATGGCGATCTGGTACTTATCTAATCCCTCAGCTACCATTTCTTTGCTATTCAGGCTTCTTATGTTGATAGTACCGATCTTGAACTCTGGTGATGCTGTATTGGGGTGTGTTTTCAGATGTGTTCCAATAGCTGACTTTTCGCTGTTCGCCCTGCTTCTCTGGCAAAATCAACGGGGACCTTGTTTAAACGGGCGACTCCCCAGCCGGCATGAAATTTTGTCATGTTGTACCATCATTTTGTATTTTGTATTTTGATTAAATTGATTTGTCGATTAAGTTCAGATAACAAATTATTACGTCTTTACAAATCAGTCATCAGACAAATACTAACACATGGTTCACCAGCCTGGAGTCTTACATCACCCTACAGCATCAAGAAACTCCAAACCGTCCAGCGCAAATGCTTGCACATGTCTTTTGATGCATCTTGGTTTATCAGGAACTCACAACTTCATCGACTGGAAGAAATTTCCAATATTCTGATTTTAATGCAACATATTGTTTTCAAGTATTTTCACCAGAAGCTGTCCTATCCTAACCAATTAAAACGATTCGCAATTGATTATAGTGAACAGGATTTCGTAAAACATAATCGTCCCAAAGGAGACCTCCTTAAACAGATCTAAATACAAATCTTATAGCCCACAACGGGCAAACTGAATGCTCATCATCCATCCTAATTGACAATAATTTCTTATCTGACTAAATGAGTGAAAACTAATGGACTTGTTCTCGATCTTATCATTTCTCAGAAATTAAAAAAGTTGGTACTACAGTGGGTTTCTAACAATCTTTGTAATTTTTTCCTGGTAAAGAAGTTTGTATTATTTTTTCCGTTTAGTATCTTGACAAGAACAGTATGTCCGTGCCAATCCTTGGATGAGCTAATGTTTGGTGTCTGTCTTTCCTACTAATGCTTGAGCTGACAGTTGGTGAGATTGAAGATTTTGCATGTGGTCTTGCTGGGTGAATCTACGTTCAGCGTGATCGGACGGTGTGCAATGATTCCTAAGAGAGAGCCAACTTTTATGCTACATGAAGAGTCATTTTCTTAGGTTACTCACAATTTTTGGTACTTCGGCAGTCTGTACAAACTTGTTGCCCAGTCTCTGATGAAAATCGGGTGACGCCTTGAGTGCAGTGAGTATCGTGACAATATTTGTGTAAGGAATAGTGTGTGTGTATCATATTTATGGTTAATTCTTAATGTTTCTGCATTGCGATTTACTCTACTGTCCATGCTTCGTTTGATATTTTTAAAAGTTATTCCTCATTTTAGGATACCTATGAAAAGAACAATTGTATCGAATTGTTACTAATTGCAAATGATGACCAACCAGTATTGGATAGTTGATTAATTACGCACAGAAACCAAGTCAATGAGACTAAGTTTATTATTTATTAACATCCTGTGCTCTCCGGCAGGTTAGTAGGCACTGACGGGGGGGGGGGCGACATATCCACCTCTTTGAGACCATCATAATCATCTGCTGTAGAAAAGCACGAATAAATGTTACTTATGTCTCCTTGATATGATTGAGACTGAAATATTTCCATTGAAAGGGTACATGCCATTTTTCAAACTTCGTTAAGAAGGAACCACTTGGTACAAGAATAAAAACATTCCTCTCTGAATAGTACATTATAGCAGATGATGTTTTGTTCTTCCAAGGCTTAACCATCAGTATTTTTATCACGCTGCATATGAAGCAGATAGTCATCATTCTAAATGCGTCCTAAATTACACTTTTCGACAAAAGGCGCTTACGTATCGTAATATCGTTGAAATAATCGTATATAAACGCAACATTCTTGAAAACTACAGATCCTCATCACCTGGTATTATGCCAGAAGAGCCATTTTCCCTTTATGTTAAAGTTTATGTGAATTTTCCTGTCATTTAAAGTAGAAATTGCAGGATTATTTTCGGAAATCGATGTTCCTCTGCTAACTGGCTATCATCATAATCTCCGTTCATGTTTCTATTTGCATAACCAGAGAGTGAGGGAAGACAACGTGTTCAGACAGGTGTGACCGTCACACAGGATTACTAACAGTCGCTTATGACGTTCAGGTAGAATTCACCCTCGTGAAAATGGACAACAACTTCGCTAATAAGACTGCCGATAGAAGCCAGAATTAGGAAGAGAGCTGCGAGTCTGTCTAAACCAATTAATAACCAACTAGTCAGGGCTGTGTCGCCCTGGTAACAATGGCCAAAGCACTTGAATTGGTATTCGAAATTAAACTCATTCGTCAGTGGCGCTTATTATCACATCAGAAGAAAGACGAAACGTACAAAGAGTTTAACTGCGATTAGAATTTCGCAGAATTCAGCAGCCCATTCAACTTGTAACCAGTTGTTAGTGAACCATCCATTAAGAGTGTAATGACTTTATTGTCTGGGATGTTATTGACTTAAAACTGAGGGCTATAAAACACCGCACCGTATCCAAACATGAATTTATGTATATTAAATCAAGTGCTAATGAGATAATCGCTAATTAATATCATCATTATGTTTCTTTGCAGACAGTATTTGGTTTAAGCAACTTATTTGAATTTCCTTTGTATAATATTTTCTTAAATTAATATTTATTTCACAAATTTCATTTAAATAAAAAAAAACTTGAAATAAAATATCACAAAAACTGAATGGCACAGTTTAAATTAAATCTCACATAACTCCCATCAAATGTGACACGAATAAATCAAATCTGTGTTAAATTAATTTAAAGAAATGTGATAAAATTTACATCAAATTTGACACAAATTAATTTGAATCGAATTTGACACAAATTAATTCAATTCAGATCTGACACAAAATAATTTAAATGAAATGGGATTCAGTTTAAATCAAATTGACACAATTAAAATCAAACCGAGACATTTAAAATCAATTTTACGCTAATTAATTTAAATAATATTTTACACTAATTAATTTAAATCAAATTTGTCCCATTAATTTATACTGGTTTATTGATCTAGTTTTCCGAGTGGTTAACTAGCGTCTATACTTTCCAACCAACAATAGGATGCGAGTTCGAATCCCAATTTGGAATGAATATTTGTGTTAATTACATACGGGGAACGATTTTGCCTACAGTACTAAAAATAATTTATACGTTTCCAAACTTTAGCGGGAAGGATTCAAATAAAAATAAACAAACATTAGTGTTAGCAGTTGTATTAATATTACACATGAAAATATGGTACTGCCTACCTCATGGCGTTTTCAGATGAATTCAAAAATGGATGCTGGTCAGTCGTAAACTCGAAACATGGAAGAATCATTATTTTCGTTTTTTTTCTTCTCTTTTTCTTTTTTTTTTTCTTGTGTGGGAAGGAGGCCAGAATATTATCTTTTTATATCCATTTTTTTTTGTATTTCATTGGAGCTTTTGTTATCTAAAGTTCATTGTTTTATTTATTTTATTTTAACTTTACATTTTTGTTTTTCTGATTTCAACTTTCTTGCGGAAACAAAGAGAGGAAAAACTGTTCCATGCATCCTTCAAAAAAAAAAAAAAAAAAAAAACGATCTGTAAAGTAAAAATTCCCGTAATTCTCTTTTTGAGATGTGTCCAAATAAATACTCGCTTTGTCGCTATTAATTATCTGCGATGTTAACTTTTTTCAGCATGAGATATTCTTGCCACACGTAAGAATTCTAGAAATGTTTCTACCACTAATAATTGACAGATTATCTATCTATTAATAGATCTAAGCTACTCATGAACTACAGTTATGGTTCTGCTTTATATACATGACGGTTAGTCCGTCCCGTTTATTCTGGTAGATTACTTAACGTATGTGAACATTTTCCGGTTATTTTCTTACGGCTATACCTGCCTTAAATTAATCGCATGGTATTGAAACGAAGAACTGTTGTGTTATCCTTTAAACTGATGTGTAAACACAGGAGACAATGAGGTGATTTAATTGAATAGCATGACTTAGTTCAAGGAATACATAAGATTGACAGAAGGGATTTGTTTTATTTGGCAACAAGCTGTTCTAGAGAGCATAATAAGAAGTTCCAAATATTTTGAAGAAAAAAAAACATGTAACGAGAGATTAATAAAATCGTGTTTAATTAAAAATTAATATTGCTGATAACGATAAATTTAATATATCCGTAATTGAGTAAATGTTGTGATCAGAAATGGCCAATTGTAGTAACTATCATGTTGACGATCATAATTAGTATTAATTATGATCGCTCGTCAGTTACTGTACATTTGAAATATCAGCTGATATTAATACGTAATAAGTGATTAATAACTAAATGTCACAGGATGCATTGTTATTATTGTTAAATTAAATGACAGTTATGAAAAAGAGTGATGAATTTGATTAATATGCAACAAGCACCGTTGCCGATGTTGTTACTAGTTTTTTTTTTTAATTGTATTGTTGAATATTGGCATTTAATGTCAATGCGGACATTGTTAAGAGAAAAGCTAGATAATGAAAAGTAATTAGCATCGTCGAACATTAAGATGTACAGCAACATTAATGAATAGAAAAAAAAGTAAAAATAAATAAATCTACTCTATAATATAAAATGATAAGCCTTTTTTTGTAACGTTTTTGTGTCACGTTTTTTGTCAAGTTATTTGAAACATTTTGAGACTCAGGGCTACCCTGAGTGTCGAGTCTTCAAAATTTGAGTCATCAGAATTCAAGAAGAACAGGCCTACCAGTCCGGAACTCAGGGGGTTAGGCGCCGTATGCACAGGGGGGGAACCAACCCCCTTTCGAGTCTTCAAAATTCGAGTCATCAGAATTCAAGGAGAACTGGCCTACCAGTCCGGAACTCGGGGGATTGGGCGCTGTAGGCGCCAGGGGGCTTACAGCGCCCAATCCACCGAATTTTCGAGTCATCAGAATTTAAGGAGAACAGGCCTGCCAGTCCGGAACTCAGGGGGAACCAACCCCCTTTCGAGTCTTCAAAATTCGAGTCATCAGAATTCAAAGAGAACTGGCCTACCAGTCCGGAACTCCGGGGGTTGGGCGATGTAGGCGGTTCCCCTTTCGAATTTTCAAAATTCGAGTCATCAGAATTCAAGGAGTACCGGCCTACCCGTCCGTAACTCGGGGGAGTGGTATCGCCAGGAGGGGATGAACATCCCCTTTCGAGTTTTCAAAATTCGGGTCATCAGAATTCAAGGAGAACTGGCCTACCAGTCCGGAAATCGGGGGATTGGGCGCTGTAGGCGCCAGGGGGCCTACAGCGTCCAATCCCCTGAGTTTTCGAGTTTTCAAAATTCGGGTCATCAGAATTCAAGGAGAACTGGCCTACCATTTCGGAACTCGGGGGATTGGGTGCCGTAGGCGCTAGGGGGGGGGGGTAATCCTGTTTCGAGTCTTCAAAATTCCAGTCATCAGAATTCAAGGAGAACAGGCCTACCCGTCCGGAACTCGGGGGGGGGGCTCCGTATGCACCAGGGGGACGGAGTCCCCTAGTATAAATATAAAATGATAAGTGGAAGAAGGAATATAAAAGAGCAAATAAATAAGTTTTTCTTCATTCCTTTGACTTTTTATATATGTATTTATTTTTGCGTTTTTTTTTTAAATTTCGTATTGTACATCTATAAAAACAGGCATAAACTTTAGCTTCGAAGTTAGTACATTTGCACAGTGGGTGGGCTAAGAAGTTTTATATTGTACTAATTTTTGAATATTTTTATATTTTTATTTATTTTAAAGATGATCCCGAAATTTCATTCAATAAAATAAATAAAAATGCGTTGTGCACTATTTTCTGCCTCCAATAAACTGACAATAGTTTTATACCTGGTAAAGAAATTCATCTTTCTTTTATTTATTGTATCAAACTGTATATTTAGAGCCTTGACCCGTGTGGTGGCCGGGATAAGAATAGCCCTAATGTAGCTCATGTGTGTCGTACGAGGCGACTAAAATGGGTACCCAGGAAGAGTAATGGATGGCAATGCTGTAGCCAATGAAGTTCTAAGTGAGGCTCGCCTATTGCTGTTACCCTCCTGCCATGATCAGAGCTTTATATAGCTCAATAACACCTTATTCTTGCACTGTTCTCTACAGATAACGGGAAAATAAAAATCATTCTTGCTTCGCCCCTTTATGCCAGTCCTTATAAGGATTTAGAGCCTGCAAATACATTAACTTCATGCACACTTCTGTCGTATATAGGCACACCCGTGACTCATTGTTCGTATGTTTAACAAGTTTTTCATAACCTATCTATAGTAAATTGTTCAGCAAACAACAAATAAAATTGTCTTCACTTCATTTGTTATTGCTTTATACAGGAAAATGTATTATCTTTTCCGATTCTTTGTATCTTATGTAACTGCCGCTTGCAATATACAACTTTTTTTTTATTACTTTTTCATACAAAACTAGGTCCGGAACAGTAATCCTGATTTTGCGACTTTTATTCTCTCGTCTTTATTGCATTCAATTTTGTGAAATTCTCCCGATTTTCTCTTTTTAGTAACAAATCCTATAGCGCATATGCAATAAATGCCAAAAAAATTAGTTTCTTGATGTCGGAGTGAAATTGTTTCGGAAATTTAAGAATAGAAGACACTTCTAAAGATATGAAGATCACTTTAATTCAATTATTCTTCAGATATGAAGTAATTTGTCAATCACTTTGAGGTTGGCTGTGAGCACGATGCGATTGGCATCAACTTAGCACTCTTTGAAGTAAACAAGTGGTATAGTTTATATCTGCGAGCTCGGTTCGCCTTGTGGATAGCGTAGAAACTCTCGATGCAACAAGTTGTTGATCGAATTTCATATTGAGGGCAGATGTTTGCGAAAGTCTTTAGGTGGTAACAAAAAAATGCTAGTCTTTCGACGTAATAAGCACCACCCTGCATATTAGATGCCTAAACTGGATTAAAAGAACCATGTTTGGCCTTTAGAGCTGGACTCCCAAGTTTTTTCATTAATAGCCTTTCCACAGTAATAAGATACTTTTACATTCACTGCTTTTCGTAGAGAGATGAGCATAAAAAATAAAACCATTCTCTTTAGCGCAGAATGGCGATCATCGGTTTCCTCATGTGAATATCTTTCTGTGTCCGACATAAGCTACCATGTCTTACGTCGATTCAGAGAATGAACATTCATAAATGATAGCGGTACATCACTTCGATTATAAACTTAATATTAGCATGTAAATGGCTAAGGTTTTCGATGAAAATCAGTAGCTCTTATATTTTTGTCCAAAGTATGAAAATATAGTTTACATATCTCATCCGGTTTGGTTCTACATGCAGTTCACTTTTCTTTCTATACATCGATGATCTTTTGCAGTTGACTGCAAATTCAATTAACATATTTTGGATGATAGTTCCGTATATTGTACTCCTCTTTCTCATTTCTCTAACCTCGCATTACGACACAAATCACTTCCAGAATATCAACTTCTATAAAACTGAATTCTGATCTTTACACTATTCTTCAAAGGGATGTAGATCGTTTTGTTAATTTCAATGAATAGTAAAACTCAGTTCTGTTTTATTTCTCTACAACCCTAGTATTGCAATCTTACTTTTAAGAACACCTAAATTTTTATAGAAGAGAATAGATTTATCTTCTTGAAATTATTCGAACTTTCAATCTCTTTTCATTCATATTAAAAATATCGCCTCATTATCATCCAAATATTTGATTTTCTCTTTTGTTCCAGGCGTTATTTTATCTGTTAACGGCAAAAACTCTACACATATCACAAATCCATCACTCACCATTGAATATTGTGGTCATGTTTGGGATTTATTAATGGCCAATCTGTCAACTCTCTTTCACAGTTTTTCTGCTTGCATTTTCTACAAATGCGTCCACTGTTCATCAGAATTGACATCAGTAATTCTTACGAGTCCTTCTAATACTTCAAACACGTGACGCAGCTATTCAGTACTCCTTCACAGTTCAATTTCATACTTACTGAAAAAGTTTCGTCCATTTTATTCATTACTTCAAACTGTTGTCATAAGAGTACCTCATTATGTTTATGTAACTCCTAAAGTGTACAATGTACACTTTCTCAGATCTAACATTAACAAGTTTCTTCTACCTCTTTTTCGACTTTCCCCATCCACGGTATTAATGCACAAATACGATGAACAATCTCTCTGTGAATTAAATTATACTTACATGCTGCTTGGCCAACTCCATATAGAAACTAGCCATCTGAGGGTGTAGCTGACAAGGTACATAACCAGATGCTACTTCTGTTTAACATATCGAAGAATAAAATAAGAAAAAATATTATCCAAAACTTTGTGGAAATAAGTTTGCTGTGTAAATTAGGAATATATTTCGTAATGAATCAGTTATTTGTACTGTAGATAAGTTGGTGAAATATTTTATTTACTACTATAGTACGCCCACAGATACGAGATCCTTAGACACTTCTGCGCATGGCGAATCCATTCCGATAACAGGGTAATCAATCCGTATTGTGGGATGAGTGTTTATTATTACACGTCGGAAAATTAACTTCTCTTTTATGAGCATTGTAGTTTTTAAAGTATTAACTATTTTGCTTGTATAAGTTTGAAAATTTTACGTACAAAGCACGTAATTTCGCGTGTTGGTGACCAATTCGTACATCGCCTTATTTCTTTCTCCCCTTCAACGTGAATTGACTCTTCTTGGCACCGACCCAACGACAGTTCTCTAAAGTGTGGGCGTACTACTACTTTTTTTTTAACATTTTTATTATTTCTCAGATAAATTACATACATTATAGGAACACCATTATGCATAACAAATACTTTCTCCTACATAAAGTTTTTTTAAATAATAATAATAACAATAACTGTTTACAACGTATATTATTATAATATTCATAATGATGATTATTACAGATGTTTCTTTACAATTTTACACTCTATATATATACAATATCAATGGATATAATCACTCTATATTGCATACTTTTGTTACAGTTATTACATACATTACTTACATTTGTTTACATATGATACTTACATTACGTGCACTTGGTTACATGGATACATCTTGGATGAGAACTAATTTCTCTGCTTTCATCCTCGAAGCTTATATGTAAGCTTATCTGAGGATGACACCAGTTGGTTATTATTTATTGTTTTTTTTTGCTGTATTGGGATGCTACGAAATCTATGATTGAGAAATTCGCACGCACGCACGCACACACACACACGCACACGCACGCGCACACACACACGCACACACACACACACACACACACACACACACACACACACACACACACACACACACACACACACACACACACACACACACACACACACACACACACACACACACACACACACACACACACACACACACACACACACACACACACACACACACACACACACACACACACACACACACACACACACACACACACACACACAAACTTGGAATGTATTGATGTGTCGCTGAACTGGAAGCCTGAATGAATATATTGTGTTTCATTAAGTTTGTATGGTATTTGGGACGCGTGTTTCTTGTTCATAGTATGTCCTTAGAGCTCTTTTCAGGCTATTGTAGTTTGTAAGGTTTCTATATTCAAAAGGTAATTTGTTTATCATGTCTGGGATGTAGAAGTTTCGCGTGGCCTTTCCGTAGTGATTATTGTATTTATATGTGATATAATTGGTTGTCTGAGGTCTTGTTATATTTCTGATTGCCCTGTAGTTGGCATCGAAATATTGTTCTGGCAAAGCTGCATAGTGACATAAATGTTTTGCTGTCAGTATTTTGTGTTCTGACATTGCAGTATATATAAAGTCGTTATTTTCTCTTTGTTCCCAAAAGATCAGTTTTATCATTTTGTACTGTAGCGACATTAATATATTTAATTTGTAGGGCGCACAGAAAGCATACGTTGTTATAGCGTATCTTAATATATTTCGGCATAGTGCTTTGTATATTAGTGTTTTTAGGCGTATGGGAACTATGTCTTTTAATTTGTAGAGTTTGCCGCTTATTGTTCGAAGTTTGTTGTGTAGATGGTTTATGTGGCTTCGATGCAGATATGAACATTCCAGTTCATATCTGCATCGAAGTAAACTCCAAGGTATCGTATTGTTTCAACCTGAGTGATTGTAGTGGTTTTGCTGTTCTGTGTGTTTTTTATGTTGGAAAGTGGACGTTGAATGGTTATATATTTGTTATCAACTGGTCCCGTCAGTGGATTTCTGAATATCATTAATTTTGTCTTTTCTGAGTTTAGGTGTATGGAGTTTTTCGTGAGCCAGTCTATGATCAGATTTATGTCATGTTGCATATTTGTTTGGGCTATGCTTGCGTTATTGTGGATGGATATTATTGTGTATCGTCTGCGTATTGGAATATCTTACCTTTGAGTGGTAGCTGATTAATATCGTGCCTGTAAATGTTGAATAGAGTTGGGGAGAGTACAGCTCCCTGTGGTACTCCACAGGTTACTGATAGCTCTCTGCTTCGGTTTGATCTGATACGTGTGATATGCTTTCTATTTTGAAGGTAGTTTGTAAACCACCTGTGAAGTGGCCCATCTATTCCAACATGCCTCAACTTTTCTAACAAGGTTTGATGTGTGAGTGTATCAAATGCTTTAGTTAGATCAATAAAGACTACCATGGCAATTTTGTTTTTGTCTAAGGCGGTATTAATTACGTCTGCGAAGTCTTCCAAGAGAGATGTTGTTCCCTTATTTTTCTGAAAACCATATTGTGTTTTGGGGATAATATGAAAGATCTCAGTGTATGCTGTGAGTTTCTTCAGTATGATCCGTTCCATAATTTGATGGATAATTGGTAATATTGCTATGGGTCTGTAATTGCTGATTAAATTTCTTTTTACATGTTTGTATATGGGTGTGATTATGGCGGCCTTTAGCATACTTGGTATCTGTCCTGTTTTAAATATTTTATTTATTAATTTTAGTAGGATAGGACTTAAACTAGTTGCATGTTGCTTTATATCTTTAGGTCTTATACCATCAATTCCTGGGTCTTTGTTTGGTTTGATTTGATATATTGCACAGAAAGTTCTGCTTCTTTTATGGTTGGGAACATTAATATCTGTTTTGATTGTGGTCCAAGTGGAGGGTCACGTTTTGTGATTGGGAGAATATTTCTGTGCAGTTTTTGGATGGAGTCTGCAAAGTATTGGTTAAAGTCATTTGCTAGTTGTTGGATAGGTTTTGCGTCTTTCATGAAGCTGTGTTTTATGGTTTCGGAGGCGGTGGTGTTGGGAACACAATCTAGCATCTCATTGATCAGATGCCAGGTTTGTTTCATGTTGTTTTGTGCAGAGGTTATTTTGTCTCTATAATAGCTTCTTTTTTCATTACTGATTTGTGTTGTAAGGCGATTCCTGGTTATTCAGTTTTAAAATTCTTATATTCAGTTTTTAAAGCTGTGTTATTTGGATATCGCTTCAATTCTTTCCATAAAGCGTCCTTTCTGTGTATTTCTAGGATTACGTTTTGTGTTATCCAAGGATTTTGTGTTCTTTTTGAACGAATTCTGACTTTCTTTGTAGCTTTCTTATATATTTCCTCCAGTGTGAGTTTAATGTTGTATAAGATATCTGCTGAATCTGATGTCAGGTATTTCCAGTCTGTTTTTCTTATTTCGTGGTTGAATATTTCTTCGTCTATTATTGTTTTTTGTCGCTTTTCGTCTGTGGGACATTGCATTGATATTGTCTTGGTGTGCAGGTTTAAAGCGGTGAAGTAATGGTCTGCTACTTTGGACTTTATGGCTGATGCAGAGTAACAGTTTGGTGGTGCTCGGACGTTTATATGATCTCGACAGGAGGCAGTGATAGTATTTCCGAATATTTCTTCTCTAGTACATGATGTTATCGTTGGTATTAGATTATACATGGATAGCGTGTCTAGGTATTGTACAGTGTTGTTCTGGTTTTCGTTTGCAATATTTATGTTTATATTGCCAATTATCATAGGTATTCGGTTGAGCATATTTCTTGGCTTGAAAGCCAGCAATTGAGTTCGTGCAAGAATTTTATCATGTTTAGGTTTGGTGGCCTGTAAATAGCATTTAGTATTATGGGGTGCTGTCTATTGGCGGTATTAGTGATTTCGAGGCAAAGTATTTCAGCATGTTCAAACTGATAAGCTTTCTTTTGCTATTAATTTTTGTTTGATAAATATTAATATTCCACCCCTCTTTTTGTTTGGCGGCATGATCTATGTTGTTGGAAGCCTGGAATTTGGAAAGCAGTCGCTTCGTCATTAGTTATGGGTACTTCTGTTAGTATCAATATATCAATAATATCAGTGTAATTCCTCAGATAGCCTGTAACAATAATCAATGTTTTCGGATGCTTCTGATGTTAATATGCAAGATTGAGAGATATCTCGCTTGTACTGTGTTGTTTCCATGCATCAAGCGATTCGAAAGTACAATTACTGATGTATTCTGGTGTAATTACATCTATCCGATGGTTCACATTCATTTTTGTTGTATTGAGATCTTCTTATTGAACTAAGTTGAAGTCTTTTGTTTCACTCTGGCAACCTATCTATATCTTCCGAGCTTTTTTATTTGTATAGACTTTGAAGTCTGTGACTTTCTCAAGAATATTTTGCAGTCTTTGATCCATAAAAATTTATACTTTTTTTCTGTTTTTTCTTTTCTTGCTTGGTTCAAAAGATTCTGATTGAAAGGTGTTAAATACTCAGAGAGAAAGATTGGCGTATTGTCTTGCGATGCATTTAAATCCTTGACAACTGTTTTTTTTCAATCTGCTGGCTTTTATGAGATTGTCTTTTGTAGCCTTGCTTGTCAGACGGATTATTACTGGTGCGGGTAGTGGCAAGCCTTGTTTTTTGTTCTTCCTGGGAAACCGATTTATGGTCTGAATATCATTATGCTGTAGGGGATGTCAATTGTATGGCCTAACTTTAAAACTACGTCTCTGAGATTTTCTGTGGATTCAGTTTCTGGAAGACCGTTTATGACAAGGTCTTCTTTATGTTGTTGTTGGTTTAAAACTTCGTATTGTAGTTTCAGGGAATTAAATTCTTGACGGAGTTCCGATGTGTCTTTTATCGATTTGTGCTACCTGTCAGTTAATGCATTAATCATGGTTTTAACGTCTTTTACCGTTTGTAAGCCTTCTTCAACTTTTTGAATTATTAATTTTAACAAACTCTTCATATTCGCTAATTTTTTTTTGTTATTTCTTTATTCTTTTTATCAAATAATTCTTGGACAAGATCTACCAAGCTGACTTTTATATTTTCTAAACCTTTTTCTAGTAATAAATTTACGGACTCAAATTATAAGGCTCACCGGTATTTTTTGTCTGTTCAGTTCATCGTCCGATTCTGCCTCCGGCGTAATCAGTTGCATCGTGGGTGGCGGCCTTTCTTTGTTCTCTCTGCAGTATAGGCATTTCCATTCCTATCGCTTGGCACTGGATTTGCGTTGCCATGTTGTTTCTGATAGTCCGGAACATGTAAAGTGAAGATTCCTAAGGCATTTCCTGCAGGTTATATGACTTCCGTCGGACTATAATTCCTTCAGGCACTTGTTGCACTTCTTCTTTTTTTTTATTGTTCTTTCAAATATTTACATATGTACAATGATTATCTATTCAGTATATTATTTTACAAGGTTCAGCACTTTGTGCTATTTATAATGAGATTTAAATATTAATGATGATAACAGTTTTTTCTTTCTTTCTTTTTTTATATAACAATCATAATAATAATTTACAATTATATTGTTCAGAGTTACATAAGTTGTTTAATATTACATGTTGTAGTTTACTATTTTTTTTTTAAAGTTTGAAAAGGTGTGATTATACAACAGTATTTACACATATGCAATCTAAATATTATATTTCCTTATTCTCACAAATATACAGTGTAAACTCATGATTTACTTTTAAAAGAATTTTTTTTACATTGCATACATTTGTTACAGTTATTATATATATTACATACACTTGTTACAATTATTATATACATTACATACATTTGTTTACATATGATATTTACATTACGTACATTGGTTTTCATATAATACATACATTACATATATTGGTTTTCATATGATACGTACATTACATGCATTTGGTTACATATGATACATCTTAGATGACGACTAATTTCTTTGCTTTCATCCTCGAAGCTTATATGTAAGCTTATCTGAGAATGACACCAGTTGGTTATTATGTATTGGGTTTTTTTTTTAAGTAGGCAGTATTTTGATGAGCAGTGTTTTGTGGTTAGGAGGTTGTATTCTCTTAAGATTGAGAACGAATGCTTTGAACAAATTTATAGTGCTTTCATTATGTTTTCTTTTACTTACTGGTTAAATACCCGTTCTCAATTAACCCTTCTAAGTATTGTTGATTAGTTAAAGAGTTGTCTTAAAATAATGATGCCTGTTGAGATTAATATTCTTTTATTTTCATATAGCATGTAAAAAGTTTTAATTATAATTTACCATTTAATCGAGTTGAACACAAAGTCAAGAAATAAGCGTTAGCCAACGATTCTCGAGGGACATTATGCAATAAGATAGAAAAGAGTTCAAAATGCCTGCTACTTAATCTGTATTTCTCTTCATCTAAACCCTTGTGGGTTGTTGCTAGGATACGATCTTAATGCTTTGTTCTAAATTCTATTCTGATTATTTTATAGCGCATACACGAGATGGCTTTGTTTGAGGCAATAATCAAACAAACACCATGAATATGTAATTATTTAAAACCCCGGCTTTAGCTCTTTTCAAAATGAACAATGCAATGTGTCATTCACCTTACCTGGTCTCCTTATATAAAGAAAGGAATCTCAAAATACAGTAAGTTATTTATTTGAAAGTTTGATATATTCTATACACAGAGGATAAATGTACTTTTAACTTACTTATTTATACTAATCGTACTTATTACCGAAATCATGTTGAGTCAATCTGAATGTAACTGAATTTACAGTGATATAAAAGAAAGAATGTGTTTTCGATGTAATTTGCTCATAAACGCTTTCAAAGTAAATACATTAATAAAACTACTTCGGTTGAGAAACTAGAATCAATCTAATACACCTTTTACTTATATTAATATCTTTACTATGACAAATCCAATTCGTGAAATTGGACTTTTTTGGATTTTAGGTAGGAGATGATCGATTGTGAGATGTGGTGATTAATACCCTTGGAGGGTAATGGATGGCAATTTTGTAGCCGATGAAGTTTTAACTGAGGCTCGTCTATTGCTGGTACCCTCCTTCCATGATCAGAGCTTTATATAGCTCAATAAAAACTTAACACTACACTGTCCTCTACAGGTAAGGGAATATGAAAAGCATTCTTGCTTCGCCCCTTTAAGCCAGTCCTTTTAAGGACTTAAGGACTGGACTTCTTTGAATATTTGAATAAGACTGAGGGTAACAGATGGCAATGCTGTAGCCAATGAAGTTTTAACTGAGGCTAGGCTATTGCCGTTATCACGCCATGACCAAATAACGAAGAATATGAAAAGTAATCTTGCTTCACCCATCTAGCCAAAAAATAAATAAATACAATTTTTGGGTTCAAATTACATTTCAACCATTAATTTGAAAAAAAAAAAAAAAGAGTGTACCGTGACAGTTTGCTAATACAAACACAGGGAAGAGAAACTTGTTCTGTTTGTTTCAAGGTGCACTATGAAGAGATGTTGAGTAGCAGCTGCACGTGTTCCAACGAGTTTACTACTAAGTGGGGAATTATTTATGCTATTTCAGATGAACATTTGCCATGGAAATATTTGTAGAATATATGTATTGTGGAAACCAAACGTCTGGGCGAATGTGGGGGAAGTGAGTTGGTAAGGGACGGGTAATTAATAAGTCGAATTGTTCTCCTCTGTATTCAGTCAAGCCTTTTGAGGGAGCATTTAGGGGCCCCACCCCACATGTGAGAGCAGTATTCAATAGCTGTGAGGATTTATGATTTGTATAAGGTTAACAGCTGTTCAGGGGTGAAGTAACGCCTTGAGCGAAGGAGAAATCCTAGTTTTTTAAAAGCTGAGGATGCAGTGGTTGTGGTGTGTTTATGCCAGGAGAGGTTCGAAGTCAGGATAACTCCAAGAAGAGAAATCTGAAATTGTCTGGAAATTTGGAAAAAAGAACACTTGGAGAAAAATGGTTCTTTTTTATGAGAAATAAGGCAGAAGTGGGTTTTATTAGCATTGAAATTGATGAGATTATCTGAACCCCCATTGGAGGATGGCTCAGAGATCAGAATTGAGGTAGGTGGCGGTTGATGTTCTGAAGGTTGAGGTGAGTTGTGTAGCGTAAGGTTTATCAAATGAAAGCGGGTGCAATGTGCTGTCATCTGCAAAACTGTGTATTAAGTTGGAGGTCAACTGAAGTAGGTCATTTATATATAGCAGGAAGAAGGTTGGTGAGGACAGAAGCTTGTGGTACCACGGCATTAGTTGAATGGTGAGAGGATAAACAACTACCCATCATCACACACACAATGTGCGTCCAGACAGAAAGCTGGCAATCCAACTACGGAGGTCCTGAGATAGACCAAATGATGGTAGTTTGCTTAGTAAGCTTTTGTGCCAGAACTGGTCAAATGCTGTGGAGATATTATTAAGTGAATTTAGCTATAAACTCTGGTCATTACTGGGTAACTGCAATTGCCGAACCTGGAATTTTTTCTACCTTTTACATACAGCATCATGCACTTTTCTTATAGTTCTTATAATAAGAACTGGGCGATGGACTGAGTCCTTGACTCTTTATCCCGTCATCTGAATGAAGTAAATCTGTGTGGATGGGGTGTTATTGAGCTAAAAAGCTCTAGTCATGGCTGGGTAACGGGAATAGCCGAGCCTCAGTTAAAACTTCATTGGCTACAGCATTACCATTTGTTACCCTGGAAGTCCTAAAAAGGATTTTATTCCTCCCTCCATGCACTTTTCTCAGTCAGCATGGAATAATTGCATTTATTTTATATAAAAAACTATTTAGTATTCTAAGAGTTTTAATCATAAATTAATTTATAATTTAAAAAATCCTGAAAATATATTAAAATCTTTAATATTTTTAAATTTGCTATATTGTAGATAAAAATTTCAAAACTTTAATTTTTTGCTTTATTTTACAACAGTAACCGGAAAGTAATCGAATATATCTAGAATGTAAAAAACAAGCGCCACCTAGCAACAATAAAATGTAACATTTTAAATAAAAAAATAAATATTTCTTTAGTTCTTCGAGTAGCAAAATACGAAACACGTTTCAAGTGCTTTTCTCTGATATTGCAAAACTTCCCTGCCAACACTTCGATTCCTTCTTTGTGCAACTTTTGAAGAATACCAACAGCTGAACATTCCACCCTCTCCCATTATTGAAAGAAATAAAATATTGATAGTCGTCTTGGACAAAACGAAAATAAAAAGAGGAAAAACATCGCGCGTTTATTGTGTTGAAAGTTAGAAAAGAAAGTCATTTTTCTTCGCCAACCAGCCATTGTTATGTAGCGTACATGAAAAAAAAAAGAGCGATTTCTTTGAATTTCAGTATTCATAAACAAAACTTTGTCTTGACTAACAGATCCGCAGACGATTATGGAAGCATCTTTTGTGTGATTTGCCGTCGACCGTACTAATTTTTATACTTGATTAAATAAAGGATCTTTACTCTTCAAATGAAGTGTGCTTCAATTGGATAGCGACATCTTGTTTGCTCGCGACAGTTTTATAGCCGAACAAAAAAAAAGGACAGCCAGATAATGTTGTTATGTTGATAAACGATGTTCGATGGTTTCGTGATGTTTTTCGTGAAAAAATATCGAGTCTTAATTTCATCAAAACTTGCTGTCAGAAAAATGTAAAATTTGTCTAACAACAGTGTTTTAGTTAAAAAAGTAAACGTTGGTGTGCAAGTTAAAATAAACACGCGTTTAGCAGACGATGCATCTGCGGTTGAGATGCACTTGAAGAGAAACTCCGTTTTCAAAGACAACAGGCTGTGGGTTCGACCCCTCCCCCACTTCAACATGGCTCTTTTTCAAAGTCTTTATGGAGGAGAGATGAATTTTATCGCCTTTTATGAAATTACCGTTCTGTTTATGGGAATTCGCCAAGGCCTTGGCGAATTCCCATAAACAGAACGGTAATGGTTGGTCTGGTGGGTCTTTCGCCTTCATACATTCATTCATACAACTATATATACACTCTCCCACGATGAAGTGGGTCACCAGGGGAGAAGTAGACCCTACCCTTCCTCAATGGGAGAGATCTTTACCCAGCACTGGGGAAGATTCCGGAAGACTCACATTATTGGAAGCCAACCAGTTTGAACACATATGCTTATCAACTGTTGATTTGATTTTTGTCATAAGGGAGAAGCAATGGAGAGACATTGGGAATTTTGAACAAGCCAGTTTGAGCATTATATTGATTAAACTTTTTTGAACCCAATCAAAAAAGATTGATTGGGTTCAAAAAAAGTCTGGGAAAATTTGAAAATGTTTGATATACAAAAAAGAAGAAAATGTCATGATTAAGAATTTGTATGTTAAATTTAACAGCTATGTGAAGAATAAATTTGGTAATTCGGATAATGGACGTGACAAGGAGAATGACTTATCTCCATTGCTGTTCATTTTGGTGATAAATAGAGCCCAATGAGGGTCAATGACCAGAAAGGAGTAACAACTCGGTTTGCAGGCATGTAGTGATTTGGGCACATTCAGAAAAAAAAAATGAAAAATGGAACAGTGTGACATAAAACTATGGGATATATATTAATAGTAGGAAGGGAACAGTGCGATAAAAATAATTGATATGTAAGCAAATAAACAGTGGAATATGAGTTCAGTTTTGTAATGAAATTCTTGAAGCATAATCTTAAATCGTAGAGACATAAAGTGTTAATGGTCTTAGACTCAATGGACAGGTCTTAAGGAGTAGTAAAAACTTAATATCTGGGAAGTATACTTTCTAGTGATGGAAGTTTAGCCCAGGTGATAATGAACAGGATTTTATATGACCAAATCTTTTATAATGGTGCAAGTAGTCTACTTTTTGGTACAGTGAGATCCCACTGTGTAAGATGTTTGACTATTAGAAGTTACTTGATGCCCATTTTTCCTTATACAGCAGTAATATGGAGACTAACATAACATACATAAGCAAACTAGAAGAGGGATATGAAAAATGTAAGGATAATTTTGGCAAAAAACAAGGAAAGATAGAATAAGAAATGTGGACATTAGAAATGGTTTGAACTAGAAAGTGCTGAAGAAATACTTGTGAACTCTTGCTTGAAGTAGTTTGGACATATATTGAGAATGATTTTATAAAGAATACTAAGAAAAACTGATCAAATGAAATTGGAGGGAAAATCCCAAGAGAAAGACAACGAAAAATGCGGAGAGACTAGATAAGAGAAGATTTGAAAAAGAAAACGTTGAGCTCGAACAGTTCAGGAAAGAAGAATTTTGAAGGATAGAAAGAACTGGAAAGCTTTGATCCGCCGGATCTGACAGTTTCTGTCTGATCAGTTGTTGATAAAGAAGAAATACAGCAGACTTTCCGGATTATCTTGCCCTTGCTTGTCCACTAGTTTGATAGAATATGGGATACAACAGTAGCCCATTTTAGTAAAAAAAAAAACATTATAATCAGAGAACAAAAATAGTAGAAAGTAACGAATACTACGTTGAGAAAGCATTGACTATAATAAAAAAATATTTGTTAATGTTTCTTAAAGTATTGTTATATTTTAGTGTGTGTGATACAAAAAAAGTAAACGTAGGTCTAAAAAACAGTAAAACATTGCTTCAATTATAACAAAATTATTTCATTCAACACAATGAGATACTAAAATGTTCACTTATATGAAAATGGGACTATTACTGTTCTGTGAAAAGGAACAAGAAAGTCTTGGTGCTTTGTTGATAGGGTTAGTAACAAAGATAAAACTGCTTTCTGCATGTGGGTGCTGTCCATTGACCGATGTAAAGTGAATGGAAACATACAGGTTCATAAAGAGAACTGCGTCACATCAGACAATAAAACGTTGGTACTCGATTAACTAAACAGATCTAATAAACTAAAAAAATCCCTTAATGCCTTTTCAGTAGTTCTCATTGATAAATCAACAGGAACTTTTTATCGCTAACCACAATAAATCGGTAGGTAGTCCGTCTCCTCCCATCTTTAGCAGCTGATCTTATTTCAAACGAGTCTTTGTAATTATTGAAAACGAGAACCTCAAAAGTTTGATTAATATAAAAAAAAACAGATTTTCGTGGAATGAAACAGCGACTTAGGAGATTATAACTCCCACCATCGGAATTGGACTACTTAAATGACACAAGATAACCATGGATTCCGTAGTTCTCAAAACATGGGTCTATTTTTCGTAACTTTCAAAGAATCTATAAACTTGGCTGTAAAATAAGGATGGATTTATAATATTCCTATTTCTTTTTATCTGTTTATCCTAATTTATTCTTTTAAGATCTCATTTTTCAATAACTATAATTACGCACCGACCAAGAGTTCACTTATGAAAATACAACTCTCTAATATACGATTAGTATGTGATAAGGAGGGGGGTTGGACTGATTCATTCAATCCAATACCCTTGGATGGTAATGGATGGCAATGCTGAAGCCAGTGAAGCTCTAACTGAGGCTCGGCTATTGCTGTTACCCTCCTGCCATGATCAGAGCTTTAATTGCTCAATAACACCTTATCCCTACACTGTCCTCTACAGATAACGGGGAAGATGAAAAGCATTCTTGCTTCGCCCCTTTAAGCCAGTCCTTATAAGGACTATAAGGTATGTGATAAGAGAAGGTTTTTTCCAATTAAGATTTCTGTCTTTTAACCGAGGGGCTTTAAGAGTTTTTGTCCTCTTTTTCTCTACTGGTATCTGGAAAGAACAGTCCGTGTCAGTCCTTCGACTGAGCTAATGTTTCTTACGTGGTGGGTTTTTGCCAGGTGTTGCTTTGAGCTGATGTTTGCGAATTGGTAGACTTTACCTGTGGCTGGGCCAGATGATTGGTTGAAGCACAGAGATTCTTAAAGGTTCCTGCTATGGAGCTATGTGGGAATGAATTAGCCTCTTAGTCACTCACACGTTGTTGGAACTTGAGCCATTAGAATAAACTTATTACCTGTTCTCTAATCAAAACGAACAGTTCAAAAATGTGGCCAATGAAACAAAAAAATACCAACAAACGGCGAATATACGGACTCCAGGTCAAAATTCGTGTCTAGTGTAAATACAAGTCAAACTCCGATGACGAAGGTTTCTATTCTTAAGTTCTGTTGTTTACATTTCCAAATTTAAATTGAGCTATTAGGGATTTAAATATGGATTTATAATATCCCCTACTTCTATGCATATTTATAAACTTACTAATGACGGAGTCAATAATGTGGACGGCAGCATCCATTTTGTGTAGTGTTGCAAGCACCAACTATGAAATAGTTTGAGTTCGATTTTTTAAGCTCTTGAGAATATAAAAACCAGATTTTCAACAGGAAACCTACTTGGCTAACTGATAAACCTGATCAGAAAATATAGGAAAAATACCTCTAGCGGCGCTTAGACAGTATTTGTTCTACCGATTTAGTATCGTGGAAGTTATCGTGTTAACACACCGACACCTGCTGATAAAGAATCATAATAAAATGAATTCCCATATGTAGATTTTCCCCAGTACAAATGACTACCCTTTATATGATTCTATCAACAACAAGCCTACTGAGCTATTCTAGAAATCAAAATACTGTTACAAATCACGAAACATGTATAATTATAGGAAATATTTAACAAGAAAAATTTAAATTAATATATCTTTGGGGAAGTTTCAAATTTGCAATTAAATAGGTTACAATCTCTTTTCGTTTTTCGGTTACTAGTTTCATTCTTGCCTAAGAGACAGTCATATCCATTTCTACAAGATAAATACTGCGTTTTTTTAAATGAAATTCAGTCTAAGAGTTAAGTCAAAACATTTTCTTATCCTGTTTGCTCTTGTTTGAAATTATGGCCTAAGTAACTAAGGTTAGGTTGCACTGTCTTTTTTTATGCTTGTGTTCTTTTGGGAGGTTTGCCTGTTTTTGAGGGAAGAAAAACCTTACCACCACCTCGGCATGTGATCGACTAATTCATTTTCAATGGAAAAGCCCTTGTAAAGGTTCGTCTCGACCTAGATACCGTCGATATATACGGAGTGAACTGCGCAGGATCCTTTTCTTAAATACAACAAGATATAATGGCTTGTTAAGTGTGAGGTGTTTTGAAAATGAAATTGAAATCCATTGAAACAATGGATCACATTATTAATAAATTATATTACTGGAAAGGGCGCTTGAAATATTGCGGTCAGTCAAATAATATAGTGCATTTATTTAATGTATAAAGTTTGGTTTGTATACAAGAAGAAATGATGTACGAACGTACGTTAATTAAACTCTATATTATGAAATCTCTTCACAGAATGTTTGCAATATCTAGTGGATTACACTTTTATATATTTTATTTATGTTTCGGGATAATATCGAACGGTGTATTGTAATAGGCTTAGCTGATAATTTCTTAAAATCTCTAGTGATACAACAAAGGAACTTGTTCAATCCATGTTTTTTAGATGTCGGCTGCAGGGTTGATTAAAGTCATAAATTTACATCTAATAAGAAAACTAAAAATTTCTGACACGTAAATTAGCTGAGTACATGCTTTAATCTTCTCCGTCTTCTCTTGATAGACTCACAAACAATAAGCCAGATTGTTTTTGTGTTATTTTCGTATCAAAGCACGGAGCTCTACCTCCTCTCCTTCTCCACAAAAAGAGAATGACTGGATTCTTTCTTTCCAAATGCATAATTCAATATCACCTCAGCATCGTAGATTAAAGTAGTAGCCTTTTTATGTCTTGCAAGATTTTCTTTTTTTTTTTTTTTGTTATTTTCAAACGAAATTCTCATTTCATGTTCACTCCATTCAGTAAACTAGTGATTTTCTTCGACCTTTATAATACACGTTATAAAACAAGACGAGAAAAAGATCAAATCTTGCATGCCATTTGTAGTGACAATTCTATCAGTTTTTCTTCAGATGCTGACAATGTAAATTTTCATAGCATCTCGCTATTGGAAAAATACAACGAGTCAAGAAGTAGGTTATTCCAAAGATAAAAAGCCCATTTTCAGAGAAGGAGGGGGACAAGATATAAGGGGAAGGAGGGTATTGTGTACAAGAACACCGTTATCAGCCATTAAGACTCGGAGTTCACCTTACAACGCATACATTCCCCTCTTCTCTTCGTATCGATTGCAGTGTGATGTGTAAAGTCTTTCTATAATCGTTATGTCAGGAAAACCCGTAATGATCAGATCCTTTTCGTGCAACACAACCTTTGAAACGACTCTGAATACAGATTTATCTCTCGTTCAATAATCGAGAACTGTTTTCATGTCATTACTTGGTGGAACAAAGAGCTTTTAGTTTTATGAAAATAACTCCTTCACATTATTATGAAAACCCCGAATCAGATATGCATTTTTTGCCGCTATTTTAGCACATTTCATGTGTTATGTGAAATTTTGACGATCCGCAAATGATTTTTCGGAAATGGGTTGTATTATAATAATGGTAATTTAAGAGATACATGAATTCTCTTGGCCTGCTTGATAAAACTTTTCTGCAAGTTCTAATATCACGGAACCGTACAAAATAGATCGACGCTTTTGCATTCAGTATAGCTGTTTAAAGTGATCTCAAATAGATTCCGAATGCTACGCATGTCGATCATCATTATCACTAAAATACACCGAAGAATGGATATTCAAAGCATTTCATTACTACGTCATTGTTAGGTTTCGATCAACAATTTCGTCCATCACAGTTTTCTATTCTAACTTTATTTTACATATTGTCAAGTGCTTATATAATTTTAATATCACTTTCGGATCAACTAGCCTTAAAAACTATATAGAAACTATAATAATAAATGTAATTGAAATATAAAGTTCATATTAATTCACATTTTATAATTTATTTTTAAAATTTGGAAGTTATTGCTAAATTAAAAAGTACACCATTTTAAAATAAAAATAATTTGAAATAAATAATATTAAGAGAACTAGAAATGTGAATGAATTGGATGCGTCAACAACGAGATTGATTCATTCAATCCAATATCCTTGGAGGGTAATGGATGGCAATGCTGTAGCCAATGAAGTTCTAACTGAGGCTCGGCTATTGTTGTTACCCTCCTGCCATGATCAGAGCTTTAATTGCTCAATAACACCTTATCCGTACACTGTCCTCTACAGATTACGGGGAAGATGAAAAGCATTCTTGCTTCGCCCCTTTAAGCCAGTCCTTATAAGGATATAAGAAATGCGAATTGAGGATTAGGTTAGGGTAACAAATGGCAATGCTGTAGGCACTGAAGTTTTAACTGAGGCTCGGCTTTTACCGTTACCAGCCATGACTAGAGCTTTTTAGCTCAATAACACTCCATCCACACAGATTTACTTCATTCAGATGACGGGATAAAGAGTCAAGGACTCAGTCCATCGCCCAGTTCTTATAAGAACTATAAGATAAGAAATGCGAATTGGATATGCTTATCGAACATGATCAATCGACCGTGAGATGCGGTGATTGATTCATTCAATACAATACCCTTGGAGGGTAATGGATGGAAATGCTGTAGCCAATGAAGTTATAACTGAGGCCCGGCTATTGCTGTTACCCTCCTGCCATGATCAGAGCTTTAATAGCTGAATAACACCTTATCCCTACACTGTCCTCTACAGATAACGGGGAAGATGAAAAGCATTCTTGCTTCGCCCCTTAGCCAGTACTTATAAGGATAAAGGAAATGTGAATGAATAATTTCGTACAGCATTTCGCATTATACAATTACCCTCAGTTTATCTCAATAAAATTACAGTTTTTTTTTTCTATTGTTAAATCAACAAAGTAAAGGAAGCATTTAAGGATTTTCTTTTTTACTATTATATGATATTCCCTCATGTAAGCATATAGTACATTACTACCATGTTTGGCTAAAAGTTATTTTTCTATTTTTAATTAGGTTTATACATATTTTTTTTAACTTACGCTAGAAACCCTGCTCTAGACATTAAACATGAAACTTTTAAGGCCTCCAGCAAGGATTGTGGTCACCGAGCGATGACATTCATCTTCCGCTTAAACACATTCACAAACATCGATGCTGATAGAGGGCATCAAACTCTCGACCTGTTGGTAAAGGAAAACCAATAGGCCACCCAGGCTGAATGGATTGATCTAATAAAATATACCTATCCTGCGTAATATGTAAATTACGATAAAAAATATTTTCTACAATTCTTTGTTTGATATTAATTTCGATTCTTGTTCTATCGGATTTTCCTTTCATTAATTATATTATTCTAGTACCTCATAGTAAAACGTTTTCTACAGTTTTCGCACTTTACGTGTCTTTTTTGATATATTATTCTAGTACGCACATAGCGAAAACATTTTCTACCGTTTTCACGTTCAGTTGTTTTATTTTCCTTTCTTTTAGATTACAGAATGACTAAAGCAAAGATGTAGCCACCGTAAAAATTTATATCTCCATCCTTTTTAAGCATTTCAGGTAGCAGTCATCTACTACGGCTCCTCTCCACACATTTATTGCTTGTGATGTATTTTCTACACGATTTTATTTCTTAATTTGTTAGAAATGTACTTGTTTTCCTACGGAATATCTTTTTCACTTTTTATTGATGGATAACTTAAGGAATGATATTTCCCAAGTACTTATTTCGGATACCTGCAACATAGCGTGATTTTCAGTTTTTTTCTTCATCATAGTTTAGTTTTCTTTCGAAATGCATTTCATTTCCATATTGCAAGCCAAAGTATTGTTTCGTTTCCTAACAGCCAATTTCATCATATTCTAGTCTCTCTCTCTCTCTCTCTCTCTCTCTCTCTCTCTCTCTCTTAGTCAATCAATATGTATTTCAGATATTGTCATTCGATTTCTAAGGTTTATTTTTATTTTTATTTTTATTGTAAATTCCATTCACGAAGGATTATAAACATGCAATGTTTCAGTAACGTGAATGAAGAATTTCTTTTATCGTGTTTATGATTTATTTTTTTTTAGCCGTTCCGTAAATCATATTTTAGAGACCAACACGGAACTTTTTTTTAAGAATTAGAGACTTCCACTAAACGGGGCGATGGTCTCACACTGAATTATGTAATTGATCTGCCAAAAAGACAATCACAAATCCATGCCCATGGTAGGGTTCGAACCTGCTGCCTTTTGGCCAGAAAGCGAATTTTGTAATTTTCTCAAAAATTACAAAATCTGAAATCCCTAAAAACATAAATGTGTGCAATTCACAAACATGAATCTCAACTTATACACTACCATTTATATTAATCTAAACTGGAATTTGTATTCCTAAACCAAACCGCCTCTTGGGGAGGGGGGGGGTAAAGTACGACTACCTTCCATCTCCACTGTTTCACGCTAGCAAACATTAAGACAGAGTATAGTCCGCACCTCTATTATTTGAAACTTAAAAAAAAAAAAAAACACTACAAAAACATTAAATACGAGGAAATGAAATTCATCTCACACCTAATATATAATACAATCACAAACATCCATGCCCAAGACGGGATTCGAAGCCTCAGCCTGTTGGTTGGTAGCACGTACACTAATCATTCGGTCAACCAGGTCGGCTAAAAAAGTCAATCCACTCGACGACTACAAATGAACTTCGATCGTTATTCTTCATACTGTGGACGCTATCGCCACCTCCACTGAGCTACTCAAGCTCAGTGGAAGTGTCTCATTACAAACTAATATAAGTAGTTTGTACAAAATGCTACAGTAAGGTTTACAATGTATTAAAAACCTCAAAGACTGTTTTTGCTTTTCACTTTTGAAAAAAAAAAGCTGGAAGAGGATGAGGAAATATTTACAGTAAAAAGGACTTAATCTAAATCACAATCATTAACCTATCCATCGAATTGCAATTGAATACTCGATTGATGCGTTTAGATCATTTCGTTAGCAGCTCTCCTTCTAATTCTACTATGAATGAATTACTGATATAAATAAACAACGTTCTCAATCCTTGAAATTCCAGCCCATTTAGCACTATGGGGCCAAATTGTCTGGTTGGCCGAGTGATTAATGTAGTTACTTTCCAACGAGCGAGCTGAGAGTTCGAATGTGAATGTTTGGGATTGACTTTTAGGTAGGAGTTAAATTTTATGTGAGACTACCGTCTCATTAATATATTAATGAGACGGTGGGCATTAATATAATACCAAGAACGGTCTAAAAAAATCTTTAGTCCGTTCGCGGTACTGATATACTATAGTTTTTGCAGCATTTCGTGAATGGGATACGCATGAAGTCTCATCAAATAATGCATTGGGAGGATCTAGTCAAACCTTTTGCAACCAAATGTTATCAAAGAAATGAAAATTTTCTATTTTGCATAAAGTCATGAGAATATTCATCAAAGTAAACCAATTAACAAGCTCAAGCGAATTGGAATAAATTTGAATATTTCAAAGGTTAGATTTTAAGAAAAAGCTAAGTAGTAAAATGTAAAAATTCATTTTTGCATTTTCTTAGAAAAAATTCTTAGAAAAAATTCTAAGCATAAATTCCAATATTTCTTCAATGCATTGTCTTTTGCATTTAAATTAATGCTGCGGTACTCTGATACTCAGTCGGACTTTTTGTCGGGCGAGACGGTCTAACGAATCTTCATTTGTACAGTCTTTATAAAGCTTCTTGACTTCCTCAACAGAATTAGAAGGTAGATTCGAATTCGGTAAAGAACAAATATGGAACATCCTACAATTGCGTTTTGGTAATTCATCAAATCATACGTCCGCTCAGTTAGCCTAGTGGTTTTGCGCTTCGAAATCATATGCCTGGAGAAGGAGTGTCCTGGGTTCGATTCTCGTCGACGACGTGAGTCGCTTAAGGATCTTCCTCAGCCATAGCCAAGTTAGCCGGTCTTGGGCGTGGATAGCAGGGTTTTTCCCGTGTTTATCTGGGATTTTTCAAGCAAGCAAACCGGTCCCGTGAATACACCCGGATACAATCAGGAATACTTAAGACAATCCCTCCAGCAATAGATCTGAATTGTCAGCTATGCTGGTCCCGAGCCCGGATAAAAATAGGGGGGGATTGTGGTGGTGCCGTGCCTCTCCATAAAAGGGGCTCACGGCCGTTGAATCACCATACGAAATGAATGAATCAAATCTTATGAATTTAAAATGAAAATATGCAGGAAGAAATAAAGTTAATGAACTGGAGTAACAATTTAGAAATTTAAAGGAATCGTTAATGATAGTGTGGTTGTTAGTAAACGCTGAGAAAACACAGAGAGAGAGAGAGAGAGAGAAAATATCTTAACTTCCTTTGAGGGTTGTTCAGTAATGATTTTCATTTTTCTTTAAGAAAGATAGGGATGCTGTCATAAAGTTTTGACCTATGCCTTAATTTTTTTGCAGGATTTGGAAGATAGGATAAAAAAAAAGCAAAGACAACAAAAGCATTTATTATTCAGCTGACTCTTGAGCAACGTGGGGGTTAGGGGTGCCGACGTCCCGCGTTGTTGAAAAATCCGCGTACAACATTTGACTCCCCTAAAACTTAACTACTCATAGTGTACTGTTGACTGAGAGACTTACCGATAACATAAACAGCCGATTAAAGCATAATTTGCATGGTATGTATGTATTATGTACTATATTCTTAGAATAAAGTAAGCTAGAGAAAAGAAAATATTATTAAAGAAAATCATAGGGAAGTGAAAATACATTTACCGTACTGTACTGTATTTATCGTACCGTAAGTTTACGTCGTCTGTTTACAAGATGAATCGTATGCCTGCCAGTACCTATATCAATATTGTCGTATATAATAAAAAAAACTGTAGATCAGGGGGCTTCAACGCATGGCCCGCGGAGATTTTTGGCGTGGTCCGCCGGCCATTTTGAAAAAATAACTACTTAACATTAAAACGCGATTGAATAAAAATAATTTCAATGAAGCCAGCGGGCCACTAAGCTATACTGCGTATTTAGAATTGTAAGATGCTTTCCAGATTCACAAGGAACACTGTGCATTTGAAACTTTACATAAAATCCTATAAAAATAAATATCAAATAGACATGCTTCTTCAGCCATCTACCAGCACCAAGCGGTACTCAAGAACTGGTACTAACGTCGCAGGTAGATGGCTGAAGCAGTAGTTCGTTCGGGTGCGCTGTCTAGTGCCTTCCAAATACATCTCGAAGGTTCTCGATACTTCGTTATTTTCATATAAATACAAGAGGATCTCATCCACAGTCAGTCAGTCGTGATATTCGTGTATAAGCGCACGCAGGTTCATCGCTTCAGCCATAGTCTGCTGTTCTTTTATATTGTCAGACTTTTTTCATTCGTGTGAGACATATTCAGTGGATAATAACCGTTAGACACCCATTTTGGATCATTGTTTGGGTTTTCCTTCCATTACTATGGCGTCTACGAGTAAAAAGCGTAAATCAAGTGATTCTTGTCGGGTTTTTAATGAAAGGTGGACCAATTTGTACTTTTTTGTGCCGATCGACGATAAGCCAGTGTGTTTAATTTCTTGTGAGTCAGTGTCAGTATCAAAAGAATACAATATAAGACACTATGAGACAAAGCATGCGTCCAATTTCGATCACCTTCAAGGGCTGCTTCGTGTGGACAACGTGAACAGTCTCCAAACTGATTTAAATGCCAACAGGATACATTTAAAGGCAGAGAGAAAAGAGAGCGAAGCGTGAGGTATGTAATAGCTAAAAAATTGCTAAAAAAATTAAAAGCCTTCTTGGACGGCGAGTTTGTGAAAGAGTGTCTCATATTCTGTGCCCAAATAATAAGGAAGTGTTTAAAAACCGAGTTGTTCTGGGATAACTGTAGCACGACGTGTCGAATAACTTGTCAATGACGTTGAAGGAACTTTTAAAAAACGGTCGTCCGAATTTACTTCATATTCACTTGCTTTAGATGAGAGGACAGATGTGAAGGATATAGCAGAACGGGCTATCTTTGTTCGTGGCATTAATCAACAATTCACTGTGACAGAAGAACTGCTGGCGCTCGTACCTATGGAGGGAACGACAAAAGGCACTGATATTCTTGAAGTCGCCAAGAAAACACTCCAGCGTTTCGACCTCAGCTTAACCAACCTCGAGGGTGTGGTAACTGATAGTGCCTCTGCTATGGTGGGAAAGAACGAAGGGTTTGTTGCGCAGCTACGGAAGGAACCGGAACTAGAAGGAAAAGATTTCGTCCATTACCACTGTTTAATCCACCAGGAGAATTTGTGCGCAAAAACTGTTGGATTTGAGAATGTCATGAAAGTTATTGTGACTTTCAACGTTATTAGGGCATGAGAATTGAATCATCGTCAATTCCAAGAGTTTTTGACCCAAGAGTGCGAAGCGAATCACGGTGATGTGGTTTATTATAGTGATGTGCGTTGGTTGAGCAGAGGGAAGGTTCTTAAAAGAGTCTTTGACTTAAGGAGCAAAATACAGCGGTTCATGCAAACCAAGAGGAAGCCGATTGCGGAATTCAAAGATCCGAAGTGAATGACAGACTTTGCCTTTGTGATCAACATCTCGTTGCATATGAACGACCTAAATACGCGGCTACAATCCAAAGATTAACTGGTGTACTCTCTGTTTGATCACATCAAAGCTTTTGTGGCGAAGCTCGAACTTTGGGAGGCACACCTTGCAAAAAAAAGACTTAACTCAATTTCGGCTTCTCGCTGAGTCCAACTGTTCGTCTCTTGATGAATGCGCTACTAAATTAGCCTTGTTGCGAAGTGAGTTAGAAGAGAGATTTAGTGATTTTCGTAATCAGCAGTCTTCTTTAGATTTATTTTCAATGCCATTCAGTGTCAATGCTTCCGAAATGCCAGGCTCAGTACAAATGGAGCTTCTTGAACAGCAAAAAAACTCTACTTTGAGAGAAAAATTATTCAATGTGCCCTTGCGTATATTTTATAAAGGGTACATTTCTGAGGACGCATTCCCTAATCTTCGCCGGCATGCTTTGAAGATGTGCGCTTTGTTAGAAAGCACATACTTATGTAAGCAGTTCTTCTCCAGAATGAAGCAAGTGAAGTCCAAGACAAGAACTCAGATTATGGACCAACATCTCGAGAATACTATGCGCGTAGCGACTTCCAACATTAATGCCAACATCGACAAGATGATCAAGGAAACACATTGCCAAGTTGCCAATTGACACTGTAAAAAATGAATGTTTTCTTCATTAAATTATCTTTTTTCAAGTATTGATTGTATTTACTTATCATGAACCCGACTCCTACGTACGCTCTTAAAGCTGAGTTTGTTTATTTTTATCGGATTTTATGTAAAGTATCAAATGCACAGCGTTCCTGTGAATCTGGAAAGCATTTTGCAATTCTAAATACGCCAGTATAGCATAGTGGCCCTCTGACTTCATTGAAATTTTTAATGCGGCCCTCACTGTCTGAAAGTTTGAAGACCACTGCTGTAGATGTTATACGTATTACTAACACTGGACATCAAAAAGGAAAAGATAGTGTGAAAAAGAAATTCGTATTTATTTACAGGTATAACGATTCATGCATGATAACGAAGAAGCAGCAATAGGATTTATGGTAGCCTAGTGTAATCAATACGATTGCTTCGCAGTAGCCTAGCCTACACATTAATGAGTGAAATATATGTTAATTAATTAATTAAAATAAGTAGTAACTGCTGTTATTTCATGCATTTATAATTTAATACTGAATCTTTAAGTTTGTTTACGTTTCTACTGCGAATGGCCATGTACGGTCTGTAAGTGTTTGCGTGCGTACGTTTTGATAAATTTTAACTTTTTTATAATAGATTTGTATATATTCTATGATAATAAATGATAAAATCGACTAGTATCTACATTTATTTTATGCATTCGTTGCATACCTAATTTTTTATTTAAGCTACAAGGTTCGTCTGGAGTTTTTTCAAATTGTCGAAATCTGTAGAAAAAAAAAATGTCCAATATATTAATTGAAAAAAAAACGACCGTATAAGTGGAACCGCACAGTTCAAACTCGCATTCTTCAAGGGTCAACTCTATACGACATTTCCTAATTGCTTACTAAAGCAACCACGGATTCGAGGAAAGAAGTTGCAAACATTTATACACTAGTCCACGAGGAGACTAACTAGATATTTCGTAAATGTTCTTAAGACTAAACACAATTTTTTCCTCTAAGCACTTCTGGTCTTTAATTATCAGCGTAGTAGTTTCACATCGAGCGTTAAAAATCATCTTCCACCTAAACACACTCCCAGACTCCAGTAACAATGGTTTGAAACCACATCTGGTTGAATAGGGGACGGAATCTGTTAATTTAACCGAACTGGTCAGATTGTTACAAGTTATATAATTAAAAGAAATCGAGTGCATCTCAAAGCGTGGACGTTTTTGATAAATATTGTGCTAACAGTTAAAATTAAGCTATTGATGAACTAAATATATAGTGACGTTCTGGATCGCATTTCATGCCGTCTCTTTATGAATAATAAATGAAGAATAATTGCAGTTTAAGGACATTGTTTTAAACACTGATAGGTTTTGGTTGATCCTTAATTGTTTACCAATTATACTTTAGGAATATTCGCTAAATGGTTGTAAAATATTTAGCTTTTGTTGTTGAATGTTTGTGATTCTCTTGTAAGGAATGTCGTTTCGGAAAAATATTTGACAACAAAAGTACTTGACATGTTTCAATCTTTATCGTTGAATTTATTGAAAATTATTGATTACTCAAATGAACCAGCACCGTTTTGTCTTGTTTACCACTTTTGTTATGCTTGATCTAATTCTTGCTTCCGGTAATAAAAGTAATTTTGTTCATCTATAAATCTTCAGAACATTGAAAATTTCTTTGTTTATTGGCCCATCCATCAAAGGAAAAGTAGCGAGCTGTGTTTTTCCTTATGTAACAACACGAGAAACACCCCGAGGGAGTTAACAATTTATTTTCCTCCTCTTCTGATCTACATAAATTACGATACAAGAAAATATACTCTAAAAGAACACAAGTTTATTAGAAATATGAACCAATCACATCGCATTGTAAGAAACTAGAATCCTATTAAATAGTGAAAGGCATTAAACGTTCAAATTAATGGAAAATAAACTCAACCCTCAAGCATTTCAAAGTAAACCTTCACCAATTCATTGGTGAAGGTTTACTTTGAAATGCTTTAAAATTGAAGTGACTGTCAAAGAAAACTAGCTGACTTTCGTAACACAACAAAACGGATAAAATGGAATTCATTTGTTTGTATTTCTTCAGAGTTTCAATAATAAGACAAACTGCACGCACAGTTTTAATCAGAAGAAGCCCCATGTAGGTAATCTCCCCGTTTCTTATTCTGTCATATAAAAATAAAGAAAAATCAAAGCTCTCTTTGGAACCATCGTTCGAAGAATTTAGTTGAAAACTGTGAGAGGCCGATATCCTTTCTTAGAACAATTGCTCTGAGACCGTTAGTACAACAAATGACAGTCCGAATCCCCCAGATTAAACACATCACTAACACAAACCTGCTATTGGTGGGAAGAAAAGCAAACACTCGGAGTAGAAAATAAAAAGAAATTAAAAAAAAAAAAAGATTTTATGGAAGAAAATCAGCAATGTACCAAGAGTATAGCAACTTCTCTAAGAATATACCCCCGGGATTTTCCGTGTTGTTATTATCTTCAGAGTAAAGAGTTGTAATAGTAGAGACACACAAGTCATAGTTCTTTTTAAAGTGGAAATAAAAGTAACATCACTTGGGATCTCTAGTCCCTTATCAATAACTGTGATGAAAGTACTACTCGAAATCTTTGATAGTTTCTTTTTTTATTTATTGATCAATAAAATATATTTGTATTTGGGTTGTGTATTTGTTTTCTACTTATGTATGTAAGAAAACTATTGTGACAACAAATATACGAGGGATGAAGAATTTTTTATAGCATTCCCTCTCATGTTAGGTTGGGAAACTATAGGAGATTAAAGATTGGCTTGTCAAACATGACGTAAAACCAGAACTTTGCTGGGTTCACGGATATTTTATGCTACTCTAGTCTCTCTTATACAATGCTTTAGGGATGAATAAAAAGGAGATGATTTTTTCTAGTGGGAGTGGAAAACAATGCAGTGTCTGTAGCATGTATGATTATCTACATACACGAGTGTTGCTGGATTCTGGGTTAGTTGCCAAACGGTATAGACAGCTCTAGAAAATGTGTGTTTGTATCATAGAGTTGACAATTAGCACTTTATTTTTCCAAAGACCAGCAAAATATGCTGTAAAAGTGATGTAGAATCCACGTATTTCAGAAAATCTAAGCAGTGCTACCGTATAGCAATAATTCATGTACATTGCGAATGACTGCATTTAGTTTTGCTTGCTAATTATTTGCTTTTTTGACACGTTATTTGCATTGTTAAGAAGCGTCGTTCTCTGCGATGAAAAAATGCACCTTTGCACACTTGAACATCATACTGTAATTGGTTATTGCAGTACTGTTCGTTTTCCTTAAGGCAATCTTTTAGAATTTGGAGAAGTGGGAGTACTGATGTCTACTTGAGAGTTCAGTATGGCTTAGCGTTGGTTGCTATGGACACTAATCCGTAACTGTCTATTGGTGGAAGATGAAAGGTCTTGGACTAGCTTAGTATGAGTTGAACACAATAGTGATATAACAGGAATTTAAAATGAAATGTTGGTTGTTCGTGCGGAGAATGAAATCTTGACTTATCATAATAACGCTAAAGCTACACGTATGAAAACCATATCCATTAGTATTCAGATTCACGCTTTTTTTTTTTTTAAAGAAAAGCTGAGAGAAGAAGTCGAGAGGCTTCATTGCATCAGAAGGATCTAATGCAATGAAAATATTCGTGTATTTGTTTTTCTAATTAACAAAATTATAGTTTGAATACATAAGGAGATCAGTGGTATATAGGTGTAGCGATAGAGAACTTTTTAATAATTTAAGGCTAACGTTACTGAATGCAATCCTGGCATTAGTATTCATTCAGAACTATGTAGTATATTTACAACTTCTTCGGAGGTTTCACACACAAATAAACTCTGAAAAAATGCTCATTGTTTGTGCTATGTATTCCTTGAACATTCAATAAACCCAGTCCTATGAAGATAATGCAGGAGTTATAATAAAATGTCATTCTATGAATAAGTATTTGCGTTTCAAGTTAACATCATCATCGTCAGTGGTTCTTGGAAGGTCGTGGGCCATTAAATGACATTTAGAAAGACGGATGATAAAGATAAGGGGTGATCCACTGATGATAAGGAGTTAGCCCAATATGTATTAAATATTCTGTTGCCTGTAAATTCCTTGTGTTCCAGTGGCAGGTTTGCCTCGTTGTGGGACGAAAATCTCGACTTTCTGTCCAAGAATACTCACACAGTAGAATGGAAATCTTTAGAAAAAACTGGATAAAAATATAAATCATAGTTGAACCAAGTTACATTTCCCTATGAAAAGAGAAATGCCTCAGAAACAATTTCAACAAAATATTTTTCCACCAGAGATCCCATACTTCATTTAGAATTATTTTGTTTTCGAAGATCCATAACCTCATTTATCTTTTAAATAAGGGTAATTCTATTTCAAATGCATTCAAGTACGAACTTCCTTTCTATGGTATGTTTATAATATGTAATACAATGCAAGGCAAATATGCATTCTTCATTGATGCATTATTATTACACGACACCTCCAGGGAGTCCGTAGACTCATCGAGGGAGGGCACCTACTCTACAACTCTCCGTCTCTACCACTCAATCCATCAGCTACAACTAACCGCAACTATACCATCTACCCCCCCCACCACCACCACTAATAATAATTTCACAGACAATCACAAACATCCATACCCACGGCGGGATTCGAACCCTCAGCCTTTTGGCTGAGGAGCGGATACGCTAACCACTCGTCCAACAGGCCGGCCTTTAACACATTTCGGCGAACTGTCGTTGCAGAGTAGTATTGGACTTTCTTTCATTCTGTATTTAAAAATTACATAATTTTTTAATAATTTAATAATACAGACTTTGTATTATTAAATAATCAGTTTAATATACGCAAACGTGGAACGAAAAAAAAACTTACCTATGTTTATATTAGCGGATAACATTTGATCGAATATTTCTATTTCAAATTAATAAATTGAATTTGTCTGAATTTATATACGTTTAAATTGACTAAGTTAATATTCACCATATAATTAGTTATATGTTTAAATAAAATGAGTAAATCTATTTCGATTTTAATAATTTATTTTTATACCTCATTCAATTTCTGTTATAAAACTGTGCTATTCCTGTCTCAATTCCTACAGCTTTACGACTACAACTGATTTATTTGAACGAAGCTAAATAAATTTCTAAAATATTTCAGGAATATTATAAATCTATGCGCTTTTGTTAAATTGACGTACATGAAAATCTAGAATGAAATAGAAAAGAAGCCCTGGAGGCCACAAAAATATATTGTAAAAGATGTTTGAAAAATTGTCGTCTCTGTTCCTCATTGTTGGCGGATTATTTTAGTTGCTACTGGAAGATCAATAAAAAAATTTGCATTCTGTTGATCACGTAAAATAGAATAGTCATCCTTCTAGATGAGATTTTTCATTCCTTTTCTTGCGAACCGCGTTTTGAAAGAACAGGTTTAAAGTCAAAAAATGAAAAATGGGCCGACTTTTTTTAATTTCATTTCCGTATTACAGTCTTGTATCAGATAAATGAAGAAGAGACATTCATCTGTTTTTCTATCCTATTATATTGCATGTTATACGCCTCTATTGTATGTTATACGCCTAAATACTCTATATAATACGCCTCTATATAATTATAAATATGTCAAATTTATCCCGAACACCCTGTATATATATATATATATATATATATATATATATATATATACAGGGTGTTCGGGATAAATTTGACATATTTATAATTAATTATATTTTTCCGTAAGTTACATGTATTAACACACACTTCTCTTCATTTAAAAGTTTGGACCCTTCTTCATTCATATACAAGATGTCAGAAAGGATGGATAGCTGGAACCCACCTGAATCATGGAAGAGAATAACTTGTATCATGATGATTCGTGCCCGCCATCAAAATAAGGATATTACGACTGCTGCCCAATGCTCCCTGAATACAGTAAAAACAATCAGGCATGAACTAGAGACTTGCAATGGTGACTACGAGGATGTAGCAAGAAGAAAGATCCCTAGCAGACGATCTGATTGCGTTCGTACAGCAGAATTCCTCGCAAATCTGCAGGAACAGGTGTTGAAGAACCCTGGCATTGGAATTCGGGCTTTGTTCGTGGAGTTGCTAACTGTAGTCAAGCCCTGGATAACAAGGGTAGCCAATGGTAGGCCGTATGTATGGCAGCAGGATTCGGCCCCTTGCCACACCTCTGGGAAAAGTCAAAAATGGTTGTCTGAAAATTTCTACGACTTCACCAGTCCAAATGTTTGGCCTCCAAACTCCCCAGACCTTAACCCCATGGATTATTTTGTATGGGGCGCAGTTGAAAAAGACACCAATCGCACTTCCAGTAATACAAAAGCCCAGTTAATGGATAAAATTAAAACAGTTTTTGCGGCCCTTCCCAGAGAGACTGTAGCATCAGCTTGTTCGAGGTTCCGAAGCAGAATTGAAGCTGTGATCGATGCTAATGGTGGTTATTTTGAGTAAATCTTGTTGATAGTATTGTAATTAACTCTGCCTGTAATGTTTTTTTGTCAATTCATTAAATTTAATAGATACAAAGAAGATTTTCTTTTTCCTTACGAAACTGTCAAATTTATCCCGAACACCCTGTATATATATATATATATATATATATATATATATATATATATATACCGAGATTTAAGTAAAAAGGTTTTAATATAAAAACACGACTAGTTTCGGCCTGTAACAGCCTTCATCAGGTGACATTATGAAAGAAAGAAAAAAGAAAATACACTAAACACTGAAGGTTAAAAGACTATGAACAACATAGAGAGTCTCTATACATAATTAGCATGAAAACGTTGTAGTTGTATTTGAAGCTGTTCTTTCGTTTGTTGCATTGTTGGGAGAGTGCGTGCTTGCAGCATCACGTGAACGCCAGTACATGATTACAGCTGAATGACTATCTGGGAGGTTGTAGCTTAAGTTGTTATTTAGATGAACAGGATTGAAGATGATTTCTCTAGATTCCGCAATTTTTCTCTCTACTTCGTCACTGCAACGGAAGATGTTAGTAGATTTTTCCCAGCAGACTTTGTGACTTTGGTTTTCATCATTAGGATTAGCCGAGAAAAGGATATGACTTTAATTAAGAGGGATATGTGAAATCCTGTTTTATTTTATAGCCGGGTACGAAATCCATCGACACCCAAAGAGTTTCATTGCTGAAAAAACTATCGGCGGAACCAAGTGTAAATGATCACTTGAATAGTACAACAACAGGGTGGGTCTTGCTCCACCTTTGCATGGAGTTGCCCTAGTGTTGTACTATCCAAGTGATCATTTACACTTGGTTCCGCCGATAGTTTTTTCGGCGGAAACCGAGTTTCGTACCCGGCTATAAAATAAAACGGGATTTAACATCTCCTTCTTAATTAACAAATTCGCCGGTAAAATAGCCTTTCGTGCTTATTATCTTTGTAGGATATGACTTGATAATGCACTGGCTCGCTGTCTCTTGTAAGTAATGTCCCTCATGTGTTCTTCCATACGCAATTCGACAGATTTGTCTGTCTGCCCAAAATAAGGAATATCACAATAACACAATATTTTATATACACCAGGGTATTTGAGTTGATGATGTCTAGGTTTTGGGTGGCTTATTAAGAAACGGATCTTTGACACTCTTAGGACTTTTGCTATTTATGTGAAACTGTACTTATGTAAGGAATACATATATTGCCCTTGAATCTATTTGTTTCTTCTGAGTAATGTCTAGGAGGATTAAGAAGGAATTTTTCAATGATTCTCTTGGAATATCCATTAACTTCAAAAGAAGTTTTCAGATGGTTTATTTCTGTAAGAAGTTCATTTGGGTCATCCAGAAGAGAACGGACTCTATGTCCCAAGGTGGAAATTATTCCAAGGTTATGAGGAGGGAAGTGATGAGACTGACTATTCAGATATCTGTTGGTATGTGTGGGCGTTCTATATATATCGATATTTTGAGTTTACCAGAAGAGTGAATCAGTTTGACATCAAGAAAAGGCAAGGAATTATCCGTTTCAAGCTCGGCAGTAAACTTAATACCTTAATACTGATGAAGGCTGTAACAGGCCGAAACTAGTCGTGTTTTTATATTAAAACCTTTTTACTTAAATCTCGGTTCTAGTCATTCAATTCTTCATAAATATATATATATATATATATACTAGGGGGCACCCCCCCCCCAGAGTACCGGGCTGGTAAGCCGGTAAAACAAAAAACGTGACATAAAAACGTTTCAAATTTAGGCTTATCTTTATATATATATATATATATATATATATATATATATATATAGAGAGAGAGAGAGAGAGAGAGAGAGAGAGAGAGAGAAATCCATTGTGTTCACTAGCTACTAGAAAATACCATAAGTCTCTTGAAGTATCTTAGGGTAACAAGAATAAAAAGATGTCTATCCTCACAACTTATGAAAACAAACAGAGGTCCCGAAAATCTATTTCAGACATCTGCTTGCTTATAAGAGAGCAAAGAAAGACATCAAGACAGAGATTATTGTTGTGAAATAGGGAGAAAATGAAAATATTTCAAGAAGAAATCCTTGATCATTGAAAGAATGTTCACTTTATTTTATTTTTATTATTAATTATATATTTATACATAGAATATTCGTTTTAAATACAAAGTGTCATGCTTCAAGTTAATATAATTATGTAAGATAAGCATAGATAGAAGCGAATGCAGGTTTTGTTTTGTTAGCTCCTTTCACACTTCGTTATCTATTCTTGTTTTAACGGATCATTTAGCAAATGTATCTGCAACATCTGTTTTTAATCTGTGTGCTGTCTATTGAATTGCAATTTGAGCATTATCTTTGATGTATGCATGACGGCGATGTGTTGTGGTTAATGCAAGATTTGAATGTCCGAGTTACATCGAACTTAATGTCTTGTAAAGCTAATGAGCTACAACAATTTACAGTATGTAAAATATCTTTCTGTTCGGTGGCTAATAAATTATTAAGTGTTTACTACAGAGAGAAAGAGACTGGAAAATCACATCTGCAATAATTTGTTTATAAAACTCTGTTGAATGGAATTAAACAAGGTTTAGTGGATGTTTCAAACAACATTTGTACATGATAATCGAATATTGAAATACATTAATGAGAGACTAGTGGAAACACTCTTTTAGAAAAATATCTCTGGATGTAAACATTTCTAGTTAATATCTACAAAATTTCTATTGATATGAACTTAACTTCATAATGGAACTTAACTTCAGAATATGAACTTAACTTCCTAATGGAAACTTCAACAATTGCAAGCACATTAACAATAATAATAATATTTTTGAGAACGAATGTATTGCACACAATAATATATTATAATCTATAGATAGTTTTTGTGTTTTATTGCGAAACAGTTATTATCAATATATGACATATTCGTCTGTTGCCAGAGTACTTGATGGTCAGTAATGGTTGTGTGGAATTCCAGGCCTGATTTATTCTCTCTTCTTTTTTCGACGTCTTTTACATGTTCTGACATGTGGAGTTCCCCCTATCTTCCCGTCTGGCCTATATAGCAAATTCCACAAGAGCAATGAATCTCATAGACGCCTGGTTTTTTTCATGGGGAGGTGTGGCGGTTTGGTGAATGTAGGAACTTGATATTTTTTGTAAAGCTAAAAAAGTCACGTTTATGTTGAACTCGCGGACCAACATAGCCACTTTGTCCATGACATTTTTGATGTACGGCATCGGGATTACATATTTGAAATCTTGTTTAAGTAAAGGAGTTGCAGGAACTATATTAAGAATTTTTTTTATCGTCTTGGGTTCAAAACCATTAAGTGCGAGATTCTGTGCCAGGTAGTGTAATTCTTCATTCCTTTTAATTGGTGTGCTAGATATATTGTATGCACTGTCTCAAAAAGTTTTAATTATGCCTATTTTTTTGCAATGGATGGTGGTGTAAAGCAGCATTTAAAAATCTTCCCGTCGTGGTAGGTTTTCTGTATACGGAAAAGGATAACTTTTTTTCCTCTTCGTTTACATCGACAAGATATGAAGGAAAGGTAATTGTTTTTTTCTGTTGTAGTTCAATAGTGAATTTTATATTGGGATGCCAGTTGTTTAGATAATCTTCGAAAACAATCAGCTCATCTACCGTTCCCCCACCAAATGACGAAAATATCATCGACCTAACGTAGCCAAACTTTTGGTCTTTTCTGATAGGTTTTTAATGTACGTTTTTCGAAATTTTCCATAAACTGGCTGGCTAGAGCTGGAGAAAGGGAGGGAACCCATGGCAAGTCCTTTTTGTTCCCAATATCTGTCTTGAAAAATGAAAAAGATGTTTTCCGTGCAGTGTGTGAATAGTCCTGCAGTGTCCGGTGAGAAATGGTTTCGAATTAGATCGACTGTGTCATTTCTGTATACATTGGTGAAGAGACTGACTATATCGAAACTTGGTAAGATATCTGAAGGTTCGCTGTTTATATATTTTACTTTTTGTAATGAAATGCACACTGTTCTTTACAAATTATTCTGTTTTTCCTATGTGTGGGGTTATCATGTTTGTCAGATATTTCACTAAGTTTGAGGTCGGAAAATCTCTTCCATCTACAATTGGCCGTAGCGGAATATCTTTTTCGTCAATTTTTGGTGCTCCATAAATTCTTGGGACCAATGGATGTTTTGAGGATAAAGATGTTTTTAATTCTTCTGGCCAATTAGGTAACTTTTTGATCAACTCATTGGTTTTATTATACGCAAGCCATGTACGACTCCTGTCTAAGGAAGAATAGGTATTGGAATCTTCTAGTAGGTTGTTCATTTTTCTTGCTTATTCGTCTGAATTCATAACTACTGTTGCATTTCCTTTATCTGCCTTGATTATTACTGTTTTGTCTCGTCTTAATTCTTTAAGAGCTATGGATGATTCCGATTTAGGTACGTTTCTACGTGGTACTTTACATTTTGATAATAAGGCTGAAGTTTGTATGCGGATGAGATCTGCTGAATCTCTAGGAAGATTGCGGATTCCTTTTTGAATTTGCGCTATGATGTCTACTTTTGGAATATTCTGTGGAGATAAGGCAAGGTCAAAACCTTTCATTAGGAGATTTCCCCCTCCCCGTTTTTTGACTGGACTTTGGAAGAAATCACCACTTTAGACTGATCTAGATGTTTTTCTTTTTCTTGTTGAAGCAAGTTAAACATTTTTTATTAAATTATATTTCTTATGATTCGCAATCGCTGTAGCTTTGTTGGATGTATTTCTATCAATGTTATGCCATAGGTCGTACGGTAGGAATGTAGTCTATTCATTATGTACAGTAAACGTATTTTGATCAATCTTTGCAAGCTCTGATCTAGTGGCTGCAATTTTTTTTTTTTTTTTTTGTAGATTCTATTTGCTTCAGCTGAATAGGATGCATGTTTAATTCTAACGAACATAGGTACAATATCACCAGGGATAATGTAAAACTTTTATGTATCATTATTTGATGATACATAAAAGTTTTATATTACCAATGATGACGTAAGCCTTACGAAGCACGAAATTTGTCGGATTTTTTAATTGTTTATTTTTAACAAACTCTTTATATTACTGTGGTATCAATACCGAAAACTACCTACTGAACTGCTTAACCACAGAAACCTACGTCTAAATTATAATCTATGTTACGAACATTTAAAAATTATATAATAATATTAAATTTTACGTCTTAAATATGAGTAAATGTATGCTGAGTACATAAACATTTTACAATAATAAATGTTAATAAATTTATATGTACAGCATCATCGTTAAATGCGGAAACATTCCAATAAGGTTAGAGAGATGTTTATTATCAGTATTACCCGAAAGTTATTAATGCATAATAGATGTAACATAATTCATGATATAGTACCATTATTATAGTAAGAATCAAAGCGTCGTTATGGAGCTTATTTGTTTGAACATGGCAACTAGATGACAATTTATGATCACTTAATCATATTGCCAACTTTTATAGCATTTTCGTCTGTCTATAGTTTCTGTATAAACATTCCACAGGGTATTCTTAGAGACTCTCTAGGTTAACTGTGCATTTCATATACATACTGTGCATACAGTGGTTTCTTAATACTTGGTGATAGGTGCTATTATAGACGCAGGAATTAAAATAAAGAGAATTATTGACATTTATCATTTGCCATTCGCACAATTCCTTCTCTCGGATTATCCATTTTATGTATTTTCTATTTAACTTTTGTTTCATATACGGACATGCCTTAAACAATATAAGTATAGCACTGTGTAAATGGCGTTTGTATCCACAGCGCTAGACGTCTCGAAGAAAAGCGCTCTAAGTTCCATTCTGGTTAATAACTAGAGTAACGTTTTCTAAGCGTTACTTCGATTGGTTTACGAATTTGCAGATGTCTAACAACACAGGCAAGTAGGAATTTTTCTCTCTGAAACTCTGGGTTTTGATGCTGCAACTCAAGAAAATTGATTGGACAATTCAGTATTTCAGACACTAATATATATACTGTTAAAGTTACTGACTACGAGACGACAGACTCTCCTTCCACATCCTCCTTCCAGATGCCTATTAAAATCATTATTATTCTTAGGCCACCTGTTTGTGATTGCAAAGGACAGAGATTTGCTTTCAACCAGTTTTAAAAAGTTATCTACGACTAAACAGCATCACATACTTCCTTTGGGAAATAAAAGGCATTAGAACAGTTAGTCCTTATAGTCCTTATAAGGACTGGCTTAAAGGGGCGAAGCAAGAATGCTTTTCATCTTCCCCGTTATCTGTAGAGGACAATGTAGGGATAAGGCGTTATTGAGCTATTAAAGCTCTGATCATGGCAGGAGGGTAACAGCAATAGCCGAGCCTCAGTTAGAACTTAATTGGCTACAGCATTGTCATCAATTACTCCCAATTAGCAGTTACAGAGAATTAATATTTATAAAGATTTGTATATCAGAATTCTGATGTTGGTTGTGTCTCAAATTCGCAGTACTTTCTCTGAGATAGTTCTTAATTTCTTTTGAAGTAATGAGTATAGAAAAAATTACTGTTGTGACCGTACTATTACGTACATAAACATTTTTCTCCTACATTGTTATCTCCTCATTAGGAAATCATTGTCTTTTCAATAGATGACGAGTGAAGCTCTGGGTAAAAGCACACCGAACTATGTGCTTTTACTCTGTCGACGTGAAGGAAGTGGTTGGGGAACTGCGTTGAAAACTGACTCATATCTTCTAATGATTGTCCTACTTCTATCTGAAGGTTGGTATGGACTATAATCAGCGTTAGCTTCCTTTAATTTACATACTTAATTATCTGACCTTTTATGGAAAGTGCATGAATCTTTTCCCTGGAATATGAGCGGTTCTGCTCAGTGGTAGGATGAGCTGGCCACGAGTGGAACCACCGCTGAGTTGGACAATCTTTCGGGAACTCGTAGGGGATGATCGGGGAATCACCTAAGGGATGCTTTACTCATACAGTGTCTGGTCTTTGAGGAGAACTAACCAGTTCGAAACATAACAGTTGTCAGATCAGTGAAACTTTATCAAAAGGACCAATAGAAGGTGAATATATATAGACGCTTGGGAAACGCTTATGTCTTCTATGTGGTCCGCGCTAAGGCAACTCGTGAATGCTGGTGAGTGTACTCCCGAAGCTCTCTAGTTAGCTATTTTTACGAAACTTTCATATTTTCTACGTTCGGCTTTGAAATAATGCTGAATTTAATATTCACTTTACTTATATAAATTTGCATCGCCGAAGAAAGCCTTTTGGTTCTTTATTTTAGTAAAAACTTCTTTAAAATTTCTTGTTTTTGATTAAAATTAAATTTTCAAAATTAAAATAAATTATATTTTTGAGTTTTCTTAGTCGTTTGCTGTTGAAGAGAAACGTTTGAGCTCCACCAACTTTAGAAGCTGAATATTTAATAATTACAATTCTATATGTAATTTGGTTAGTTGTTCTTAATTTCTGTTCTTCATTACAAGAAATAATATATAATTTCATATACATTATTTCTACAAGTTGGTTAGACATGCATTGGTACATTTTAATTCGCATTCTTTCTTCTTTAAAATATAATTAATAAAAAACATTAATCAGTGTTAAATTGTTTCCCATGTGACAGAAATACGCCACGCTTGAAGTATTAGTTGTTAGTAAAGCCTAGGTGAATTATTATTTAGAGATAAAGCCAGCATAAACAGGCGAACTAATATCCCAGAAGAGGAAATGCATTCTCGCTATAGATAGATAATTAGCAGCTCGTCTCTGTAATATCAACATACTTGGATAATAACCTTTGGATATTGATAGAAAGGTTATGCTTCTAATTGTTAGATACTTCTAGGCGATTGCTTGATTAGTTCCGGTCCACTCGACATCCCACTTTAGCTAAACTAAATAATGTATATTATTTAGGTGCCGATAGTGATGTTTAGGTAGCGAATGTATCAGAGACACACAGATGGACCGGAACTCGAGTTCAAATGACACCTAAAATTAACTTCCCTCTTTAGTCACTATTTGAAATATTATACAACATTCACGTATGTGCTACAAGAAGGAAGAAATTTTCAGTGTAATATATGCTATATATTTATACCAAAGGAAACAATATTAAATGAACAGCAGAGCTAAATTTATAGTGTGTTATTAATTGAATGTATGCAAGTTGCACTTGATTTAATGTACTGTTCTGTTTGGTAGATTTATAGTCCCAATTTGTTACTTCACACAGCATAACATGCCTAAAGTTTATAATAAAATATTACCAGAAGTGCTGATGGTATTTAACAGATAGTATTCAGCCTCAGAGAAACGTTTCCTTGTTACACAGCATATATTGTTTCATGTTTCGCCATCGTCTGCACCCACTACGCCATTTTCATTGCTATAATTTAGAGACACCTAGTGGCAGAACTATGAAGCTGCACACCAAGTTGTAGGAAAGAGAATGTAATGAATGATATAGATAAGCTCTGATTGCGAAGATGAATTCTTTAAAAGATAATAATTTAAAAAACACTATGTTTTTTGTAAAGACAATTTACAAATTATGATATTTACTTTATAAAATTATAATCTGAAATTTTAGTTTGTTTATTCTCTTAAAAACGGAAATTAAAGCTATTCATTTCTTACTGAATAAATACCAGAGGCACGTTGTTCGTGGTTTACTTTGTACACTGAGACACAAAGTATACCGTAGTCACTTCTCATTCCTTTGACACCAAGTCGCTTGGAAAAACACCTGGTTAATACATTAGAGAGGAGTTAAAAATGGTAAAAAAAAGTCTAGATAAATCACATTTTAACTAAATAAAAAATGTACATCATTAGTACAGCTCATAGCTTAATTTCCAGTCTATTAGTCTGTAAAACTCATCTTCAATGCTACATTTATCAACATTAAAAATGACGACTGATAACCCGTAAAGCATAAACAAGAAACGATTTCTCATTCCAACATTAAAAGTAAACACAGAAATGAATTATAAAGGATCTAATGAACTACGCAAATTACACCCTTTTAAATTTTAGCACAGCTTTACTAATTTTTGTTTGTGCAAATCTGTGAGTATTACGGCAATATTTAAAAAAGATCATATTAGGACAGCGTAACTGTACGTGATCTTGTTGTAAGTTGATTATCGAAGAATGCGTTTGCATTGTTTCCTCATGCTACTCAGACACGGTATCATATGAGTGTCATACAACAACACCATCAGTTGTGGCACGTCAGGATGACTACAAATATCATCACACTTTAGAGAAATCTGTCGTCGTCCGATTTCAGCATGGTAAGATTCACTGTTCCAGCAGAACCTGAACGGTAGAAGAGAAGACATGAACATGAAAACAAAACATGAAACAAGAAAACATGTTAAGGAAACTGGTTATTTTGGTGTGCCATCTTTTGGTAACGGCGTTGCCAAAAAGGTTTAACATCTAACTATATAATTGTGCCATGCATCTTTCATGATCATCTCTATTACAGAAAAGACAGTACGTCAAAGAAACTCTAGACGGTTTGAATTGGTCTTTCTCTTTCGGGCATTACCACAATAACTCCGTGTCACAGAGATGTCTAACATTGATTTCTCCTTCTGCACTGGATGGCTGCGACTCTGGGCAAATGGGATATGAACCAAAGTACGCTCAAGTGTTATGTACATCCGTGCATGTCACGATGAGTCCATCACATCCCTGTGCCTTGTTACCTTTTACGTGTATATTTCCTGAACGATTATAATAATAGATGTTCTTCATCCTTAGATGTGAGAGTCGCTTATTAGAGGTCTGATGTGGTTTTCACAAAAGACCGCATTCGATACCTATAATCGAGATCCCAGGTTCCATCTGAGATCTAATAATAAGCTCAATCCTTAAACAACAATTAACTCAATCTAATATATTACAGGTTTACAGTTCCTGCGTGCTTTTAAGCTGGATGGCAATGGTATCGCAGGTTTCAGCGATTTTGCAATAACCCTTAAAATATTTGGAAGTGAAGATAGTTTTTAATATGTCTAGTTGCCCGAGTAATGGGCGTACTAGTTCTGCAACTATCAGGCTGCGGTTTGAATCCAGCCGTGGTCATGGAGCTATATTTTATAGCCGAATATACAATTAATGTAGAATGCACCATAGAATAAAAATATACTGCAAATTTGGATAGCGGGTCAAGTTCAAAAAACGTGGTCGATATAAATAAATATGATTTCCATGTTTATTCTTCTTAAAGATGAGAAACAATAATATAAAAATGCATTACTCTTAAAGATTACAATTAAGGATTATTAGCATCCTAGGCTGGAAAATAAACAAAAATGATGAACTCAACGTAGTGATGACTTAACGCAGGGTTACCCAACCTGTGGTCCGCGGACCGGGGGTCCGCGAGTACTTCAAAGCGGGCCGCGGGATATTTTATTTTCATTAAAATTTATCTTATCATGTTGCTCACACCAGTTGTTCACACCTGGCCTAATTGATATGATTATATTCTTGCGAATATCTCCATTATCACAGTATTGTATTGTCATAAATGACACATTTAGTGTTCTAAATTGTAATTTATTACTTCATCTTCATGATATTTTACATAAAATCCAAAATGGAAAAAAATTTTCATTTTGGATTTTATGGGGGTCGCGGTGAATTAATTCGCTACAGGGGGGTCCCCGACATATTAGCATTCATTTTGAAGTCGCGGGGGTCCGCGACTTCAAAATGAATGCTAATTGACATTCGTAGTGTTTTATTCATTTTGTGTAGTGGGTACTGTTAATGTAATTTTAAAGAGGTTTTGGGATGCAGGTAGCTTTTCTCCTGACAGAATAAGAAAATGTGGGCGAAAAAGAAAAACCACACTTACTAGTTGGGAAAAACAAAATGAATGGAAGATTGTTTGCTGTCGACCTAAATAAAGATATTTCAGCTAGAAAGATTAATGTTTCTGACATGACAGTACGTTGAACATTGTTCGAAGCAGGGAGGACTGCCCACAGACCAAAAAAAGAAACAACAGTTGACGAAGGGTATGCAGTAAAAAGAGACTCGAGTGAGCAAAATTGTAAAGATTGAACTGTTGAGAAGTAGAAGAAGGTCATATTCTCAGATTAGAGCCATTTCTTTGTACAAGGAGAGTAAGCACTCTTTATTCGCAAATCAGCGGCTGAGAATTCCCCTTCCCTCTTCAACAAGCATCTAAACACTCAGCTAAATTCTGGGGTTGTTTTACATATGACAGCCCAGGAACATTTGAGCCTGTTTACGGTATGAAAAGTAACCAATACATAAAAATATTGGAGAACAGAGAGTTGTCTCACAGATCCAGAAAGAAAAAGAACTCATCTTCCAACAGACTCTCACTCCATGCCACACTTCAAAAAAAGTGAAAGAGTTCCTCAAAAATCACAACATCCAATTGCTTTGGTGATCAGGTAACTCTCCTGACATTAACCGAACAGGAAACTTGTGGGCCATAGTGATAAAGAGACTTGGAAAATTAAATTGTTATACAAATGGTAACAATCCATTATACAACGATCCAAATTATAAACAATCCATTATAAAAGTATGGTTTCGCGACTCAGAAATAAGAAAAATGTGTTCTACGTTGGTAGAGTCCATGACTAAGCGAATTAATGAACTTATTAGGAAGAGAGAGGAGCACATGTAAATTATTAGGTAAACTTGGAGTTTAATTTTTGTACTTATTTTCTTGCGAAATTACCATTTTTCTTCAACATGTGAGTGTTCGGATTAATTTGTTCGCTACTGTATATATACTAAATGATACAGTATATTGGCAACACGGAAAGTTTCCAGCTGCGCTAATTAGGAGAATTCTAAATTTTGATTTGAAGAATTCCACATTCGTCAACTACTACATTTATCACGAGGTTGCAACGTGTCCTATTCCCGGAACTTAAAATAAAATTCGCTTTATTAATGAAGTAAACCTTGCTGTGAAGAGTCTCTTCAGTAAATTCAAATAGTTCTTTACGTGCGTTTGCTAAATGTAATATAAGATTGGATAATCGCTTGGTTAGTAGCGAAAGATATTTTGAAAGGCTATCATTACATTTTATAAGAAAGTATAATGAATATTTATCTTAGTCCTGTGACTTTTCAATTCTTGTCATCTGAAGATGCCTCTACATGCGAATTTGTTATGCGAACAAGATTTCTGCAGGAAGCAAACCATATTAAAATGTATTAATATTATTACTATGTTATTCCGCTAATTAATAGGTCCGTTCAATTTTTCTCTAGACTTATTCATATACATAACAAAGATAATTTTAGTAAAGTTGCTTTAGAAATATTCATTGAGATGTAGTTAATTAGATAGTAAAGAATTAATCAGATGTAATCAGACGATATCGCCATGTTCATTCCTAGATATGATGCATAACGCAGTCCTTGATTCTCAATGAGATAACCCAATGCAGTCCTTGCAATGGGTTATCTCATTGAGAATCCCAGGAACAGAAGCTTATTTTCTATTACCTAAAATATGCAAACTAATCCAAACTAAGGAGCCACTGAAACGTAAGGAACCATTGAAAAGCTGAATTCAAAGCAATAAAATTGTTTATATATTCTTTCATTTATGAAAGGAAAATTTAAATAAATGGCGAAACTCACAGAGAATATTCTTGCTTTGATTTTACAGATTTTATGAGTATTCCTGAAAATTCAACACTCTACTGAGTTTTCCCATAATGTAATTTCATTGCTGATTCTATCCGGTGCTCAACCAATTATGCTTAGCCTCGAGCAATTATAATTTTCGCCAGTGTGTATGTGCGTGTGTGTGTAATGGAACATAGAGCGATCTACGTCATTCTGAATTACGCTTCAAAACGAGAAACAGTATTCTGCTGTTATTCCAGCACGCTCTGATAATACTCTTTACAAAGAGGTCTAATTTATTGCATACAAAGTCATTCACGTGCAAATATGCCTGCTGCAATGATTGTTATCGACTGATGATTTATTTTGGTTTATTTTGGTTTATTTTATTTATTCATTCATGATAAGCTCTTTATAACTATAAAAACATATTTAATACTACGTATCCGTAGAGAGTGAAACAGGAATTTGGATTTTCTTGAGTTTATATCTTAGCAATCAGAGATGGACTTAGTTTTCCTGGTGAAAGGCCGGTTGTTGATAATTCAACATTGGCTTCGCTGAATGCGCTTCTTTCAGAATCCAAGTGAACGCGGTATTCAAGCGGATACCGCGTTTACTCTTAACGGACAGAAAACATTTTCATCAAGTGATCAACTTCTCAACTATTTATTCCAGTGAGATTAGTTAACTATATTGAAGCATCTTAGTACAAGTGTATTATGTGTGTAAACTGCGAGTCTTTTCTTTCAGGTTTCTCTTTCTTTCAGATGGTCTAAAAATATTCAGACTTACTGAGAGAATTAGCGCTACTACTTCATATGAGACCTGTTACAAAAGCCTCAATGGCAACAGTAGTTCCAAGGCACAGCCTCGATTGCAGAGTGGATCTACGGACCATTCTCTGATATGAAGGTTGCAACTCAAACCTCAACATTCATTTCAGCAAAATATAAAGTGAAAATTGATGATTATATGTAAAATCTATGCGCGTTACTAATTTTTTCGTTATTTGAACAGCCGCTGTTTTACAGAGTCGATGAAAAAAAGTTTGGACTTGGAAGTAAAAGAGTTATGGAGAATGTTAAATTTCCTAGCCACGTGATAAATAATTTTCTTAAAAATTTGGACAACATACGAACTTTCATTGTTACAGTGAATAATGTCCACCATTAATTATCGCTATATATTCATCACGATGGTTGCATACCGGTTTTCAAAAATTTACTTTATTTATTACATGGATTTCGTTTCGTCTATGGTAGATTTGCCTATCTCAAGAGAAAAACCTTTTTCTCTACTTACTTGGATTACACAGTTTGCGTTAAAATTTTAATATGAATTCTACCGCCAAAGAATGTAAATGTAGCATTACACTCCAGAGAGTAGACATAGATATTTTTAGATCGATCCCCTAAATATCAGTTTTAGAAAATGACATCAAATAATGTAGGAGGAATATTGTACAGGAAGTATTGCATCCCATGAGACTATGGCATTATTTCTACAGCATTCCATAGAATTCGACTGAATAAAAAGATTTGGTCTTATTCTACACAAGTTTGCAATGGTTAGAAGATGTGTTCTTTTATCTTCCATAGTGTACACCATTCCATTGTGGATTTTGAAATAGCGAACGAAGCCGAAGACTTTTCTGAGAATGATGAAGTAGAGCAAGAAATACATGGTACATTTATTTGCACAACTAAGGAACTTCCCCACTTCCATTAGCGCCTCATCAATTAGTGCAATACTCATGAGACTATTATGATGTTCTTATATCATAATATCCTAATGATGTCATATATTTTTATGATATTATGATCCCAATTATTCAACTTGCTTCCGTGTTAATATTAGGACACTTGAAATCATTAATGCCATAACATCAGTGTAGGACAATGTTGTTAATTATTTTTTTTTTTTGTATTTTGATAATAATAAAACTAGGCCCGAGACATATGTTTATATGAAATAACCGCTTATATTCTCTCTGACGCTATTATGTTTAGCGTGGATAAGCACTAGTTTACGGGAGACAAATACGTAAACAAACTGAAGTCAAACATTCTCCACCACCGTCAGAGAAAGAATAATGGACTTTTATCTTAACTGATCGCATCTTAACATAGATTCGAACCTATGTCTCTTCAACTACAGGATGCAGTAGTTCTGGAAGAAAAATTTAATAGGATTGTTGCACAATACCGTCAGTGACAGTGTTAATCTAAGTAAGCTTTCGATACCGATTTTTATGCTAAGTATTAGCATTTGCGCAACACGCCCCATGGGCGCTGCCTCAACTCTGTCAGTTCACGCTCATTCCGTGGAGATGGATTAGCAGTTTTCTCACCCCTTTCTAGCATATCCCATACATGTTCAATTGGGTTACAGTCAGGGGAGTTTGGGGCCAAGTCAATGTGGCGAATTCGTTGTCATGTGTCTCCAACCACTCAGTAATTGTACTAGTCCAATGACAAAATGCGTTGTCCTGTTGAAAGACGGCAGTGTGCTCTGGGTAGACATCCTGCAGTTATGGATGGAGATGGCCAGCTAACAGGTCCCCTGTATCGTTCAGCATTCAGTATTTATGGAATGATAACCAACCAACCTAGCGGTTGGCAAGTAAAGCTCACCAGACCATAACACCCCTTCACCGGTTTCTTGAATCTGAACTGTACAACCAGGGGAAATATAAGCCAATAAGACATAAGCCAAGTTTACCCACAGTAAAGTTGGCTTATGCCGCTACGTTTCCCCATTACTGGCAAACGTTTACTGATTACGTACAGAGGATAGGTGTGCTCATTTATAGTAGCCGCACGTGACGTTGATATCACGTGGTACTTCGTTATCGTGCAGAATATGTAAATCAGGGAATGGAGTTCCTAATGCAAAACTAACTCAGCGTATGGATTACTTTAAATGGGTTTATGTAGCTCTATGAGAATGGCATTTTCTTCCATACAGCTAAGTTAGCCTAAGAAATATCACCGACTAGAGCTTCTAGGTTTTCTTCCAGGGATATTCTGGAAGAAAACGCTCTTCAGCAGGGATATATATATAAGGTTTTCCCTCCTGAAACTCTAATTTTAATGCAACAGTTCGACAAAATGCATCGTAGAATTCACAGAGTTTCAGACAAAATGTATATCTGTTAAGGCTTAAGGTCACATGATGGCGGTGGTTGTCCACCGTGCTGTCTTCACCGAAAGCCTTGATTCATTGGTAGACGTGAACCTAGCTGTTTGATAATTGATGGTAACCAACTTGCCAACTTCAGAAAGTTTCTTAAGGTTAAAGAGCCTTGTTTTCTTGCTTAGAAAATAAACGACATTGCGGGTTTATTTTATTTATTTATATATAGAGAGACTAAGTCCTTTGTCGGATGGATACCCGTTTAAGAAATCAAATTTCTGGCGCACATTATCTGATTTCGTAAAACCACGGTACTGCTATTTACAGGATAATGCCGATTTTGTCCACAGGTGACGTCAAATCAAGAAAAGAAAGAAAGGAAAAGAAAAAATATTTCTTGATACTCTGTAAGAAATCATTCTTCTGCAGGCGCATTTCTTGTAATTGTTTCTGTAATTTATTTCCAATTCTTCTAGATCACTTCATCAGAGTTCAATGTATCGACACCAGTTTCGGAGAGTAATCATACGCATAGTTAGAAATCCATTTCGCGAAATAAGATTTTTTAAAACTAAACTCGTCTTCAAAAGAGAATAGCTGATTACAAATACGATTTTCTTTTGTGAAATGGTTTAGAATAAAATAAAAAAAAAAAGTTCTCTTCTGCAACGATATTTGTAACGCACAGAAAAAATCAATGATAAAATGTTGGGAAAGTAAAAGCTGGAGAGATACGACAAATTAGTTAGCGAAGATGAATATCTTTTCATCGATTTTCCCCATCAAATATATTTTAATGGGACACTACCCCTCGTAAGGATTTTTAAGCTGTTACCAATCACCGGGTGGAAATACACCAGTTGAGAGAATGATGTCGTTTTCATCTTGAAGAACAAAAATGTGTATGGAAATTTTCTTCGGTTCTTTTATAAAAAACGCGTCTCTTTTACTAAGACTACAGTACGCGCTGAGATTTAAAAGAATGATCGAGAAATGGAATGCGCTTTCTTTAGAATAAGTGAGATGGAAAAACAATTCGAAAAATTCGGGGCCACTATACCCATTCAGCTGTAACTATTGTAAAATGGTTTACCGATAGATGAAACGTCTGCTCTGACATGCGTAATGCACTGAAAAATAAAGATAAATCGAGACAAATGAACACCTATGCACTGAATATTTTAATATTGAAATGGTCCTTCTCAAATCTGTAAAAACAGTCCATACACGGCATGGCTCCACAATTTTTGACATGATTGTCCTTTCAAGTATTCTGAAATTACTCACGTCAATTTTTTTTTCCTTAGTAGACAGCCTTGAGGGCCCATTCAGTTCTCAGTTCTCCGCTCTTTCAACTTATTCCATGTGTTTAGTTCTGTTAAATAAGCGTTCTCGGCCGGTTGCCAATTAGAACCGCTGTGTTCCTTTTTTTTAACCCAAGTTCTCGCACATAGAGACCTGCGACAAGGGTGGTTGTCATCTTGAAGCCTGTAGAATTATTCGAAATAATATTACATTTTAGTTTGTGGTGAGTTATCAGGGGGTGTTGCAGTATGATTTATCTTAGGCAGTCGGAAGAGATTAGGTAGGGCGGATTTGTAGCTTCAGTTAGTAGTTGGACGGATGAACACGCGACATCAGGCAAAGAAAAAGAAAATGCCACTTTTTCCCCTTTTAGTTTTCAAAGCTGAAAATGCTATAGAAGTAATGTTTACAGTACAAAAGATCTCGGAAGAACACTTACTACCAGTAAGTGTCTTACTACCAGTAAGTTCTTGGAAGGACACTTACTACCAGTAAGTTCTTGGAAGGACACTTACTACCAGTAAGTGTCCTTCCAAGAAGAAAGACCTAGTCTTGGCTGTTAAGTTTAGCTAAAGGTAAAGCAGAAAATTCTTTCCACGACATGATTTGTGCAATTTAGATCATTTTCACTGACACCATGTGTCTCTCTTTCTTTCTAATATACCAAGAAGCGTCAATCAAGGGGGTTTGTGTTAGTCCTTAGTATAACCAGACACCGCTCAACTTCCTGTGCATCATTAATAGAGTGCATGTTTACGTATCACGTGCTTCTGATCGGTGCATATCTTGGAAACTTGACGGTCTATAAATCTACTATCTTTTACTGAAAGGTCTAATTGACAACTCAAGAAATATGCTACTTCGTTATGATTAAAATATTTAATTAATTCTTCTCCTTCGTTTGGAAATGATCTTCCATTAGGTAACATCGAAGTGCTAAATAAAATGCTCCGACAGACGTGTACTAAATTAGATTTTCTTTAAAAATTATCTCCGACATCTCCCTTTCACAATATAATGAAATATGATCCAATCTAATTAAATATTCAAAGAGAGCACATCGATGCAATTATAAATTATTCTATTTTTTAATCGGTTTTGATAAACACATTTTCTCTGATGAAATCGAAGAAATTGCCTTTGTGTAAATCTTCCGAATATGCAAAATGAAAACATTAATTTTAGTATTAATTTAAATAAACAAAACTTAACGAAAAAAAAAAAAACTTTTTTTTTTTTTGCTTAATGAATCAGGATTATTTAAGTTAGTTCTTTTTTGCAATATTCATCTTTATTTTCATATTTATAAAGCCATAAAAAGGCTTCATTGAAAAGCCTTTGATCTTTACGATAAAAAATTTGTTTATAATCTAATGAAAGCTTTCATTCGCTGTTGCTGGCCTTTGAAGGCAACAAAAGGATTTTTACTTGAAAAATAGTTTTTATGAACTTCGAAAAGAAAATAACAAAGAGTAAAGAGAGGGACTTTTAAAGTTAATAATGCTTTCTATCATGCAGAAGATTAACCTTTGTTTTCATGTTAAAGAATTTGCTTAACAATTTAAATAAAAATCAGTTGGCGTTCAAAGAGTGGATGGGAAAAAAAGGGTTCGAGAAAGATTTCGACAGCGATGTTGCTTAAAAGTATATGAAAAAAAAACACAGTTACAGGTAGTTTATTCTTACAGATATCAATTAAGAAGTTATAAATATACGTAGACTGTAATGGTGTCAACATCAACATTCACATAACAAGTCTAATAATCAAAGCAGCCTATCATTGGTATGAGTAAGACATGGCATGTCTTACTCATACCAATAGAATTTTATTTTCACCAATTTGTTAATTCGCGAATAAACTAGTTTGGATGAAACTTGGTATCCCAGCTGTTTATTAAACTAAGTAGCGTGGTATCAGTTTTTTTTACACCTTGAGTAATTTATATAATGAGTGGCCAAGTTATAAATAAACATCATCCATGAAATGGATGATGCATCGCCCACGGATAATGGTATGATAAATGGTATTTGACAGACATTAGATTCTCAGGTATCATTGGAACAATCCGAATACCACAGTCCACTTGAATACACTTTTGCTACTCGGAATGCCAATCGATGAACGATTGGCATTCCAAGGAGAGATAACAAACGTGTGATGGTGACTTTGCCCTTCTTCACCTGCCTGCTCGATTATTATTATTATTATTATTATTATTATTATTATTATTATTATTATTATTATTATTATTATTATTATTAGCTTTTCAACACTAATAATTATCAGCGTTCAGAAGGAGTAATTGATCTGAACTAATTGTGTGCTTGTGAGATGAGGTAAATGTTGAACACATTTTCATAGAACTATTGCTTATACTTGACAAGAGAAGTACTCCGACATGCTGGTACATGGCATTTGTTGTGATTGTTGTTGTTGTTGTTGTTGTTTTACATGAAGAAATTACTTTTAGTAGAAATTCCCAAAACTTGTTTCAACACAATCATATAGAATTGCGATCGATATGGACTAGAAACTCTTTTTTTTTGCAGGTACAGTCCAAAATCACACACACAGAATGGTTTCCATAAATTAAGAAACAAAGAGAAAAATCGCTATAACTGGGGAAAAAGGGAAAAACATCTGAAAGTCAGGTATATTATGTTAAAAGTGAATGCTGAGTCTGGTTAGTGTATACAAATGAGTGGCTCTATGAGAGATATATGCCAGTGAGCCACAATATAAAAGTCGGCGTTTTGCAGCGGTTTTTCATTGCGTGTCTGGAGAGAGATATTGAGAGAACAATATATTTCAAGATAATAAAAATCTTGCATATTGCTTTAAGACATCATTTAACCAATAAATTGAAGTGATGAGCAGTCATAAGTCTAAATGCCCGCCAAAGTCAGGTGGAGGTAGCCAGATGGTTGCATTTGAATCATTCCGTAGTTCACAGACTGCGGAACCAATTCCGACAGCTCTAAATAAAACACCGAAGATACAGAGAAGGAAGGCCATGGTCTACAACCGCAGTGGGTACTGATAGCTCCGATTATCAGCTCACCGAAAGAGGAGTGCATCTGCGATTTGACCTCACGTCTGCTACAGGAATATTAGTAATGCTTCCACTGTCTGCAGAAGGTTTCACGAAGGTGGTCTATATGCGTCAACTAGACAATGTGATGGTTTGGGAAGATATCTCTTTGGATGGACGCACTGGCTTGTATGTGCATGCTGCAACATATAGAGTCGAGTTCTTGAACCCCTATGTAAGTCCATATGTGAAGGCGATGGGGGGCTTTATCCTACAAGATACTAATCGTCGTCCTCATCGAGCAAAACTCATGAAGCAAAATCTTCACGAAGGAACTATCATATACTGGGTGGCCATAAATTAACTTTCCCTCTTTGGAGGTATCTGTACCTACAATTAATACATGGAATGAGACCACATTTTATATTGAGACTTTCAAAGGCATGGGAGATGAATTCCGCGAAAAAAAGATTTATTAGCAATAGTCGCCGGTCCGGTAGGGGAAATGTTGGCGCTGGCGGAGCCGAAAACAGTCAAATATTTGCAGTAAAGGCAGGTAAAAAGGATTATGCGAATTTTACTGTGTGACAGCAGCGCCATTAATTCCACTTAAAAAGGGATTGGGAACGTTCAGGCAGTTATTCGAATGACTGACGAATTGTGCTCAATATGCATCCTACCTTGCTTCAGCGTGCTTTACTTGTTAAGTTGTTTTACCTTAAACAGTGCAATGCCGTAGTGGCCCTTCGGGAATTTAGAAGGCTTCATAACCTGAGTACAGGTCCTATATCATCTGTAGCACTGAGAGCTATGATTAAGAAGTTTGAAGAAACTGGATCACTAGGAGTTAGACCTGTCAAAGGACGGAAAGCAGTGCAAGAAGAGACAGTAACAGATGTTGCAACTGCGGTGTTCGACGACACAGGGTCCAGTACCGGTCCAAGCGCTCTTGCCATAGCTCGCAAACTTGATAAGGATTATGGTACAGTCTGGAAAATCTTATAGATAATGCTTCACTTCTATCCGTATAAGTTCAGTCGTGTGCAAGGACTAACTACCGTAGATTATGATAAGCGCATGGCCTTCGCGTTAACGTTTCTTGCCCGAATGGAAGTCGACAATGACTGGCCTTGGAGAATATTGTGGGGTTCATTTTTATCTGACTGGGTCGGTCAACACATACAACTGCAAAATTTTGGCATCTGAACATCCCCAAGCAATCCAGCAAGTACCACTGCATTCTCCAAACGTAACCGTGTGGTGTGGCTTCACAGCCAATTTCATAATAGGACCATGCCTTTTTGAGCGTATTACCCCTACAGGTCCTAAACCTGCTCCGTTACTGGAGAGATTTATCGACGAATGCTGGAAAATTTTGTCATTCCTGCATTGCAGCAAAGACAATGTTTGGACTCCATAATTTGTATGCAGGATGGAGCACGGTCACACATTGAACATTCAGTACAGCGCCTTTTACGCCGGCATTTCAGTAATGAGAGGGTTAGCAGTCAGTTCTTTCCGACGGCATGGCCGCCTCAATCCCCGGACATCACTCCATGTGACTTTTGGCTGTGGGGTATATGTAATTCGTTCTGTATGTTGGTGGAGTACCCAACTTGCATGTCTTGAAAGAGAACATAAAACGGGCTTTTATGAACATCTAATTCGACTCCTTGCGCTCAGCTGTAGAGCATGTCGCACACCGGATGCAATTTGTTGTACACAAGAAAGGTCAGCACATTGAAAATCGTGTATGTGGTCCAGTAGACACTGGTTCTGATGAATAAAACATTATTTCCTGTGAAGTCGATCACTACATTAATTTCTGTGTCTCTCGCAAGTAGCTTTAGTTTAATTGTTATTATTATCATTGTAATGCGACACATATCCAGCTGGAATGAGTGACGCGGCTGTCGCTTACACTGTCGAAATGTTATTATTCCATTTTATCTGCCATTAATGTAATTATCCACTTTTTTTCGGCTCCGCCAGCGCCAAAATTTCCCCTGTCAGCGACGTTTGGTACTAAATCTTTTTTTCGCGGAAATCATCTCCCCATGCCCTCAAAAGTCTCAATTTAAAATTTGGTCTCATTCCGTTTATTGGTTTTAACTACAGATGTCTCCAAAGAGGGGAAAGTTATTTTATGACCACCCCGTATATGGACTTGCTAGCCAGACCTTAATCTTATTGAGCATGTCTGGGATGATCAAAGGTAAGCGTGTTGCTGCTATCAAGCCCCGTCTCTAAGATCTTGAGGAGCTTAGGAGGGTTTTGCTGAAGCGATGGCTGTTATTACTAACGGAGCTCCTAGACAGAATTATAAACATTATGAAACATCGTTGTCATCACTGTCTTGCTGGGAAAAGTAACCACATTCACTGAGTTACTTTGGTCATCTCATTTTGATCTCCTGTTTTTACTATTGCCTTCGTGTAATTATTTGCTACTAAATAAGACTATTTATTTACAATTTCTGGGTGTTTCTTTCCATCTCATATCATACTGATTTTCAACTGATTTGCATAAAAATCCATCATGCAATTTTTGAGTTATCGTGATTTTCTCCCTATTACCTTAATTTATGGAAAAGAGTGCACATTTAAAGCTGTAGACTTTTCCTACTGCCTTGATTGTATTTTACGCTGTTCCAAAATGGCTCCAAGGATACCAAAATCTGCAATAATAAGCTTAAATTACTTGCATTGATGAGCATAGCGAATAAAATACGTTCTACATAAATAGTTTACTTTATTTAAATACCAGTCTGGTACAGGAGAGGTCATAAAGGTTATAAACCTATAGCACATTACGTGGTAATGCTAAGGTCCACTCGGTTAGCCGAGTGGCTATGCGCTTTGCAACCATATGCCTTGGAAAGGAATGTCCTGGGTTCGATTCCTGTAGCCGACGTGAGGAGCTTAAGGATCTTTCTCAGACATAGCCAAGTTAGCCGGTCTTGGGCGTGGACTGCAGGGTTTTTCTCCACAGTTTATCTGGGGTTATCCTCCTGCAAGCAGGCAAACCGGACCCGTGAACACACGCAGCTACAGACATAGGACACACCGGGAGGCATAGGACTGACCACTTTATCCTCAGGACGGCTTAGAAGGGCTAAAGGTAGCTCCGTAACAGGCCACTAAGCCTATTACCTGAAGGGAAAAAGACGAAAACCCATTTTAGTAGTCTTAGACTGAATCATTCTAATAGGATTTGGATTCACAGGCTACAGTGTAGATATCAATGAACTAAATACTCGACTATGCCGATTAGTTTAGGAAACATTGGTTCCTATAGCACATCACTTTAGATCAATCCATTACTGTTCAATGATGATGGATTTTAACTCGTTAAGTTTGAACCAGTTTTTATCGGTTAGCTTAGTAGTGCTTTTTCTCAAATTTTAAAGATTTTAAACAGTCTTCAACAAACCTCCTTACGATCACTGAATAAACTAAAGTTTGTGAATTAAATCATCTTGTGAGCGAATTATTTTTTTTAGGATCTCTAACATCTAAGAGATGATCTAATTATTTATCAGTCTTGTAGATGAGTCTTAACTTTTTTCTCTTTCTCTTGCAAGCATTTTGAAAGATTTATAAATTCTATCTCTTTAAAGTTTTTTCACTGCACACGTAAATTTTTTATTTTATTTTTTTTACTATAATTACTTGAGTGAATTTCAGAGAAGCCATTAAATTTATTGAAACACATTCATCTTCACTCGTAGATTTTGATCATTTGAATTATTTTCAAAAGAAGAAAAGTTATTTATAACTACAATTTTTTTGTTTAGAATATAAAGTAGATGGAATAACGTAAAGTGAAGCAATTGCTTCGCATGTAATTCAGATTGAATAGACATTAATGTAACTCAAAAAAGAAATAAGTGATACGGTTTTATTAGACTAGTAGAGATGTTTTATGAGACTATCTAATTCTAATAGAATTAGAAAGGTACACACACACACAGGCACACACGCACGCGCGCTCGAGCGTATTGATATTCAGACTATATGGGTGGGGTTAACCCTCTTTACATGCAGTAAATTGGTTTAAGAAAGTAAAATTACTTGGCTGTGTTGGGACTGAAATATTAATGGAAGTCAGAATGAAACTTCGTGTAAATAGAATTTTTACCTTTTAGAAATAACTCTGGAAAATGATTTTGGTGAATGCATAAAGAAAGGAAAGTAGCAATTAGTTCGCTGTAGGCTATACTTCGTTTAATTATTTTCATTTAATGATTAAAATAGTAGAACAGAATTGAAAAAAAATACACACGAGAAAGAGAAAACACTTCTGCAAAACAGCACTTTTCCTAATTAGACAGAAGAATAACTACTGTTTCTGTAAAGCAATTACAATTCTTCTTGACTCTGTTTTTCTAATAAAGATTTCATTCAATAAATAATTATATTTAGATTTTCTTGTTAGCATTTGTCAGCAGTACTAAGGTAAGTGATATTAAGCAGCGAATGCTAAATAATATAGAAATAGCCAGCAGAAAATGGAATACATGGCAAGATTTATTTTTCCAAGAAATAAATTTGCTTTGTTGGAATTAAGGAGAACGTAAGTGAAACAGCAAGTAGGTCACTATTAAATCCGTTTATTGTGTTTATTCAGTCGTTTGTTTCATGAATAGAAACGGTGTATGATACAATTGACTCATTTTGATACGGAATTCGAACGAAAGCCTTGCCCACAAAAGTACAAATGTCACCACGATGAGGAAGCGCTCACCAATAAGCGAATTGTCACATTTTTAATCTGTGTTAATTGACTTCATTGACTATGAAGAAATTCTACACCAGGATTTTCTTCTTTCAGGACAAGTTATCAGCCAGCAGTTTCTTACTTTATTATGTATCGTATACTAAAACATAGTGAATGTACTGTTTTTCTGGTTTCTCAAATAGGAATTCAAAGTGGACCTTGTAGATTAAAATGGTTGCACAACCCTCACACATATTTAGCGAATGTATTCTCTTGTTGGTTATCCTTAGAATTCATGTACAACATCAACATTCGCCATAAAAGAGGAACATTGTGTGAAATATGTTTAATATGAAATTTAGGAGGAAATTCAAAGAATAAAAAACATATCTGAGGCTGGCTGTATTTGAGAGTGTAAATCTAGATGGCGCTTTTCAGACTTTCATAAGAAATACTTATTTCAAATACGATAATACAGGCTTTTAAGGAATTAATTCCTGTTTTAAAATGCATATTTTTCTCGAAAAAAAGATTAAGATACATCAGCATCAGATATTTGTAAAGACAGTTTGGGATGTACAGCTTTGATGGGGGTGGATTGGTTCATCTTCATCTCTATGAACCTATACTGAACTTCTCAGCGCTTGACACGTCATTTCTCTTGTTCTGTCTCTCAATTCTTTTAGGACATCCTTCGTAGCTTAGTCGGTTTCGACGACAATCACTATCTGTAAAGACCTCGGTTCAAATCCCTCTCAGACAGGAGAAAATTTTTTCCATAGCGCAAAACATTTAGTCTTATAAAATCCAAAGAAATTTGAAAATATATTGTAGACTTGCAGTTCTCAACATTTTCGTTTCGTTGAACGTTAGTACACCTGGTTGTTATTTATCATCAGTGGATTGTGAGATGGACGCGCATGCGCACAAAACCTTTTGAGTATCTGATTAAGAGATTGCTAAGGTCAGATAGCTATCAAGAATTTGGTTGTTTGAAAAGTATTTGCGTTTAAAATATACCAATGTTCTTTGGTGAAAACGTAGTATAAATTATTATTATTATTATTATTGCAAAGTAAGAGGCAATACAGTTGCAATAAGAAGAAATTTGTTATAATTTAATTTAGAAAAAAATCAATGGGAAAATATCAAGTGAGTGAGTGAGTGAGCATAGAACGATAGATTAAAATATATATTTTTAAAGGTCTAATTGTCAAAGGTCTTTGTTAGGTTCATTTCATGCTGATAGCAAAAATTTCATCTTATTTTAATTTCAAACACTTAATCTCATTGTGAAAATGCATTCGAGATTAGGGAACTAGGAGTTTATTGACATTTAAACAAGTATGTTTACATATTACGTATAATAACATATGCTAAGCATTTATCTTTCGAGCAAAGGGAGTTTGTATGTGAAATTTTCATTTGCAAACAGGTTTTCGCGAAAATTTCCGTGCTAAACATTAGCATGGATTTGATGCAACTATTTATACAAAGAGAAGAAGCGCTTTCATTTTATAAATTGCGGTTTAATTTGCATAAAAGGTCCCTCCACGAACGTAACATTTATTTAAAGAAAGAAAGAATACTAAGAACTCTTAAAGAATGGGTTGATTTCTAGCTAAAGTTTACATCTGGCGATTCTCAACGCTAACTTCTTGGTCAGGAAAAATTAAAATCAGTAATAATTATTACTGATATAATCAGTCATTTCAAAAGAATATTAAGACCGATATTTTGAATGGAAAACCATCATGGCATATTTTTGACAAATCAACAGTTCCACATTTGACACATTTGATTTCTCAGCCTCCAGTCCTTATAAGGACTGGCTTGAAGGGGCGAATCAAGAATGCTTTTCATCTTCCCCGTTATCTGTAGAGGACAGTGTATCGATAAGGTGTTATTGAGCTATTAAAGCTCTGATCATGGCAGGAGGGTAACAGCAATAGCCTAGCCTCAGTTAAAACTTAATTGGTACAGCATTGCCATCCATTACCCTCCAAGGGCATTGGATTGAATGAATCAATCCATTTGATTTCTCATTAACATTAACATTAACATTTCTGGCTAGATGGGTGAAGCAAAATTGCTTTTCATATTCCCCTTTGTCTTGTAATGGTAGGACTTTAAATGGAGTGTTTGTGAGCTTTATGCTCGCCCATTGAGGGCAGTGAAGTTAGTTGTGTTCAGCTGAACTTAAGATAGACTTTGGTCTTTTATATTTGTTGATTTCTTCTTCATTATATTCCGAGGCTTCCTTGATTAACGGGTTTGGGTGGTTACTAGTCTTGGTAAAGAACTTCTCAGCTAGATTTTTGAGAAGGGAAGAGATATAAGGGATATTAACTTCTCTATGGATCTGGGTGTTTCTTATGTACCAGGGGGCATCCAGAATCATCCTCAGGCTCTTATTCTGTAACCTTTGAAGTTTTAGAATGTTTGAATTTGCGCTGTGGCTCCAAGCTGGGGATGCGTGAGTGATAACCGGTCTAATTACCATCTTGTAGATTGTTAATTTTGTTTGCATATCCAGTTTACTTTTTCTGTTGATCATACTCAATGCATTTTGACAATTACATATATAGTAACCTCTTCAGAAATAAACTGGTGTTTTAGTTCAATAACATTTTTAAATGGAATTTAAAGAGTTCAGATTTATTAAACCAAAATTCCTACATAAAATTTTAATTACACTACTTTTGTTTAAAAAGTAAATTTATAGAATAATAATATATAATTAAAATGTTTGTAAACATTTTATGTGCATGTAATATTCAGAATATATAAATAATATACGAATTCTTAATATTTCTTTCCTTTTTTTTATTTTTTTTTATTTTTTATGCAGCAGGTGCCGACATTGTATTGGCTGTTACGGCATTCCGTATAGCATTGGACCTCTCGATGTCCAATCTAGCTAAAACGCCAAGGAGAATTGTCATGCGATTTTTGCAGTCTTCGCTTATCACAATAAGCGATCTTTATCGGTAGATGGCCAATATAAACGGAAATAGCTTTGTGACGTTCATCGATCAACTGGTGTCGCAAGCAGTTCGAATATGAAAGGACCTATTTCAACGATATAGAAAATTCTGGTTAACGTTGACTGTCAGCTTTTGTAGGTTTATTTGTAACTTCAAAAGAAACGTTTTGGCCATTTCCTGTTCTAAAAAAATGTGACAATTTTTTTTTAGTCAACATTGAATTACATCGCTGTAAAGCTCGTTATAAAGAAGTTAAATATTTCTCGTTATAAAATAAAATAAAATGAAAACGTTAGCCACTCACAGCGAATCCCCCTTCATTAACACCACATTGCTATATGTGGAAGTCCTTCCCATTTATATTTACATCTTATCAACACATAAGATGGGAAGAGAAAGTAGTGCTACTGCCTTTATTGAGCGGCTTGTATGCGATAAATAGAAATGTTTCGTGATGAAGCATGTTCGGACTTTTTCCGACGCATTACAATACACGGTGTATTATCTGATTGTCATTCTATATAGACATAAAGAAGAGGAGTCTGTGTTGTACATCGCATTCTGCATGAGTTATTTTCGATATTTCTAACAAAAAAAATCAGTAAACGTAGTGTGAGAGACACAATAAATGATAAAACAAGCCAATAAGGAAGATATAATGCCAAAATGAAGAATCTCCGAGTCTCCGTAGTTCAGTCAGTTTACACCAAGCCCTTTGGTCGGAAAGACCTGGGTTCGATTCCCGTCTATGACTTCAGGAAGCTTTATCTGGTCTCTTTCGGCGAAAGGTGAGTTAGTCGGTCTCATACGTGGATAGGGTTTTTTTTTTAACCCGGAAACTCGGGTTTTTCGTCCCTCAGAACGGGCAAACCGGTCCCCTGAACACACACAAGGATTACAATCATAAAATACTTGTCCTTAGGGGATGCAGCAGAGGAGTGACTAGACGGCTGCATTAATTCATTGTAAACCGCTTATTAGGGGACTCAACCAGTCCTAAAGGACGGATGAGAAGGAAAAGACGGAAGGCATGCCAAATAAGAATTTTCTTGAGCGATTTATGGCCGAGAATTCAGTTGTCCTAAACAACTGTCCAACAACCTATAGCATCTACAAAAATATCCTGTGTTAACTCCTAGATAGGAGTCTGATGGCTTAATGCCTGTCAGCTGAGGAGGATATATCCAGCTAATAACCGAAGGGAAGATGCGAAGAAGAAATTTGGTGAAGAAACTGAAGAAGAAGTTTAGCGAGTTGAAGATGTGATCAGAGGAATTAGTTGCCGTAGTCAGATCGGACTTCACTGAAGTTAGCGCATGTGGTGGCCAGAACTTTAGAGTTTCAGCTGAGATTTAACTTAAGAAGCTGCAGTCTATCATGGCTATCTGGAAATGAATATCTCTTCTGGCCTAAATTTAGAGCAACTGCTTTTGTTTTCGACTTTCTTTTTCTGTTTTGCAGCACAAAAAATCTAAATTATTGTGAAAATAATGTTAGGTCATATGAGACTGATTTAATTACCTTTAGTTAAAAGGCTTCGTTCCTTGCATCCTATAGTTTCAGGGATTCAACTTGTTTCAACCAAATAACAAATCCTATCATCGTTCCTAACTGCGCTATGATTCCAGTCACAGAATAAACTTTTTCAGCATTTTATTAAATCTTGGAGGAAACTGGTTTTAATTGGTTATGCGTCACTGAGATCAGTTATAGAATATATACGATTATAGAAGAATATTGTGAGGAATAGTGAGACTATTTCATCCTGTGTTGAGCAAATAGGATAAATCGCATATAGACTTTTGATGTGCGCACGCATACACAACCCCCCCCCCCCCCACACACACTTACTCAAGCTTCCGTACGTAGCTAAGCTCAAGGAGAATTCACAGAATAATAAATTTTACACTTCAAATTAAGGTTTGTTTGCAGTTTTCAAGTACACTACCAACATTAATATCTCAGCGAGTTTTTTTTTAATCCAGTAGGATCAAAATGTTTCATATCACTCTACAAAAAATGAGAAGAAAAATAAAATTACTACATTTGAGAGTGCAGAAGACATTACTCACCGAAAATGGCTACCAACTGCTCATTGAATCTCAGCCTTAAGGTGCACACTGCCTCAGTAAATGTAAAAAGATGAAAGAAGTTCATTGATGTGCTGTGAATATTCAAACTCATAACTTTCGTCTTTTAAATTTTTTCCCTTTTAATTTTCCACTTTCAGCAAATTGTGTTCTCCAACTTATTAAGAGGGATATTTCGTAAGAGCGCCACACAAGAGTTAGCTCTGAGTTGAGTATTAATACTTTAATATGAATAGCCTTCGATATTTCTTTTGAAGGGTAATAGTGAGCACTTTAGAACATGCAGCTGTGACCGGAGGCTCACATTGCAAGCACGTGGCGCATGACGGCTCTCTCTCCTTCTCTTTGTGAATATAACTTTACCGTTTCTTCACCCGCTCCTTCTGATGACGTCCTTTCAGAAAACAACGAAATATAAGCCAATAAATCCTAATTTTTACATGTGTTAAACCACTATTCATATTTCAGGTATGTCTGTATGCAAGTTGTTCTAAATATAGTTGCGTAGTTTCTGTATTCTCGTGTGTTTTGTAGATTGCAATAGACGAATGTGGTTTCAGGAAACTACACCAACTATTTTCAACTATAAATATCTGTTTTCAATTCGACATATTGAAAGATTTTTTTTTTAGTTTGTGTAAGAGCATCTCAAATTCGCATGTCTCTGTACTCTTACCCATTTTCTTTGTGCATCTGCCAGTCAACATCCAACTCCAATCTTACCAAACCAACTTCTCTTGTTCCATTTATTCGATCTATCTCTGTCTTCTTCCATCACTCTGTGCTTTTGAAAGCCACAACCTTCAGCTATTCCAGAAGTACATCAATAGACACTTTCTTCTTTTTTTTTATTATTTGCTAACCTACATAAGGCAGTGGCGTGCTAGAGGTTTTGTGACTTTTCATGAGTGGGTCCCGTATAAATACTACTACTAACAATAACAACAATAATAGTAATAAATAAAAAACATGTGATATTAGACACACGGTATTTTAGAAAATATATATCTCTGTGTCTTCCACTCTCCCCCTTCTCCTGCTACTTCGAGTCTTACCTGTACACTGACATTTATATTTAAAGAAGGACTGAATAAAAGGTTACCTATTTCGATGCTATGTTAATTATATGCCCAAGTTGTAAAACTGAGACTATCAGATATTATAAAATGATGAGCTGAACAAACGCATAAAAACTTAGTATTTCTCCAGTTTGAGATAAATCGACCGTAATTTGATTCCTATAAGAAACAAGTCTTGATCAGAGAATATTGTTGGCTATTATATAACTGTCAACAATAATTACATTTATTAACACACTGTGATTGTTACGTTTTCCGATTATTATTATATCCAGACATTTATTTCCCGTCTGTTTGTATTCACACGGTGAATGGGATGTCCTGTCGATTTTCTGAACATTGAGGAGTTTGTGCTTGTTTGTTTGTTTCCACCAAAGCGCAATATATTATCCATATCAGGAACATAGTTTTCTCTTATGGATACCTTTAACCTGCTCACCTGTATCCTTCTATGAAAAGATAAACAAATAGATTGTGTGGTCCGTTAATTCCTCAACCTGTTAATAAATATCAGCACTGAATGTTGTCTTTGATAATAACTCTGCTTTACTGAACAAAATCTATCGGGCCCTACTCGATTTCCTTTTTGTACGGCACTCTGTCGTTTAAAAAAAATGTTTCCGATCGATAGTAGGAAAACCTGTTTTAGATATTTTATGCATAAAAAGAGGATATTTTTTTTTTTTAATTTTAGAACAAAAATTCGGGGTCGTCTTATACACGGGGAGTAACTGTTGAGAGACCCAGTTGCCGTGTCGAAACTGCTGGTATCTTGTCTCCGCAAACAGGCTTCCGCCAATCACTAGCTTTTGTTAACCTTGTCGATTGACGTCATTAACGGCTGATTCTGAATAAACCAATCAGAATTCTGAAAGCATTCAACGTCTGCAACTCGTTGGCGAGGTAAGTTAATGCATTAACAATATTTTGAGCACATAAAAATGTGCTCAAAATATTTTTATGGCCCATAAAAATGTCCGAAAATAAAAAACGATGAAGAAAACGATATGCCCGGAAATGAGAGTGATGCATAATTTCTTAGTATATGCATCTTAAAAATATCACCTAATTACTAAATATACTTTGAATATTTAAAAAAAATATCAAATGTGTTCTGTTTTATGTTTAAGATATTGATTTCTCAATTTTGGTTTCGAAAACATAGGGTTCGTCTTATACATGGGGGAGTCTTATACACGGAAAAATACGGTATAAGAGACATTATGCATTTGATCTTGATACCGAACTTGAATAATAATAATAATAATAATAATAATAATAATAATAATAATAATAATAAAAACTAAATGTAGGTAATTAATTACCCAACCGCTATGTCCTCAAATAATTGTTTCGTTTCTTTCTCTAGAGTGAATGCACTATTTCTAGTAGCAGGGACAGCTCGTGCATAGGCATGGATAAACTTCAGCACCCATCATTTTTCTCGATATATAAATATATTTATTAATTTATTTATATTTGCTTGTAATATTTGATTTTATTATCAACAATCCTATACAATTCTCTTATTTTGTATAAAAAATAATAAAAATCAATCTTGTAGCACTTGGAGGGGGGCGGGAGGAAGAAGGACGCTAGCAGCGCTGTGTTTACCACAGTGTCATATTGCTACGCGCGCAATCATATGCACGTCATAGTGAGATACGAGCTATTAGCGTAATGCGGCACTGTCCGTCCCGCAGTTCCACTGTTGTTTATATGCAGTTTGCTCCAGTAGTAGAGTGTTCATAGTGCTTATCGTGTTTACTCCGTCTCTTTAAATATTTGGACATTACAATTAAAGGATTTAATTGTAATGTCCAAAAATTGTAAATCTGTTCCTTTAATTACAATTAAAGGAATGGATTTACAATTTTTAAGTAATTTTGAATTACACTAAACTGTATAATTTTATCGATAATAAACAATATTTTTATATGTTTCATTTTTTTAAAAAATCTTTATCATAATTTTGATATTTTATCCAAACATGTATACACTGTACTTACAGTGTGTATGTATATTTCGAAAGTTGCAGCACCCTCACGATTTCAAGCCACGAGCCGCAACTGTCTGGTAGTTTATTTACTCCTCTGAAATGATGTTTTCTTCTCTTTACTAGTTTTGGTTAATAACGTGCTTAATTCCAGAATACATCATGATTATTATTTCAGAGCATATATAAAGAGGCATTTTTTTATTTGAAACTTATTCAGTATTTTTCGCGCATTTCAAACATTCATAGAAATTAATTCCCAAAAAAAAAGGAATCATTTAGATATTTCATTTTTAATTAGTTCTAGCTTTTAGCAGATACGATGGATATTGCAATGAATGAGGGTTCTAATTTTGAAACCAACCGTCACAAGAGATATAATTGTCCGTTACCCTACAATTGAGAATCCTTCTTGAATGCAGTTGGATGGCTCTATTAAACTTCTCATCAAATGACAATATGGAGGTTTGTTATATGAATTGCTCACGGCTTCCGCTCTCCTTTCAAGTGAGGATAAATTGCAAACTTGGAAGTTACATGGTCCCGATAATTGCTTCTCTAATCTACAAGACTTTGTAGATCTCTCTCTCCGAGATATTTAAAAAGCTAGATGCCTACCAGATCTCAGGGGATGGCTCAAATTTCTTCAAGGAAAGTAATGCGAGATTAAAATCATACGAAACAATACGAAAGATCGATGCTTTGCTAACCGCTTCATTTAACTACCTTAACACATTTATTTAGTCACATCAAAGTGAAAATTTAAGCCTTGCGGTTCTGTTACACAGTGCAAGTAATACTTATACTTTATCGCATATCATAAGATTTATAAATTGCCAATTTTTGTTTCTTTCTTTGTTGTGGTTTAATCCTTTTAGCTATTGTTTTTTTAATCTGTTATATATAAAGGACTTTATTATATTTAACGCAACACCAAATTTGATAGACAGCTTCCACTTTCATAATTAAATTCTCGTAAATATTTGATGACACCCCTTGAGCTCTTAGGATCGATACACTGCGAGATATTTCCTTTTCGTAGCAACATTAGTAGTGATAAATTAGAGCAACAACATTTAGAAAATCAGAATTATAATAGTATCAACATTCACGATAAGAGTTATGACGGTGAAACTGAAGTGTGTACAGTTCTTAGTACCACGTGCTGCTGCTGCAGTGTAAACGCTGCGTTTATCCTTCCAAATTATGAAATCGGAATGGGCATCTATTTCATACGAGAGGGTGGTAGGAGTTTTTCACCCTGCAAAACAAGCAAACCCTGTACAGAAACACGCAACTGACAGATATAATATACTCCGCTGGGTTGCCTGATTTGAGGGACGAAAAACCGAGTTACAAGAGGGGAAAAAACCTTTATATCCGAAATCCTGCTAACTTTTCTTTCATCGAAAAGCCAAGCCGTGATAAAAGTTCTTCGCATGAGAGATGGGAATTAGAATCCAGGTCTTTTCAACAACAGAGATCTATCACATAGCAACTATATATTACTAAATAGAAAAGTGAGGAGTGGAAGAAAAGAAAAAGAGATAATTGAAATGAAAAGATCAAAGCAAAACCCATAACATAGATATGCTATGTCTTCAGCAAAGACATAACATACCTATGTTATGTCTTTGCTGAAGAGAATATGATATTTTCCTATAGATGTTTTCTCAAATCGTTGAAAGTAATATGGATTTGAGAGCACAAGAGAAGGTGAAGTTCCTGGGAAAAGAGGAAGGGGTAGACCATCAATGAGATGAATGGTGTGTGCGTGGAGCAACTAATCTTCAGAGAGTTGACGTCTCCAGAAAAGCAAACAACAGGACTACATGGCGAAGGCTGGTGTGGCACATCACTGAGCATCGGAGTGACCCTACGGCATCTGTGGATGTCCAGTGAACATATAAATAGAGATAGTGGAAAGCTGTTCCAGAGTGTGGGGGAGAGAGAGATGGAATGAAAGAAGAGGAGGATGATAAGTTGTTTCGGAAGGTTTGAACTTGGTTTGAGAGTGAAGGAATGATGGAAACCACATCATAAGAACAGCTTCTGTAAATGCCATTCAAAAGACATGAAATAGAAAGAGAAACAAACTCATTCCAATTACTTTGTCATATCGATTAAGAAGTGATTGGAGTGGATCTGTGAACTTTGGAACATGTATTAACTACATTGCCCTCTTCTAGAGAGAATAAAATGTTCAGGAAGAATTTTAAGTGCAAAATTATATTCTTAGGCCTGTTCATATTTCGAATAAGAACAGAGTCAACAAGCTTATACGTGACAAGCAGTGATTTGAGCAGAAAAATGCTAAAAACGTTTCTAGTGGAGGGACACGCCATGAATGTGATGTGATGTGCTTCAGCTAGAATGACTAGTTAGCCCCTAGGCAAGAAATATGATCTTATCTGGAAATCTGGATGTTATCAAAGATAAAGAGATGTGAAATGCGATCGTTTTCTGCGAGTAAGATGAAAACACGGCTTTATGTTTGATATAATTGAAATCGTCAAATTTGTCTTAATCACACTGGAGACTATTAAGGCATTATTTGTGGATGATCATGTGGCTTTGAAGGTTTAAATACTCCAATGTCTGTGAAACAAAGAAGAGTAGTAATAAAGTAAATTGTCCAGTAATCAATGTAGTTAAAACAAACAATTTCATCAACAGCGCTATGGATGAAATTATAAATTAACGAAAGAATGGGATTTATGTGTAGGAAGATTAAATTTGGTTTGGTTGAGTTCGGCTGTTTGGATTTTGATCACCTGCGTATTTCTGGTGACTGGTGTCGCCTGTTTTGCTGGATTAAGGAAAAAACGGACTTTGGAAAACCCTCATGAAAGAACCTTCATAGGTTCTTCATATCCTGATAGAAGTTAAGCTCACTTCTCTCGAACAACTATACCGTCGTGTATAGAAGAAAGAGCATCGAGAAAACGTTCTGAGTCCTGTTGTAACCCGACATTGATAACGAAATCCGAACAAAGAATAGAATGCATGTCTATCCTATCAGATGTTTGACTTTAATTCCATTATTAATTTATTTTATTTATTTTATTTACATTAACATACGGAAACTAAATGTAAAATATTGTCATTTTATTTTCATAAAATGCCTTACGAAAGACTTCAGAAAATAGAAAGAAGCTCTTTCTAGAGAAACTTCAATAAGTCAAGCGTCCAAGATTGAACTTAAGTTATATGGACAGATTTAGCAGGAGCACAATCATTCTGATATCGATTGCGTCTCCTGCTTAGTGTGAAAAACGTAACGGAACATTTCCGAATCTTAGCTTTGGCGGTCTGCCTTAGTTTTTATCTAAATATATCTCCATCACTTCTGCCGTTAGATTTTCTTTAGTGACGTTATTTGGAATTAATAAGATTTATTAATTGGGAATAATATCAGGATTCTTAATATTAAAGAATTCAACACCAGATGCTTTTCCTAATCAGTAACCAATTCATTGATAAATAAATTTACATATTAAAAAATTGCTTTTTTAAAAATATTTCACCCTCAATACGAACACACACCAATAATAAAAGTTTTGTTCATTTATTTTATTTCCATTAACATACGGAAGTGCTTATGTACAAGCCGCCACCGCTCTGTTATGTGAATAGATAAAGGTTCTCTTTATCTTTATATAAACAGAACAGAAATAACGCGCGCAAGCATACCGTTTATCCATAGCGACACTGCTCGTTGAGCAGTGTCGGATTCACTTGTTACGTGCAGTGACAAGTGCAAACGAATATCGGCAAATCGAGCTGCAATTGGCCGAACGTGATAATTCCGACACTGCGTTAGATCGCAGTGCATTTGTTTTACAATCTAAAGCGCTAATCGAACAATTCCAATGATTAACTATTCAATAAATGTTAAAACATAAGCTGTTACCTTTAACATGTTGTATTACATTTACATAATGCTGTAAGCATTGTTATTATTTATAAACACAAAGAAAATTTATTTTTTCGTTTTTTCCTTGGGGATGCTGCAGTATCGCAGTGCTTTTGTACTAGCCGCCACCGCTCTGTTATGTGAATAGATAAAGGTTCTTTTTTTTTTTTTTCTATCTTTATTTAAGTCTTAGATATAAACGTTAGTTGTTTACGTTTATCTCAAACTAGAAGCTTACTATATTGTCAAAATATTTATTAAAATATGATAAATTATTTAGTTAACTATTGAATTCTTCTTTCAAATATATTCTATCCTCTGTTTTGTAGCAGGAAAGTTATGAACCTTCTAGCAAATGGGATTACCCAAGGCTAATCTTATGACTTCATGAACAACTTCGTTAATTAAAATGGGGTTAAACGATAGATCTTTTTTCAACAGTTAAAACTTGGGGATTTCCACATAACTTCGCACACTTATTATGGTCGATGAAAAGCTCTGCAGGGAATAATTCTCACGCCTTTGTTTGTGCAAAACTGCCGCAGTGGATTTACCAGAAGGGTAGAATTTACTTTCTGGAAAACAGCCCTACCGAATCCGCCTCATATATCACGCCGACATTACCACACCTTCTCTAGCGAATACAACACTGGGCGACAATTTCTTTCACGCTAAACTGTACACGGCTTCAACTTTTTAGCTTTTCCGTTGAGCCTTAATCTGAAGTAATTTGTTTTCTTCCCGGATACACAACGAGCAGTAAAATTGCACTACGTATCCGTAAACTGGCATCGTGCGAGATGAACTGAGGTATCTTATTACAGCCCAATAAAACTTCTTTTCTTAAGGCATCTATGTTATTCGGTTCCTTACTGGAAGATATATTAGGCTTAACTGGATTCTACGTTGTGAAAATGTTATAAAATTAAATTAATTGGAAAAAGCGCAGAGGTTGTCAACGCCTGGCATTTATACTGAGTATCCCCGTTTCGGTTTACATTTCTTGACGTTCTTTCTCCATAATGTTACAAATAAAGATCATTTTACACTGTCATTCAGTTTTTATGGATTCAAAAATACATGCTGGCCTTTATATTTAAAAATAAAACTTTGATGTCAAAAACTGTCATGCGCAATAAACAACTTCAGAAATTACGTAATAAAGAAGTATCAGCCTCTATAAACCAGGATTCCTTTAAAAGGCAACATGATATTTAATTATAATGTATCGCCTTGAGCGTATCGTCCTGATAACTGTCATGACTCTCGATGGATTGCAGATTCAATTCTAACTAGCGAAACGTTCTTCTCTCTTTCTTTTGCAGCCAATTCCAGCGTTAGTCGGTCTTTGGGTGTAGATAGAGTGTACTCTCTCTCTCTCTCTCCTTGGGTTATTCAAATCCGGAAGCGACCCCTGTTCTTAATACCGTAATATCTCAACAAACAACTTTGAACACATACAAAAACACACAAATAAATACTAGTTAGGATAAGAAACACTGCATCTTATCTAACATATCACATGACTGAACTTGACCTCCGTGATAGTGAGAAACAGAGACAGACTGCTTACCAATTTCCAAAGTTAGGCATACTAAAGAGTGGTAACTACTTTCTATGGGAGATGAAAAGAGGTTCAATGATATTTACCTAGTCTTACTTTAATATCAAACTAAGGTCTAAAGCCAAATTCAAGAAATTATTGATAAATACTGGCACTACTACTACTGTGCGCAAAAAAAGTAAAGAAATAGGGTAATGAGGAAAATAGTAATTAGATAAGTACATTTCTTAGTTATGATATCAGAAGAGGTTAGGATTTTGATAACAGTATTGCCAACTCGTATTGGTCCGCAGTGATAATTGTTCATTTGCATTCTATCAGCGCTGAAGGTGTTATTAACCATCGCAAACAGTATTACAGTATTTACTAGCTCAGAACTGTATTATTATTAATAAATAAGTATTATGGCGAATATGTAGACATTCCACTAGTAAAATCAATTATGAGGACAAATACATCGGGTTTATTTATTAAGTTTAATTAACTGGGTTTGTCTTCATTTCCAAAAAAAAAAAAAAAAACCAAAGGACTCAATCCCGATATTCTCTACAGAACTTCTTTTTTTCCATTCCTTATATTGGAAGACTTTCTCGGAAGATCGCAGTATCTTCAAATCTCACGCATAACAGTGACTTTCAAGCCTATTTGACTATACAAAGTTAATGAATTCGCCTATAGGCCACAGCCCTTTCTACAAACATCCTGGAGTTTATAATGTTCCATGTTCTTGTGTCCTTTCTTACATCGGGCCGATATCTAGAAGTTTGGAAATTAGACATAAGTAACCTATTAGAAAAGTTAATAACAACAGAGAAGACAGCTCGAGGCCTAGCTTTTCACCTCTCCCACATTCATCGTTACACTGAATGGGATGAGAGCTCCATGTCTTATATAGAGAATAACTTCACTTCTCGCAACATAAAAAGAATCTACTCTGGTCATCCGTTCACACCGCACACTCAACAGAAATCAAGGAATGGTCCTTACGATATTCGGAAATTGCTCATTAGATCTTTCCTACGTCAGACTAATTCTTCAGCCAACAATCTCACACCCACATCAGTGAACAATAGCTAACCCGTGCCAACTCCCAGGCTCCACGTGGTTTCCATTTTCAATTCATATTGTAACGGTTGCTATATGCTCTGTATTTTAGTAATGCCATAATTCATGTTAGCCTTTTATTGTATTTTTATCTTACCGCGGAAGATACCACAAGTATCTGGGGCGAAACTAGTCGGTTTTTAATTTTTCATATTATTATTATTATTATTACTACTAAATATACTCAGTGTATAGTAATTTTCTTTCTTGACTACTTGTATAATAACTATAACACTTTTTTTGAATGTTAGTCAAGTGAGTTTTAATTTATCGTCCTACATGTTTCGCCGATTTTTGCTATCGGCATCTTCAGGGATACAATTGGTAAGCTCTATGAAGGTAACAGAATAGGTTTTAACTGACAGTTCTAATTCATACAAAATTAGTATTGTACGAGACAATGCGCGTGTCTCGGGAATATGATTTATTTGTTATGAGACATAATGCAATTGGCGTGAAAGTTCATTTCTTTGATGTTTAGTGATCTGATTAAAGCCTTCCAAATTTCCAGTAGGATTAGACCTTGATTCTTATTTAGGTTTCCTGTTGAACGGGCGACCGTAACAGCCTTCTTGAAGGTTCTGAAATGGTAGTTTTCTTCTATATAGGGCATAGGACTCATCCCACTCAATGAGATGGTTGGTAGAGGCCAAGTGGCAAGAAAGGCCTGAAATATCTCGTATGTTGTTTCTGACATATCCTATGTGTTCTTTCTGTCTCGTTTCGAAGCTTCTAGAGGTCTGACCAACGTAACTAACACCACAGGAGCAAGGTATATTATATACTCCAGAGTACTTGTAGAATGGATGAGGGTCTTTCGGTGATCTTAAAAATGTCCCAATAGTATTGACCGGCTTGAATGCTACTCTAATATTGTGTGGTTTTAGAAGGATAGCCAGTTTTTTGGAAATACTGCTGACAAATGGAATAGTTATAGTACTGATGTATTGGGTGTCATCACGTTGTCTTTGTGGTATATCCGAAAAGAGGATATTGTTGCAGAGTCTTTTTGGATAACCATTTAAGGATAGCTCTCTGGATATTGTAGTTAATTCCTTTTGTAAGTCATCTTGGTTCTGTTGTGTACTGTATAGCTCTTTTCTTAAGCATATGGATAATGCTAAGTTTCTGGAATATATGATGTGACGAGTTGAAATGGAGGTAACGTCCAGTATTCGTAGGTTTTCTATACACAGACAGGTTGATACTGTTATTGGTTTGTTTTTTTATTAGGATGTCTAGAAATGGAAGTTTTTCATCTTTTTAAATTTCTATTGTGAATTTGATGGTATGGTGGAAACTATTGATTTGGTTGAGATAATCCATTAGTTCTTCTTTTGTATGATTCCAAATGATAAAGATGTCATCAACATATCTGTACCAAGTTGTAGGTTTTGGGGTAATCTGAGATAAGATTTTATCCTCTAAGTCTTTCATGAATACGTCAGCACAAGAAGGAGAGAGGGGGCTACCCATGGCTAATCCGGTAAGTGGTTTGTAGACTGTTTTTTGCCAACTGAAATAGTTCAAAGTTAAATAATGATTGAACAAAAGTGATGTTTCTTGGGAACAAGTTGTCTAAGATGTTGATGACTTCCACAACTGGAATGTTTGTAAACAGAGATGTGACGTCAAGGCTTGCTAGTATATCCTCTTCAGATATAGGGATATTTTTTTAATTTTTCAATAAAATGTTGTGAGTTTTTGTTATAAGTATCCGAGTTGTGAATGTGTTGTTGTAAAATCTTGGCTAGATATTTAGACAGTTGGTAAGTAGGTAAATAGATTCCATCAACTATTGGACGTAATGGTGTACCTTCTTTATGTATTTTAGGAACGCCATACAATCTTGGAGTCAACGGGTGCATGGATTTTAGCTTTCTTATTAAGTCTATAGGCCAGATAGTCATTCCACGTAATAGTTCATTGGTGTCGTTATGGTTTTTTGCGCAGGATCTGTACTGAGGACGTCATAGACAGACGTGTCTGATAATAGATTTTTAATTTTTCCTTCATAATCTTTTGTATTTAAGATAACAGTATTATTGCCTTTGTCAGCTTTAAGTATGATGATGTCTTTATTATTCCTTAATTTGAGTAGTGTTCTTCTTTCCATTTGGTTAGAGTTGGTGTTAGGAGATCTTGACGGAGCGGAAAGGATTATGCTGCTTTTTAGTCATTAGCTATAGGGTGTGGTAGCAATGAGATGTCTTTTTCTAAGTTGCAGATGAACTCTATTTTAGGAATAGCAGTAGGTTTTAAGGCAAAATTGAATCCTTTTTTGAGAATTGAGATCTCAGGTTTTGTTAAAATGTGTTTAGATGGGTTTATTATCACTTGGTTATCTGGTAGAGACAGTTTACAGTTAATGTAATTATCATATAGCAAGTTGAATTTATCAATTTGCATCTTTTTGCTGTAACTGAAGGTTTTGGCATAACTGTTGTTAATCATATTATCTAAAAGTTGCCAGGTATCTACATCAAGGTTATTACAGATGTCTGTGAACAAGTCATAGCATTGTGAGTCTAATTGGCTGTGCAAAGGTTCTCGTATGGCCAATTCTTTCTCTGAGAAGGGCAAATGAAGTTGGGGGTAAAAAATATTAGCTTTTTGTGTTTTAAAATATTGTTTGAGACGAAGAAATTTTGGGATAACGTTATTGTGTCGACATCTTTTTAAAAAAGTCAGATGGTTTAAACACCTAGCCTTTTTGCATTTTAAACCTTCAAGGTTGCGTACCTTTCGTTTGGTTATCTCGTCGATCCTGTTCATAGTGATTTTCTTTCTTGACTACTTGTATAATAACTATAACACTTTTTTGAATGTTAGTCAGGTGAGTTTTAATTTATCCTCCTACATGTTTCGCCGATTTTTGCTATCGGCATCTTCAGGGAATACAATTGGTAACTCACCTTCAATTGAAAAGATCCATATAAAGATTCCTCTCCTCACGACAAGAATCGAACTCAGGTCTTTTCCAGTCGAAGTGCAATATTTTTTGGAACATGTATCTCATTTTGCCTTCCCTTAGGCCAAAACCTTAAACTATTCAAAAACATGTCAATTAATCTTCTTTCTTCTTACACATACTCGGGACTGATGAGCTATAAATCTTGTGGCATATTGTTTGAAGGTAAGATATAAAAATTGAAATAAATCAAAGGTAAATAAAAAAACAATCTTTTCTATCTAAGAATTCGAACCTACATTCCGTTGCTGAACTTGAATGCTATCTACTCAGCCAATCAGGCTAGCGAATGTTGATGTTATGAGAACTTCAAGAAGATTTTCCTTTGTGATTAGCTCAATTCCGGGAGATTGTTTGATTATTTTTAATTAGTCATATTCATTATACTAATGCATCATTTAAAGCAGCATCCTTTTCTGCATATCCAGATATGAAATGTTTATTATTTTAATCTATGCAAAAAAAAGACACTTGCCTTTAACAAAATTTGCCACGAGTTGTCGTATGCGTTATTTTAAAATGAGAGATCGTCTATCGGAAAATACCGTATATGCCTTGGAATGGAGAGGCCATCCGATTCAATTGATACTAATTCTACTGCAGCCTTCTTTTATTTAAGTTATTGTTTTTAAATTACGCTGTACGTATCCCAAAATACAGGTTGATCTTCTAAGAAGTGTAGATTCGGTTAACAACTATCCCATCTCAATGAGTATTGGCTCATTGAGGTGATGGGATAGAAATTATACATTTATTAAGCATATTCATCGAGAGGGGTGAGGAACACAGTTCTAATACGTTTATTACAATCCCAATCAACAGACTTTTTCATTCACGAATCCAATATTCATAAAATAAACTTTTCTTGTCATTATAACTCAAATTAGCGTTTCCACTGACCAATATGTGAATACTTTGCAGGTGCCAGGAACATGCACGTTTCCTAGGTACACCAAGAGTTTTGTTCTGTATTAGAATTTGCAGTCAGGAAATTCATTAAACTTTAAGACTCTGCTATTCTCATTCGAAGTAAGTATTCTGCACTGCTGTAATATCGATCGCTCTTTCACCAACGAAAATCGACTACATTTGTGACTTAGAGTGTTAAGTGTAAGCAAACCAACTGGTACAAGGTTTATCGACTTCGTATTGTTGCTAAAGTTGGATTTCAATTTTCTTTGGTAGAAAATTTTTTATTTTACTTTGCAATGGAAAAGTGTAGTTGTTACTCTTTAAAAAATCTCGTTCTACTTGTTTTTATGCTATTTTTTATGGAGATAATGATAACAGGTAATCTGGGTTTGCACTTAGCACTGAACCAACGCAATGGAATAGAAAAATAAATAAATAAAAACTAGCTTAAAATTAATTGACTGCAGGGTATACTCATTGTTGAGTCAGAGGAAAATTCCTCTAGATCAGGTTGCTTTTCTCTCTCTCTCTCTCTCTCTCTCTCTCTCATGTTTCCTACTCAGCAATTCTTTTTTTTTTTTTGAAGGAATTTACATTTTAAACCAATAAGACTGTAGGAACTTTTCTATAACAGTAAAAGGTAAGAACATTTCGCCATAAACGATGCCGAGTTTTTTGTCATCTAATCATTCAATTAAAATGTTATATATTATTGTTCTGCACCATTCAAGAACTGATTGATGTCAAAAATCCCGAAAATACTTCTTATAATCTTTTTCAAATAATATACTTTTGAATGTTTCATTTATTAAAAATACATAAAATTATATACGGTAAAGATATAGTTTCAACTATTTTTATATTCAGCTAGGTTGTATCAATGGATATCAGGAATTGCATTACAAAATAAACTAAATGATAAAATAAATTACAGAAGGGTTTCATGTTGTTTTTATAATCTCAAGTCATTTTAGTTTCCCTATTGTATACCTAAAGGCTGCATGAGTATAATTTCAAAGTACAAAATAAGAATTAAAAAAAAACACGCAAAAATGTGAAACTTATGTGCAATCATACCTTTATAAAGTTACGTATTGAATCTCTTTGATTTAAATTGGATTTACAAGAATTGAATAGCACGTATTAAAAATACATTTTCATGAATGTAGCAGTTATTTTAAAACTGTGTCTAGAAGAATTTTGTATGATAATCTTTCTTAAAAATCTTCACATAATGAATTATATTACAAAACTTCTAAATTTATAAATACACCTTTTTTATATAAATATAATTTTTATTATGGAATTATGACGTTTCGATGTATTGAACGTAACAGTTGCTCGTAAGAACCATAAGATATGTTCTAATGATACCTTAAGAACCTTAAGGTATCATGCCTGTGAAAGGAACTTTTAAATCGTAAGTCGCCATTTAATAACCGTGCTATACATTGGAGATAATATGATAATAAGATTATAAGATACCATTATGAGAAATACCTCTGGAGCACAGTTGCTTTTTTTCCCTTTCGGAGTATTTTTACGTGCATTCATGAAACAATATCATGTAAACAGAAGGATTAAAATAATTGTCTGATATTTATACAGAAATCTTTATTCTTACGCTTATTATAACCTTATTATATTTAAGAGTACAGGCATAAAAATTGCAATAAAGGTACAAATTTGTATCAAACTCTAAAAGAAAAAACCAATCTTTTTTTTTTCAAGGATCACCATAAAGTCACAGTTTATATTAATATTATAATAACTATTTTGTTATTTAATAAGTTTAAATGTAATCAGTTTTTAAGCGAGCAACACATATTGTAATATGGATTACTGATATTAATACCAGTCGTTGAGTAACACAATCTAGTAATCCAAAGAAGGGAAAAATCATTCTGCGGCAACTTCTCAGTGAATTTAAGCCTTAATAACATGTCTAAAATCTCAGCAATTTGCTTTCGCAAAATGCCATATAGATACTTCAAATTTCAACCAGTAGTTGTAAGAAAATTAATGAAGTGAGCTTATCAATAATTATAATGAAATCTATGGGATGGGCTTCGTGTATAATCCTTTTCAGATTCGATAAGAAAATTAAGAGCCACACCATTCCGAAATTTTAAAAAATCCAAGGCATTAATTTTGTACTTAATCCACTTAGTTTTGCCCAAAGGTATTAACCATTCTGTTGGCAGAGAAGTAGATGCACAGAATCTCGGAAAGGATTTAACATCCCTATTGTTGTATGAAACGTCAACATCACATCTTCGTGATTTAATAAAGTTACCTCCATGCACTGGATTATGCTACGTTTTGGATATTACATCAATAAGAACATTTTTTATTCTGTACCGTACACTACTAAACCAAACCAAACAAAACAAAATCTCACATTTAGTATCTGAAATGCAAAGCTTAATGAAATTCATAACACACGAAGAACCTCTCTATACAGAACTTTGCAACTAAAGGTCAATCGATCTGATGGGGGGGGGGATTCCACTCGGAAATTAAAGATTCGCATGTTTCATCCGCTAAACAGATGACTGATATATCCTTTGTATTCTCTATACACTATTTTTTTAACCCACGAAATGATCTAAACCTGTAGCACTTAATACTATGGGTGTGATAAGGAATTTTGTATTAATTCTATTTGTATTAATTTTTATATTTGGTTCAGCCATTATATATGGCTTAATCATTATATGATAATATTAACTAGATTTATATGAATTCAAAATATTTTAAGTATCTGTCTGTAAGAAGATATATATAATGTGTGTGTGTGTGTGTGTGTGTGTGTGTGTGTGTGTGTGTGTGTGTGTGTGTGTGTGTACTTTTTCCCGTTGCATTTCTAATATGATAATGTATGATCTAATTCAAGGTTTCCCAAACGTTTTTTTCGTGATCCAGTTATTTTAGTACTTAATCTTCCTGACGACCAACATTTTTATGGCCAATAGGTAAAATAAAACAGATTTGAATGTTGATATAGTTTTCATTTATTATTATTATAATAATAAAGAGCCTGTGTAGCTCAGTGGATGTGGCGTTTGCATACCACACAGGAAGACTTGGTTTCGATTCTAGAGGAAATTTTTCTTTCGACCGGTTCCCGAGTTAGTCGATCCCTGGCACGGGCAAGCGGGTTTTTCCTGCCGGAAACTCGGGTTTTTCGTCCCGTAAACTCAAGAAAATCGACCGTAGAACCCACATTAAATATATTGTGTTAGGGTTAAGGACCACGAGATGGCGGCACATTTGAGACGTCTCTCTTCACTGTGTACCGCTTAATTAGTGATAGCCTTGGGCCATCTATCTCTGGTACCAGTGGAGATTGAACTGCCCACTCAGTCTCCAAAAGTTAGATAGGGCTAAATGGTCTCGCCTACTCCCCGTATACGAGAATAAAAAGGCGTTAGCTTATTTTTTATTTTTATTATAATAAAGAAACATTTACTCTTACAAAAATATAAAGAAATTAAACTAAAGCAAAGTAATTTATTAATGAGAAGCGTGATGCTGTTGTTTGTTAACTAGAAACTTCAGGTTTGAAGGAAAAGATTATAACTTTATTCTCAAATCTTACTTTACCACGAGGAAAGAGACTGTAAAATGGAGCTTTGCCATTTCATGGTCTACGACTGATCTAATTAATGTGCTTATATAAATGTTACTCATACACGGATATAATGTGATATAAGTTGATAAAATACCAAATACCAAAAACCGTGTACAGACTCAAATTAAATAAATAAATAAATAAACATATTAGAATATTTCTTTGAATGAAACATTTTCCAATATCAAAGCTGTATGAAAATTTTTGGGAACGAAATATCCAATACGTATTTCGACTAGAAATTTTGTAAAGAAAATTTCAATTTTTTCCCAGATGACTTCCCTCGGCTCTTTCCATTTTAAAAGTGTTCTGGTGAAAATAAAAGAAAAGTGAAAATTTACTTACACCCATATAATGCGAGACTATTCTTGCAGTGTGATTCTATTTTAGAGGATTCTTCGAATCACAATATAGAGAAGATAAAAGACGTACACGGATGTGTTTTGCAGAATCCAATATACTGGAATCCAAGTAACTAGGTGATATTGGGCTGTGGAGAGCTCCCAGTTGTTATTTGGGTGGGCTCGGTTACCTGACATTACTGCGGCTTGTTGAGAAGTACGGAAAAAGGCATTGATATGTCAAAGATCACACTGTAGAGGCTCGGCTTTCTACAGAAAAAAAGTACCGTAGTAATGAAATAGAAATGTTCCGAGAGCATCTACTGGAATATTGGTTTTAACCACCAGTGAAGTGAGAGTATCGGGATGACGAAGAAGCACATTGTTTGACTGAGAACAGAGACCAGGTATTTCAGATTTTGTATTTGTTCATTATTTCCCGTGATTCTCTAATAAAAACGGGTTCAACAGTCTCCAGTTCAACATTCAAGTAACGTTCAATTTACTGAATTAAAAAATCTTTCATAATTTCATCTATTATCATAAAGTAATTATTATTTTCTTTTGAATAAATTAAAATAAAATATGATTATATCTAAATTTTTAATTTAATTAAATTTTTATAACTAACACCATTTTATTTTTATCTTGACTAAATTATATATTTAAATATTTGATTAAATTCATGGTTTTATACGGTGTTAAAGTGTATTTGTTTACATCAAAATGACAATCTAATCTCACCAAAGTGGCAATTTTGTTCTATATCATGAAGATAATAGCATTTTAGAGAGCAAATATAGCCTTATCAGAATTTTTTTAAGAAAACGGGATGACGTCGGTCACAAAAGTGATTAAATACATTATTGCGTTTCTATTAGACTAATATTGAATATGCACATAAACATGACAATTTCAAAAGAAAATCGAAATTGTTTTCAAAATTTAATGAGAAAATTATTTTTCGTATAAACTTGAATAATGATACACGTTGCTTACATTAACTTGACACTCGGTTGTTTGAAAAAATAAAGTAACAACACATCGTGCGTAAAAGGCGTACTTCTCTAGGGAATTAAATTTTTATGTGGCTTTTTTATATGTACTTTGATTTTTTTTTATGTAAATGTTATATAAACAGTGAATAGAGTGCATGCGTGATCTGGTTTCTCATACAACTTACGAGATGACGTCATGTGTTGTTGCTAGATTCTGGGATGACTGGAAACATGGTAAAAGATGGACGTGATCCCGATTTTTGCATGTTAACTGCACTAGCAGAAATTCCTAGAAACGTGCAGTACAAGAAAGAGTGTTATATATGACTGAAACAGGATTGGATTTAGTGTAATGCCTCAGCTAACTGCAGAAGAAAGATGTCGAAGGTTTGTCATTCGTTACTATGACAACGCATTGCAGATGGACGCATCATACGAACACCGAAAAAAAGGGATTCTGGGCCAACCACAACATACTCTTGATGCTTCTTCAGCACCAAGATTTTGCCATTGTTCCTTGGTTGTACGTACATGTGAGCTATTTCTTCTACGCCGATAAAAATATCTTAAACAGTCACATAAACTTCTAGGTGGGAAAGAAATGTGCTGAATTCGGCTTATGTGTCATGTTCTATGATACAAACATCGATGTCGGAACGAGGTCCTTTACACATGAGTGCTTGCTGTCACATTTTCTGGTATACAATCGTCAGTTTATTTGTACAAGTGTGTTTCGCACTTTTATTGGAAGTTACTGTTTTCAGAATATCGAACAGTAGAGACCCTAGCAAGATATGAGTGGCTTTAGCGAAAAGGAGAATACTACACATACTACGAGAACTTATTAAATTAATCTTCGCAAACACAATATCACTGTTTCGCTAGCATGATCTGAAGAGTTTTCTGATTCAGTATCGTTCTTTTTCTCTCTCTCTCTCACTTATAACTGGGACAGGAAAAATAATTTTAGATGAATTTAATGATAAGCCAAACGTGACAATATGGCATGTAACAGTAAGCCAAATATATGTCCACATCGGGCTTAAATACTGAGTAACAGGTATAGACCCCTTTAAAAAGATTTTATACTTCATTTCTCTGTTATATTCTATAGAATTTGTATTTGAAGACCACAATTCATCCATGCTGGCTGCAGTGTTTTTTCATGTACTTGGATCGAAGGGCAGTGGAAATAGGTCCTGCGAAGGAATGAGTCACACTTCATGCTCTTCAGTTGTAATGAACCAGCCTGAGAGTGGCTGATTTCTGGAAAAGCTTTTTATCTGAGTGTGGGTTGCCAACAAAGATTTTTGCAGTTGGCAATATAATGATGTGAACTTGCTTCGCGTTATATGGATATTCAGTCGTGGTTCAATGTACCATTGAACCACGACTGAATGGACAATTTTGCACATCGTAAACTGTGGCAGTATAATGCTTCATGTCAGAAAGCCAAACCTGTAAACCCGTCTCTTAAAGAGAATAGAGCCTCCGTAGCTCAGTCAGTATAGACGAAGCCCTTTGGTCGGAAAGACTTGGATTCGATTCCCGTCAGTCACGTGAGGAACCTTTATCTGGTCTCTTTCGAATAAAGGTGGGTTTGGCCGGCCACATACGGAGATAGGAGTTTTTTTCGCCCGGAAACTCGGGTTTTCGTCCCCCAGAACAAGCAACCCAGCCATTTAAACACCTATGAATTACAGTCATGAATACGTCCCAGCTATCTGCCGGTCCCGAGCCCGAATAAAATAGCGGGATTGGGAAAAGCAATGGTTAACTACCTTGTAAAAATCGCGCCAGGAATACTTTGTGGGCAATGACCACAAAAGTCACCCATGGTCGGAAATGACTGGAAGGGAAAACCACGTAAAGAGAATAACATTGCTGTTGTCCGTGCAGAGCCTCCATCCGAACATCTGTAAGACGAACTGTATCACAGAGGGTAGAACTGCTGTCCTCATTAGTGGAACCATCTATGCTTTAGAGATGTGAAGTGCAATACAACTACTCTCTATAAAAAGTAATAAAATTTCTTCCACGACAAATTGAATAATATATATATATATATATATATATATATATATATAGGATAGAGTACACATGACATAGCCCACGTTAATTGTCACGGGAAAAGTACAATCTGTTATTAACAATAATTGCTCTTCAGTGTCGTATAAAGATACTCAATACTCAAAAAGTGTTTTGATTTTGATTTCGATGATATAATTGAAAAGTAGGCAATATTGTACACTTATCCTTATAAGGACTGGTTTAAAGGGGCGAAGCAAGAATGCTTTTCATCTTCCCCGTTATCTGTAGAGGACAGTGTAGGGATAAGGTGTTATTGAGCAATTAAAGCTCTGATCATGGCAGGAGGGTAACAGCAATAGCCGAGCCTCAGTTAGAACTTCACTGGCTACAGCATTGCCATCCATTACCCTCCAAGAGTATTGGATTGAATGAATCAATCACCCATATTGTACACTTTTTGCATCCTTTTATAAATATAAATATTCTAAATATGAAACAAAATGGTGTTTTATTCAAATATAATAAAATTTATAATTTACAAAATTTTCAATGATATAATTTAATTGAAAAGTAGGCAATACTGCGCACTCTTTATAAATATTCTAAATTTAAAACAAAATGGAATTTTATTAAAATATAATTTAATTGAAAAGTAGGCAATATTGCGCACTTATCGCATCTTTTTATTTATATTCTATTCAAATATAATTTAATTGAAAAGTACGCAATATTGTCCTTATAAGGACTGGCTTAAAGGGGCGAAGCAAGAATGCTTTTCATCTTCCCCGTTATCTGTAGAGGGCAGTGTAGGGATAAGGTGTTATTGAGCTATTAAATTAAAGCTCTGATCATGGCAGGAGGGTAACAGCAATAGCCGAGCCTCAGTTAGAACTTCATTAGCTACAGCATTGCCATCCATTACCCTCCAAGGGTATTGGATTGAATGAATCAATCACCGACTATGTAAGTAAAGGTGAAATCTCAAAAATACGGACGATCTCTAGGCCACTCCATAGTGGGCGAAAGACCGTCCTAATCTCAGCGTTGGTTCCACTCAGTGACGGGCTCCCCGACCACTGAGCAGAACCGCTCAAATTCCGAGGAAAATAATTCACCGACAAAGCCCCTCAGCGGGCCGTGCCGGAGAACACCTTCCCCGGAGACTCAAAGTGCTCCCTTAAGGCAAACACCTTAAGAGAGCGAACTCAAAAACTCATCGCCCAAGTGGGTAAGAGCAACAGCCGAACCTCAGTTAAACTTCATTGGTACAGCTTTGCGTTGCTATCCATCACCCCCAAGGGCATTAATGAATCAATCACCGTATGTGTAAGTAAAGGTGATATCTCAAAAATATCGGACGATCTCTAGGCCACTCATTCGTGGGCGAAAGACCGTCCAAATCTCAGCGTTGGTTCTACTCAGTGAAACTCGAGTACCGAGCAGAACCGCTCATATTCCGAGGAAAATAATTCACCGACAAAGCCCCTCAGCGGGCCGTGCCGGAGAACACCTTCCCCGGAGACTCAAAGTGCTCCCTTAAGGCAAAAACCTTAAGAGAGCGAACTCAAAAACTCATCGCCCAAGGGGATAAGAGCAACAGCCGAACCTCAGTTAAACTTCATTGGTACAGCTTTGCGTTGCTATCCATCACCCCCAAGGGCATTAATGAATCAATCACCGACTATGTAAGTAAAGGTGAAATCTCAAAAATACGGACGATCTCTAGGCCACTCCATAGTGGGCGAAAGACCGTCCTAATCTCAGCGTTGGTTCTACTCAGTGAAACTCGATTACCGAGCCGAACCGCTCAAATTCCGAGGAAAATAATTCACCGACAAAGCCCCTCAGCGGGCCGTGCCGGAGAACACTCTCCCCGGAGACTCAAATTGCTCCCTTAAGGCAAAAACCTTAAGAGAGCGAACTCAAAAACTCATCGCCCAAGTGGGTAAGAGCAACAGCCGAACCTCAGTTAAACTTCATTGGTACAGCTTTGCGTTGCTATCCATCACCCCCAAGGGCATTAATGAATCAATCACCGACTATGTAAGTAAAGGTGAAATCTCAAAAATACGGACGATCTCTAGGCCACTCCATAGTGGGCGAAAGACCGTCCTAATCTCAGCGTTGGTTCCACTCAGTGACGGGCTCCCCGACCACTGAGCAGAACCGCTCAAATTCCGAGGAAAATAATTCACCGACAAAGCCCCTCAGCGGGCCGTGCCGGAGAACACTTTCCCCGGAGACTCAAAGTGCTCCCTTAAGGCAAAAACCCTAAGAGAGCGAACTCAAAAACTCATCGCCCAAGTGGGTAAGAGCAACAGCCGAACCTCAGTTAAACTTCATTGGTACAGCTTTGCGTTGCTATCCATCACCCCCAAGGGCATTAATGAATCAATCACCGTATGTGTAAGTAAAGGTGATATCTCAAAAATATCGGACGATCTCTAGGCCACTCATTCGTAGGCGAAAGACCGTCCAAATCTCAGCGTTGGTTCTACTCAGTGAAACTCGAGTACCGAGCAGAACCGCTCACATTCCGAGGAAAATAATTCACCGGCAAGTACCCCTCAGCGGGCCGTGCCAGAGAACACTTTCCCCGGAGACTCAAAGTGCTCCCTTAGGGCAAAACCTAAGAGAGCGAACTCATTTACCCAGGATAACAGCAACAGCCGAACCTCAGTTAAACTTCATTGGTTCAGCATTGCCATCCGTTACCCTATATATATGGGCATCTCATATGAAATCAAGGACCGCATCTCACGGTCGATTGATTCTCGTCCTCTCTCACGCAATATTGGGTACTTTTCGCAACATTTTATAAATATTCTAAATATAAAATAAAATGGTGTTTTATTCAAATATAATAAATTTAAAATTTTCAAGTCATTTTCAATAAGTTTGCATCTTATTTAGAAAATGCAAACATCATTCCAGACTTATTTTATATAAATATCTTTTATAAATTTATATATGACGATTTAAATATGAATTTTGTAAATATTGAAGGTAACAATGGTTCAGGTAACGGCAGAAACAAATGTAAGAATGTAATTTACAACCCGTGTTTACTGAAATATGATTTATAGTGATTATAACCTGTGTCTTCTTAAATTCATCCATCAAAATTCCTTTAAATGTAATGAGACAAATATTAAGATTTAAAAATAATCTGAATTATTTCCATGTACTATAAAACAAGACAGTTCTGTACCGAGGAGAGGACGTTACTTCCTAAACATCTCATGAAATTCAGACGAACATCTCTAATTCATTTTTTGGGAAGGGGGGGGGGATCTTCATTTCAACGTATGGACAGGGTAGAAGAGAGAATGTCTGGAGTGGGCAAATCGATCACCTAAAAGAGACTTCACTTTCGTACAAATCTTCTGAGACAAAGTTCTGGGTCTACACATGTTTTTTTTTTTTTTTTCTTGAACACGAACCTTTATACAACTCTCACGACTCAACTACTCGAGCAAATGTTCAAAGGAACCGCGCACCTGCTCCCAAGCAACACAGTAAAGCGGCATCTCTAGACCAAAGCAAGACGCATTTATAGCTCTTACGATATAACAGCAAAGAATATTTCATAAAACGTCTCCGAGGATGACTCCCCACCTCCGAACCCACTCCAACACGGTCTAGTCAAAGCAGAGGACCGGAAAGTGAACAATCCTACGCTGTGTACCAGCTGAGCTAGAATCCCAGCTAGTTTCGAGGTCGATAAGGGACTCGCTACAGTCGCGCAGGTAGAAGACAAATTGCCAACATATTCCCATAGCAAGGGCTGTGTAGTGAATAACAAAGACACTTAGATTCACCGCCTACAAGATCGTATCTTTTTGCTCTCCCATCTTTTTTTCAAACAATCTTCCATCTCCATTTCTAAGTAAATATAAATCATCCGCGAAATATAGCGTTGTACGTTTTCAGAAATCTAACCACTTGGCATTGGCAATGAATGTTTTTATTTGGAGTAGCAGCAGTTTTTGCTGAATATGGAATCGTTTTAGCTTTTAGGAAACAACAATCAGTTCATTTTGTTATGTCTACATTTCCCAGTATTAAGGTTTAGCCAGACTATTCTTTCCAAAATAAATGTATGTATGTAATTGAATATGGTAATTTTTACCTTAATAACAAGTGAAAAATTAAAAAGAAAACATCAATACATACAAAAAATTGTGATTTTTAAAAATAAATAATAAATATTTACATATATATTTCACCATAATTTTAATTGCATATTAAATTAGAAAAGAAAAATTAATTATTCTGTACTTAAGGAAGGAAGTGCCTCCAATTCTGATGCATGTTATTTTAGGAATTAGGAAATCTTATTTTAACGTTAATGTATATAAGTTTCTTTAACTGTTATATTTATTTTACATTTTACTGAATTGTTAAATTAAAGCGAAATTGTTAATTTTTATTTCTTCCCTCTGTTGCTTTTTAAAATGTAGCAGAGGGAAGAAATAAAAATTAACAATTTCGGTTTAAAACGTATAAATAAAACTGCTTTCTTTATTGTGTTGCCCATATTGTTGTTTCTTGAGAATGCCAACAAATGTGTATAATATAGAATTCAGTAACGCAAAAATTCTGATGCACTCAGAAAGTTTGCATTATAGTTTTTTTTTTTTTTTTTTGGTAGACTAATATTATTTTCCTTCAAAATTCCACTTGCGTGTGATGCTATACATAGTTTCCTTTGAAAAGAAAAAACAAAACCCTGAAAACAAGAAATTGCTAGAACTGTAACCTGGAATGCGGCACTCAACCACCTGTTAGAATTACCTTAACCTCCTCCTGTTTTTTTTTTTTTTTTGTCACACACACACAGAAAATCATGTTTAATTTAATTATTATTTCTTATAAGATCTTATTATAATAAGATATCAGTCAAGAGATATTTTAGAGTGCTATTGGTGATTTTTCGAAAGGTTATTGCAACCACGCTTGCCTCTTGTAGGAAATCATCTCGAAATTGCATTCTCAAGTGACTCAATACCAGTTGCGAATCCTCCATGCTTGCACGTAAGCTCATTAATTGAGAAAGAATATTTATTTGTTAATAAATGCATGCATTTATAAGCAATTCCATTTCGGCTTTTATTTTTGTAGACCCAAGACATCTTAGGCTTGCGGCAATAATTGAGCTTTGCGTTGTGTATCGAAGGCCGATGCTTGCTCGTCTAGTCAAAGCTACCTTGGCTTGCTCGTCTAGTCAAAGCTACCTTGGCTTGCTCGGTTGTAGGAGCTTCCAGGTCCTAGCTGCAGCACTGTGATTTCATGCACTCGCTTAGCCATTTCCACTCCCTTCTTAAAAAGGCCATACGCAGTCAAAGTAGCTCTAGTCAGTGAGCTTCAGCCAGCCTTTACAAGTGTGCGTGTTGCTTGGAAAAATTAAGTTACAACCAACTTCTTATGACGTTGTTATTGACCAGTTCATAAAGAAGAATCGTAGGGTAGAATTTGTATTCAAGTAACTAAATTGAAAAAGATAAAATATCATTTGTAAAATAAATATTGTATTTGTAATTTAAATGTACATAAATTTCTAAATATATAGTTTTAAATAGTCAGTAATTCATTATTCCGCAAATCAGACTTAAATCACACCTCTCACTCCCTGAATGATAAAAGAACAAGGGTGAATTTCAAGACCAGCATTCACTCATGCTCAATACATTGTTGCGGTAGACTTACAATTATGATTCCATCAGCGCAATCGAACAGTTAACGATACATGTCAAAAATAGATCCGTTTGCACATTCTCGCATGAAGCGCATGGACAACTCCTAATCAGGATTCTAATCCCGACAAGAGAAATTCCTACCAACTGAATTACACCACGACACGTAGTACCAAAGTCATAACTCCGCGCATCAAACCGACTAATGATAAGAAAGACAAGCCATACAAAAACTTCTACTACGTTTCGTATCGGGCAATAGAAAGTTCCAACATTTATTATCCAGAAAACGTCTGAGAAACTATTCAAACTACCTTTCGTTCTGCATGCAAACCGAATCACTTCGATTACAATTTCCGGGAAAAACTTGCTGTGGAAAAACAGAAAATGTTTAACATAGTCTGAATAAGATTCCTTGAACAAATAATTTCGTAAGTGAGGTTTTTAGCGAATAATATTTTATAATTGAAATGTTTTATTAGTTGAAATAAAAATGATTTCGTATTATTAAATATCAAATTAACAAAATATACAAATAAGAGGCTTCAATTTGACATAAGTAAAAAATAAATAGAGAATATTATAGTTCCATTCATATTTTATAGCCAAATAGAGAAAAAAAAATTTTATCAATATAAAATTAAATTAAAATATTCTAATTAGTGCAAAGCAAGGTAACTCCCATGCCAAAATACCATTTGCATAAACCCTGTGATAAATTTCGAAACATTTAAGTTTATTCTATATCTGGCTGTAAAATATAATGGATTTATAATATTCTCTATTGTGATAACAAAATAAAATTTATTATTATTTTTGTAAGAAAGAAATTAGCATAATTTACGACGTTTCCTGAACAACGTACTGAAAATCGTTTGCACCTTTATTAAGATGCATATATCACGAAGCGCTCTAAACTACGCGAATATGCGACTCGTCACATAATTTTTAATAAAATACGTATATCTAAATACAGCATCATTTAACAGTATAATGAGACGTAAAGGATTTATACTATAACGAAATGTATAGAATTGATCATAAACACAAAATATATGAAAGTCTATCTCATTGCTTTATCTAGTTATCTTAACCTTTAATTCGATTTTCGCAGCTTATGCATTAAACTATTGTTGCAGCAATGTTAAATTGAGCAAATATGTAAAATTCATATAGTTCATATTTTAAAAAAAAAAAAAAAACAGTGTTAACCAAAAGGATGTTTATTTATTACTAAAAATATCGCCCATTCTACCGATGTGAAATATCCTAGTATCAGAAATGTAATGTGCATGATTTAAGAAATTACCAACTCAAACTGTTATTTTAATTTTTTACATATCTCAAAAATAATAATATAATTTCATATAAATTAAATTTTTTTAAAATTTAATTAAGAATTTCTTAAAAATGTTAATCGTTTTTTAAGAATTTCTTAAAAATATTAATTCTTAAAAATATTAAAAAATGGTATATCGGAAAATTAATTATAATTTTTCGATATACCATTTTATTTTGTAGATATTAAAATAACAGAATTATTAGAAGAAAATTATAATTTATTAAACCATTGCTCTGATCTATGCGCTAATTAATAGAAATAGCAAGTTCAGCAACAGAATCAAATTGCAGCTATACCAGATGACGATTCGTCCTATAATCACCTATGCCTCTCGAGCCTGGAGCCATACCTCTAATACTAACATTATCGAAATACAACGAGTACAGAACAAATGCTTGTGAATGATTCTGAACGCCCCATGGTATGTAAGAAACAATCAACTTCATAGAGATACAAATATTCCCTATATTTTCTCTTTCCTACAATCCTTAGCAGTGTATGGACGTCTTTAGGAAGAACTTAGACGATTTGGTTCAGCAAGTATACGAGGCAACGGACATATTCAAACATAGAAGACCAAAAGCTATATTAATCTCCTATAGCGATGCATAATCTCCATGTCCAATCAGGGCGAGCAAACTGCTCATAAATTTTACCCTCACTGTAACTGCAACAGATAGCGGGGAATATGAAAAGCATCTTGCTTCATCCCTAAAGACACAAATGTCAATTGTCAATAATTTATTAATTACCCGTGTGGTGGCCGGGATAAAAATAGCCCCAATGTAGCTCATACATGTCGTACGAGGCGACTAAAATGGGTACCCTGGGAGGGTAATAAATGGCAATGCTGTAGCCAATGAAGTTCTAACTGAGACTCGGCTATTGCTGTTACCCTCCTGCCATGATCAGAGCTTTAATTGCTCAATAACACCTTCTCCTTACACTGTCCTCTATAATTTATTAAATAACTGCATTAAGGCTATTTAATGAGAATGGTTTTTTAATGATACAGGCGTTTATTTTAGGATAATAATTCAAATCTTAAAGATAACAAGGTCGCATGAAATTTGATATATTTTGATTTTGAAACAAGGATAGTCCGTCTTTTCTTTTATATTTATTTACTATGCTATTACAAAGAAAAGTAAACGTTCTTGGCATTTTTTCCCCAGTGATATCATTCTGGCGGTAGCAGATCTCCGCGTCCAATTTCACACTGGGGCAAGCCTGCTTGAAAATCGATCGCAAAAATAAATGTGTTCCTCTCAAATTTAAAACCGGCGATTGTGGATATGTAGGTGTTGTTCCCCACGTCTTTCATTTTGAAATTAAATAATAAAATGCTTAGTGATATTGAATTTCTGAATCACATCAAGAAAACAAATAATCTTAGTGGAGAAAAATAATATTCCTTTACTAAAAAGAACCGAAGGGTTGTGTTGGGTTGGATATTTCTTTTGTACACTAAGAATCTTGGAAGAATAAAATGGAAATATTTAAATTCTTATTTCATCAGGATTAAAACGTATTTATTTAATCTGTATTACAATACAGTTCAATACAATCACCGATTATGCTCATTATATTTCAGATTTCCAATAAAAAAAAAATCAACATCTACAAAACATACATTAAACTGAAAGGGAAAAATACTGGAGGAAAATAAATTGGAACGAAAAGGGCCAATGATAGAAGTTTATTTTATTTTATTTTATTTCTGGAGCCATCTTGATGGATTGAAACATAAAAAATTCCATTCACTCCGAAATAATCCTAATTGCAGCAACTATTTGTTCATTGGTTATGGCTGAACTTTAATGAAAAATAAAAAGCCAACCAATGAACTAAGCTCATTGACACCTCTGACGTCACTGCAGGAACTAAACAAACGTGATTCGTCCAGTAAAATATTATGCAACCACAATAGACAACAATCACATGACAGGAAGATGGCTGAACATTCCATTCTCGTAATGAAAGCTAAGTACTTTTAAAAACAGAATTAAATACTTCAAGTACACGATTCATGAGGAGTAATAAAGACGGCAAATATTCAAACAATAGCACTATAATTGTCCAACCATGTTTACGTAACTGGGCAGATAAAATGATTATTAAATAATTCTTTCGCGTACTACAGATTTGCCATTTTTTTGTTTTGGTAATACTGGCGTTAATGATCTGAAGATGATTGGTTATGATCATATAGAGTTTAACTTTAGTAAAACGATCAAAAGAGATTATAGAGAGAAACGAATACTCCATTTTACCTCCTATTTCCAATTCCCTACATGGAATAATATTTGCTGTTCTTTTCAAACTCAGTTCTCGCTCACATATTTCTATGTTAATACTGTCTGTCATCATCTGTTAAAGGATTCACCTTGCGCAAACTGTTGTTCCTTATCGAGCTAGTATTTGTTGGTTTAAGATCGACAAAAAAAAAGGTTTAGTGGGATCATATTTTCTATTTTTTTTTCTCTGTCTCTTCTACCACAAAGAAGGTTTTACCATACAAAATGGAAACCTGTTCCATTATTTGTAATGTTTTCTGCTGCGCTTTCCTAGCGTAACAATCGACACTTGCAATTCGATACATCTCAGCGAAGGAAAAAGCTGTGGGGGGAAATAAAAGCAAGTGGGGGAAAGCAGGAGGAGGGGTTTAAGATTGAAACCAGGAGCATTTTCGAGCCTTCTCAATTTTCAAAGTTTTCCAATTGTGCCAGAGAAACCCACCCGATTCATGTGAATAGTTTTTTCTGGGCATTATCTCTGACAGAGGTCGTGTGGGAGAAGATTGTCAAGACTGTGGTTAGAAATCCAAGGAAAGTTATAAGAAAGGGCAAGGAGAAAGAATTGACGTTATCGATCACATGGGATTTTTGAAGTCGTACTCTGGAGTAGGAGAAAATAAATTCTTCGGGTATTTGAAAGCAAGTCTTGATTTTATTTGAAATATTTGCTCACGTGCTGAGAAATTCTATATGCACATAGGGAATGGATACTTATTTATAACAATACTACTCGGGTGCAATTATTTGTCGTAGATCTGAAATGTTTTGGATTGCTAGGATGTCGAGTTAGTAAACAATAAACAGAATTCCTGAAAGTGTCAGTAAAAAAAGAGGGATGAGAAATAATACCTTAGAAACTGAACTGCTTCAGGCTACCCTATAAGGTGTTCTTGAGTTTCCCCAAAATAAGTTTTTTTTTTTTTTTTTTTGCCCTTTGGTTATCCGCTTGAGCGACAGATAGACATTCGGTTATGGAGATTTCAGTGCAAACTTCAAAACTTATTCAGAAGTAAATATTGGCTGACACTGTGAAGAGTTTTTATTTTTCATTTCCGGTCAAAATACCTAAAACTGAAATTTAAATACCAGAGTATCAAACTTTTAAAGATCAAAATGCGCTAAATATGACTAACTCGAAAGTTTTAAACACTTTAGAAGTAATAAAGGTAGAGGATTCCTCAAATAACTCGTAAATATTCTTATAAAAAAATCCTAATATTTTAGATAAGGAAAACTATTATAATACCAACTCAAATGAATAGAAACAATAAATATAAACATGTTTAGAAACAAGGTTAAAATAAAGACTCGTATTATTTTTAAATAAAATCTATAAAACAAGTTACCCACCAATAGAATGAAAAAAAAAGCAATCGTGATCCATATCTTTTAAAAAGGTTGTAGAGATGATTATAGAGTATAAGTATACTAAATTGCTGTTACAAAATATATAGCAGAAGTTTAAATAACAAATTAATAAAATACTCTGTAAACTTTATTTTAGAGGTAGAGAGTGGATTTAGAAAAGGATGATCATAGACCTTTTGCCTACAATTAATAATAGAGAAAAGAAGAGAATACAATTTAGAAACACATATTGCATTTATTGACTTTGAAAAAGCATTTGACAAAGTTAAAAGAAACATTCTATTTAATTATTAAAATAAAGACAAATACCAAATAATATTCAAAAAGCTACCATAAGATATATGAAAGTAATCTAATACGAATAAGATTGGATTATTACCTATCATATCTGAGAGAGATAAACTAAGGAGTCCCACAGGGACGTCCCCTTTCAGCAACTTGTTTTTAATATTTATCTAAATTTTAGAAATAAGAATAAAATGGAATAAAAATTTCATTGTTATTTCAATAAAGATATTAGAAGAGGTGAATTCATTTAACTACTTAGGATATATGATTACATATGAAAATGAAAAAAGATATAAACGTAAAAATTGCAAAATATTTAAAAATAACAGGTGTAATTAACTCTATATTTAAACCAAACCTAGTTCAAAAACAAACCACACTAAAAGTATACAATGCATTAGCCCTACCAGTCTTAATGTATGAAAGCGAAATCTGGACAATAAAACAAAAAGACAAACAAAGATTAACAACAGCAGAAATGAAGTTTATGAGAAAAACTGCAAAGTATACTCTATTTGATCACAAAAGAAATGAAGAAATTATGAAAGAATTAAACCAAGAACCAGTAATATAAATAATTAAAAAATATAAACATAAACAGATGGAACATGTTCAAAGAATGAAAACAGAAAGATTACCAAAACAAGCCTTAAAGTAGAAGCCATTAGGGAAAAGAAAACCAGGACGTCCTCTTAAGAGATTCAACGATGACTTCTAAGGCCGGAACAGGCCACGCTAGACCTAAATCCTTGACAAGCATGATGATGATGACATTCTAAAAGACATACAAGTCATTTATTAATACTACAAATTATATTTCCAGTTCTGTTTCTCTTTTCTAGAGTAAGTTTCAATGAGAATCATTTGCTGAAACAAATATTTGGTTTAATTTTAATAGATTGTTATGCGAACAGAAATGTTTACTTTCCAGAAATCGTTGGAACATATAATAGTCTAGGAATAATTTTAGGACTTCTTTATTTCAGTGACTGTGGTTGCTTCAGTATTTACGGCGCGAATAAAATGAGTTCATCTCCTGTGTGTGTGTGTGTGTGTGTGTGTGTGTGTGCCCGTCCATCAGGTACTCAGTTGTATGGGATGTTTCCTGCTGAATTGTTTATTTTGCTGACCAAATACTCTGTCATTCTTTCTCAAGGAATATCTCGTAAGTATGCGATTTATGTTCAATTTAATATTACATTTCCTAAATCTATATTCAGATGTACTGCTTTTGAGAATAGGGTGCTGCTTGTGTGGAGAAAAATCCAGTAGAATCTAGGAGAGAAACCATCCATGACTGACTTGCACAATAATTCTTTTTCAGATGTTTTCCTCTCTTCCTCCTTCTAGTCGAAAATATAATTTATGTAACCTAAAACTGAGTTTTCAGATTTTTTTTTTGTACTTTTGAAATATCAACTAATCGTTGGAAGTACAAAACAAATACTGCAATGAGGCAGTACCAAGTTCATATGGTGAATTCTCAGGCGCAAAACTTTACTACCGTAATCCTACAGCTGCACCCATCGTGAGAACGAATATAAAATGTTGGCAGGTGGTACGTTTAGGTAGAACAAATTTTCATTTAAGAGACTAGTAAAAATTATTTGTTTCCGTTACCGTTTCATCTAATTCGAATTAAAAGTGAACTGAAGAAATTAAATATAAAGTAATCAAAGCACCGACTGAGGAAATTAAATTTCTGCTCAGAACTGGGAGTACTGCTACCAGAAATCAAGGAATGCATCTAGACCAAGCTTCTCAACAGGGGTTCCGCGAGAGATCGTAACTGGACAAAAAAAAAAAAAAATCGAATAATGTACAAATAAATGAACAAGAAAGATATAATCATTTTTATGTGGGAGTTCCCTGAGACCTGAAAATTATTTCAAGGGATCCTCCAGAGCACGGGTGGTTCGTGCATAGGCACTGCGGAACTGCAGCACCTCCGATTTTTCTTGATATATAAATATATTTATTAATTTATTTATATTTGCTTGTAATATTTAATTTTATCATCAACAATCCTATACAATTCTCTTATTTTGTATAAAAAATAATAAAAATCCATCTTGTAGCACTTAGGAGGGCAAAGGACGCTAGCAGCACTGTGTTTACCGCAGTGTCATATTGCTTCGCGAGCAAGTATATACACGGCATAGTGAGATGCGAGCTATTAGCGTAATGCGGCACTGTCCGTCGCGCAGTTCCACTGTTGTTTATATGCAGTTCGCGCCAGTAGTAGAGTGTTTGTAGTGCTTATCGTGTTTACTCCGTCTCTTTAAATATTTGAACATTACAATTAAAAGATTTAATTGTAATGTCCAAAAATTGTAAATCATTCCCTTTAATTACTATTAAAGGAATGGGTTTTATTTTTAAGTAATTTTGAATTACACCAAACTGTATAATTTTATCCATAATAAACAATATTATTTTATGTTTAATTGTTTTTAATTTTACCACAAATTTGATATTTTGCCAAACTCGTATACACTGTATTTACAGTGTGTATGTATATTTCGAAAGTTGCAGCACCCCCACGATTTCAAGCCAGGAGCCGCCACTACTCCAGAGTAAAACAAAAATTGCGAAAGGCTGATCTGAACTAGTAAGGCTGATTTGAACCAGTAAGCCAGATAATAATTAGTGATAAAATATGACATGTAAGTGGTATTAAGAAGATCGAATGATATGATACACAAATAACCTACAGATATATGTCCATACAAAACGAAAAAAGAGTTAATTCTTGGAAAGTGACTGGATCCGTTTGTAAGCGGTGTTTTGTTAGAGGATGTCCTGTATCCAAATCATTTATTTTTTTCAATGGGCAGCTAGAGAGAATTGGATAGCTGTTCTCAGTATACTGATAATATCCCGAAGACGTGTCATCATTCATTCATTCATGGTTTTCTACAATTATTGTAGTACGTAGTTATTTAATATGGTGTGGTGAAACTGCATGAAATAACTACATACTATAACATTGGAGTCTCTAAACTTAACTAAGAGTATATTACAGATTTACCAGAAAAGAACATCAGTATAGTCACATCCTAGACTTAGAGACTATCCTGAATGCGAAGAACGTTAGAATATTTTCAAGTGAAAGCGAGTTCACCGGTCTCAGGCGGTGGTAGCTGGTTTTTCTTTACTGAAAACTTGAATTTTTCATCCCACAAACCGAGAATCAGAACATATGCAACTTCCATATCATCCTAATAATATATATATTAGGATGATATGGAATATATATTAGGATAATATGGAAATATATATATATACCTCAAGCGTTCACTCTAGTGAGTACGGGCATGGCGAACCCGAGGCACCTGAAGCTGGACCATGCCTTACTTCATGTAATATATACCTGTTATATTATCTGTAGACTGGTCACTACTCTTCTTTCCCTCTGTATTTCTTTTCACCTTGCTCCTTCCCCCCAATGCTATTAGAGTATTCGAGGGCTAGGGGTGATTCTGTCCTATTTACCTATTTTTTTATCTCATGCACCTGCCCACCCCCAGTTAAAAATGGTGAAGACAAATCAGAAGACTATACCGCGTCGGTCGTCTCGCGGGTTACCAAGGACCGCACTGGATGTTAGGCTTCCTGGACAGCCAGTGACAAATGGGCTACTGGAGCAAGATCCACAGAACTCGAAAGTATTTACTAGGAAAAAGTGGAGCATGGCTGAAAATAGACAAGTCATGCAGTGCTTTTACAGTTCAAACCCATCAGTTAGGGGATTTCAGAAACGAATGTTCCAACTTTGGCTTGAACGGCACCCAAATTCGGAAAATTCATTCGAAAGGCTGATGCAGCAACGCAGCTTCATTATCAAACGCAAGGTATTTAGTGAACTTGAGCTGGAAGCACTGAACCCTCAAGCTGTAAAAGGAGACCGTACTGACCCTGAAGTGACCAAGAATATGAATGAAGCAAAATCAGATTCCAACGTGCAGAATGCTGAAAATTTTGAAAATATACAAATAGTTGAAAAGAAGCTATCAGATAAGGAACAAGAACTCGCAAGAAAAATTATTGAGCAAATGAACAACAACAAGGAACGAGTTAGGCTTCCAGTATTGAGACAAGTACCTCAACAAAAACTCAAGGAACTCCTACAAGAGGCCAATAAAGCTGCAAGGGATATTCCTACTGGAACTATTGGGCAGCTGAATCAACTTATGTACTCAATAGCCTACGTCGTAACATCTGAATTAGGATATAAGATTAGTGAACCCAAAAGCAATAAGGCTCAGAAACCAAAATGGAAGCATCGACTGGAGAATAAAATTCTTAAACTCAGAGCAGACGTGAGCAATTTGAAAAACCTTAAGGAAAAGAAGCTGAAAAACACAAAAATCCGAAATAACCTCATAAAGAGATATAATACTGGAACACGACCTATTGATGAAGTATTAGAGGAAGTGAAGCAAAAAATAGTTGCAGTTGCAGCTAAAATAAGAAATACAGTGCACGCATTGAACAGTACAAGCAAAATTCGATGTTTCGCGCAAATCAGCACCAGTTCTACAAGACAATTGATTGCTGCAGGAATGATAACTTGAAAGAAAATATAAATACCGGAGACAAAGAAAATACACTAAAGTTTTGGAAAAACCTATGGGACAACCCTAACAGGCACAATAACAAGGCAAAATGGATTGAACAAATTACGAATGAAGCTCAAGAACGAAAAATGGACGAACTGAAAATAACAACTGAAATGGCTCAAAAGCAAGCAAAAAAAAATAAAAAATTGGTCATCACCCGGGAAGGATGAATTCCATGGCTACTGGTTGAAATATCTAACAGGCTTACATGAAAGGCTCGCTAACCAATTTTATGATGTTTTAGAAGGAAAATGCAAAGAAGAGTGGCTCACAGCAGTGAAAACGTTTTTGACCATAAAGGATAAAGAAAAAGGTCCAAACCCAGAAAACTTCCGACCAATAACCTGCTTGCCAACAACTTTTAAGCTACTCACAGGCATACTAGCTGATAAAATATACAGCTATCTTAAAGCAAATTCTCTTCTCCCAATTGAACAAAAAGGTAACAGCAAAAATTCAAGAGGCACAAAAGACCAATTGCTGATTGATAAAATGATTCTTAAAAATTGCAAACGTAGAAAAACCAACTTTCATATGGCTTGGATAGATTATAAAAAAGCGTTTGATTCGGTGTCTCATAGTTGGATTTTAAAATGCACAGAACTATTTGGTATTAGCGAAAACGTGCAAAAAGTTTTGCAATCCAGCATGAAAAACTGGAAAACAACGTTGGTTATAAATAGAGAAGAAATTGGAGAGGTAAACATAAAAAGGGGACTCTTTCAAGGAGACTCGTTATCTCCTCTATTGTTTATATTGTCATTGATCCCCTTAACTAGAATTTTAAATAAAACTGCTCATCGTTATCAAACTGCGCAAAAGAGTGCAAAAGTATCTCGCCTTTTATACATGGACGATCTGAAGTTGTATGCAAAATCAGAAAATGAACTCAGATCGTTGCTAAACACTGTGCACATATTCAGTCAAGATATATCAATGGACTTTGGCTTAGACAAATGTGCAATTGCTGGAATAACAAGAGGAAAGTTTGAAGATATGAACGAAATCGAGCTGCTCAATGGTGAAATAATCCAAGCAATAAAATTCGAAGACAGCTACAAATATTTGGGAATTTTAGAAGCATCACAAATTCTGCACAATAAGATCAAAGAAAGAACTAGAGCAGAATACATAAGACGATTAAGAAAACTCCTTAAATCAATGCTTAATGCTGGAAATTTGATAAAAGCAATGAATACCTGGGCCATACCTGTTCTGAGATATTCAGCAGGCATTGTTGAATGGACCCAGCTAGAGATGGAAGATTTAGATCGAAAAACTCGAAAATTAATGACAATGCACCATGCCCTCAATCCTCGTAGTGACATTGATAGGCTCTATCACGCAAAAAAGGAGGTAGAGGATTATTACAAGTGAAGCAAGTTATTGAAGAAGAAAAACGAAATTTAAATGATTATCTGCAGCAAACAACGGAAAAATTTCTAATTGAGGTAAAGAAAGAGGGTTTATTTAAACCCATGGAGACAAAATTGGTATTCAAAACCAACCAAGTAAAAGTTAGAACCGAAAGATGGAAAAATAAGGCATTGCATGTAAAATACCTTCACGGCATAGAGGACAGCGCTGACAGCAACTTGACCTGGCAATGGTTGAGAAATGGAGCACTAAAGAAAGAAATAGAATCGGTAATTTTTGCAGCACAAGAACAGGCCATTAAAACCAACGTTATGAAGGTAAAAATACAAAAAATTCAAGAAGACAGTAAATGTAGATTGTGCAAAGAAAAGGAAGAAACGGTAGACAACATTATAAGTGGATGCAGCAAAATCGCACAAATTGAGTACCGTAAAAGGCATGATAACGTAGCTAAGATAATCCACTGGCATTTATGTAAAAAGTATGGGGTTGAAGTATCTAAAGACTACTGGAAGCATAAAGTTCACCAGAAAGTGGTTGAGAATGAAAAAGCTAAAATACTCTGGGATTTCAAAATCCAGACTGACAAAAGCTTGGAATGTAACACCCCCGATATTACAGTGGTTTAAAAAAGTGAAAACAAGGGTTACGTTTATCAAAATATCAGTACCAGGAGATAGTCGGATTAACAACAAAGAAAATGAAAATATTACAAAATATCGTGATTTCCAAATCGAAGTTGAACGAATCTGGCAAAAGAAAACGAAAGTTGTTCCCATAATAATAGGTGCTTTAGGCGCCCTCCCTAAAACATTGAAAAAACATCCAGAAGCACTCGAGTTAGATGGATTACAAATTTGGCCGCTGCAAAAGGCCGCTTTGTTCGGCACAGCTTTCATTTTCAGAAAGTATTTCCACAACTCATAGACCCTTGGGTAGGGCCCGAATTAGTGGAAAATAACCAGCCTTTTCTTAAGACTGAGAAAGCAAATCAAGCTTTGATGAATATTATATATATATATATATATATATATATCACGCAGTTTTTATTCAAAAGGACTACCAAGTAACACAAATTGAACGCGATAAAAGTCCCTCAGCTGAATATAGTTCTCCTCGGAGGAAACAGAAAACATGCATAATATACCCTCATCTTCTCTCTTACGTTTACTCCAGTATACCCGACAAGTGTGTATCAGACTGTTCTCACGAGTTCATAGATTTTTCTGGATAAAAAATGTTCAATCCAGCATCCCAGACATGTGTAAGCATCCTAATTATAAGTACGTAACAAATCCAAGTAGTGAACAAAAAAGGAAAATTTTTAAGTTTTGAGAAGAAGCGTGGAATAATAAACTGCGTTGAAAGGAACGAGAGAACACGTGATATTGTGTTTTCTCTTTTCTTCCTTTTTTCTTAGGAATTTAATCTGCTTAAAACTGTGGTAGCATTTTTAAATGGACAGTATTAGTTGCACGAAATTGCATAAACCAATTTTTTTTTAGAAACACACACACGCACACACAAACAAGCACGCACGGTATAGATAGTATTATTACAGAAAAATTCAATAAACTCGGAAGCTTTTTCAAACATTATTAGCTAGTGATTCTTTGTTAATTTTAATTTGGAAGTTTTTCAGATTCGGACGGATCTGAATGTATTCAGACTGTAGACGTGGACTGGATATCGGATAATAAAACTATGAAAAAAATGATTTACGGTAGCATCTGAAAAAAAACACTGGAAAAAATGTTTTCAAATTAATCACTTATTATAAAATATAAAATTTAAGCAATAAACAGAATTCTATAGTTCCAGAAAAGACCACAGAATGCGCTACACGGCAAGTCTGATTTTTATTTCGATGTTTTCGATTTTAAGTAGAGATCAGAAATGTTTTTAATTTAACGCAACTCTGAACGTTTTGGGTATGCTTACTATATTTATTCAAAAATAAATGGAATTATGAAGAAGTTTACGAAGCATCCAAACAGACGTGCAGTGTAACAACGTATTACAGAGTGGATAAATGTCACCAAAACTGGGTGACAGAATGAGCCGCGTGACATTTAGTATTATGACAGTCAGAATGGGGTCCGCGCGGTTAGCCTAGTGAGTATGCGCTTCGCAACCCTATGCCTGCGGAAGGAGTATCCTAGGTTCGATTCCCGTCGACGACGTGAGGAGTTTAAGGATCTTCCTCAGTCATAGCCAAGTTAGCCGGTTTTGAGCGTGGACAGAAGGGCTTTTCCCCCAGTTTATCTGGGGTTTTTCATCCCATAAACAGGCAAACCTGCCCCGTGAACACACGCTGCTGCAGTCAAAAATACATTTTCCCCCCCAGCGGCAGGCCGGCTGGGGGTTGTACTAACAAACATCGTATCTACGTAACACGCGGACCCTGCAATGGAAGCGGGAAAAACGCGCAGAGAAAGAAGAAAGAAGAAGATGACAGTCAGAATGGGTCGAGTCAAGGGCAAACATGTATTGTCACGTTACGCATCGTCAACCTATAATATAATATATCGTATTATAATACGGAATGGTTACTTTTTTGATAGACGCAATTTTGACCTTTAAATGAAGTTTGTTGCCAATTCGGAAAAAAATCTTGTTTGAATATTTTGTCATCGTAGTTTCTTTTCGTTGTTCACTTTAAAAAAACAAACGCATCAGCATATTTTGGCAATGAGCACAATATACTTCTTCCAAAAAGAAAAAAAGAAACCTTTATGAAGGAGTGCTATCTTCGTTACAAAGTTCTTTGTTCTAATAGTTTCTCAGGGAGATTATCTTTCTGACTTCTAAGGCCAGAACAGACCAGTCTAGGCCTAAATCCTTGATAGGGATGCTGATGATGAATTTAAGGTTTTTTCTGTTCTATTCAGTTATACGTTTGGTAGGATAGCATTTTTAGAATATCTCTCTGTTCCGTTTTCAGTCTTTTGTGAAGAATTGCAAGACTAAAAACAAGAATAGATAGGTATTCTAAAAACTGATACTCTAAAAATAGGAACACTAAATCTGAGGAAAACTCTTAACGGGATATAACATTTCTAATAATATTACTTTAGAATTATTCCTGATATCTGAAGAGAGCTAAATATCCAGTCAACAGCCAGAATGCGAGGCTTCAATTGTAACAGAGAATTTAAACACAAACGTTGAGAACGGTTTAATTAATAAGGTACCTGTCTTTCGCTTTCTGCAATTACATCTACTTATATTTGGGAATGTAATCCGTTAGGTGGAGTGCACATTTCAGTATTTTCCTGAAGAGATTTGTGAGTATTCATGCAATAATGTTTCACATTAGTCCATGCAATTCCAAGTTAGATACTTCCCTGTAAGGAGCACTCTTTTGTATGCCTAATGAGAGTTAACTCGGAGAAATGAGTTAGTCGAAAAATAGTTGAAAAATAAAATCAAGGGAAAGCATTATATTAGGAATGGTCTTCTTAACAATTCAGGACCCGTTCCAGAAGGGGATGATAAGTAGAAAGATCAATGACTTTCTGAAAGTGTTTCGACACAGGGTTTTCTACATGATTTTAAACAACTCCTGTTTGATGCCGATTCCAATTGACATCATATAATGAAATAAGTCATATATTTTTAACAATTCCCAGATATTCCAAATTGCGATAAAATCAGTTTTATAGATCATAAAAGTTTTATGAAAATATTTAAGAATGCACAAGAAATTTCATTTCATGTGCATTCTTAAAATCAGTTTATGATTTGAGTACGTTTTTGTTACAGCAACAGTAATATTATATAAAACGCAATAATTTCGACTATTTTTTCGTATAAAAATTGCTTCTCGAGAGCGCTTTTCTCTTTCATCCTTTAACCTCACCGGACGATCCAGTTCATCCCGAAGTTATTCAACAGGGATGAGGGCTCTGTGGAGACCAGTCAGGTGTGGTGACGATCGTATCCAGAAACCATGCAGTAACAGCAGCAACCTTATGGCACACGCAGTGTCTTGTTGAAAGAGACAATAGTCAGTTCCGTTGAAAGGCCTTAAAGTAGGGAGCATTGCATTGTCCAGAATGTCCAGATACCGTTCGGCAATGTTCATGGCAAAGGTAAGAGGCCAAACCAGGAAAATCAGGACCATATCATCACACCGCCATCTCCGAATTTCATTGCTATGTGTGTGTGTGTGTGTGTGTGTGTGTGTGTGTGCGTGTGCGTGTGCGTGTGCGTGTGTGCATAGAGGTTCATCTACTCGGTTGTTAAACATATTTTTAAAAAGAATTGAATGACAAAAACCGAGAAAAAAGGAAAAATGTTTAATAGATCACACGACTAGTTTCGGCTTTTTACAGCCTTCTTCAGGTGTTTTTATAAAAGAAAAAACCTTAAACATTGAAGAAAAAAATGTGAATAGCAGTTTTCTAAGATCCGCTCTCTAGTGAGTCGTGCAAAAGCTTAGCCATCACAATCTAAAATATCCCAGTGTCTATAAGATATGGTGTGACTGCGACATCCCTTACTTTGGTCAGACGGATAAGTCTATTGAATTGCGTATGGAGGAGCACAGGAGGGACATCGCTTACAGGAGAACACGTGCCAGTGCTTTATCCAGCCATGTCCTTTTTTCGGCCGATTCTGATGATGAAAACCATGGTCATACGATCCTTTGCGATAGATCTAACAACATTTTCCGTTGCTATGACGAATTGGAGAAAACAATTGTAGCATCTAGAGAAATCATCCTCAACCCTGTACATTTAAATAATAATTTAAGCTACAACTTCCCAGACTCATTCTGCTGTGATCACATACTAGCGCTCACGAGATGCCATACGCACGCACTCACCCAACAATGTGACCAACGAAGGAACCACTTTGAATACGTTAACTACAACGTTTTAAACTTAAATATGTATAGCGACTTTCCTGTGCTGTTCACAGCTTTTTTATCTTCAATGTGTAAGGTTTTTTCTTTACACATTATATATATATATATATAATATATATATATATATATATATTTGAATTTTATCTTCCATAAAGACCAAAAAAATTTTTTTTTCCCAAGTGGCTGGTAAAAGTGTCTTGTTTCTAGGATTGGGCTTCCTAATTATCCAATCCTTAGCTCACCAGTAGTAATAATAAAAGATACTTTTACGAAATTCTGATAAGAAAACAACAGATGGTAGGTTACGTATTATTCATTTCGCACTTCGCTTACAATAACCTTACACTCTTGGTAATTTATCGAACCACCGGACGCATTTAACTGTTCATAGGCATCCTTAAATCAGCACCAGCCGAGCTAAGGAGGCTTATGTATCTATAATTGTTCCAATTAGCAAACTATGGTCCGAACCACTATAATAAGGATTTTTCAACTAAAGTTAATTTAGTAGATCACCTTCCTGCGAAGGCAACTCCAGATTCCGGTTTTCCCTCCGGAATCTTCAGTTTTTCATCTGCAAAATAAATGAAAAGGTGAGAAATGTCTCATATTCGTAGTGGTTTCGGCTGTATCTTTAAACTGTGGACCTATTGTTCCATGGGGCAATTATTTCTAATATGCGACATTAAAAACTGGTATTAGAAATGCTCTAGGACATTACGAACAGCAAGTTATAGAACGGAAGTGCTAGAAGTATGTCCTGTTACCATTGATGTCTTTCATATTAAAAGACTACAGTGAGATTTTCTGAGATCTCTAATATTCGTATATTCCAACTATGTATAGCAAGACTGGCTTTGAATAGGCTATAGATTTCCAAATATATCTCATTATATTGCTTTTGGATAACGAATTATATAGAGTAATCAAGTATATTTATTATGATAATTAAGTAACGGCGCGTTCTGATCAACTACCAGAAATATGATGACAGGTGCGATCGAGTTGTGAGATGGACTCGTGTACCGAAGTATCGGTACACGAGTACTTGATTTCATTAAATATCCGAAATGCATTCACGAAACCACGGAAGAATCGAATCACATAAAGGAAGAACGAGAAATCTTAAACAAATCCTGACCGAAGAAGTAACTTAAGATTCACTGTTTAATAGTAAGGAACAGTAAGGAGGAGTATGACAGGAACAGAGAAAGTGAAAAGAAAAGCCAAGAGAGGTTACCAGAAAGCTAAATTCAAGGTAAAAAGAGTACAAAAGAGATATAGTGTGGTTGCAAAACAGAAGGTAAAAAACAGATAAATATGAAACACTCTTTTAACTGATCCAGAACAAGATATATCAATAACAATGAGAAATCTATGATATCATGAAATAAGTGATTGAAAAAAAAAAGAACAGTTAAAAATGCAAACAATAGTCTTAGAAAAATGGTCAAACTATTTTCAGAATAACTGGGCTGATGATAATAAAGAAATAGAAATAAATAAAACAGTAAATAACCTTAACAAAATAAGGTACGATAAATAAGATGAAAAACAGAAAACACCAGGAGAAGATAATATAAATATATACCTATAGAAGAAAGTACGAACAAAATAAAGAAAAACTTCAAAATTATAAAGAATTTCAGGTGTCTTTCTTTGAATTATTGGGGATGTTGAGGTTACACTAAGAATATCCACATGATGAAAAAAAAAAAACCACTATTTATATGCATGTACTAAAATCTAATTAAAGATGATAAAAAACAGGAAGATTATATACTATACTGGTTGCAAAATATATGCGTGGATATTAGACGAAAAGCTAAAGAAAATATAGAGAAAAACCATTATCTTAATTTTACCTTATCAAAAAATGATCTTAATTTTCTTTGAAAATAATTTAAGTAAGATAAAAATTCCAAAACCTTCTTGACATTTATTGGTTACGAAAAGGCTTTAATGAAGCTAACAAACAAAAAATATTGTTTAAAATATTAGCTAATTTTAATATATCAACTCCCAGTCAATTCAAGAAAGATATGAAGAAAATAATCCTCAACGTATGTTACGCTTTCGCGGCATTTTACTGCCTAAGCTTCCGTAACCGATAATCCCAGCGGAATAGTTCTTATTCCCGGTAGTATCCCATGTCTGTCGAAGCGTGTATTCACAGGATTAGTTTGTCTGCTTTGTGGGAGGAAAAACCCAGGATAAACTGGGGAAGAAAACCCTGCTGTCCACGTCCAAGACTGGCTAACTTAGCTATGACTGAGGAAGATCCTTGAAGAAAATAATATATGCCTCAAATACAAGAAAAATTGAAAGATATATCAAGCGATGATATGTCTTTGTTGTTTACTTTTATGTAGGCTATATGTATATAAGTTAACTATTTCCGACAGTTAAACTCGTTACGAATACAAATAAAGCTACAAGAAAAAATGATGCAGCATTTATGGGATGGCTAAACTGCATTAGCTACATCATAAGATGATTTGATGTTGAAAGAAATTTCAGAACGGTATAATATTAGAAATATTCAAATAGAAATATTAGAAACATTCAAACAAAACAAAAGAAAAATAATATTTTCAAAAGAGAAAACTACAATAAAAAGTAAATATTGGAACAACGAAATCCTTTGGGATATAAAATTATCATTTGAAGAAGAAAAAGAAATTAGACAATAAAATAACAAACTTTGTTAAAGTAAATGGCATAATAAATAACATATTTAAGCCATTCCTAACATAAAATATACAAGAATTAGACTATAAACTGTAATGCAATGTCTAAACCAACTTTATTATGTGGAAGCGAACGAAAAACGAATTTAAAGCACAGAAATGAAAGTTCTCAGAGAAACAGCTGGATATATTTATTTATTTATATAACTGGATGCGGCTCGCTGTCTCTCTCTCTCTCTATTGTTGTTGCTTTTGTATATATATATATGAAAGCAGGCAATACCAAATTTCTCATTCTGTCTTTGTCTAACTAGTTTCGCAGACTTGAAAATAAAATTAAGCACTCACCTTTTACGTAGATATGCATAACAAAGGTGGTCTGTAAAGCTTATTTTCGAGACCAGCATAATTCACGTTATGTTAATAAAACAGGTTCAGCGTGATAAAGACAAATAATGACTTGGACTGAATGAGAATAGAGGTGCTTTGTAAATGCACCTTGCGGAAATAAAAGAGAGGGCGCTGTCTCTATTATTAATATTGATATTTTTATCACCCATGGAAATTGGAGTCGCTTGATTCAGAATTTCATCAGTGTGGGAAAAAAAATGTCATATTAAACTCCTTTTTGTCTACGTTTTTTGGGCACATTTATTAATCCTGTATAGAACAACAGCGTGGTGAACAGGCAACGGTGATGGAATTCTAGCTCCGGTACGTAGGAAGTAAAAAGAACCGAGAAAGACCTTGTGCCTTATAACAAGACAAGCGAGAATGGAGTTAACGACAGCAAAGGACGTGAAAGAACAAGGAACACGCTTAGAAAAAAAACTCTTGTAAATGGACAGCAAGAGAAGTGAAAGACATGAAAAGAAGAATACGAAAGCAAAAAAGCACTTTTAAATACTGGAGTGATTAATAGATAAGCTTGTACTTGTAATAGGGGAAAAGAATTGCTCAGAATTTTTTTTTTTGAAAATCTTTTCTTTTCCAAAGATTTCTTTAGTACATCGGATTTTATGCGAATAATACAGAGCATAAGTTACAGCTTTGTAGTTTATATATACCACCAGAGAATCCCTTACGGTATACTTAAAATATCTAAGAATGAAAATAATTAATTTAATTAGTTTCATGAATTAAAGCCTCTGTAGCTCAGTCTGTATCGACGATAATGAGGTAGACGGTCTCATACCGGCGTGGAAGACTTTTATTTCTTCCGATAAACAGACCAATCTGCCCAGAAGAGCACTTGCTATATACAGCAATAGGGGGGGGGGTACAAAGTGGGTTGACGTTTGAATGTAATACAGGAAAAAATAGTTTAATTAAATTAATTAATACTAGCTCTCAGCGAATGGATCAGTTATTCCTGGAGAGCAACGAGAAGATGATACCATGTAATTCTATGAACAACTACTAAACGTATATAATAAAATAAAAAATAATGATCATGTGTTATTAATAAGAGATTTAAATGCCAGAATTGGAAAACCAAAAAGTTATTAATAATATTGGAATATTTGGCGAACGTAATTTGTACAAAAATGGTAAATAATGAATAGAATTTGTGATAAATAATAAGGATAAATTCAAGAATTCCTTATGTACATACAAAGATATACAAATTTATCTACTCAGGATGCAAATCAATTATAAATTATTTTAGAGGAAACCATCAAAATTTTCCTTTAGATATTAAAATGAACAGATGAAATAAAATAGTTTCCGATCACTACATTAAGACCGATCACATACCCTACTAAAACCAAATTATGATTGCCAACTATTTAAATGGTTCCAATTAATGAAACAGCGTTTTACAAAATGGGATTATTAACTGATAAAAATATTTAGTGTTTTTAAAAATATGAGTATATCAGAAATGCGTGAAAAATTAACCAATGCTTTGATAAAATGAAAAATTAAGAAGAAAATTGGTATAAATAAAGATAACTAAATACAGAAGTGAATGAAAAGCTAAGAAAGAAATATCAAAAATTATTAAGAAAATAAATATAATAATAAATACTGGATAATGAAATTAAAGAAATAATCAAAATAAAAACCAAAAATGTCACAAATAGCAACGAAAGAATTAGTTTGAAAGAAAGAATTATTAATTATATTAAAATATTATAATTAATGCATTTAATTATTATTTTGAATACAGTTTATCGAACAAAATAAGAGAAAACAGCAATAGTGATTCCTATTAAAAAAATTAAGAGAGAGAACCTTAAATTTATTGAGGTATCAGGATTCTGAATTTGCGATTCGAAATATATAGTAGACTATTAAATAAAATCTTAACGAATATTCAGAAAACTCTGTTATAGAAACACAAAATGGTTTTCAGAAATACATTTATGAGCAATCCAGCTTTCTATCTAAAATTAATAACAATAAATAATAGAAAAAATAGGAGGGTGGAATCTATAACCGTACTGTATTTTATTATTTATTTTTTTTTGCGGATCTCATCATTAAGATTGAGAGTCCAGGAAAGAAAGTATAACCCTGTCTTGTCCTTTTTTGTAAACAAAACCAATCTGATAACTTCTTATCAATTCTTATTGTAGTTGGGTTTTTATTGTTGTAAAGTTGACTTATTAATTGAATACGATGTTGGAAAAAGTTGTACATTATGTCACACACTAATTTCCAATTTCCAGTGTTGTAGATAATCAAGTAAATAATCAAGTAAAAAGGGCTATTAAACTCTCTTGATATCTCAAGAAAGTGTCTGAGATTTGAGATTTAGTCTCGGTTAATTCTTCTCTTCCTGAATCCATCCTGTTCTGAAGAGAAATGGGCATTCAAGTGATTATTTAAAGCATGATTTTGTTTAGTTTCAGATTAATACTATTGTTATATAATTTTAATATTTCTTGCTGCTTTCTTATTTATAGACAGGTATGAAGATTGTCTTCCCCAAGTCCATTGGTAAGATGCAAGTTGCCTAAAAATTTGATTGCGTAATCTCAAAATCCCTGCTCTGTACATGCTCTTTATCATCGGGGAAATTTAACCTTTACTTGCTGCTTTTCTAATTTTCATAATTTTGATAGCTAATACCACTCCTTTCTAAAGATGGGAGGTTCAGTTTCTTATGTTTGTTTCAAACATTCATTATCTAATATAGCTGATAGAAAAAAATGAATATAAAAACACCTCGTTGAACCTATTAAAAGATGGAAAATGCAAGTATTGCCTTAACAATATTTCACTATAAATCCATCGCGGAAAATGAATAGATCATCTGTTTGTGAATTGCCTCTGCAGTAGGAATAGGGTTATATAACTGAAATGAATAATGATAACGAATTTTCTGTTTATTTTATTAATAACTCAAATTTCGTTTTAATTTTATATATTTGAATTAGTGGGATTTAATGTTAATTTTAATTTTATGTCAGTTAATAAGACTTAATTTATTTTCCGTTCGTTTAATTAATACCTTTTTCGAGTTTTGCACTTTAAGTATTCTTGGTTGGCGTATTCATTTTAAGTTCTAATTAAATTTTTATTTTACTAGACGTTTAATAGAGACATGCGTGCTAGATATAGTATAATGTTTTTAATAACGGCCCCACACATGTAAGAGAAAATTAATAGAATTTATTACTCACATACCTTGCTTAATATGTCATGAGCTTAATTCAGGGAGAGTGCATAAAAGTTGGCTGATATTTAAATTATGAACATGAGAACGAGCATGCATATAATATCACGTGTCTCGATCGCAGCTGTACGAGTAGGAGGAAACGCTATTAGAATTCAGAAAACTAAGTATAGTTGTATAATTTAAAAAATTGCAAACAGTTAACAGCAATCATTTTCCAAAACTCAGATAGAGGCATACAGTCTGTCCGAACTAAGATTAGGACGGTGACAAAGGGCTTCACACGATTCAAAAATAGACGATCAAATTTTAACCTACTGTAGTGTAGCATCTTGGTTTGGTTCCAGTGAACGTCGTGTCTAGTGTAGATAGCATGAGAAGCAAGGCCTGAACCTTTAGAATCCAAAACTCTTATACAATCGTCATGTCCTTCGATTCTGATAGTAGCAGAACTGCCAGTCTGTCCAAAATAGCAAAGATAACAAGAACAGGGAATTTGAAAAACACCAGACAGGGAAAGAGGTGATAGGAATCTTTGATTGGCGGTAAAATTACAGAAAATAACTGAAAATTACCATCCCTCTTCAGATTGTAATCTGATGTTAAAAGGATCAGCATACATTAAAGGAACATCTGAACAAATAGCAACGACTCTTTGCAGATATAATCTGTATATCGCCTTCAAACCAGCCCGGAAGTTGTCCTCTTTCTTACTGGTCTGGTTCAGGCCTTGCTTCTCAAGCCATCGACACCAGGCACAGAGTTCACGACAACCAAACCAAGATGTAGGTTCAAATTTGATCGGCGATTTTATAAATCATATGAAGCTTTACACTACAGTCCTAATCTTATTCGGACAGACTCTATGCCTATCTCTAAGTTTTTGGAGGTTATTGCAGTTAATTAATTAATAAAATTATACATCTGTACCCACTTCTCTGAACTCTAATAGCGTTTTCTCTTACTGTACAGCCGAGATTGAGACAAGTGATATTATACGCATGCTGTATGACTCGTTCTTGTGTTCATAATTTAAATGTTGCAGCCAATTGTTCTGGAACATTCAAATTATGAATGAAGCCCATGGCATATTGAGCGCAATATATGAATAGTAAATTCTATTTAGTTTTCTCTTATATATGTGAAGCTGCTATTTAAAACATTATACTATATTTTATATCATTTCTATTTTAGATTCGTTTGTTGCTTTTTCATTAATCTTTTAAAATGCGCAGTCTTTATTCTGTTCAGGTGAAATCAAGTATGTTATAGATGACCCCTCTCTCTCTCTCTCTCTCTATGTCTTTCTATCTCTCAATCACACACACACACACACACACACACACACACACACACACACACACACACACACACACACACACACACACACACACACACACACACACACACACACACACACACACACACACACACACACACACACATCCACACACACACACACACACACAGTCTATTTCTCCGTTATCGCTTGTGCATATGTGCTTTTATATTCAGATGTTTGAACTCATCGAAATTCCTTTTGCTTTTCTCTTACTCTTCATGATGTGAGCATCAATCAGTTAACATTTAAATCAACAGTCTGCCTTGAAAACCATGAACTATTTTCCAGAATTTCACGCGTTGATTTTGTAAATATACAGTATATTACATGTAAAATATAATAAATAATGACGAATATAGCAGTAATATGAAAGAGTCCATCATGTTTTCACGAAGCTAAATCTAATCCATATTCCGATCTGTTCAACAGAATCGATTCTTCTGTCAAATATAAAGCTTTAATGCTAACCCAAGGCGTTTCCATCTTATGGATGGGAAAACACACGCCGGACAAAATATACGACAGCCACCTTAGTGGTTTATAAATGCAACCTAATTGCATTTATAGTTGTTATATTTGTGATAGAATGCAGTAGAAGCCACAATTTGATAAAAAAAATGGCATTGAAAAGACTGAGAAAATTTAATAAGGCTGCCAGATGCAAAATTTCATCAACTTCCATGTAGTCAGAGAGACGTAGTGTCTAACTGATTGTTTTAAAACGATATCATAAAAATAACTAATATATTTGATTGGGTAGATAAAAATTAATCAGTTATAACTAAAGATGCCTAATTTGTAATGAGATGAATAACTTTGTGTTATTCATGAATAAGCAATGTGCAATTCGTCTTTTTTTTTCAGTTGGTCTATATTTATATTCCAAGTTTCCAAGAGGAAGGCCCTATCACTTTATGAGACAAGCTAACTCATCTTCAGCCGAAAAGGCCCTCATAAAGGTTCATGCGTTCTAAATGATATTCTAAACACTTTCCACCAAAGGGCACCTCAATTCTTCCCACTGCTACGGAAGCATTTGTTAAACAGCAGCAATTCGTCTGAATATCTCGAAGCTACTTACGCTCATTCTACAAGCATTTAGGATGTCCTCTAGCATGTTCGCCGACTTACGTCCCCTGAAAGCGAGCCGTCTATTGTATTGGCTATAAAACAAATTGCATTATCAGCGCTCAGGAATCTCAGATGCTACTGGAGGGCGAAGTCAGTAAACAAACGCACTGAGTAGTTATCCTTAGTGAGGGATAAAACTTGAAATGAACGTCAGTCTAGCAAAGGTGAAAGTCATCAAGATGCGCCCCCATCTAGGTTTCCATGCGAATAACTTATTCTGGAACGGTAAATTTAATATGATCTTTAACCACATTTGATTAAAGATTTGTTTAAATGATCATTTAACATACGGTTAAATGATCATTTTATATTCCCGCATGGGAAAGTTCACCCATAAATTAATGAATTCTGAAAATGATACGTCATGTGTGTGTGTGTCTCACACCGCGAATATCGTCAAAGAAAAAGGTTGGAGTTTCCTATAAGTTGAACTGACAATGGACTATTAAGCAAAGGAAAGAACCGAAACTTTAATCGTATGTTTATTTAATTTCTTTCCGATTAAAATAATTTAATTTGAGTGCAGTAAAGAATTTGGTCCCTTTTCTGTCACATCTGATGAAATCTTTGTAGAATTTTCAAACCAAGCTGTCAAACCTCATTCGGTATCTTCGATGTGTCATCGTTTGGAAGACCTGAGTTCGAACCTCGTTTGGGACGCTATTATGCACCTGTAATATAAACAGTGATGATAATGCACATCCATCATGATTATGTAAAAACTTATATTATGTTCTTGCTTCTGCAAGCAGAAGGGAAAGAAAAAAAAACGAAATACTGGTCATTGAAGAATATTTAGACATTTACTGAGTTTTCGGATTGAAGTTTGATTTAAGCCATGTTTCAAATTCAAAGTTTGGATTCAAACATTGCTCTGAGAGCTTCTGAATGCCCAGATGTTGGTGGATAATGACCCCGACTCCCTCCTGGATATCTTCAGTCTTGGCAATGTTTTGGCTGGTATTAGACTATCAGCAAGGATCATGGCATGCACTGCATCGATGTTTTCAGTTTTGATCGTTGTAGAAGGACTTCCTGACCTATAGGCATTTGTTGTCTCAGGATGCTCAATTTTAAACTTGGCCACCCATCTGGAAACTGTTGGATATCCTGGGGCGCAGTCCCTCTAAAGTCTCACACAGAGTTTGGTGAATCCCAGTTGCGGAGTTCCTTGCAGCACGAAAAACGTGATGGCGGCCGGCACCTCTGTGTCTTCGAATTTCTTGACAACCTCTTACGTGTCTTCTTATATATCTTAAAAGAAAAAGAACAAATTTTACAAATTGATGAAACCAGAGGTTAAAGGGTTGTAAGATGAAAGATATGTTCTTTCTTGTGGTTATATCAGTTGCTTTAATGTAATTTTTGTTCTAGGTATTTATCAGAACTTTCCAGTCTCCCCTCCCCCTAGTATAACGGTTTCGAAATGGAATTAAGATTAATAATGTGAATTCTTTTTTCTCTTAATTTATATAAACGATATAAATAGTGAATAGTTAACTGATGAAATAAAAAATACGAACAACTTTTATGAATCTAAAAATATATATCGGAAAGGAAACAGAAATATCTTCTGCAATAACATTTACCCATCTAAGAACATGCTGAGACATCTATTCACAAAGAAATAAATAGATTCTTGGAGGAGAGCGAGTTCATCTTTACGATCTAATCTCTTTAAAAAGGCTTAAAGATTCGGGGTTATGGACGAGAGTATTAGGCTCTGAGAAGGAGAAATTCCAACGACTTTTGAAGGCAATTCATTTAAGGGCTGGAACTAATGAGTTTGACAGTAGTGCTGTTGCAGCGCGTGGTTTGCTGGCTGCCTCTCACGTAAAAGGTCAGCTTGTGAAAGTGATTTCGGGATCGATTTTTAATATATCTTTTCAGACAAATTACATCGTATACTCGATGATACGTTTCTACCTCAGCAGACACGCATATGACTAGACACGTACTCCCGTAAATACACTTTCTGTGTCCCCTTCGGAGTGTTGTTTTTCGAATAAATAATATAGATCTCTGCTTAAAGAGAAAACAAATTCAGACTGATGGAAAAACTGATCCTCTGATACATTGAGACATGAGAAACAGGCTTCCCATAATAAAACAGAATTTCGAGTTATAGTATATATTATATTTAAAAATTTGTAACTTATATATATATATATATATATATATATATATATATATATATATTGATATATTTAACATTAAACTTAGAATTTTTGAAGTTATTAATATTATATTTGAAATTCAATAATACACCTTTTAATTTTCTATATCAGCTTTTTATAATAAAAGAAATAAATTGAAAATGTCGGAACAGCCATTAAAGAACAGGTATTCATTCTTGTAGCTATTTTAAAAGATATATATATAAATATAAATAAACAATACACAAATATAAATAAACAATATATAAATATAAATAAACAATATATATAAATAAACAAATATAAATATAAATAAATAAACAAAAAACAGAACGCAAGAGAGCCCACTGATTTATTCTTCTAACTATTTTAAAATTTTAAAATATATAAACAATAAACAAAATCAGAACGCAAGAGCGCCCACTGATTTACGTTCCGTCACATTTATCCGTATTTATTATTTATTTATAATATTCAGGATCGATTTTTAATATATCTTTTCAGACACATGTCAACGTATACTCGATGATACGTTTCTACCCCAGCAGACACGCATATGAATAAACATGTACTCCTGTAAATACACTTTCCGAAATGAATACCGTGTACAGTATTACTTTTATACCACAAAGGAGTGATGTTAATAAACAGCAAAGACGAACCATCAACGATCATGCTGATGAAGAATTAGCATTTGTTAATATTTATGACATAATTTCTTTGTGATTATAATTTGCTTGATTTTAAAGGCTATGTTTGCATTTCGTTCAAATAAATAAATCATTGTTTAAGCATAATCCACCTTCTTGTTGACCTTTATTTAGCATTGCTATGACCAAGTTTCATTGCTAAGAACGTAATCGCCTTTTTAACATGAAGTCTATAGGAAATAAATTCCCGCTTTACTAGTTTCGCTTGCCAAGATTCTAAATAATTTCATGCAGAATGCGTTTTGGAGTCAATGATTGCTAACACAAGTTAATGTACATTGAGCATATTATGCGAGCATGTAGCTGGAAAAGGAACGTATGTTAAAAAGGATATGAGGAGGAGAAGAAGTGTCAGAGATTTGGATGGACACCATAAAGGAACTTACAACTTGAATTTATAACTGCTGAAAGAAAAGACAAGAGACCGAATGGTATTGAGATAGGATTTTCAATCCAATACCCTTGGAGGGTAATGGATGGCAATGCTGTAGCCAATGAAGTTCTAACTGAGGCTCGGCTATTGCTGTTACCCTCCTGCCATGATCAGAGCTTTAATTAATAGCTCAATAACACCTTATCCCTACACTGTCCTCTACAGATAACGGGGAAGATGAAAAGCATTCTTGCTTCGCCCCTTTAAGCCAGTCCTTATAAGGAAGAGACCGAATGATGGGGATCTAGGATCAAATACCCTTGGAGGGTAATGGATAGCAATGCTGTACCAATGAAGTTTAACTGAGGTTCGGCTATTGCTGTTACCCCCCAGGGGCGCCGAGATTCGAGAGTTATTGAGTTCGCTCTCTTAAGGTTTTTGCCTTAAGGGAGCAATTTGAGTCTCCGGGGAAAGTGTTCTCTGGCACGGCCCGCTGAGGGGCTTTGTCGGTGAATGCTTTCTTCGGAATTTGAGCGGTTCTGCTCGGTGGTGGCGTGCGGGTGGATGGCCATCATTGAGTGGAGCCAACACTGAGATGGACGGTCTTTCGCCCACGATTGAGTGGCCTAGGGATCGTCCGAATTTTTAGAGACGGCTTTACCTTTACATATGGCAATGCTGTAGCTAATGAAGCTCTAACTGAGGCTCGGCTATTGCTGTTACCCTCCTGCCATGATCAGAGCTTTAATATCTCAATAACACCTTATCCCTACATTGTCCTCTACAGATAACGGGAAAGATGAAAAGCATTCTTGCTTCGCCCCTTTAAGCCAGTCCTTATAAGGATAAGGATAAGAGACCGAATGGGATTCTGGTTATAAAGTTGAATCAATCGACCGTGAGATGCGGTGATTGATTCATTCAATCCAATATCCTTGGAGGGTAATGGATGACAATGCTGCAGCCAATGAAGTTCTAACTGAGGCTCGGCAATTTCTGTTACCCTCCTGCCATGATCAGAGCTTTAATAGCTCAATAACACCTTATCCCAACACTGTCCTATACAGATATACATCCCAACACTGTCCTATACAGATATACATCCCAAAACTGTCCTATATAGATATATCCCAACACTGTCCTATACAGATAACGGGGAAGATGAAAAGCATTCTTGCTTCGCCCCTTTAAGCCAGTCCTTATAAGGATAAGAGACCGAATGATAACAACAATAATCGCTTTTCCTGAACAAGAATTATCTCCTAAGTTGATAATGCTTGTCATTTCACATTAATGTAACAAATTAATATTTTTTTATCGTTAATGGTTGCATGAGATTATTAAGGCATTTTGCTCTTGAGAGCTGTGTTGTATTCAAATATCGATACTTGATACTTGATATGGTATGCATGCTCATATCTCATTGAATAATAATGATACCATGAGATTGTTTTTCCTAGATGATAATGTTTTTAACTAATGTGAATTGGTTGGGTTATTTTTATTTATTGTCCGCTTCTAAAAGTTGAAAGAAAGGTCCTTGTTTTAGGTCAAGATTCGAATCTACAGCCGACAGTTCGCGTTGCAAAAGATTTATGTGCTTGACAGTCGAAACACTTCATATTTTAATGTCTTGTAATTTTTTAAACAAAAATGAATATATTAATTTTTATTAATACTTCGCTTGTTGTTTAGAGATGCATAGTTTTGGAAAAATTAAGTAGTATGCAAACCATTTTTGCATGCAAGTTTATTTTCTTGATCTATTCCTATCATCTTCAGCAAACTTATTTCTTGTGACTACTGAAAAAGAGAGCCAAAAGGCTTCACTTCGGCAATGTAAAATTATTCAAATTAAGTGGATATTGAATCCAACATTATTTCAACGAAATTTAGCCGAATATAGAAACCACAAGAGTTTCATGCTGAATGTAGAGACTATAAAAGTTTCGGTGTATACAAGCGTACGCCAACCTTTCATGACGGGCAACATGTAGTAAAGGTGGGGCAAGCGCCGATCACTGTCCTTAGTATTTTCCCATAATGTAAAATGCATCTCCTAGTATGGTGTTATACATTATGGAGGGAGGTCACTACCCAGACCAGTTTCGACTTTGAAATAATGTTGGATTCAATATCCTTAAATTGAATTATTTCTTTTGATTATAAACTGGGTATTTTACTTCCTCTTTTCATTTCAAACGACAGGTTTTGTCATCCCCGCAGAACAGACAAACCAGCTGGACAACACACACACACACACATTCAGCCTTACTTTCTTCTGCCTTATCCCTCAAAAACTTATTTTGGTAAGCAGAATAAAAAAAAATCATCTTTTAATAGTCAATTTCACAATTTCAATTTATAATGAATGTTATTCTGATTAATTTCACAAATTTGAATGTAAAAGACATTCAGTAATTTACTTCGATTTTACGACAGTTCACAAATATACGGATGAATGATAAAATTTCTTACAGTCATTCTTCATTTATTGCATCTCTCTCTCTCTCTCTCTCTCTCTCTCTGTCTCTCTCTCTCTCTCTCTCTCTCTCTCTCTCTCTCTCTCTCTCTCTCTCTCTCTTATCAATAATTTCTGTTAGAGACATACAGCAGACCTTTAGAGATATGTCTGGCTTTCAACGCAATGATAAAATTAGTGCGTTCGATCAAACTCACTATCCATACACACTATTAATTTCAATTAATTTCCAGTTTTCTATAACATTATCTTAATTCAGTTACCGAGCGTGGTTTAGAAATTGTTTATTTGTTTCAAAGCATATCCTTCATTCCTCCTGTAGCCTTTCGAATGAACATAAAATTGCTAAAATTAGATGTACACATTAAATGAGGAATGTGCTACGACTTCTTCCATTCCTGACCCGACACTGCACCAAAGTTCAGACCAGGCCAACAAGATAAATGTCTCTTCTGTGACTTGTGACTTGTATAGAGTACTGCAACACGTTTATCTAGAATGCTCCGTGAGCTGGAGAATTATTTGAGTCAATAGCTCAGGAAACTTGTGTCACAGAAGAAAAGTTTATCTAACTGATATTTCTACTTTGACAAACTCCAAATATCCCCCTAGAGATATTCAGCTCAACTCAGGATATAAAATCGCAAAGGATATTTAAATTGTTGAAATGTAAATTGTGGAGAATTTTTTTAGTCGTTCAAAACATGAAATCCACAATAGAATATCCGGCATTTTTATTTAATTTATTTATTTGGAAATAATGACATCGAAAATATAGTTCATTTCAAAATTTACAAAATAATTACTGAAAAAAAATACTAAAAGTTTAAAGAATATTATTGTAACTTAAAGAATAAAACGGAATTTTGAAATATATTGCTATATTTATTTTATGTCATCCTTGTACATTCTATATACAAATACACCATTCGATATATTTTATTTTTTCCGATAAATAATTACAAAAACAATATATTGAAGTGTTTACTTTGGTTCCAATTCAAAACCAATGCTATCCTGAACGAAACATACAGTCTTACAAAGGTTCTAATTACTGCAATGGAATTGAATTCTAAAAAACAGTCGATTTTACGACGTCTTTTTTATTTCATTTCAAAGTTGACTGCACTGTCATATTATTCCTTTTTTAAGTGTCCGTAAAAAATATAATTATTGGGGTTGTTTGAAATGATTGGGCACTTACTCCATTTCACCACGCTTCTTAAACTTCATGACGAGTGTACAATAGCATGGTTCACTTGCTGACAGAAATTGACAAAGGGTAAAGCAAAGAGGCAGTGAAACTTGATAACTCCAGGTTCGTTTCAGTCAGAAACAATTACTGTAAGTGCATCATCAACTAACTAACTTCATTTGCCAGTAGCTGCTCTTTCCCCTCTACAAGGGCGTATGCGCTTTGCCTTTGAGGCCGATTATCTTGCCTCACTGCTCCACATAAAGGTTTATAATTTCTCGCCCATTTTTCTCCGCCACCCCACGTACCGATGGCAGATAGTGTGAGATAAAGTGAATGAAATTACAAACAAATATAGCACCTTCTGAAACGTAGACCATAAGGTAAGGTAGTAATATTTGGAAACCATTTTAAAGTGTTTCCATTTTTATTTCCGAAGTGTATTTATGATCAAAACAAATGGAAAAACTTCTAAACAATTCAACGGCAGTTATTTTATTAATAAATAACTGCAAATATCTATTTCCCTCTCGGCTTTATTTAGACACAAACTCATACGTTTAAGCTATCAAACTGTCGCTTATTTATTAAAAGAAAAGATAAAAAAAAGAGTCGCACATTACACTGCATATTTAATTAAAGTTGTCAAAACTGATACTGAGTTTGAAATGGGCGACACTTTATGCAAATTGAACGTCACTGATGGTTTGCATTTTTCAATGAAATACTTAATAAAAGCTGCACGAGTGGATTCACAATTGGATTGCATGGCTTTCGAAGGGCGAATATTATTTGACAGACGAAGTCGTGATTGGTTCCAGACACTCTTTTTAACTAAAATGTAAAAGATTTGAATAGCAGCAGGAGGCAGAAGATTAAATGGAAGTCATTACTTGGTATGCATTAGAGGCGCTATACTTATTACTTATTCCCTGGCTTTCAGGCGATATCTGTATTTTAGATAGAAAATGACGTAGCGAATACGTGTACATTATGAAATAACAAGAGCATGGCTTCGAAAGAATGCTTAAGATATTATTAAACATGCTATATATTAACATGTAAAGAATTAGATATTATTTTCCTGATAATATCTTTCTCTTAAGAATATTCGTATGACAGGAATGTGATCTAAAAACCTAGTATTAATCCCCCCCCTCTCTCTCTCTCTCTCTCACACACACACACACACACTGCAGGATAAACGTGTATATATCTAGGAATGCGAACTTTTATAAGATATTTTCAGGAAAAATGTATTAACCAATCTTATGCTAAAGTGGCAAAGTTTATCTAATGTAAACTCAGCATTTTTTATCTCTCTTAACAACGAACCAGCCTAAGAGCACACTCATTTATCAGACATAATTGCTTTTATTTTATCATTTCCACCCTAATTCCAACGAATGGTAAATGATGTTAAGATATGTAAATTATACAAGGAATCGTCTTAACATGAAAATTATTTGTCTATATTGTTGTTTATGTCAGCCTATAGAATCCCACTGCTACAAAGGCTTCCCTCTTGTTATTCCATTCGGTTCTATTTTGGGCTCTTCTCGACCAGGTTAGTCCTGCTATTAGAGTAAATTCATCTCTCCATCTGGTCTTCTGTCTACCTCCACTTTTCCTTTCCTCTCCAGGTATCCAATAAGTGGTACGTTTATCCCATGTGTCATCTTGTTTTCTTCAATTGTCCTGCCAATCTCCATTTTAGGGATTTTACTGTTCTTATGACTTCTGAATTCTGTCTTATTTCTAGGACTCTTATTTTTTCTATGCTTTTGATGTTTAACATATTTTTTCCCATTGCTCTTTGGCATGTTTTTAGCTTAGTCGCTTGTTTAGTTGTTATTGACCATGTTTGTGATCTATAGGTTAGAATGGGTAGTATGATCATATTATGAAGTTTGCATTTTAGGCTGATTGGTAGATATCCCCTTCATCTACTCTTTTAAACTCCAATAGCTCCTCCAAAAATTGGTGATTCTGGCAAATGTTTCTTTTTTCCATCCTGTTTTTAAATGATATTATCTGGCCCTAAATATTTAAAATGCTTGCCTTTTATTACTTAGACCTCTAAGCATTTTTTCCAGTTCTGAGCTGTGTTTCGGAGAAGAGTGCTATGTCGTCAGTATATCTCAGATTGCTTACATTTTTGCCTAAGTTGTTTAAACCATAATTATCTCAGTTCATTTCTTTAATTAATATTTCCAGTAGTGAAGTGAACAGCTTGGGTGCTATCAGGTCTCCCTGTTTACCTTCTCTTCCTAGGTTGAAGGATGGCCCTGTTGTCTCAAGTTTGATTTCTGCTGTGCAACTATTATAAATATATTTTTTAATATTCTGATATATTTATTTTCTATACCTTGATTTTGGAGTTCCAGGAACAGCGGCTTGTGTTCTATCGAGTCGAACGCTTTTTGGTAATCTGTGAATGTATGTATCGAGGCTCAATATATTCTTGATATTTTTCAATAAGTTGGTTGATAGTATGTAGATATCAATAGTTGAAAAATCTTTTCTAAATCTTGCTTGTTCATATGGTTGATTCTGATCAAGTTGGCTTGTAATTTTATTTTGGATAATCTTAATAAATATTGTATAATTATGTACGATGAGACTTATGGGTCTGTAGTTGCTTATATTTGATCTATCATCCTTCTTATGAAGTAGTATTGTTTCTGAATTTAATCACTGCCATACTGTTTCTGTATGTAGGATGCTATTGTATAGTTTGAGAAGTTCTGGTAATAGCTTCACGAGTCCTATTTTGAAGAATTCTGTTGAAATTTGATAGCCGCTCTCTGTTTTGCCATTTTTCATTTGTTTGACCTGTTCTATTTCTTTTTCGGTGATTTCCAAGATAGGATCATCACAAATTCTATTTGTTTGGTTGTCTGCTAGACTATTGCTTGATTATTTGAATATAATTTGGTAGAATTTTGTCGCTATTTGGGGAATTTTAGATCTGTTATTTGTTTTATGACCAAATTCATCTACTAAGGAAGGGATCCAGGATTTGCGCATTATAGGCCATTTTTGTTGTTTTTAAAGATGTGCCTTGTTCTAGGTTTTGTTTGATTTTATTTATGTTGAAATTCTTTAGATCTTTTCTAAGTTTTATTTTGACTATTTTTTTTAGTTCAACAAACTCTATTTTGCTTTGTATTGATTGGAACCCTTTTTTCTTTAGTAGTTATTTTTTGACTCTTTATTTCTGTTGTTGCTACTTAGAGGTTAGTATGCTTGCTTCGTTACTTCCTTTATATCATCGCAAAGCTCTTGAGCATTATTTAAACTGGTTGATGTTTGAGTTGATAATGTTTGCCTTAAATTGTCTGTAAATTTCTTCTGGTTTCTTTATAGATCTTGAACTGCTAGTTGTTTGTTTCTGAACCAATTATTCCTATTTTTGGTGTTTCGGAACTAGCAGGTTCTTCTTATTAATCTATCATCTGAATTAAAGTTGAAATTGTTATAACTTCAAGATGAAGTGAATCTTTTATTTAGTCTATTTCATTTCTTGTTTTTCCGTCCAATGAAGTCCATGTCCCTCTTCTTTTTTCTCTTTCCCTAAAGAAGCAATTTCCAGTTTTCAGCTGGTGGTTAAAGACGAATTGTAGGAGACGCCTTCCTCTGTCGTTCCGTTTCTGGCTGCCATGATTTCCAAGAACTAAATCTTCTGCCTTTTGTTGCTTAGTGCCTCTCTGGGCTTTATAGTCTCCCATTATAATGACCTGGGTGTTGTTGCTTGAGCAAGTTCATAATAGAACTCGTCTATTATTTCCTGATCATAGCTTGTGGTGGGAGCATAAACTTGTTTTAATATTAGTGATTTGTTTTTGTTTTTTTTTTCGTAATTCTAACTTTAAGGAGGCAATTCTGCTTCTATAACTTTTAAATTCTGCTATATGCTTTTTTTTTCTATTTGCTCTAAATTAAAAAAACCCACTCCATTAAATCCATTTTCGTCTTCATTTTGATAAAATAGAAGGTCATTGTGTCTTTAGATAATTTTTTCGATGTCACGTCTTCTCACCTGTGAAAGTCTAATGATGTACCAGTTGATTTTTTCTAGTTTTTTTTTTTAATTTTTAATCTATCCTCTGATTGTAAGTACGAACATTTCATTCAATGAGGAAATATTTATTGTAAACATTTTAATGGTAGACGTAGTTATAGTTTTATTGGAAGTTTTTGTGATGGTTTTTCCAGTTCTTTTATCAGAGGCGGACCTCCCTTCTGGGTTTGAGTTTGCATCTTCATTCGCTTGGGAGAGATTCGTCAAAATCGGTAAATATCCTCTTTGGCCTTGGATGTCTTTTGTGTAGGTGTCTAGAGTGTGGGTGTCTTTTGTATCTTTTCTATGAAACATGTCTTGGGATTTTTTTTTGGTCTAATCTCTCATATTAATGGCTTACGAGATACATTTTATACCTTTCTGTCAGGTTTGAAAGTGGCAGCTCCTCTGGAGTGAAAGCGCCATTTTTAGCCGCTCCACTGAAGAACAGACGCTAAGGAAGATTCAACTGCAACCCTGGTGAGTTACAAGAGGTTACACCATCTTTATTGCTTAAATGAAATAGCAAAATAGAAATGAGGGGGGTGAAACAAGAAAAAAAAAGTGGAGGGACCAGTATATATATATATACTGGTCCCTCCACTATATATATATATATATATATATATATATATATTTCAAATTAATATTTCAAAAGTTTATATTTGATATATATATATATATATATATATATATATATATATATATATATATATATATATATATATATATATATATATATATATATATATATATATATATATATACATATATATTTAAATCTATATATGTAAATATATAGATTGAATTGAAAATTCTTTCGAAGTGTATACAAACAATTATTGTTCAAAAATTGAGGCACATATTAAATAAACAGAAAGGCGATGTATGGACAACTTCATTTGTTCAAAGTGCAAAAATCTTGAGTGACCTAAAAGGTATAGTCCTTATAAGGACTGGCTTAAAGGAGCGAAGCAAGATTGCTTTTCATATTCCCCGTTGTCTGTAGAGTACAGTGTAGGGATAAGGTGTTATTGAGCTATTAAATCTCTGATCATGGCATGAGGGTAACAGCAATAGCCGAGCCTCAATTGGCTACAGCATTGCTATCCATTACCCTCCCAGGGTGTTAATCACCGCATCTCACGGTCGATTCTTACATCGAAATAGTCCTTAAAAGGACTGGCTTAAAGGGGCGAAGCAAGAATGCTTTTCATCTTCCCCGTTATCTGTAGAGGACAGTGTAGGGATAAGGTGTTATTGAGCTATTAAAGCTCTGATCATGGCAGGAGGGTAACAGCAATAGCCGAGCCTCAGTCAGAACTTCATTGGCTACAGCATTGCCATCCATTACCCTACTAGGGTAATATGCCCACAACAAAGTATATCTCGCTTCACGTAAAAGGTATGTTAACTTTTAACTGTTAATGGCCCAGAAAACAAACAAATGTATGTCCTTATAGTCCTTATAAGGATAAGGACTGGCTTAAAGGGGCGAAGCAGAATGCTTTTCATCTTCCCCGTTATCTGTAGAGGACAGTGTAGGGATAAGGTGTTATTTTGAGCTATTAAAACTCTGATCATGGCAGGGGGTAACAGCAATAGCCGAGCCTCAGTTAGAACTTCATTGGCTACAGCATTGCCATCCATTACCCCCAAGGGTATTGGATTGAATGAATCAGTCACCGCATCTCATATCCCAACAAATGTATGCTATAATATACGTCTTACTTATAACTAAAAGAAGTTTTCTAATATAAGGTGTACTTTGATTAATAAATATTTTTCATTATTTTTTTAAATAAATATTTATAATTTCCAAGTGTTGTTAATTATTTTTCTAATAAACCATATTTCTATATTAAACAAAATATGAATATATAAGTTTTCATAAGCAAAATTTAATGCCGACGCCAAAGTGCTTAGATAATGTAAGAAATGATTAAACGTAGTTTTCCGCTTTCTTTCAAGCTATCACTAAAATCATAAATTATTTCTCAATGTCACAAATATTTCTAGTTAATGGAAAAAGAACATTATTCATCTATAAGAAAATAAGAATTAATCGCAGAACAAATTCCTTCTTTTACCGCATAAGCATTTTGCCGACTTCAGAAAACTAAAAATAATGATCTTGAAGATGCCTTTCTGCTTTGAAATAATTCTTTCATTTACGATGAAGCAACAATAACAGATACAGATTTAAAGCGACATAAATGAAGCTGATAACCTGCACCCAGAGTCAGACAAAATATTTTCAAATTGTTTTAAAATATACAAATGCATTATATCACCATTTTATATTTAATACCTCCCGTTAATCAACTATAGAACTTTGTAACGGTACGCATCACCTAAATAAAAAATAACATAAAATGAAACAAAAACAATAAATTAGGTTTAATTTGTGCAGAACACTTCGTGATTGGATAGTAAATTTTACCCGGCATGCATTGGTGTTTCTGTATAAAGCGGCTGTTCATTTCACATCAACCGCCTTAGTATCCTATGATATAAAGCACACTTCCTTTTTGACATCTTTGTGCTATGCTTATGTAGGATACCTTTGTCGCAGCATTCGGAAAAATGAATGCCGAATTAACGTTATAAGGACATTTTTGAAAATGTGCAACGCTCACTAATGGCACTTTTATAGCTCAAAGAAATGGAAGTAAAAAGTTAGATTTACCAGCGCCGACTCCAATCTGACTGCGAACCACAATACAAATTACATCGCTATCCTGCATGCACGCACGCACGCACGCGCGCGCACACACACACACACACACACACACACACACACACACACACACACACACACACACACACACACACACACACACACACACACACACACACACACACACACACACACACACATCTAGATCTTTAGCCAAAAGAAATCACGAGGTTAATGAGGTACCACAATACAAGGGAAACTCGTGAAAAGGTGGATCAATCTTCAGCCACCTTCCAGAAAAAAGTGTATCTTGGGCACAAATGGGGCGGCATCAAATATTAAGCTGAACTATCTGACACGAAAAGCTGATCAAGATATCGATTTTTATCAGCTTACAATCTAATACAGACTCCAAATATTAAAGTGATATTTGGAAATCGGTGAAGTGTTTGGAGAGTGATCCACCTTTGCTTCGAGTTGCCCGGTATTGCACGTCTTCAATCGTTCTCTGATTAGCAGGTAAAACAGTTTCGCAGTGAGTGACGAAAATCGCATCTCAACATTGGAAGAAATCCATGCAGCCATTTTCAAACTCGCATCTTTGTTGGTGAGAATATTTCCTATTCACTCTACCAACTAGAACATATAATAATAATAATCCAGCTGTAAATCACCAATATGACACTTTATACCATAGATGACAACAATGATTTGACATTCATTCGACAATATTTATATTTGACATTCAGTGATGGTCGTGATGGTGACAGCACTATCATTAAGGTAAATATAGGGAGATATTTACAATCGAATGATTGGAAAGACCCTGAGTTCGAGGCCACTCTACGATGTAAGGAATATTTTAATCCTTTTTAACTGCAGGTGAGTTAGCTAGTTCTATAGGAAGCGGATGTTTTTCGCTCAAAGCGGGTTTTTTTATCTCACAAAACATGCACGCGCGCACGCGCACACACACACACACAGCTCATAGGCGCATAATACACTGTCCCCTACAACTACAGCGAAATAGACTGATGATTTAAATATACAAAATAAATGCCCTTTCTTCGTAGAGAATTTTTCTCTTTCCATAAATGTTGAGAAAGATTTTGTGGATGGCCAGTAATTCTATTACTGTCGGCCAGCATACCAACGCTGTAAGCACATGAAAATAATAAATCAGCTTTGCGGCTATCACTTTTTCCCTCCAGTTTGATATAAAAATATTAGAATTCCAAAATTTCAATTCCTAATACTAACATACAGCCGTTTATCTTGATCTTATGGCAGACATGATTTACAACTGTACGGTTCGACTTTCTGATGTATCTATCAGAAAATATAATTATCTGGTTGCGACCTCTAGTGGCGACCAGAAATATTCCATTATTGTTTGCCATTTAAAGTTTCTTGGTGCTTTCAGATATTAAAGGTCCATATGCAAGTTATAAATAAATTCACATTGCTTTTCCTGTTAGAAATTCTTTCTCAAGTCATATGTCAAGAGCTCATACTTCTTACATACTTCAGTGAATATAAAATATTACGAACTAGGTACAGATCGACAACATTTTTTTCTATAAATATTATCCACATCTGAGGAACTAATAGAGTGGAAATCTGTGAACATTGTGTGTGTGTGTGTGTGTGTGTGTGTGTGTGTGTGTGTGTGTGTGTGTGTGTGTGTGTGTGTGTGTGTGTGTGTGTGTGTGTGTGTGAGTTGAATTTCAACCCAGCAACACAAGAAAGATAAATGGCAAGAATATTTTTTTTATTTCATAATTTTCGATGCATTTATCAAATGGTATCCATGAGAATGTTGGACGTTCGTAGGTCTGCATCACAATCCCATTAGTGTAATGGACCGTGGATTCGCCTTTTATCTAATGTGTGAAGGCAACGCCGAGACTAAGATACAAGACTTTTCATCTGGCTCAATATGTCAACTTGATGTACAAAAGAAATCAAACCGTTTCTTTATTAACTGACGGAGATGTTTACGGAAACATTGGATGTCATGTTTAGATGGAGTTGTCTGAACAAACAGTGAATTTCTTGGAAAAAAGGGCCCATTGCTTGAAGGCAACTTTCTTCCGTTACTAGAAGTCTTGCATTTCTTTCGAGTTAATTTAGTTCAAGTAAAAGTCAACAGTGGATTTTTAATAGGCTTTTTACAAGAATGTAATTATTGGAGTATGAAGTAACGACCTCTAGTGGAGACCAAATCATTTTATAATTATTTGCTATTGAAAAATTCTTTGATTCAAATATCAAAATACAGGTATCCCTCGATTAACACGGTTAATTGATCCCTCGGTGTTACTGCGTACATCAAAATCGCGTTAATCAAATCTAATAATCAATGTTAAAAATTACAATTCGCCCATGATCGATTACTGTATTAATAATTCGTTTTATATGGTACTCTTTTAGGAAAGATAAAAATTAATACAAAGTAAATGTTTAATAAATATTTGTACTTACATTATTTGCTGCAATTTCTTTTATCAAAAGAAGTTATCAAGATTCGTTTGAACAGTTTTAGTTTTTTTCTTATCAGCATAAATTCTACGATAACAAGCAAAATGACTCTTCAGACCTCGGCAAACAAGCAATAAAACATAAAGAAAAAACACTGCAAATATAATACATGATGGTACAAATTAAGTGAATATTGAATCCAACATTATTTCATAGCCGAATATAGAAACTACAAGAGTTTCGTGCCGAATATATAGAAACTAAACGTTTCGGCGGATGCAAGCATAAGCAACCTTATGGGCAACCCGTAGTAAAGGCGGAGTAAGCTCCAGATCACTTTCTTCAGTATTTTCCATAATGTAAAGCACATCTCCTAAAAGACATGTATGATAAACCAGCCTTGACTCTCTATTTCAGTAATACACGATGATTTATTTATTTTCAGTTACAATCTAGAAATTATTGAACAAAGAATAAAAAAAAAAAAAACATATTATACTGACATCGAAGATCGCGGTATCTCTCAGATAACATTTACAGTCAAACATCATAAACCTTTACATAACATATATTAAACCAAACTGACAACAAAAAAAAGTGCGGAATATCACTCGTAACATATGAATGCATAGCTACTCATGATCTCCAAGCTATACATTGAATTGTGTAAAAATATTTATATTAAACATTTTGCATGTATCTGTAAGATCAGCTGCGAGCTCCGCGAGGTTAAAGGCGTGTTAATCAAAACTCTTACCACGTATATCAAGGGATTGTCGCAATTAATTTCGCCGAGTTAATCAAATCCCGCGTTAAGCAAAACCGCGTTAAGTGAGGGATACCTGTAGTTTGTTCATATAACACGTCAACTATGTGTATAATTAACGAAATCTTATTAACAGTTCAAATGAATTCAGGCTTCATGAGTACTGCATTATATATTTCTTCCCTCGGCAAAATTACTACCAGAAGTTCGAGACTGGTTAAACCGATTCGGTCAGTACATGTAAACATCAAATTTATTAACTTTATTATTGTTAAATGCGTACATTAATATAATTATAATACAAAATTCGTGTCATGTATAAATGAAAATGATGATCATCTTACATAATAATGAAAAAACAGATTCTAAAAGTGAGTATAAAGTTAATTATTTTAGAATTTTCTTAAGCCTGCAGATTTAGACGAGGAAGTGAAAAGAGAAAATTGCATTGCCCAGAAGTATCGACAAGAGGGTTTGTGACTCTTTCTTTGTTGAAGTAATTATAAAGTAATTCATAATTACTTCAATTATTATTAATTTGATATTCACGTTATTTTCTTCTTCGATCTTGTGCTTTCAAATGTTTCCGGGAATTTTACAAGTAACTAAAGTTCGATCACAGACATCGATGTCACAGATCGAATATAATGTCCAAATAATTTTATATTATTTATTTCCATTTCATTTTACTTTCTTCTCTGTATAAGAGAGCAAAATTTAAGCAAATTATTCCAGTGGGGATTTTGTTCACTGAACAGATCTGCGTTCCGATATCTTCGTTTTTCAAAAGTCATCTTGGATCATGCATCTCCTAAATTCATCATTATTCATTATATTTGTTGACGTCAGTGCGTCTATTTTCTTTTCCCGTGCGTGTATGATATGCGTTAGATATGTTTGCATACTTCTTATTGAGTCATCTACTCCATTATCAGAGAAAGTTGCTTAAAAGGATGCCATTCCTTTCAAAGGCCAGGTCCTTATAGCCACTCAATTTAAAAGAAGTTCGTTTTGCATAGAAAAAAAAGCTGCTCTGATCTTGCATATGATTATCACCTTACTAAAAGGAAAATAGGACATCGCCCAGCGGACTTGTCTCGTTGCCAGCAGTTCGTAAAAAGTTTTTTTTTTTTTTTTTTTTGGAAGCCCTATTTTGTTACTTTTGTTTTCCATGTCACCATTCACTAGCATGCAACTCATTTGAAGATGCCATACAACTTCTCGTATTATAAATCCGTTAAGAAAAGTTCTGCATCCACCCTAACAACGGAAATCAATAGGACAGCCTTGGCTGACTACGATATGCAGCCAGTTTTCTCTTTATGAAGCTACAATATTCTGTTGCATCTCACATTAACTTGCAACAATTCAGCTTCGCTCTAGAGGAAGCCATACAGCTAAGGCGTTCTCATTGGGAAATAATTATTCATACTCTTTCATCTCAGTTTCCGCACAGAATACCTTTCCATGGATTTGTACTTAGCGATATTTCCGGTAACAAATCGAAGCCCGCACGCTATTCTATTCAAGCGTAAAGAGTGTCAGAAATCGCTGCAGGGAAAAAATGTTGGGTGTATAGTACAGGAAATAGACACGCGTTCTCAGACCTAATGACATAAAAAAAAAATCAGTTAAACAATAAAAAGACGGATGATGAATGCTTGATTATATCATCCGAATTTACTGAGCCATGAATTTTAATGTTTTTAGATATATTGTGAGAGTTTTGTTTCTTAAACTGTGCTTAATTAGACATAAAATACTACTCTTGATGTCGTTTTTTATACAGTATGTATGGGTATTTATATAATTAATGCAATAACACTCCCCCCTCACACACACACACACACACTTTCGGATGTGATTTGCATTGTGGGAAAAGTTAATACCCAGACCAGTTTCACCTATATATTGAAGTAAAATGCAAGGGATACCTTTTTTCCACAAACTCTGAGTGATGTACAAAATTACTCTAGATCTCACTGATTGAAAGGATCACCCCTGGACAGGAAACTCAGCGGTGGCTTCACTCAGTGGAAAAACAAACCACTACTTAGCAGGACCACTCTGTTTCACTGGAAGTAAGCTATTATCAGTGGGAGGCAGACCGAATGAAGTCTCAAATCATATGTTTTCCACATACAAGTAAAGAAAATGCATTTTCCTGTATGTTCAATAACAATAGGTGCTTTAGGTGCCATCCCTAAAACATATATATATATATATATATATATATATATATATATATATATATATATATATATATATATATATATATATATGCCGTACTATATCCTATGACTGTTCCCTGTGTGTGTGTGTGTTCAAGGGGCCGGTTTGACTGCCTGCAGGATGAAAGCCCCAGATAAACTGGTGGTAAAAAACTTTCCTGTCTACGCCCAAGACCGACTAACTCGGCTATGGCTGAGGAAGATCCGTAATTATATATATACTATATCTACTCTATACTATAAAATGATAAGCTGAAATTGGAAACGGATGTGACGTCGGCTTGAAATGGATGTAGACTGTAGCGTTTTTGTGTAACGTTTTTTGTAACGTTTTTGTGTAACGTTTTAATGTGACGTTTTTGTGTAACGTTTTTGTGTAACGTTTTTATGTAACGTTTTTTGTAACGTTTTTTAACGTTTTTTTTGTAACGTTTTTATGTAACGTCTTTTGTAACGTTTTTATGTAACTTTTTTGTCAAGTTATTTGAAACGTTTTGAAACTCAGGGGCTATCCTGTGTGTCATCAAAATTCGAGTCATCAGAATTCAAGGATAACCGGCCTACCAGTCCGGAACACGGGGGTTAGGCGTCAAGGGGAGGATTCCCCTAGTATATATAAAAAGATAAGCCGAAATTTGAAATGTTGAAATGTTTTTATGTAACGTTTTTTGTCTCCGACTTACCAGTCCGGAACTGAAGGGGGGGTCGCCGTAGGCACCAGGGGTGAAGATCCCCCTAGTATATATATCTACTCTATATATATCAAAAGATAAGCCGAAATTTGAAACGTTTTTATGTCAGGTTTTTTTGTCTCCGAATTACCATCCCGGAATTCGGGGGGTTGGGCGCTGTAGGCTCCAGGGAGGCAGAGTCCCCCCTAGTATATATATATATATATATATATATATATATATATATACGTAGGCTGTTCAATAAGTAATAAGACTATATTTATACAGAAAACAGATTATCTTTAATCGTCATCATTTACATGGTCTTTTTCGAAGTAACTACCGTGAGACTCGATGCATTTGTTTCAACGTTGCGTCCACTACTTAAACACATGTGAGAGTCCATTTTTTGAGAGTTCTTTCAAAACCGCCTCCGCAGCTTTTACACATGCTTTGTTGCTTTCGAAATGGCGGCCTCTTAGGGGTTTCTTGAACTGAGGAAACAGCCAGAAATCGCACGGTGCGAGATCAGGACTGTATGGAGGGTGTGGTAGGATATCTATGTTGTTCTTCTGCAAAACGTCCACTACACAACCAGCAATATGTGGCCTTGCATTATTGTGGTGCAATGAGAAGCCATTCCTCAGCAATGGGCGCTTCCTTTTGACGTGCTTGATGATAATCACTGCTGTGTTGTTCATTGTCTCTGTGATGGACGTTGAAGGTCTTCCCTCACGTTCAAGATCTTCCACATTTTGCTTCATTCCTTAAAAGTTTTATGCCAGCGAAAAACACTTGCCCTCGACATTGCTTCATCGTGGAAAGCTTCGCGTATCATGTTAAAAGTGTCCGATGCCGATTTTTGCAAACGCACACAAAATTTAATCGCATAACGCTGTTCCAAGGACGCTTCCATTTCGAAGACTGGTCGCGCCTCGTAGGCGCGCCGATGAGCACTTGCGTTTAGTCACGTGACACTCTGGCACATCAGCCCTTATACGCCATCTATCAACCTCTTTTGTTAATACATACAGCAACATTTCTTTATTCCACAGAAATTAATATTGTGATGATCGGTTTAGCCACAGTAAAATTAGTCTTTACTTATTGAACAGCCCACGTATAAATATATCAAGTAAGTAAGTTAAAAGCATGAGCACTTTAGACCTCCACCAAGCAGAGTGTAGTCTCACATTGGACAACGGACAAGGAAAATTGTTTACGATCCATGCACATATTAGGATTCGAATTCACAGCCTATTAGTCGGTTGGAGAGTTGAGATGCTGTAAGAGTTAAATAACACAATTACAGGGTCTGTAGCTACTGTTAATCTAGAAGTACTGAATTATAAGTTTCAAGTAATTATTATTATTATTATCAGCGCCATTATCTAACTGTTTGGTCATCGCTACATCGACTTAGCATGACTCATCGGAGCTCAAAATGTCCTGTGGACATCAAAATTATCAAAATGGCAAAAAGAAAGTATCGATTCTTAACTACAGTTAAATAAAGTGAATATAGGATTTTTAAATGAACAAAATTTTATTTGAATTTATTGACTCAGTGCGTCTTCTTGAAGAGTTTGAATATATTAGTGATATCTGAGTACCAACTATTCTTTAAGATGAATTTTTCGGAATTTCCAATGTATAATACCAATCTTAAGTAACGACGTCTACCCTATACTCTGAGCAAGATATAAAATGTAAGTACTTCTTCCTTTTATTGGTACATTAAAATGTTTATCTACATTACAAAATTCTTTTTCACTTATAATAATGGGAATCTAGGATTTTACATACAAATGATTGCTTTTAGATGTCCCGCTATTACATAAGTTCGGTGTAGTCTTTCCAGTCATAAGTGATGCATTATACTGATGGGATCGTGTAGCATTTCAGATATTGCCAAATACATGTCATATAGAAGATGGAATGAGATATTGTGTAAGCATATTAGATTCCCTTATGAAGGTTTCACTTATGAAACTTAAATTTAAATTGGGAAACAGATGGTTCAGAAACTTATTGTTTTATATATTCTACAATGAGAAGTTTTGTTTGGAAAGTTTATTAAGCAAAGCGAATTTCTTTTGTAATTTTGATGTCTTAATATATCCAGCACACAAATGGAGGTTGTTAATGTAGCCTCCCGGACCAATGTTCTTTTCAACATTGTGCTATTTCTAATTCAATAAACAAAATAAAACAGATTCTGTTTTATTTTATACAGTAATTCTCGTTGAGAACTGTTAGTATAAAATTAAGTTGTAGAAGACTTTTTTTGTATGCACAGTCATCTTTCTAAAGCACACAGACATTAGAAGTTTTATTTAAAGAATCTTAATTAAACTCTTATGTATTCACCTTGCAGAGTTCACTTTTTATTTCTAGTTCTAATGACCCTATGTTCTGTAAAGTAAAAAGTGTCGGACTTTTCCTTAAGTTTTGACAAAGAGGTTTCTATACTTTACAAAAAGCTATATCCGAATTTATTAAATGAAGAAAGTGTCATCCGATTTTCTTCTAAGCTTTACTAAACTTTTAAGGATAATTTTATAATTTTAATGAAGTTCATTTTTATAAATATAATCACAAACGAAAATTATCGTGTCTACCATGATAAATCTGAAAAATTTGTCGCAGTTTACAATTTGAGCGGCATACGGTGGTACGATAAAACACCGGCATAATATTCTTCGAAACCACTGTCATTGAATAATAATGAGCAGATTTGTATTCAATAAAAATAAATAAATAAATAAATAAATAGAAGTATAAATAAAATTAAAAAAAAACAGAAATATATCTTCAAAGATCTCATGTTGTTGGATATGGAATTAACTAGATATTGTTATATATTATTTAGCATTCTGCCATCGACATGAAATTGATCCACGATGTTTTGGTGAGTATGGAGTCGAGTGTACTGAGGTTGATAACATGCATATTCTTTTAAAAATCGAACAAAACCGTTAGTTCTGACAGCTTCTAATATCCCCCCTCATACGATAAGAGAATGCCGCGAAATATAAGTATGTTTTCACTTAACTCAGTCTATATTTAATCTGTTTATCACATGAATAGATGACTCTATAAGTGTAATTCATCAATTTCTTTATATTTGGTATGGGTCATAGATTTCACCAAGCATTATAAGGGTAAGAAATTTTAATGCTTGGGTTGAATTGTAAACTATTTTACAAAGAGAAAGAGAAAGAGAAAAAAATGCACATATAGAATAAAATGAAATAATAGAAGAATAAAATGATAAGAAAAACGATCTGAGAAAAAAATTCAAAAATAGGAAAAAAAAGAAAAAGTAAAAAATATTTTAAGATAAATATAGACACCTTATTATAAAATTAAACGAAATACTTAAAATAGTAAGAGAGAAAGATTAAAAAATGTGATTACGAATTGAGAGTGAGTGGCTGTCGTTGTAATCGGACGTATTCCATTAGACTCTGCCTAGTTGAATTTTATATAAGGTTTTTCGGGAAGCTCGCATTGCACTAGAATTAACACAGTTCGAGACCTACTATCTCCCCCTCTGTATGAAATATGCAGAGGTTTGATGGCCGGCAGGCCCCCCACCCGCAATGAAGACCAGTGGTGGATGAATGGTATTTTAGGGAGGTAAGGCTCTGCACTGTGTCCAAGTAAGTTCCCGAAACTCCTTTTTCCTTGTTTTTAGAATAGTCACCTATAATAAACTAACTTTTTGCTGGTAGACGCTTACTCTAAGCTGTCTACGGGATTAGATAGTGGCCTCTCAAAGTCTACAGGTCACTCGCAAACTACTCCGGAAGCCCGAGCAACCGCTATTTTCTCTTATGGCAAATTATGGACTCTCCATATGACGAGCTCGACTTCAAGCAGCTATTGGCAATCTTCAAACATGTAGGAGGCCTGCTGCAAAGGAAATGGCCAGGAAAGGTAGCAATCCACCAAATAGAAGAGGTTGAAACAGAGGACTATCAATCCCCTGAACCTCTCCCCAGCACTTCTCAAGATAACACCAGAGAGATTATGTCGCCAATTAACGACCAGCCCCTAGTGGACTCAAATAACTCAACAGACTATCAGGTTGTCAGCAGAAAGAAGCGCAAGAAGGAGTCGCCAGCTGCAGAACCTGAAATAATACCTCAACCCTTGGAAAGAACAGCTCCAATGGACTTAACAGCACAACCTGATGAATGAATAGAGACCGCCCCCAGGGCACAACCCAAAGAGAGGATTCCACCAGTAATTTTAAGAACAAAAGAAAAATGGTCTTTAATTACAGAGACGATGAAGAACACAAACATAAAATGTACATCAGCCAAGAGTACAGATGAAGGAATCCGGATGGATTCAACCTGAAGGAACTTCGGACTATCGCCAGCTCACCAGACTTATGGATGAACTGAAAGTCCCATATCACAGGTTTCAGCTTAAGAGTGAAACAAATTTAAAAGTAGTCATCAGAGGTGTGGCTGAAACCATACCAGCTGAAGAAATAGAAACTGACCTCAGATCACAAGGCCTAGAGCCAATTAAGATATCGCGCATGTACCGAGAAGACAAGCGTCCCATGTCTCTGGTCTTAGTCGAGATCAGTAAAGACCATAAAGACATTTACGACCCTAAAATAGTCTGTGGCTTAGTCATCAAGACCGAACCTCTCAGAAGAAAAGCTTCAGCAGCTGGTCAATGCCATCGCTGCCAAAAATATGGGCATCCACAGAAACAATATAAAGCGGATTACAAGTGCGGTGGCAACCATCCCTTGCACACTTGCGTCAAACCGCGAACCACGCCCGCTAAGTGTGCAAACTATGGCGGCCCACACCCAGCCAACTACAAGGGGGTGTTCACTCCACCCATCTAACCTGCAGAAGGCTAGAGAGGCACTACTCCCGCCCACTCAGAAGCGAACTACACCAGAAATCAGAACGCGGGCTGTTACTTCCGAGAAATCATACGCATCTGCGGTCTCTACAAGTAACAAACCAGCATCTTGCAACCAAAACCCCGCAGCAATCCTAGCTGCTACTCTAAGAGAGATGTTAAATTCCTCAAAAACACACAAGTCATCTTCTCCGTGATTAATGGATAACACGGTTACCATAGCTAACTCAACACAGATTGCATATTGGAATGCTAACGGACTAAACAACAACTTCCTAGAACTAAAAGAATTCGCTGAAAGATGTAAGATAGGCATCCTTTTAGTCGACGAGACGCACCTTCGGCATTGCGATAACCCCAAAATAAGGCACTACACACACTACTTAGGATAGACAGGCTCATTGCTAGAGGGGGGGGGGACGGCTATATTTGTTAAAAAAAGCATAAGATACAATGAGATCAAGAAAACAACAACTAGAAACCTGGAAGAAACTGGAGTTGAAATACATACCAACAACACAGATAGTCTAAAACTATATTCAGTCTACAACCCTCCAGGCAAACCACTCCTAGCCTCAGTCCTCTCCCAGCTCCTTGACACATACGAAGCAACAATAGTGACAGGAGACCTAAACGCAAAACATCCTGCATGGAACAGCAGAAACACCAATAATAATGGGAAGAGCCTACACAAATTCGCTATGACAAGAAACATCACCATAGCAGGTCCTGTTGAACCAACATACTACGGACCACTGGGCAAACCTAACGTGCTGGATATATAGCCAATTTCAGGAATGAAAATGGATATATCCAGCACGCTCAGATCGCTCAGGCCATACCAGTTCTAGTTACAGGTTATTGATGAACTTAGCTCCGGCCACAATCCAGTTCTGCTTAGCCTAGGCGGGGAAGCAGAAACCATCCCTGCACAATCCTACACAAATCTCAAAAAGCTCAACGCAACTCTCTGCAACATCACAAGCCATGTCCCAACCATCTCTCACCCAAAGAAGAGACACTGAGATCAATAAACTGGAAAGCACAATCCAAACTGGTTGCAACAGCCTACACCGTTACCGCTCCAGCTCAAACCAACCTGCTCCCAGAAGAGATTTTAAAGATTATCCGCAACAAAAACAGGATCAGACGTCGATACCATGCAACACTATCACCCCAGGATAAACAAGAGCTAAACAGGGCAACAAACCTAGTCCGATATGCGATCAAAGGCCATACGAATCAACTATGGGAGAGGAAACTAACCTCCTTAAACACTGTAGATAACTCATTATGGAAAATGATAAGCCCTTCGCAGCGATCACCCCAATATACACCCAATCCATGGAGAAAGAGGCATAGTCTATCGAGACGATGAAAAAGCAGAAGCCTTTGCAGACACCCTGGAACTGCAATTTCAACCAAACTACACTTATGAGGACTTGCGCTTCATTGAAAAAATCCACAGGCAAGTACGCTATGCACTTCATCATACCACCAGCCGTGACAACACAAGCTATACTACGCCAAAGGAAATATACCAAATCATCAAGAACCTCAACAACAGAAAAGCACCAGGTCCTGATCAGATTTCAAACAAAATTATAAAAGCACTCCCTCACAAAACAATAATGCATCTAGTGGCTATCATCAATGCGATGCTAAGACTGAACTACTTCCCCACTCGCTGGAAGCAGACAGATATAATCCTCATCCACAAACCGGGGAAAGCACCTCAGTTCCCCCAGAATTACAGACTTATCAGCCTCTTTTCAGGCCTTGAGAAAATCGATGAAAAAGTAATACTAAAACGCCTACAAAACGAAACGGACAATCTAGACCTAATCGCAAAAGAACAATTTTGTTTTCGAACAGGTCACTGCACAACTCAACAAATCCGCAGACTTATAGAATACATAACTATCGGATTTAATTGGAAACAACATACGGGTGCAATCTTCCTGGATGTGGCGAAAGCCTTCGATAAAGTGTTGCACAAAGGCCTCATCCACATACTAATAACTGCAAAATACTCACTAAACTTCATCCAAACCATAGACTCTTACCTGAAAAACGAAAATTTCAAGTGCAACTCCGTAGGCTCAGATCCACCACAAGAAGTATCACAGCAGGTGTCCCGCAAGGCTCCCTATTATCGCCGCTACTCTTCAACATTTTTATCTCAGACCACCATGGCTTTCTATGCAGATGACATGGCGATACAGACCAGATCGCTCAGGCCATAACTAGCCACACAACGACTACAGAACGCAGCAACGAATCTTGAAAAATGGTTTCTGAAATGGAGAATTGACGTCAATGCAGACAAAAGCACGCCCATACTATTTACAAGGAAGAAAGCAAACCATCACGGAGCAGTCACGATGTTCAATACTGATATCCCATGGCAAAAAGAAGTAAAATACCTGGGAATCAAACTAGATAAATATCTTAACTTCAACTACCACATCTCTCATGCCTGCAACAAAGCTAACTCAGCAATAGCTGAACACTACCCTCTACTCAACCGTAGAAGCAAAGTCAGTCCAGAAAACAAACTAAGAATATACAAAGCAATCATCAGACCCATACTAACTTACGGTTCACCAACGTAGAGCCACACCTCCCCTAGCAACATCAAAAGATTACAAATAATCCAAACCAAATGCCTCCAAATGATCTTCGATGCCCCGTGGTTTGTAAGGAACACTATCCTCCACCAAGACGGAAACCTGCCAGACATACCTACGTTTCTCCTCCAGATAGCAACCAAGTACTTTGCTCAGGCATCACTCCATCCCAACCTACTCATTCGTGAGTCATCAGATTACGATGAAAAAAATAGATGGAAACATAAACGCCCAAAGGCGGCCCTGATCACGGATTGAAATATATCTGCACAGCCCTAATTAGGGCGAGCCAAGTGCTGAAAACTTTCTTTATTTAAACAATTAAAAAATACCGATTAAGGGATAAAAATCGAAGGGATTGATGTCCATTCAGCCATAGAAGTTAAAAAGTGAAAAAATGTTTCGAATCGCCCATTTTTGTAGCGTCTTTCTCTTCAGTAAATTAAAAAATACGGATTTTCTTCAGAAAAATTGTGCTAAAACACAAATTAATCGAAAATTTTCTAAATAATCATTACAGGCAATATTCGAACAAGGTTAAAATAATTAATTAAAAAATTATTTAACATAATTCCGTCCTTTGAATACCAATCAAAGGACGGAATTATGCGTCGTTCTTTTAAGTGAGATATAAACGTGTGTGAAAGAAAAACCTATAAACACAACCAAGAGATTCATGGAATATCTATTTTAATTAGTTTCCATATAAACGTAAATGGTAAAAAGAAATACAATAAATCTGGTAACTACCCGATTCACCTGACTGCATTTCTGACTATCATTTTCCTAACAACGGTGAATGTTGCAATTTATGAGCTTTCATAATTTCAGAGATCGCGGCAAAGGAAGTGTCGCCAATGAAATTAATAACATGAGTGAATTATGGCTTGTCGGACTACAGTAATGGAAAGTAGCGACCATCTAATGGGAGTATGTGTGCAGATCTTTCACAAGTAGATATCGCCACGAAATAATCTGACAGTGCATCCAGAATTTGAATTACAAAAGGGATGCTTTTATGTCCGATCCGATAGCATTAATGTGAGGATTTCGCTGCGTCTGCAATCCCGGGTACATTTTATGTCATCCCAGAGACAGCCAGTCGCAAATCTTTGTAGCCTTCCCATAAGCACTTTCGGGCGATTATTTATGTTATTATGTGGAAGTGATTCTCCACCTGGCAAGGAAGTAATTATTTTACATTATCATCTCGGTGGCAGTAATTAACGTGTCAGATTTTTGAAGCACCAGAATTCTCTCTCTCTCTCTCTCTCTCACACACACACACACATACGAGTTCGTGGTTGAAAAACCTGTCATTAAAAAAAGAAGAAAAATGTTCGCAGATGAAAATGATTCCTTTTAATATGTGCAATACAATTCCCTTTTCATTCGAAATCTAAGTACGAACGAATGTAACGAGCACAATATAAATCAAGGTTTCCTCCATCGCTAGAATGATATTGAAACCTTTGGAGGTGAACGGTATTGTTCTCTTATTACAGCGATCCCGAATGCGCTTAGTAAAGGATCATTTTTGAGTCGCAATGGTTTATAATAAGTAGTTTTTTCTTTTTCTCTTTCTTTTTCTAAAATCTTACTCGACATCTTTTTATCAAGCTCTCTTCTTTCTTTGCTTCTCATCTTTCTTTGCCTCTCTCTCTCCTATTTGATTGCTGTCTCTCTCTCTTTCTCCATTTTTCCCCTTCTCTTCTTTCAAATCACCTCGTTTCCTTCAATGTTTCATGTTCTATCAATATTCTTGTCCTATCTCTCTCTCCCTAAATATTGTTAGCAAACACACGTTTATTTTCCCCTTCTCCTTTTGTGATTAATTTTCTCTACTCTTCTCTCCCAAGTAATTTTCTCTTTTGTCTTATGTCTATTTTTTTGTGATGATGTCTTCTCTCCTATCCGCTTTCTTTATTTCTTTGTCTCTTTCATTTATTTGTATCTTTGTACACATTTCTCTCTTTTTTTGTCGATATGTCTCTAGTATTCTTTTTTCTATTAATTTGTCTCACACTTCCTCATTTGATTTGTTTATCTTTGTCGTTCCACTGATTTCTTTCATCCAGCTTTTCAATCAGTTTTATTTTTCTATCAATGTATCATTTCTTCCTTCTTGTGTCTTTCTTTCTGATTTCCTTTCTCTATAAATTACTATCTGTATCTTTTTTTTCCTTTCTTCATTTCTCAATATTTAGAGAATAATAAATATAGTTCGAAATATAAACTGAGCATGGATGTCACCAATTCCAGTATTCAATTCTTAATTAAATCTAGTCTTTCGAAGAACAGTAATCACTCGGAGAATAATTGAAATGCTCTTTTTCATTCATCTTTCTCGGCGATGCTTTAATTGATGTGCTGAATCTTTATTTTTCCCCTTATATTCACTACTTAAAAGCTAAAAAATAAATCCTCTCAGATGTATCCTTGCCTTATTCTCCACCAGCTTCTTATCACTCACCATTGAAATAGATGCATTTTCATGTTTTATTTTAAAATGACGTACAGAGCATTACACACTCATTCGGGAAAAATGTTTTTACTTGAAGTTACTCAGACCTGAAAAGAAGGAAGAAATCTTAATTCAGATACTCTCGCGTCAGGGGAGAATTTTCATTCACAGTTCTACACATCAAATCTTCAGGTCGTTCTAATAATCCTCGCATTCTTGCTTAAGCTCGTGTAGCACTTTATTCATGAAGCGTTTCCTCAATTTCCATATATTTCTTTCGTTCTTACGGGTCATGAAATTAAAACATGAATATTTAGATGAGAAATCCTTCATACACGTGTCGGTACGCTATATCTAGTTGGAGATGCCTTGCGTGTGTATTTAGAAAGAAATGAGTAAGTGGAAAGTGAATGGCAGACTCAGTTTAATATTTTCGATCTCTGTTGTGTATCTTTTATGTAAATAAAACAAATAAAAACGAACGTTTGCTTTTTATTATTAAAATTTTTAATAAGTTCTGCTGTAATCTGACAGGGAACACGGAGTTATTATTTTCTGAATAAGACAGTTACGTATGGGATTGCATTATACTCTCTCTCTCTCTCTCTCTCTCTCTCTCTCTCTCTCTCTCTGTCTCTCCTCTTGTTTTGTTCTCTGCTTTCCTAAGTATACTGAAAATAAAACTTATCTTTGATTTGGTTCGATTGGTATCATGGCCTTGGACTCCTGTATATTTGTATAGCTTTATAAATTCCATGTGGTCTTCTGGTTAGTTTTGACTCCATCTCTATAAGAATAGGTGAAATGAAACACTCTGAGAAGCTTTGTTGCGAATTCTCAATCCAGCATGTCCAAATCAAACAGCCTTTCATGACCAAGTAATTTGCAACATAACATTTAGTTTAGAAAAGGTTCTGTATTTAAACCTTAACTGTAACTAAAAGGTTATAGATGTTTTCTTAGAAAAATGGGGAGTACTTTTTTCTGTAACTATTGAAGTTCTCTTTGACACCAGAACTAGAAATATAGCGACAACAACAGTTAACAAACACAAGGAGAACCAGTTACCACTCAATTCCTTTAACTAGTAACGTGTAAAATCGGGAATGATTGCAACACAGAAGTGCTTATGGAGCTGATATTTTTCAAACAACTAAGCTTATTTCAGGGACGTTGCAGAATTTCTGCGACGTCTTATCGTTCTGAGGTAAACAATATGCTTTTGGTTTCTTTATACAGAGGTTTATTTAATATTCTTGGATATATTTTTCTGATGGAAATCGTTCAACTACAGGGTAGCCCATAAGTCATGAAGGATATTAAAATGTGAATAACTCATAACTATTAAAACTAATCTACAGGATTCTGTATGTAATTATAACAAAAAGAAGAATAAACGTAATTAATAAATAAAACAAGTTATTAAATGTTTAAACCCCTTCGTGACGTATGGGCCATTTTGTACAAAGTGACGATGATTGGTTAAAAAGGATCATTAGGGCTGATATAAAATGAAATGGATACTTTTCTTAAAAGAATAAAATTGTTTTATGATAAACGTATTCCGCTTAGGAATATAGTTAATGTGTCCTGCAATTATAAATATCATGGTGGTGTTTTTGTTTTATAAACTTAGAAATATGACAAGCTCACCACCATGGTGTTTCACCATGGTGGTGAGCTTGTCATATTTCTAAGTAGAGTTTAATTGCATATACTTGTATGTACTCAACAGGAGATTTTGCTGAGTTCCGGAATTGGAATCAGGTTTCTTCAAAAGACCTTCCTTATTTGCATCAAAGATTGACTCTAAGAAGTTAAAAGAGAAAGGATTCCAGTAATTAGGTGACTAGAATGGAACCTATTATGGGTTTTATTCTGCAGGACTATGTTATGGAAGTTGCCTCTCACTACGCAATCCAGGGTTTCAAAATGTTAAAGAAATTTTAATTTATTTATTTATTTACTAAAAGTAAAACTTTAAACACACCAGAGAGAGAAAACAATCGGTCTAGGAAGCATTTTTCGTAATTCAAAAGGCTGTTATTTATCAGCCTTTTTAATGAAAGGTATACGCACATATAAGTCTGTCAATCTATGTAGATGGACCTGTATACATAGCATTATTCAAAACGGTATCACGTTATGTCGACAGTAATATAGTTAACGTTAAACATTTCGTATTGAACTTACTAATTTATGTATATTACAATTTATCTTTTTACAAGCACATGGATCATCCTTCAAACGCTTTCAAAATCCACTGACTGAGACACTAATTTATATTGCAGTTAGTTTTTTAACAAGATCGCATCTTTCCCTACCTACTACTGCATATAAGACCAAGTAGTCTTCCCAATCAACGTTTGACTTTTTAGCAACATAATTAATGTCTATATTGCAAGTATATTATATTTATCAGTATGGTTAATTCTATGATGATGTGTCAGTTATGCGGGACATAAATATAAAATATTTATGATAGTAAAAGATAGTATTTTACATTCTACTTAAAACTGTTGAGAAGCAAACGTCAATAAATGTGCGAATTGTGTTTGAACAAAAGTATTCAGTTTTCAGTGGCATCCACAGTAAAGGAAACAAACCCACTTCTTCTAATAGCAGATATTAAATTAAAACACTATTAATTCTCTTCATTTGACATTATAGAAAACTTATGATCCTAAATACTTTCCTTAGAGTATAAATAGCTACTCCCTCAACAGTACGCCGCTAACATATAATCGAGGGATTTTTCTAAAGAGCACCGAGCGTGGCAACACTGGTTATGACGTGTATCCACACCTGCCAATAACATCTTCTGACTGCGTGCATTCCAGTGCTGTGGAATTCTGAACAGATAGCAGAAGACAAATTCTGCTCTCGCAGTTGGCAACAGGTGTTCTTTATTGACTGTAGCAAAGATAAACATGTTCAAGCTATCTGCTGTTTCCAACAACTCGTTCTTATTAGGAAATATATGATTATCGACAACATCACAGCCTGACTCTTGATTCGCATAAGAGAATGCTTAATATTTTCGGTATAAACTTGCAACGGGTTAGGTGAATTTCGCTGACTACCGAAATATCTATAGAAAGTCAAAAGGATTAAAGAATAAAAATCATTGAATAAATGTAAACCGATTTATTAATATGCAACCGTAAATTCAAAATTGGAAAACAGGCATAATTATCTAATAAGAATATTTTTTTTTCGAAATTGAACAATCAGTAATTCTGATATTATACTTCTCTATTTGAATATAAAATAAAAATTTAGTAGCTGCAATAATTCATTTATTATTAAATATTTTTAATCGTGTAAGAAACACAAAGTATTAAAAATAAGAAATGAAATCTTAAAACACATAAAAAAAAAGATACACATACTAACCATTGAATTAGAAACTTTTATTTGATACAGTAATTTCCGATTTCCGGTGAGGTATATTCTTCACAAGCTAAAGTCCTTTTTAGGACTTCCAGGGTAACAAATAGTAATGCTGTAGCCAACGAAGTTTTAACTAAAGCTGGCCTATTGCCGTTACCCAGCCATGACTAGAGCTTTTAGCTCAATAACACCCCATCCACACAGATTTTCTTCATTCAGATGACGGGATAAAGAGTCAAGGACTCAGTCCATCGCCCAGTTCTTTTAAGTTTAAGAACTACAGTAGTTTCCGATAGTGGAAGGAGATCGACCGTGAGATGCGGTGATTAATACCCTTGGAAGGTAATGAATGGCAATGCTGTAGCCAATGAAGTTCTAACTGAGGCTCGGCTATTGCTGCTACCTTCTTGCCATGATCAGAGCTTTAATAGCTCAATAACAGCTTATCCCTACACTGTCCTCTATAGATAACGGGGAAAATGAAAAGCATTCTTGCATCGCCCCTTTAAGCCAGTCCTTATAAGGACTACCGTGATTTCCGTAGAGGCATCCATTATAAGCTACAATACGCTGATTAAAGTATCAGCGTATTAAAGGCAGGTATAAAACAAGGCAAAAATGCTGCCCGATCAATTTTCATTTAGATTTAGGTTGCGGTTGTGATCATCAGTAGCAATCCACACATTCAGCTTGGTCTGTGCAATATAACACTTCAGCCGTAACAGAACTGTGCTCCTCCGTAATTTGGTTAGTTTGTACAGTTTGAAATCCGGCTTGTGTTAAACAGATTACAATACATCATCAGAGAATAGGTAACGACAGTAAAGGAGAAAATTAAGTACATAAATTGAGTATCAAATTCGCTTTGAAAGAAAGAAACAGTAAATTAGGTAACTGCCAAATTAATGACTTGAACACACACATATACACCACACCGGTGTACATACAGTGCCTGGCAAGAAAATTAGAAACGATTCCATTTGCCTCAAAACGTGCTTCAGGTTTTAAATACAACAAGCTAGTAGTAACTCTTCCAATGAAGTAATAACACTTCACTAATACCTTCATATTTGAGTGAGTTCGAGATACATCAAGAAGTATACGAAGCTTAAAAATCTTCACTTATCATCATAGCTCCTTCGTTTAAAGGGATGTTGAAACTAACATTCTAACAGCAACAAAGTTATTAAGGCTTAGAAACTGTGAACGGGTGTATCCATATTTAGATTCTTTTTTTGCACAGACTGTATGGCTAGTATATGGATACCATCGCAGGAGGAAAAGTAACGAAACTGAGAAATTCGTTACTTACTTCTTTAGTACAGTAATAAGATGGCCAATATATTAATACAAACTAATATATAAATATTAGTTTGTATTATTTACTCACAAAATATTACTAATTTTCTGGTTTTTATTTATTTATTTATTTTCATTTTTAATAATACAAATTATATAAAATAAATGTATCTCCATAATGTAATTTTCTTAGAAAGACTTGCGTTCGAACTTTGTCTAGAACGCGAATAACTTTATAACGGCTTTTCAGTTGAAGATAAGCAGGCTGTTGGAATTGGTTCGACGTGAGTACAACTGATACCTCTCCAACTTTGTTCATTAAATTAATGAAGTCAATTAACGAGATATCAGATATGCTGATGTTTTTTTTTTTACATAAAATGATTTTCTTAATTTACAAAAGGGCGTAACAACATTTAAAACAATTAATAATCCTCAATCTAGACACTGAAAAAAAAAGCATTGTGATGCACGTTGGAATTTATTTTGAACATACATCGTTATCTTCAAGGATGAGAACATTTATCATTTGTGTCCTTATGCTCCGATAAGTCATCTGTCTGTTTCGAATTCTTCGTACCCATCTAAGTTTAAATCAGCTCCGCTAGAAAACTTTAAAGGCTTATACTCATAGATTGTTAGGTAATGCAGAATGAGTAATACAAAAAATGTGATTATTACTTCGTAAAATCGAAGGATTCTTCCTGTCTTTCTAGGCAATCGGCATGGTTACTGATGGCAGTGAAGAAAAACGAACAAACTGCAATTCGTCAACTCAGTATAACAGCGTCCAGTTTTTCCTGGACCCTGTTATACTGAGAATAAGCAAATATTCTATATTTTTATAATATATCGACGAATATATTTAAGTTCCACAAGAATTCGTTTATAAAATCTGATTTAGATAGTTTAAAAAATATTTTATGAGAAATTAAGGCCTAGGTATTGGTAGTGTAGTCGATAATGAAGATACTTTTAGGTTGGCTATATCCTAAATCTTTTCAAATATCGCTGATAATTGTATATGACCTGAAGTTGAGTTTATTTATCTCTTAGTTGGAGAAGTGCTTATTCCCGTAAAAATGTCAAACCAGCCAAAGAACATGTGCAATTAACAGACATAGCAGATTACGGTAAGATTAACTACACTATCTATTATGGCATGTATGAGGTTTATATGAAGACTAAATTGATCATGACGAGCAGTGAGCATGGCATGTTAATGGAATATTATCAGAAACGTAAAACTAAAATTCATTATTACACTGTGCAATTATATATTATAGTTATGGAAGCTTAAGCCGTCATAAAATGATCTGTAAATTGATCTGAAAAACCACAACAATTCTGGTTTAAGTTTTGGTAAAACTTAGTAACTCATTGCAGAAGACAATAAACGAGCCATCCACCGGCACACAACAATTACACGCTCAATTCATCCCATCACAATATTCTTGAACAAGTCAATCATTCTGATATTTTTCTGCTAGCAAAATACTCTCAAATAATTTGGTACCTATTAGCAGAAAAACATTACATATGATCCAACAGTTGTCTCTTTGGTAAACACAACATGGCC